>NC_142169.1:4875625-5493750 GCF_029865625.1 Vigna umbellata | reverse complement strand
AGGTTTATGCTTGATTTGAGTGTTTTTGTGCAGGTTTTGAGGTGAATTTGGTGAAAGAAGTGAAGAATGAGAGAGAGGACATTAGAAAAGACAAGAAAGAGTGCAAAAAGGAGAAGTCGAAGGCACCGCTCAGCGGCAAACTACCGCTGAGCGGCACTCAAGAGGTGGCGTTGGAACCGCTGAGGGGCAAATGGCCGCTGAGGGGAAGAAAGAAGACGCGTAACCACCGCTGAGCGGTAAATGGCGCTGAGCGGCACTTTTTGGGCTTGGGCTTTTGTAATCTTTTGTAACTCTAGATTAGTATATAAGGGCTTGCACGTCCTTTAGTTAGGATCTTTGGCAGAAACGAGGCAAACACTCTCTCTTCCACCCCTTTGAAGGAGGATCTTGGATGCTCAGGCTACCTCTTCACCTTTATTGGGTTTATTCTTTCATACTTTCATTGTTATTCATCTAGGTTCACCATGAATATGGTGAACTAAACCTTGTATGTTTGTTGGGGAATCAATGTAATCTCTTGAAGCTCTCATATATGGATTTGTTGAATACATCTTTGAATTAAGACATATGCTTTCTTTTCATCATTAGTTAGGGTTTTTCCTCTTTGCTCAATGCTTGCATTGTTTAACTCATTCTAATGCATGATTATTGGTTTTGTTGATACGGACACGTACGGGGAAATCTAGATCCGGGGAATTTCTCCCAATATTTTACTGACAACATTATATTGGTTGCCTTAAGCTCCTGCACTCATGAACTAATCATTAGGAATGCTAGGAATTGTATGAACTATTTGATTAGGGAGAAGCCATCTAGAATGGTACATTAGAGAGTGGCATTAACAATGATGATTTGAAAGAGGAATTCCTAAAATATATGAGAGTGGATGAGATGAAATTGACCCCCAACAACATATTCATTCATTTAATCCATTGAAAGTGTTTATCTTATGTCTTTGCCATTGATCAATTCATGCATACATGTTTATTTTCGTCTTGCATATTAAAATTTCAATCATTGTTTTCTTAAGTCTTAGCTAATCAAGAAATCACATAACTAAACTAGGCCGTGAGTCCTTTGGGAAGAACGATACTTGGTCTTACCAAGTTTTATTACTTGAACGATTCGGTCATACTTGCCGATTGTGAAACAAGTTTGTGACATCATATTTTGGTGCTTACAAATTTGTCCATCACCTACGGACCTTCTTTAGCCTTCTTTCCCTATGTTTTTGCTGTCCCTCCTAGATTCCAACTCCTTAATACTTTTTCTCCTCTTTCAATCATACCAATAACCTACAGAATGGAGGGAATTAGTGATCAAAATCATAAATTATAACCTCTCTTCACTTATTCACCAAATTCAACTAAAACAAGAGTTTAAGTAAGCTTGAAAGTAAAAAAGGTTATTTTAGTATCAAAATAAAATCACAAATAACGGTAAATTCAACCGTTATCACAACTCCAAACTTGAAACTTTGCTTGTCCTTAAGCAAAATGTAACTCAACCCAAACAATATAGTCATGCTACAATGGTCTAGCACACCAAAATCATTCTCTTCTAAGACAAGTAAATAACTCATGTCTGCCCACATAGAAAGATCAGTCAAGATATAATGAAGTCTTAGCCAATCAAGCTTCAACTATGGTGCTTGTTAACACATAGGAAAGTGTATCAAATCGTATCAAGTAATATAAAATGGTAAGACCAAGTATCGTATCCCAGAAGACTCATGACACTAGACAATCATGTAATACCTTAACTAATTAAGACTTAAGAACAATTTCATTGGTTTAGAATGCAAAATGTGGAAAAAGTAAATATGAATGCAATTTGATCAATTGGGGCAAAACACAAAAGTGAATGGATGATTTTGATAATATGAGATGAGTATGTTGTTGGGGTTAGATTTCACCTAGTTTACTCTCATGCATATAAAAATTCATCTTCTTCATTCAATTGTTAATGTCACTATCTAAATTACTTAAAACTCGATCTCTCGGCGAAGAAAGTCCATCCTTATTTATTAGACCACAATCCTTTGCATCTCTAATAATTAATTTTGCATTACAAACAAAAGCTTAAGACAACAAAACCTCCTATCCCCATCCTTGGGCAATATTGCTTTTCGGAGAAATTCTCCAGATCGTGGTTTCTAGGTATTTCCCAATAACAAAGAAGACCATAAAATCATGCCATGAATGATCAAAACATAACAATCATAGAGCAAAGGAGAAAATCCCTAACAATTAATGAAAGCAACATATAATAATTTAGAATAAATTCAAATACATGAGAGTTTAGAGGTTACATCTTCCCCAACAACAAATGAGCTTAGTTCTCCATAATTATGAAGAAACTAGGTGTACAATGGAATGAAAGTGATACAAAAACCCTAAAAATTCAAGGGGAGAGCTCCTACATCCAATTCTGCCTCTAGAGAGTGAAAAACTGTGTTTCTGCATCTCTACTGCCCATAGATACCCCCTCTAGAACGTGATAGTCCTTATATAAAGCTGAATTGGATCATGGGTCAACGTCGCCGACGCTCAGCACCCCTACTTAGGGAGCCCAGGTGAGCATGCGAGAGAGGTGCCGCTCAGCGCCCTAGGAGTGGCGCCCAAGCATGAAGCGGTACTCGAAGTCTGGCGCTCAGCACCCTTGGAAAGGCGCTCAGGCGTGGATGCGAGACCTCCAGTGCTGAGGGCCCCAGAAAATGGCGCCCAGGCGTGGTTGCGAGATAATAAGTGTCGAGGGCCCTAGAAAAGGGTGCCCAAGCGTCCTGCGACCTTTTGTAGCCTTCTCTTTTGGTGCTCTTTCTGTCCTTTCTAGGTTCCAACTTCTTGATATTTTAACTCCTCTTCCAATTCATCCCAATTTCCTACAAAATCAAGGGAATTCAGTGATAAAATCCTCAAGTATAACCTCAACTCTCTTATTCACAAAAATAAGCTAAAAGCAAGAGATCCAGCAAGTTTCTAAGTCAAAAAGGGTTCATTTATTATCAAAATTAAATCCCAAATATCGGTGAAATCAACCTTATCAGTGCTCACATAACACAGAATACACAACAGATGCACAAGCCCTATGACTGATCAACAACCAAGCAAAATATTATCCTATAGTGCATGGAACCATTCCTCACCAAAGAAAGTGTTTCACTCAAGCTCAAAGGTGTATAGTGAGGTGTCTGTTTCACTCTACCATCACAATGTCACACAATTCAACTTTGCCTTTCATTTAAACACATCAAACACATTCACAAGCAAGTTATCATCACAAGGACTTTTTAAGGCTTGTATTGTGGTTGGGCTAAGAAGAAAACCAATTTTTATGGATACAACAAAGCACCTTGAGTTAAGAGAGTGAACAATTACTTCATAATTTAGCATTAATCTCTCTTTCTAATTTAGCACACTATCCATTTAATCAAGTACATGACTTACTAAAATTAAACAAAGTAAACAAAATTCAACATGCATAAAAATAAAGACAAAGACACATCCTGATCTAGCAGCATCCATCAGTAAATGCTTATGTCTCCTCATCCTCTACTATCATCTGAGTCTTCCTCACCATCTTCATCTGCCTCATCCTCATCATATCCTCATCATATCCTCATCTGCATCCTCATCATTATCTTCATCTGCATCCTCATCATCATCGTCCTCATCCATAGCTGCAGCTCGGGACGTGTCACCTCCTCCATTAGCTTGGGCCTGGTCCCCAGGCCATGCAACATAGGCTAAAAAATCGTCCGGAGACATAAACTAACGCTCAGGAAAGGCGGATGTCATGCTCCTCAATAACGCCTGCTGACCTCTATACAATGCATCAAACCTAACGTTCACTAATTCCATTTGCATGTCTCCCATCTGAAAGAGATCTTGCTGAGCAGGCGGAGGTCTCCTATGGACCCTAAGAGGCTGAGGTGCTGGTACGGGTAACCCCTCTTTGTCCAAACTGCAATACTGGGTATAATTTGATACATCTATCTCCTTCCTCAGTCTCTCAAATGGAGGAGTAGATATGTTCACCCCTGCTAATTCACAAAGATGTGTAATGAGAGATGGGTGTCCTATAGGAGATTTGTTACTTACAGCATGGGCACACTGTTTGATTTCATTTTCTATAACCTGCCCCACATTAATGTTCAATCTTTTGAGGACACAATAGAGGAAGATGGCTTGATGTGTGGTGATATCCGACACATGAGAGCAGGGCTGAATATTGGCATGTGTCAATGTCATCCAGTATTTTGCCAAAGGGGTAAGGAATGACCTCTTAATATGAATAGTCACATCCTACCTATTTCTCTGAAAATGACCCCCTGGGATGCACAAGGTCCTCTCCACTTCAACATAGTTGATGTCTTCCTCAATTGAAGAAGCAAACTGGCATTGTTCTCCTGTCCATTCAGTACCCAGGAAAGTGTTGATGGTGTCAGCATTATAAGGGATCCTTTTGCCCCTAACATAGCTCATATACATCTCTCGATCAACACCAAAGGACCTTGCATTAGTGTAAAACTCTTTCACTACTGAAATGTTGACAGGTGTAGGGTAAGAAGTCAGCTGCTCCCATTGCCTTCTTCCCAACTCCCTCTCAAATTGAGGGGCCATGAGAGGTATCAACCCAACCTTCCTCTCCATCAGTAACCTACGATTTTGAACCGTTTCAAAATGTCTTTCATGCATATGTGAGTGGAACTTGTTGGAATACGGATGTTTTTTCCTCTTCTTCCCTTTCTCTATTTGTGCAACAGTAGTCTTTATACGTTTAGAACTTGAGGATGAGGCCATATCTATACCAATATTATACACAACACAAAACACTAATGAGTAAGCAACATAACAATCCAATTATACTCATTACTCATCCAAGGTCACATATATGCTTTCCTATGCCAAAACAGAATTCTTATTCCCAAATGAATCAAAAGAGAACATATAGCATAGGCCTCTAAAAATTAAAGCACAAATCAAACAATCACAGAATCATTTTTGCCAGCGTTGGGCGCCCCTCACAAAGGCCCTCAGCGCCACCTGCACGTTAGATAAAACCAACAAAAATTAAAATTCTGGCACACACAAACTCATTGACGCTGAGCGGCACTCAGGGAGCCCTCAACGTCATGACAGTAACCAAAGCATGGTGTCTTGACAATTCTAATGATCAATGCAGATGTTTCACTAAAAAATTATCACTCAAAACTTCATCCCAATTAGTTCAAACAACAATGTCAACATTATATAGTGCATAGAATCAAACATCATCAACAACTTGAAACCACCCTAAACTTAAAGTATGTAAGCAAACTTGAGTGAAAAGAATGATCTTTGGTGGTGGGAAGGAAGAAGAGAGTGAGAGAGAACTCTTAGGGTAAGGGATTTGAGTGGCTGAAAAGTGAGGGTTTGGTATAGTCTTTTAGGGTTAGGGGGTTGGTTGGGCCTAATTACGCTGAGCCCAAAAAGCCCAAACTATTCAACCTGCAGCGCCAGCGTTGAGCTCCACCTAGGAGGGCGCTGAGCGCGACTCGGTCCTGCAATCTCCACCTGATCTGCTAGCCTTGGGCGCCCACAAGCATAGGGCCATCAGCGTCAATCAGTCTAAGATGACAATTCCACTGCACTTTCAAAGCTTCCTATTTCTCCAACTCAAGGTTTCACATTTTACATTTGACTCTTAAAGTTTTATGCATCATACCACAAACATGCACCCCAAACCAGAACATACCATTGCATACTAGATCACACTAGAAAAATCAAACACAAAAAAATAACAAAAATTAAAAAGAAAGGTTTAGAAAACTGGGTTGCCTCCCAGTAAGCGCTTCTTTAACGTCACTAGCTTGACACCATTATGCCCAATTTGGATTCTTGAAGATGGCGTGCTTCTTTCTTTCATCACACCAACATAGTTTGAACAACTTCCTAGTCACCACTTTGACTCTCCTAGAATAAGGAGCCTCAATCTCAAGAACTTCATTTGCTTTGATATCCTTGGTAACCCATAACCTGTTCTTGAATTTCACTGGTTTACTAGGTTTGAGTTCATTTTTGTCCATCACCGAGTCTTGGTGCACTAGTTCCTCTTCATTATCTCCATCCTCCTCCTTTACTTTTGGAGAAAAACAATTATGGCTCCTTTTGACCAATTTAGCATCTTGATTAGGTAGACTAGTCACTGATAGAACTTCATCTGTTATTTTAGGACTAGTCTGCTTTGCTTGAATTGACTGCATATCTTCAAAGATACTAAAAGTCACCTCTTCATCTTGATATTTCAATGTTAAAACTCCATCATCTACTTGAATTACAGCCTTGGTTGTTGATAACAGTTGAAAAAATGTTATTTTCATGCTTAAAATTGATACTAAAAGCAACCTTTAACACTTAGAAACTAGCTTAGAATCATGCTTTTGTTCATATTTTTAGAAATAAGAGAGTTGGACAGGTTTATGCTTGATTTCAGTGTTTTATGCAGGTTTTAAGATGAATTTGATGAAAGAAGTGAAGAAGGATAGAGATGGCATCAGAAAAGAACTCAAAAAATGCAAAAGAAGAGAAGCCGCAAGTACCGCTCAACGCCAGTTTAACGCTGAACGACACTCAAGAACACCCGTTGGTTCCGCTGAGAGGTGAAAGTGTAGCTGAGGGGAGAATTGATTATGCGCTGGTACCGCTGAGCGGCAGTTTACCGCTGAGCGGTGGTCTTTTGGGCTTAGGCCCACTTTTCTCATTAATAGTTAGGGTTTTTCCTCTTTGCTCAAAGCATGCATTGTTTAACTCATTCGATGTCATGATTATTGATTTTGTCGATATGGGAACATAGAGGGAAATCTAGATCCGAGGAAATTCTCCCAATAGCATATTGCCTAGACATAGGGATATGAGGGTTGGTTGCCTTTAAGCTTCTGTGCTTCAGAATTAATTATTAGGGATGCTAGGAATTGTATGAACTCGTAATTAAGGATAGGCTTTCTTGCAAGGTAATTTAGAGAGTGGCATTAACATTGATGAAAAGAATGATGAATTCCTAAAGTATATGAGAATGGATAAGATGAAATTGATTACCCCAACAACATACTCATCCATATAATTCGTTCAGTGTTTGTGTTCTTCTTTCCCATTGATCATCACATGCATACATGTTTACTGTCATCTTTTGCATTTGAAACTTATACCAATTTGTTCACAAGTCTTAAATAATCAAGAAATCATAAAACTAACTAGGTCGTGAGTCCTTTGGGAGAACGATACTTGGTCTTACCGAGTTTATTACTTGATACGATTCGGTCACACTTGCCGAGGGTTAAACAAGCTTTTGGCGCCGTTTTTCGGTGTTCATAAATTTCTCATCAGTTGTCTTCATGAATGGTCTTCCAAGAATGAGAGGGATTTCTACATCTTCCCCCATCTCCACCACCACAAAATCAATTGGGAATTGGAGTTTATCAATTTGAACCAAAACATCTTCTACTACACCATAAGAATGCTTGATGGATCTATCTGCCATTTGCAAGATCATTCTTGTAGGTTTGACCTCAAGACCACTAATCCTCTTAAGCACAAATAGGGGCATCAGATTAATGCCTGCCCTAAATCAACTAGAGCCTTTCCTATGTCATGACTCCCAATGGTTCAAGGGATATTGAAACTTCCCGGATCTTTGAATTTAAGAGGAAGAGTCTTCTGCATAATGGCACTGCAATTACCTTGCACTTCAATTGTTTCTTCATCTACGTATTTCTTCTTTTTAGTAGGAAATTTCTTCAAGGTTTTTGCATAAGCAAGAATTTGCTGCAGTGCTTCGGTCAAGGGTATAGTAATCTCCAATTGCTTGAAGATCTCCATGAACCGCCCATATTGCTTCTCTTTTTCCTTCTTTGAAAAGCTCTTTGGATAAGGAAGGGGCTTCTCAATTTCTTTTCCTTTTTCCCTCTCTTCTCTCTCCTTTTCTTTTCTCTTCTTTTCTTTTCTCTCTTCCTATTCTTCTTTCATTTTCTCTCCCTCATCTCTCTCAATTTAACTCAACTCATCTTTCTCTTTTCTCTCAATTTTTCTCTCCTCTAACATCTTACCACTTCTATTCATGATGGCATTACACTCCTCCTTAGGGTTAACTTCAGTATTAGCCCCAAATTTTTTCTCAAACTTATCCTCCAACTTCTTAGCCAGTTGGCCAACCTGCATCTCCAAATTTCTAATGGCAGCTTTAGTGCTATTGTAATTGAAGATGGACACTTGGATGAATTGTTGGAGTGTCTCCTCTAGCTTTGCAGTCCTTTCATATAAGGATGGTTGTCGTTGCCATTGCTTCTGTAGTGGTATGTTGAATTGTCCAGCTTGCCCTTGACCCATGCTTGGGTGAGGTTTCCACCCTTGGTTGTAATTACCTTGGCGGCTCTGATTACCCATATAATACAATTCTTCTTGGGCATTGGCTTGCATAGCACACTGTCCATTAATATGATCTCCACCACATAGCTCACAAAGTTGATGTTGAGCTTGAGAAACATTTTGAAGCTCTTTAGGAAGTTGAGAGAGCTTCTTCATCAAGGCCTCAAGTTGCTGAGTCATTATCTTATTCTGAGCCAATAGAGCATCTTCAGATTGCAGTTAGAGAACTCCTTTTTGTTGGAATTGACCTCTTTCATTATGTGTCTCATTATCATTGGTAGCCATATTCTCAATCTACTCATAAGCTTCATCTGGAGTCTTATGCTTGATGTTACCTCTAGTTGAGGCATCCAACACCAATTTAGTTTGTGATTTTAATCCTCCAAGAAAAAGAATGACTATTGTAGGTTCATCAAATCCATGAGTAGGAGTTTTCCGCAATAGGCCTTTGAATCTATCCCATGCTTGACCTAGGGTTTCGTCCATGCCCTGTTGGAAAGAAGAGATTTCCTACTTTCCTTTGTTTATCTTGGACTGAGTGAAGTACTTGTTCAGAAACTTAGCCACCACATCTTCCCATTCATTAAAACTATTCTCTAGGAATGAATTTAGCCACATCTTAGCATTGCCTCCCAAAGAGATAGGAAACAAGCTAAGTTTGATAGCTTCATCTAGCACACCATTGATCTTCACTCTATTGCATATTTCATTGAAAGATATCAGATGTTCATATGGATTTTCATGAGCTAAGCCATTAAACTGATGACTCTGTACCAAGTGAATGAGAGCAGGCTTCATCTCCATGCTTTCGACATTAACCCTTGGCCTTGCAATGCTATTAAAATGAAGAGAACATATGACTGTTGCATAATCTGTCAGGGTACGTTTACCATTATGATTGTCAGTCATCTCTTCTGTCTCCTGGTCAGATAATGTGAAAGGTTGTTGAGGAGTCTCAGGTGAAGGAAAAATTTCTTTGGAAATCTTTTTCTTCCTTCTTCTTTTACTATTTTCCATACCTGTAAGAAGAGGTTCAGATAGTTTTGTGCTCCTAGTCCGAATCTTGTCCTGCATACACTAAAGAACACTACACTAGAGTACCAAATTAGCTCAAACAATTAAAAATTAAAAAAATTAAAATAAAAAAATAAAGAAAAAGTCTAAAAAAATTAAGAATCACACAAAAGTATAGTATAACCACGAATCCCCGACAATGGCGCCAAAAACTTGTTAACCCATTGGCAAGTGTACCAAATCATATCAAGTAATATAAAATGGTAAGACCAAGTATCGTTTCCCAAGAGACTCATGTTACTTAACAGTTGTGTAATACCTTAATTAATTAAGACTTAAAAGTTATTTTGTTGGTGTTTAAATGCAAATGCAACAAAAGTAAATATGAATGCAAATTGATCAATTAAGGCTTGACACTAGAGTGAATAGATGAAATTTATAATATGAGATGATGATGTTGTTGGGGTTAGATTTCACCTACTTCACTTTCATGCATATTAGAATTCATCTTCTTCATTGGAATGTTAATGTAACTTACAAAATTACTTAGAACCTGATCCCTCGATGTAAAAAGCCTAGTCTTAATTCTTAGACCTCAATTCCTTGAATCCCTAATAATCAACTCCACATTAAGAAAAGAAGCTTAAGACAACCAAACGTCTTGTCCCTATCCCTAGGCAATATTCCCTTTCGGTAAAATCCTCTAGATCATGATTCATAAGATATTTCCCAATACTCAAATAAATCAAACATCAAGTCATGAATGGCCAAAACATAACAACCATTAAGAATAAGAGAAACTCACTAAAATTCAATGAAAGAAGCATAAAATGTTTAAATAATATTCAAATACATGAAAGTTTAGAGGTTACATCATCCCCAACAACAAATGAGTTTAGTTTTCCATTGTCATGGAGAACCTTGGCTTGCAATGGAAGAATGAATGAATGGAAACCCTAGAAAGTGAGAAGGAAAGCTCCCGCATGCCAAATCTCCCTCCAAAGGGTCAAAAATAATGTTTCCTTGCTTCAACCGTCCAAAGATGTGTACCCTAGTGTGTAGAAGCCTTTATATAGATCAAAATTGAATCATCGACCAACGTCGTTGGCGCTCAACGCCTCAACTAAGGGCAACCAAGCGTGACTGCGAAGAGACTGGCCTTCAGCGCCTTGGCTGAGGGCAACCAGGCGTCTTGTGTGACAACCAACTGGCGCTCAGCACTCCTAGAGAGGGCGCCCAGGCGTGATTACGAGGTGAGTGGAACTCAGCGCCCCAAATGGGGGTAACCAGGCGCCCTTGCGAGACTTCTGACGCTGTGGGCCCCTAAAGAGGGCAACCAGGCGTGGCTACGTGACAACCAGCGCGTAGGGCCCCAAAAAATGGCAACCAGGCGCCCTATGGGCCTTCTTTAGCCTTCTTTCCTGGTGCTTTTGTTGTCCCTCTTGGGTTCCAACTCCTTGATACTTTTGCTCATCTTTCAATCATACCAATAACCTACAAAATTGAGGGAATTAGTGATCAAAATCATAAACTATAACCTCTCTTCACTTATTTACCAAATTCAACTAATACAAGAGTTTAAGCAAGCTTCAAAGTCAAAATGGGTTATTTTCGTATCAAAGTAGCATCACAAATAACGGTAAATTCAACCATTATCACAACCCCAAACTTGAAACTTTGCTTGTCCTCAAGCAAAATGTAACTCAGCCCAAACAACATAGTCATGCTACAATGGTCTAACACACCAAAAACATTCTCTTCTAGGACAAGTAAATCACTCATGTCTGTCCATCATAGAAAGATCAGTCAAGATACAATGAAGTCTTAGCCAATCAAGCTTCAACTATGGTGCTCACATAACACAAAATACACAACAGATGCACAAGCCTTATGAGTGATCAACAACCAAGAAAAATATTATCCTATAATGCATGAAACTTTTTAATATAGAATGACTCAATTTCTCACACCAAGACGAGGGTGAATTGGTGAAGTATAAAATTTAAAACTTTCAAAATCTTTTTCACCAAAAGATATGCCTTTACACTTTTCTTGAAATACAAGTTAAAAGATTTTCAATGCAGCGGAAATTTAATCGAATGAGTATAAAGTATAATCGATTGAATGTAAAAGAGTAGGGATAAGAAATTTCAAATGTTGAGTTCTTATACTAGTTCGGCCAACCCTACATCCAGTGTCCTTCCAAGCACAAGAAGGCAATGCACTATAATGATCAAGGTTTTTACAACAAGGTTTATATAGAGACCTAGCATCAAAAATATAATACACCTCTCCAACCCTCCAATCAAAATATAGACAGTACATAAACATACTAGCAACAAGAATCCCTTCTCCTGCAGTCTAACCCCTTTGAGACACCCTCAAATTCAAGAATGCAACACGTCCTTCTTCTTGTAATTACAACAGGGAACTCAACCCAATCTTTAGCAGATTGTAGAACCTGATCTTGTAGTAGACACCCAAATGTGTAGATAGATCAGACTTTGAAACTCAACAATCTTGTTCTTCAAGAAATCACAAGTAGTTGATCACCACGGTCAAACTAGTTTCTTGGAGCTTTTTCTCTTTCTGTAAGCTTTACACTTTTCTTCAAAAGAATATGAAAATGTTAGAATCACAAAAGTTCTTACAGAAATCAAATTCGCGTCAATATATAGATAAACTTGTATTAGACGCAATATAAACGACTTCGCTACTAATGCAGTCGAATACACCAATTCAGTTATAAAAGTTAGTAGCAGTCAAAGCAATTAATTGAATTTACAATTAATGCAGTCGAATAACATTTAATGCTTGGTCAACATAATTAAAAATATAGCCGTTGTGACAGTTATATCAAGCAATAACAGATTTCAAAACAGTTTCAAACTTATCGAATACATATCGCATGCAATCGATTATGTAACAATGTTAAGCAAAGTTTTGAAAACTTTTCTCTTTGAAAAACTCTCACAGCACACTTGAAAAAATTTTGTGCAAAGACACGAGTTTTAATCGATTCACCCCACACATGCATACTCTACTCAACTCAAGGCAAGGATTTCAAGGTTTTTTTTTTCACATTAGGCTCAAGGTTCAAAGGATAAAACAAATTTTTAAACTTTTTTTGAGTTGTAATTTTGGCATTGGCTTACAAGAGATAAGAACATATGGCCTTGATCATTTGTAACAAGCGAACAAATCATTAGACAATGCACTAGGTAAAGTATGTTGGCATACCTTATTCGCATGAATCCAATCTTCAACTTATTTTGAATTTGAAGGAAGGCTAGAGTCGGGTTTTTTACAATGACAAAGTAGTACCAACTCCATACATGTTGTTGCCAACATTGGAAGTTCATACCAGAGAAGACCTTAAATTTTGATACATCTGGGAAAGGTTTTATGAAGATTGTTTGAGTTTTGAAAACAATGTTCTGATTCTCTAGAATTTGGTTGTTGATGTTAGCCATAAGTCCTTAAGATTGTAGTAAAGATGCTGACAAAAATAATAAAAACCACGAGCAAAGATTTCTCGAGGTGTGTAGATCCATTGTCCTTAAGGACTGATTTGTGGTATGTTGCGTAAACCTCCCACGATACAACAAGAACTTCTCAAAAATTTATAAGGATATTAGAACTAGCAAGGAACTCTAAAAAAGAATAGAAAAATAAACCTGAGATATTTTAAGAAAGAAAAGATAGAAGGACGAAAATAAGAGAAAAAGGAGAATGAGTGTCTATTTTGGACAATGTATCGCACGATCCGCGAGAAAAATCATGCATAAGGCTGGTGGTCGAAATGGTTTGAAAGAAAAAAAGAAGAATGTTGGAAATATCTCATGCCTTAGCTTGCGGAAGAGCCTTACAATTTCACAGGTAATCAAATCTCTAGCCTTACGGAGATGGTACAATTTACCCGGCAATGTTCAGAAACCAAATGGATTTTGCAATATAAACAGGTTTTACAACATTTCAAACATTTCAACGGCAAAAAATTGATGAAAGGTGTTGAGAGTATCTATCTACTATAAACTGATTTTGTAAAGTTGAATTAGATTTAAAGTTTATTTTTTAAAAGTTTGATTTAAATTTCAAATCTATTTCTTATTGTTGGAAGTCTCACATTGACTAGAAGTAATGTCAATTTAGAGTATATAAGTGGATGCAAATTTCACATTACAAGCTGGTTTTGGAGTTGAGTTAAGCTTAAAGTTCATTTCTTACACCGTATTAGAGTCAGGTTAGAGCCTATCCTAGTGATATTTGATGTTTGTTGGGTATATTTCCACTCGTTATCAGACTACCGCTATTGGACCATCTACTAATATCTAGTCTCATACTCGATATGTATATACCTCGACGTGAGGGGGTGTGTTGGAAGTCTCATGTCGACTAGGGATAAGACCAATTAGTGTATATAAGTGGGTGCAAACTTCACCATATAAATTGATTTTGTGTGATTGAGTTAAGCTTAAAGTCCAAATTTTAACACATACTAATTAAATATGTGTGATAAAATTCATTTGATCATATTAGAAAAACGTAATTAAGTGTATTACAAATAAAATATATAAATATTTTTGTAGAAGAGAAAAATAGAAAAACAAAATATAATAAAGTTAGTTAAAAATCCGTAGTTTACCGAAAACCTATCCTAATAAAATTTTAGATGGCCTTACCTTAAACGGATTGTCTATTTTTAACAGGTTTTCCACTTCAGTCCTGATATGCATGTTGTGCCTTTATCTCTATTTTGATTTGTTCTAGTACTGTCTTCTTTAATCCTTGAACGTGCTTCTTTTTGAATTTTATCTTATGCCAATCAAATATGAAAATCACATTTCATAGATGTCTATCCATTTACATAAATACTCATGTCTATCAATTATACTACTTATATTATGAAGTATAATGATGATGAACATAAACGTGATTTAATAAAATATAAAAAGTTATTGGTTAATAAAAAACTTATAATAAAATAAATATCAAGAGTAATTAATTTGCCAAACATTGATCAATAAAAGAATTTTGAGTTCTCTCTTTTGGGCATAAATTTTTCTCATTATAAATCATAAAAAAGTAGAGAGAGGAGAAAAGATTGAAAGAAAAAGGAGAATGGAGAGCATATGCTCACTGTATTTTTGCTGAATATCTCGTATGTTAGTATCTTGTTATGATTTATGTGGAGGTGTGAGAATCATAGATTTTAAGATTTTTGTAGAGTAATTTTTTGAAATTGAATTAGAAAATCATAAAAATTAAAGTAACTTATTTATATATATATATATATATATATATATATATATATATATATATATAAAGAATGTGTCGTTAGATTTATGATTATTATGTTATGATATTTTTTTCCAAATTAATATTAACCTTAATTTTATCTTTCTAAGTGTAATTGATTTCAAATTTGAATTGTATAATATGAACGAGTAAAGATCGTCTGGTCAAAAATCTAAAGGTAGTGGACCAAGTTAAAGGCCGATTAGACATGTCGATCATTGACAACGAACATAATCGATCAATAGACATCTAGCACAATTAACCAATCTAAAAGCAACTTAACACAGATAAGCTAAATAATTTTATTAAGATACAATTTGGTCGTAATTTGGTCCGTAGTAAGTAAAAACTTAATACAAAATGGTACAAATAAAAGATCCAAGTAATAGAGTTGATACATTGATTACTGCATTTTATACCCTTACATTTAAACATATATTAACTTAAGCATTAGAGTTTCTTCTACAAGTGTCAACCGAGCGATTCAATGATCGAAACATTTTTTAAATTGGAAAAAGAAGACTGGAATAACCTGAAGACTACGACAATAAAGAGTTAAGAGTGTTTGACCAATCCTGTAGAAATGAAAATCATAAATATATGCGTATGTTCTTTTTCCGCTGTCATTGGTGAAATTGTATTTCATTGTCATGGTGAATGTCCTTCCAATTGGAATTGGAAAGGAAGCCGCGAATTGGAAAATCAGTTTTCCTTCCCCGTGAATAACCTTGAATAGGAAAAATCTTCTCCCACTTTTACATATACCCAATCTCCATTATTTGAAATAAAGAGAAAACTCATTATAGAACTCAAGAAAGGTCAAACAAACTTAGTCTGATGTTTATGAGAATAACTATTAGAATTAATGAGCTTTGTTTCTCAACACCAAGAGGGGGGTGAATTGGTGTTTTATCAAAATAAACGATTTTCAAATCTTTTTCGCAAATGGTATGATTCTTTAAACCTTTCTTGGACAGTAAGCAATATGCGTGCAATGTAACAATATGCGTAATAAATTAATGACAGTATGTAATCGATTAATGTAGAGAGATAGGGAGAAGAAAAATCAAACTCTGATTTTTATACTAGTTTGGCCTCAATGACTACATCTAATGTTCTTTTAATCAACCTGAGATTGAAAGCCAATTGCACTATAGAGATCTGAGTTTTTACAACAAGGCTTTTACAACAAGGCTTTTACAACAGGCTTTTACAACGACCAACCTGTCAAAATGTAAACAACCTTTATAACTCACTAATCTAATATAGCCAATACAAAAATCTGCAGCAAGAACAATCCTTTCCTGCAGTCACCCCTTTGAGAACCCTCTCAAAGTACAAAGAACTCCTCGTTCTTCTTCCTGGCTGCACGCACAGGGAACCACAAATCAAAGATTGTGAATCTTCTTCTCCTGATCAAACAGCAAGCACCTTAGTTGTTCAAAATGATCAGCCTTTTCAATACAGTCAAATTTGCCTCTCAAGAAATCTTCAAGAATAGTAAACCACTTCAAGTTCTTGTTTCTTAGAGCTTTCGATCATCTCTGTAAAGCTTCTCAAATGAATATGAATCAGATATGAAAAATGTAAATCTCAATTTTCTTCTTTTCTTACAGAATTTCAATAAATGCGTCAATATATAGTTTAAGTCAATCCTGACGCAATTTAATCGATTAGCCAACTTGGCTCCTTAACTGAATACGCAATTAATACAATCGATTCTCATTAAATGTTTAGTCAAACATATTTAAAAATATGACCGTTATAGTAGTTAGATAAGCATAAGTCAGTTTTCAAATCTTAACAGGCTTAATTGAATACATAATCCATATAATCGATTAATCTTTAACACTTAGAAGATTTATGAAAACTGTTCTTTCCCAAAACTTATCACAGCACATTTGAAAATGATATGTGCAAACACACGAGTTTAAATCGATTTACCAACTAACGTAATCGATTCAAAACTTGTTGTTTTGTCACAATTTAAAACTCAAGCTGTCGGATGACCTTAATTGATTATCACAACGCTATAATCGATTAAGCCATGAAGATATGCTTTTGTGCATGTGGTTTTTCTATTTCAAAACATATATTGTGCATACACAGATATGATCACTTTACAAACACAGTAGCATGCATCAGTCAACGCAATATGTCAAATGTGACAATCACAATATGTGCATATTTCACAATAAGCATAAACACATATAACACAATTAGGGGTGGGCAAATGGAACTGAACTGCACTACACTACTAAAAATTGTACTAAACTAAAAACTAATTTGTTTAAACTGAACTGAACTGTAAAATAGTTTAGACAAACTGAACTGAATTGTTTTCTGTTTTATCAAACTGGACTGAACTGAACTATACTAAATTGTACTAAACTACAATATAAACTGGACTGAACTACTAACTGAATTGTAAACTGCACTAATTTTAACTGAACTACTTATTTTAAATTGAATTGTACTAATTTTAACACTGCACTAGTTTTAAAATCTGATTTTAACACTATCTAATAACAAAGTCACTTTCGATTATAATTTGAAATTGAACCATTTTGATTGTAAGTTTTGTAAAACAATTTCTTTTTTTATTTGGAATAAACAATTTGATAAGGTGGATGTCACTGCTCTGTCACAGTGATTTAAAACTCTATCACAGTGATTTATTTGGAATAAAAAATTTCTATTTTATTTGGAATAAAAACTCTATCACAGTAATTTAATATTGGAAAATGTTTCGAGTGAACACAAACGTTACTTTTAATATAATTAAAATCCCAAATCGTGTTTCACGCGATTCCCCTGTTCACACTTCACAACAGGGAGTGCACTCTAACTGTTTGTATTTATAACATTTACAGAAATCTACTCGATTAATTGTGGAAAAAGAAATTGATCTCATATTTGGAACACAGAATTGATAGTCTGATAAAAAACAAGCATGCTCATCTTTCAATCTCAGTTGTTAACGGCTAGTGCAAGACACTGCGTGAGAGACTGTGAATCGCAAGACTCGAACCCTAATTTGATGTGGGAGGAAGATGAGAGAGAGTGATGCAAGGAAGAAGGGGCTTAAGCACAAGGGAGCCCTAGTCTCATAAAAACACAATACAATTAACTATAGTTAACTGAACCGAAAATTTCATAAGTTCAATTTTTTAAAACTGAACTATAAAATAGTATATTTAACTTTTAGTAAAAATGGATCAGTTTTTTTTAGTATAATATAGTAAAATTAACTATAGTATAGTATAGATCAGTTATTTTTGCCCAACCTTAAACACAATACATACACATGTATTTTTATTAACAATGTGTTGTCATCATCAAAAACCAATATCATAGGGATTGGGTTCAACTATCACATTGCTCCTCCTATCAACAATGACCATAGCAATTAACATTAAGTTCACTCATCCCAAAACTAAGAATGTGAAAGAATTTATGAAATTTGTGGAAGAGCGTTTTTAAACTTCTAACAAGTCCCTTATTAAGTCATTAATTAATGAACTTAACCACCTTGAAGTGTAATGGTTCTTGTATCATGCATGAACACATGATTGATATGACAAATATAGCAACAAGACTCAATTCTATAGGAATTACAATGGATGAAAAGTTTCTTATGCAATTCATTTTGAACTCATTATAACACCATGAAAGACAAATAGAATATGCATGAATTGCATAGTATGTTAGTTCAAGAGGAAACCAGACTAAAGAACTTAGGAAGCCACTTTGTTAATTATGTGAAAAATCAAGGAGCTGGAAAGAAAACTATTAATAAACATAGAAAGAATAAAGAACCATTAAAGATCGACGAGTCTTATACTAAAATCCAGAAGAAAAATGATAAATTTCATTTTTACGGGAAGTCTGGACATTTCCAAAAGAACTGCCTAAATAAGCATGGTTTGAAAAGAAAGGTGAACATAATTCTTATGTATGTTTCGGATCAAACTTAACTGGAGTTTCCCATATTATTTGGTGGGTTGATTCTAGATGTTTGACTTATGTTTCTAATGTGATGTAGAGGTTCCTTTCAACCCAAAACATAAATCGAAATGAGAAGTTCATCTTTATGGAGAATAAAGTGAAGGTTTCAATGGAAGTTATCAGAACCTATCGTTTGATAGTTGAAACTGTATTTCTCTTACACCTGATGGATACTTTTTACTCTTTTAAGTTCTTGATCTACAATCCATGTTTGTAATACCATACAACACATACAAAAGCTAAAGAGACCAATGGAAAGTGAGCATTGTATCTATTGAGGAAGCAAGATAAGTTCACATATGGAGGCCGTTAAGACATGCAATTTAGTTTTAAGCAATGGTTTTACTTTTTGTTTAGAAAAAAATCTTCTATGTTCCTAGTTTTAGAGAACTTAATTTCCATTTCTTAATTTACACCTCTCGGGGTTTTCTTTTAATTTTATGAATTTTGATTTTATTTTAAAGAATAAATTGAAAATTGTTGATTATGGTGACCTATGTGATGGTCTTTACCCTATTAAATTACAAAACCACATTGTTTATAATCCTATGCATATTTGAGGTTGGGTTAAAACAATGTGTGGGAATTAAAAATCCTTTATGTTATAGCATTAAAGATTGAGACATACCTTCATTTGAGAGAATCAAGTGATTAGAAAATGATAGAGGATTTAAAACTTTAAAGTTTATATACTAAAATGTATCAAAATTTGGAATGAACAAGTTACAATTTCGGCATCAAAATTTAAAAACTAAAGACATAGGTTTAAAATATATGCTAAAAACATTTTTAAAGTATATAATATACAATGTCATATATTTATTTTTATTATTATAGATGATAAAGAGTGAAGTTGATGCAGATTTAGTATTTTGTCCTCTTTTCTAGAATAAAAATTTATCTTATCCTCGTTTCTTGTCAATATTAATTAAATAATTTTATTAAAAAAATAAAAAATTGTGACAAAGAAAATATTATATATATATATAGAAAAAAAATTTCTCTTCCAAAAAAATATTAAGAAGAAAATGAATGGTATAAATATCAAATAAAATTATAAAATAACAAATTGAAAAGGATAAAATAAGTTAAAACTAGTAAAAAATAATCAAATGTATTTAAAAGTAAGATAAGAAACTAAGAAAAAATATTTCATACAAGTGTTTTATATAATTTAATAAATTAAAATAAATTTAATAATTTAAAAAGAAAATAAGTATAATGACAGTGATATGTATTGAAACGGGAATAAATATATACATACTGATTCCAGTTTCATTATTAATTTACAAAATTAAATATTATCTATATTCATATATAATAATAAAAATGTTTCCTTAAAATCGAGATAAGCTCAAAAACAATGTATGAAAGTTCATTACTCATTCTACTTATCATTATAATTTACAAACTTAGTTTACAAAATAGCATGTATAAGATGCCAAATATTTGATATTGTGTAAAATATTTACTCTTTGTCGAGCATAATATATAAGTTGGTGTTGACTAGCATGGCATCATGTGATAAAAAAACAAAACAAAATAATAAGAATATTTAACAAGTTAATCAAGTACCTAAGACAATTAAAAATAAGACTGAGCCATTTTTCATCGATCAATTCATGGTAGTAAAAGGGTATTTCAGTTACAACCAACACTACGTTTCTCATAAAATTGTTATTTTAGAGGAATAAATATGTAATTTTTTTTAACCTAAAAACATTTTTTACGTGATTTTCACATAAGGAAAATTCAACCTATTGTATCAAACTAATAAAAGGCCTTTTAGAATTAAAAACACTTTTTTTTTGTGTAATCTAAAATTAAGTTATGTATACAAGTCCAAAATCAAATTTTGAAAAAATTATATACAAATGAGTTTATCCATAAAATAATTTTAACTTATAAAAAAAAACTTCAATTCAAAATTTCTTACATTTATTTTCAATATATAATTCATGGAGAAAGTTATCTAAACAATTCCTACATATATGTGGAGTATAAATTTACCAACCAAGAAAGAAAAATAGAAAAGAGACAATGAAATATGTATCCAATGTCAGATAATACCAACATTTAACAAACTGTAATGGTTTCATGTTCATAACATGACTGATACACAGGGTACCTTATTATAAGCATTGTAAAGTCAAGTTCTTTGTGCTTCCAGAAAGAGAGTCATAAATAGCATAATTGAAAGTTTTCATGCTTTAATAGTATATTATTTATTCAACGCATCATAGTTTAGGTAAGAAACTCATCATTCAGAACCAGAGCAGGGCAACACTTCATTCAAGTTCCACTTCTTCCTCTTGTAAGCTAAGACCTGAAAACATAGACAAAAAGCGACAATTATTAAAATTCGTAAAAGCTATGGTTTATTTGTTTTAATTTAACGTGTGTAGTAACATGTTCAAGTTTTAAAGAGTAAATCTATTACCAGATGGCCAAGGCTGAGATTGTTTGGTATGATTTCAGCCAAAGTTTGATCCCCTCTCTCAAGAAATTGAGTCTCATATTTGTCTGCAACAAATTTTTCACGACCGCTTACAAAGCCAGGTTCACACCCCTTCACCACGTAGAATTCAATTTCTTCAGTTTGCAGCAAGGTTTCAATGGCAACATACTGCGGACAGAACAACAACGTTAGCACCAAAAATACATATACTAAAATAAAAGGTTTCATGAGATGGGAAGAGAAAAACCTGGCAAAGTTGGTCGATTGAGAGAGTAGGTCTGCAGTTAAGGTATGGCCTTGCCAAATTTGGCACTCTTTCTTCCTCAAAAGAGACAAGTTTGATATAGATGTCCAGCTGAAATTAGGTTTAAAAATCATTGTATATGTAAGATTAATTGTTGTAGTTTGAAAACTGATAATCAGAATAGTGAAAATAGAAATGAATATGGAGAAGAGATGATAACATGCTTTTGACCTGCTGTTCAACAGAAGGCTTATATCCACATATATAATATGTACAATAAGATGTTAATTTAATTGTTTTGTATAGTTTATACCTAAGTTTTAAGGAGATTTTAACAGAAATCAGCCAATTAACACTCAAACCCTTGTCCAAATTGGAACACCTGAATCCTAAATAACTAAAGGTCTGCATGCATGCATTTATAAGGGTTTTCTTGTCCAACCCTATCATGGAAATAATAAAATGACAATTTCATTAATAAATAGTGGAAAAAAACTATTTATGAAATCCTTAAACTATAGATTGTAAATGAAAATTGATTCTTTGACACATTTAAATTTTTTACATTTATTTAATACTATTCTTTCTTATTTTTTACTCACTATTTTTTTTAAAATACAAAAGTTTACACTTTTGTATCCATTTTATCCTTCAAATGAATATAAAAGTGTTTCATGTTACCATTATTCCTCGTTACTCATTGTAAGTTTATATATTAATAATTAAGAAAATAGAGAGGTACATAAAGGTTTAAAGAAAGAAAGTACCTCATCATCATTTTGATTGGAGTTTTGCAGATGATTAATGAATCTCTCCAAGCGATTGCTCCTCAAAGCAGCGACATGCCTAGCATTGCTGTTGGTGTGACTCCTGGGGCCAAATCGCCCCCATACAAGTTTATCAGATGAGGCAATGAGACTTTGAATTGTTCCACCTGCAACTGTTCTTGCATTAGTCTCATGCTGAGAGCTTTGTGGGTGTATCTGTAAATCAGCAAAGTCTCTGACAGGTATGACTTGTGTCTCTCTCTCTTCAGCAATAGGAGGCAATGTCATGTCCCTGCTAGAACTAGATTCTGAAAATGCACTTGCATTTCTTGCACTTCTTCTCAGTGTCTGAGTTCCACTCCTTGAGTATTTATCTTTTGACCCAGAAACTGCAGCAGCAGCAGCCTTCTTTCTCAGTGCCTCATTTTGTCGTTCAAGAGTCTGGCCATACGCTTCTTGCATTGACTTCCAAATCACAAAAACACCTCAATTGTCACAATTACAGACACAAGTAAAAGGTCTCGTGGACATCATGTTAGTCTCTTAATCAATTTTAAAATTGATAAAAATATTAAAGGAATTATGAATAATTGTTAAGGAGTAAATTTTAACTCTAATTCAATCTTGTAAAATTATGATTTACAAAACTGTCTTATCACTAGTTGATACGTCTAGGATAAAATAATTAAAGGCTTTCTAAGAGTTTGAGGGAACATGTGACCATGTGGGGGCATTGGGATATTTACAAATCAAATGAGACATTGGTGACTATATTCTTCCTAACTCAATCTCTTATATTGGTTAAAGTTTATAAGAAATTATAAAATTGTTAGAGTTATTAACTAAGAAAAAAGAGTTTATTTCAGTGTGCATACCCACATAACTAAATACAAGTCTAGGTTGACTAGTTGTGCATTAACTAAAGCACTTCAGAGGATTAGTATATGAAAAACAAAATTAAGGAAAATTAACGTATAAATCTCACCTTTATATTATTCTTTGCATCATCCGAAAAAGCTATTTCCTGGGTCAAAAACATTCTAATGAGTTTTTTCCATTTTGAAAAATGAAAAACAAGCCAATGTGCAAAACATATGGATATTATTACCTTTTTCTCGTATTCATCAATGTTTGGAAAAACGATAGAAATCACTTCATCAAAGACGATGTCTTCCCTTAGCGATCTTCGGCTTGAACAATGAGTACGACAAGCAGGGCATTCATTGTTACTGCAACAAAACCATTCCATTGTTTTGAAAATCATATAAATGAAAAAAAAAAAGAACAAAGTTTGAAAAAATGCACAGTCATCCCAGTTTATATCTAAACAAAAATGGTGGTTGTTTGAGGATAAACCCGAGGCGAAAGGATTTCTCTATGCACTCCTTGCAAAAGCGATGCATGCATTCCATGACCATTCTTGTATTTCGAATGATCCCTACACATATACGACCACCATCAAAATAGAGAAGAGCATAACAAGTTAGATTATACATCCATGTATCCCTATCATGCTTTAAGAAATTGTAATTTAAAATATTCGTAGTTTTAAGTATCTCTTCTGTGTGTTTCGTACATGCATAAATATTTTTTATGGAGTTCTACAAATCTTGTGCACTGAAACTTAGCCAAGAAATCAAATTCCAGGTGAGTGGTGTTATTATGCTTTAGAGATTTTACCAAATAAATAAGACATTTTACAGTAAGTTAATTAAATTATATTTAGATTTATATGGGTTTAGAACTAGACTTTTTACAATAGGTTTTTATATTTGGAAGTGCTCAGTTAAAAATATGCGCTTCAGGTTTTGAGGGTAAGAAAACTGAAGAACAAAACAAGTTAGATTAAGAAAGTCTGAACTACTCATTTAAGAAAGAATATTGAAAATTTAGCTAATGTATGAGATAAAGATCCGTTAGACCCTGTTGCATTTTGTTTATTAGCTGTGTGCTGGTTTACAGGAATGGCAGGATGAAGAAAATGATCTTAAAAATCATAATCATAATCTTTAATCGGATCAAATGACTTTGTTCTAAGAAAGATGAAGATGTTTCATATAAGAGACTAAAAGAGAATTCAACATAGGGTACAATTACACCAACTAATGTTAGGATTAAAAGTCCAGACCAAGGAATATGAGTCAAATGTAAAAAAGTTGAAGTATTCAAATTACTTATCTGTTTATTCAATTCTTATTGCCAATTAAAAAAACTTTGGTTTATATAAAGTAATTGTAATTGAGATACATTTACATTCATTTTATATATATTAGAAAGGTGAAATAGTCATAAAACAAATTATATTTTTTTTCAAAATAAAAGAGATAATAAAAATTAAGAAAAATGTAATAAACTATGTCTGTCAAGTTTATTTTAAGACAAATATAATATAGAGTAATGATAGGATGACATATATTACTTTTATTTGACACGTTACAAAGGTAAAATAGTCATAGACTAAACTTTTATAGTTTTTCAAATAAAAAAAATAAAAAAAATAAAAAATAAAAACGGATAATAACAAATAAATGTAAAATAATATGTGTAAAAATATATATCATAATGTTAGGAGGAGAAAGAAAAGAAAAGAAAAATCTCAAAAAGGGAGAACATTTATCTCTAATAGTCCAAGCTAACTTAGTTAGGGTAGATCACTCACAGTTTAGATCTTAATATAGTGAGGAGCAAATGAAAGATAAATTTGATGTCTTTAAATCTATAGTAGAATGTGTAGTCTCAATTATCAATCAAGAAAAATATTGAATATTGAACAAAGTGATTAAGGTTTGAATTAGTAACAATAAAAATTCCACTACATTATATTAAAATGATGTGGATTTGTTGGCATTAAAATTAAATTGCAGTAGACTGAAACCTATGAAACATTATTAGCAGCTTGTTTTTGTTTTAGGTTATAAATAGCCTTTTTGATCCTACACACTAATGTTTTGTCTCTGAATCATGAACACTTCTTGAACTGGCATCATTGTAAGACAATAAAGATGTGAAAATAAAGGGAATGGAAAAGTGAAATGTTGACAAAAAGCTTATCATAACATGAAATTTTATACATTAATTTTCATGATTAGCTTCATCGAAAGCCACCAAAGACATTTAGTTAAGTTTGTTTTTTCTTTTTTTATCAAAATTTGTTGCTCATTAAAAGATAGCATGGATTTATCATAATATACCATGTTATCACATTTATCTTGTTAAAAAAAATATCACAATTGCCTTATTTTATTCTAAAACAATTATGTTTCAACAAAACCTTGCTTCCATTATATTTCCATTCTCTAAAAATAATGTTTATACATACCAAGGCAAATTGGGCATTCGACATCCTTTCGTAGGTCTGCCAGGTCTAAAGGATACAACCTATAAAAAAACAAAAGTTAGGACATTAGGAAAACTCAGAGACGTCAAAATTGATACATTTTTTTTAATTATAGTTTTTTCTTGTAGCTTGAAAACATATATTAAATTCATTAATAATGATAACATAAAAAGAAACAAGAGGCAATAATTTTTCTACTACCCACTTGCTCACATTGGTCATCAGATTCACTTGAGAAACGACCGCAACAGTAATTTCATCTCCTTCGGCTATATTGGCCCTAGGAGGATTGTCGTTTCTCGCTCTACGTCTGCACTGTGGTGCATGATGGCCTGGCTTCCCACATACGAAGCAATTTCCTTTCTTTTTAAAGGTGGGTTTAGATTCATGGGGACGAGATTTAAGAAATTTTTTTTTTTTTTTGTGATCAGGTTTGTATTCGTACCTTTTTGGAGCAGGTTTTACTTCTCCAGATAAAGCTTTGGCCCTTGTAGTAGCAGACTCCTTCCTGTTGGTATCTTCAATTATTATGTGTGTAATGAGTTCTGGTAGAGACATTTTCTTGTGCCTGTGTTTCAATTGTTGTTTGTAATCTGTCCAGGATGGCGGCAATTTCTCGATCAGAAGTTCTGAAACAAATTCATCCGGTAGTAGAATGTTTTCTGCTTTGATGTCTTCGAGCAACTTGTGGTATTCATTGATTTGAGTTTTTATGTCCTTGTCTTCAATCATTTCCCAACGGTAGTAATTTCCTATGACGAATCTTTGTCTGACGACATCTTCGGCAGTGTATTTGAGAATCAACGAGTCCCAAATGTCCTTTGCTTCCTTGTACGAACAATACACATCGAACAAATCATTAGAAAGTGCACTAAGCAGAGTGTGTCGGCATACCTTGTTCGCGTAAGTCCACTCTTCAACTAGTTTTGAGTTTGAAGGAATAGTGGAGTCGGGCTTCGGAGATGAAAGAGCAGCAACAACTCCATACATGTCTAAAAGGGTGGAAACGCGTTCTTGCCAGCGTCGGAAGTTCTGTCCAGAGAAAATCTCGATTTTTGACACGTTCGGAAGAGATTTTGCGAAGACCGTCTGGGTTCCGGAAGCAATGGTTTGGCTCTCTGAAGGCATGTTGTTGATGTCATCCATAAGTCCTTAAGATTGTTGGAAAAAGCTGACAAAATAGTATTTCCTGAGGCGTGTAGAGTCACTGTCCTTAAGGACTTATAAGGACTTATCCGCGGTGTGTTGCGCAAGTCCCCCAGGATACAACAGGAACTTCTCAGAATGTCTAAGGATCTCAGAACTAGCAAGGAACTCTAAACAGAGTATAAGAATAAACCAGAATATTTTTAGAAGAGAGAAAGAGCTAAAGAATGAAATTCATAAAAGAAAAGAATGAGAAAGACTGAATTTGGTGTGTCTTGAAATGAAGGAAGAGTTCTCTATTTATAGAGCTAGGAAAGAATCAAATAATTAAAAGAAATTAAAAACCATTAAAATGTTAACGTTGCACCAATTAACTATTTGAACGTTGTTATTAAAAAGTTAACGTTGGCAATTATGAAATGGATTTTAACGTTGCCAAATACTAACGTTGCAACAACGTTTTCATATTTTGCAATATAATAATAATATATTATAACAAAACCAAAATAAGATCAATAGAGTAACTTTGCAAGATACAAACATAATATCAAAATACAAGTGAAGTTCTCAGCCTATATCTTTTTTGAAAGAGAGTTTAGGCAATTTTACAACAGGTGCTGAATTTTGGTGTAAAAGAACACAACAAGACAATGTGTGATATTAACGCTTTAGATTATTGTGTTATTCTCTTATCTTTTGGTTTGTTTCTCTTATCATCAATATCTTCAAACATTCATAGGAATTTTTTTTAAGAGGGTTGAATCATCTCACTAGTGTAGTCCAGGGAAACAACACCGGTTATTTTTACTTATAGACACCGGTTCCGTAATCGAAGCATATACAGACGAGGTAAAAAGGGGTAGGCTTTTTGCCTCGGTTCTGATCCGAGTCAAAAGGGTTCAGATTCTGCCTCAGTTCACAGACAACCGAGGCAGTAGAGTTTTTTAATTTTTTTAATCTCAACCGAGATCACTGGTTCCTCGTTCTGTTATGTTTTATATGCTTTTTTGCTTTCTCTTTTCCTTCTCTTTATGCCTTAAACTTCTCTCTCTTTTTTAATCTCAAGCAGTGCAATTTTATTTCATCCATGTTTTTACACAAGTGGGGTCAAAATTACTTTTGACAAACTCAAATGATTGCTCCAATCTAAGAAGGGGGAAATAGGAAGCAGAGAGAGAGCTCAGTTCCCTAATGGAGGTGCAATCGGAGCTCTCCAATAGGCTTCAAATATGGACGTTGGCCAAGATGCGGCGGAGACGTAGCTCGAGAGGGTGGTAGGGGAGAGAACAAAGATGGTGAGAGAGATCGAGGAGCTTAGGCACTAGAGAGACGTGCTTAACCGAAGGATCGAGTTCTGCAAGCAGAAGGACGCAATTGGAATGGCGGCTAGGCTCGCCGACACGCGCTGCACCTTCCGCGAGTATACGGCGGAGGAGATCCAAGCCGCTGAGGTTGAAGTTCGGCGGAGATTGAAGCAATGTTTACTGGGGACGCTTCAACCACTCCACTGTTGCCATCAAGATGCTCCCTTCTTTCACTCTCTTCTTTCCCAGTGAGCAATCAGAAGCCCCGTAGAGCAAACTAAGATGTATAACCAAACTGCAAACACTATCCATTTCGCCATCCACCTGTAGAGAAACAGAACCAAAAACCAAAAACGCAGATCTAACATCTAACCACCACCACGCCGTCGTCGTCGCGTCCTCGCCACTCCATGAGAAAAGAGTTTCTACCATCGCATCCACCATCGTAGCATCGTCGCTGTTCTCTCGCCGTACCGTCGCGGGCTCTCTCGCCGCACCGTCGCAGGCTCTCACCACCATCGCACATCTTCGAGAAAAAGGAGAAGAGGAGAGGTGCTTGGTTTTTGGGGAAAAGTTTCCTCTTTCACTACTGAGAGACTAGGTTTTATTGGCTTTAAGTCCCATTAGAAAGGCTTATATGCCTCGGTCCATCTGCTAACCAAGGCAGTATCTTTTCCATGTGAGGTTTATGCCTCGGTTCACCCTGTCAACCGAGATAGTATTCTCTTTAGACACAGGTTGCTTAACAACCGAGGCATATAGTGTTTTTCAAATTACGAGACTGTCATCGCGTTTTGATACGCTTCGGTTCCAGAAAAATTGAAGTATAATGTGCGAGTTAAAAATGCAATTTTTTACTAATGTCTTTTTGTAAAATGTTAATCCAAGTGTTTTCCTATTATATCTATTATTTATTGTTGATAAAAAAAATTGAAGATTTGATTTACAATTCAAGAAACTAAAACTGCACAATTATGGTATAGGAGACAAATATTTCAATTAGGATTATTTCAAGAAACAAAAACATTATTTAATTACCATTACTCCATTTATGATTAAAATATTAAACCTTTATTAAGATTTTTGAGCATATATTGACACAAATTGTAAAACAATAACACAATTAATTATGGTATAATTAATCAAGTTCAGACCGATAAAAAAAGTTCATAGAGCAAAAAAATTAAAAATAAAGTTAAATCAAAATGGGAAATTAAATTTAATAAAATAGGAAATAGGTAATAAAAATTGGACTAACATACACTTCATCATCGTCTTCAATCCCTAATTGACTTGTAAGACCTACAAAAACATGTAAGAGAAGAGAAGGTAAACAAAAAATAACCCAACAACTGCCATAAGTAATGAAAGCCAAGGATTTAAAAAAATCCACATATATAGAATAGATCTTTAAATGATTTGGAAAATTGATAACATAATTTAATGTTTTAAAATGCAATCATGATTTAAATTTCACCATTGTTTTTAACTTTATAAAAAATTGAGAATACACATATCTCATACCCCTAAACAAAAAATTTAGGGACATTATGACCGAAATTTCAATGGTTGATCATTATCGAAAAAATTAGACAGTAATTAAGTAAAGAAAAAAAAACTAACCTTTGGGTGCATTTTGACGAAGCTTTTGCTTGTTTCTCTTATTATTCATAGTGATAACCTTGGTTTAGAGGTTTTCAATTGTGTTCCATAGAATCACTTCTCTAATATATGTGAAGAAAGAAAAGAATAGGTGGTAGAAGGAAGAGAAAGGTGACAAGGAAATGGTGAGGCTTTTACTCTTTTATAGATGATTGCCCCCCTAAAAACATACCTTGTTAGGGTTGGTGTGTTGTGAACTCAAGTTCTCTAAACCAATGAAACTTTGACACAAAAGCGTATTCATCATAGTTACGGTCCAATCAATGCGAAGGGGTTTTCGCTGGGTCCACCGGATGAATTTGATATTACCACCAATCTTACTTTTATTTACATTTATTTTAGTTGTTGTTTCCATTAATTTTTATTTATTTTAATATTTATTGACATTGTTATTTTATATATTGTTAGCCTCAAATAACATACCCTTATTTTATCCAATAAAACTAACACAAAAATTTGTTCACTATGATTATACTCCAATCATTTCGAAGGGATTTTCTTTGGATCTATTTGATGGATTTCATACCATCAATCTTATATTAACTTAAATTTTTATTTCATGTAATTTTCATTAATCTCAATTTTATTTAATTTATTTAATATTTGATTAATATTTTTGTTTTATACATTGTTGTCCTCAATTAACATATCTTATTACGAGTGCACTCAAGTTATCTTAACAAATTAAATTTTATCACAAAAATTTTTACCAAGGATACAACCCAATCACAATTAAATGATTTTCGTTTGGTCCACATGGTAAATTTCGTAATACCAACAATTTTATATTTACTTTCTTTGTCGTTTTCATTAATTATTTTTTTATTTCATTAATTAAATATTAATTGACTTTCTTATTTTATACATCATTAACCTCGAATAACGTACCTTGTTAAGATTAACGCGTTTCACAATCAAGTTTTCTTAACCATTGATGTTTTGACACAAAAACATTATTAGACATGGTTACAGTCCAATCATCGGGAATGGGTTTTTGTTAGTTCCACCTCATGTATTTCATGTCATTTTCATTAATCTTAATTTTATTTAATTTCATCAATATTTAATTAACATTTTGGTTTTATACATTGTTTTCTTCCAATAACATACCTAATTAAAATTAGTATGTTGTGCACTCAAGTTATCTTAACGAATTAAATTTTACAACAAAAATTTTCATCAAAGATACAACAAATCACAATGAAATGGTTTTCATTTGGTCCACATGGTAAATTCCGTGATACCAACAATCTTATATTTACTTTCTTTGTCGTTTTCATTAATTATTTTTTTTATTTCATTAATTAAATACTAATTGACTTTTTGTATTTTATACATCAATAACCTCGAATAATGTACCTTGTTAAGGTTAATGCGTTTCACAATCAAGTTTTCTTAACCATTGATGTGTTGACACAAAAACATTATTGGTCACGGTTACAGTCCAATCATCGTGAAGGGGTTTTTGTTAGGTCCACCTCATGTATTTCATGTCATTTTCATTAATCTAAATTTTATTTAATTTCTTCAATATTTAATTAACATTTTTGTTTTATACATTGTTGTCCTCAATTAACATACCTTATTAGAATTAGCATGTTGTTTACTTAAGTTATCTTAACCAATTAAATTTTATCAAAAAAAATTTCATAGTCTAATCACAAAGAAATGGTTTTCGTTTGTTCCACTTGATAGATTTAGAATTATGAATAATCTCATATTCACTTTCTTTGTCGCTTTCATTAAATAATTTTTTTATTTCATTAATTAAGTATTTATTGACATTCTTATTTTATACATTAGTAGCCTCGAGTAATGTACCTTGTTAAGGTTAATGAGTTGCAATATTAAGTTTTCTTAACCATTGAAGTTTTGACACAAAACAATTGTTGGTCATGGTTACAAACCAATCATCACGAAGGGGTTTTTGTTAGGTCCACCTAATGTATTTCATGCCATTTTCATTAATCTCAATTTTATTTAATTTCTTGAATATTTTATTAACATTTTTGTTTTATACATTGTTGTCCTCAATTAACATACCTTATTAGGATTAATATGTTGTGCACTTAAGTTATCTTAACAAATTAAATTTTATCACAAAAAGTTTCATAGTCTAATCACAATGAAATGGTTTTCGTTTGGTCCACATGGTAGATTTGGTATTAACAACAATTTTATATTTACTTTCTTTGTCGTTTTCATTAATTATTATTTTATTTCATTACTTAAATATTAATTGACATTGTTATTTTATACATTACTAGTCTCGGGTAATGTACCTTGTTAAGGTTAATGAGTTGCACAATCAAGTTTTTTTAACCATTACTGTTTTGACACAAAACAATTGTTGGTCATGATTACCGTCCAATCATCCAATCATCGAAAATGAGTTTTTGTTATGTCCACCTATGTATTTCATGTTAATTTAATTAATAACAATTTTATTTAATTTTTTAATTAACATTTTTATTTTACTCATTCTTGTCCTCAATTAACATATCTTATTAGGATTAATATGTTGTGCACTTAAGTTATCTTAACCCATAAAAATTTTATCACAAAAATTTTCATCAAGAATATAGTCCAATCACAATGAAATGGTTTTTGTTTGGTCCACACGGTAGATTTGGTATTATCAACAATCTTATATTTACTTTCTTTGTCTTTTTCATTAATTATTTTTTTATTTCATTACTTAAATATTAATTGACATTATTATTTTATACATTACTAGCCTCGAGTAATGTACCTTGTTAAGGTTAATATGTTGCACAATCAAGTTTTCTTAACCATTGAACCTTAGACACAAAAAGTTGTTGGTCATGGTTACGGTCCAATCATCTTGAAGGGTTTTTTTAGGTCCACTTAATGGATTTAATATTACCATCAATCTTATATTTATTTAAATTTTTATTTTATTTTTCATTTTCAATAATTTCGTTTTTGTTTAATTACTTCAATATTTATTAATTTCTTTTTACACATTGTTGTCCCTGACTAACATATCTTATTAGGGTTAGTATGATATGCCCTGAAGTTATCTCAACCGAATAAACTTTATCACAAAATTTTTCTACATACATGTCAATCACAAGTGAAGGGTATTGATTTGGTCCACCAGATAGATTTGATATGACAATACTATCAATCTTATATTTTTTTACATATTTATTTTCTTTGTCATCTTCATTCATTTTACTTTTATTCAATTACTTAAACATTTACTTATGGTGTTGGTTTATACATTATTAGTCTCGGGTAATGTACCCTGTTAAGGTTAGGGTATTGCACGATCAAGTTATCTCAGCCATTGAAACTTTGATACAAAAATATTCTCATCACGATTTCGGTCTAATCATCGTCAAAGGATCTTGGTTAGGTCCACCTGATGGATTTAATATACCACCAATCTTATATTTATTACATGTTTATTTCATTTTTCATTTTTGATATTTTATTTCTATTTCATTACTTATATTCTTATTCACATTGTTGTATACATTATTATCTTTGAGTAATGTACCTTTTCAAAGTGAATGTAGCTCAAGTTATATTAATCAATAAAAGAATTCACACAAATATTTGTTCATCATAATTATATACTAGTCACCATGAAGGGTTTTGGTTAAGCCCACCTGATGGATTCGATATATATATATATATATATATATATATATATATATATTAAGTGATTTTATTTTGATTGGTCAATATCTATTAACATTTTTACCTTAACAATGGTTCCTCTTGAATGACATACTTTGTTTGAGTTAGTGTTTTGTACAAAGTTATCCCAATAAATGAAACTTTGACAAAAAAATTTATCCATCACTATGATAAGAGGAATGTTTGATTCGATATATGTTTTATTTTTCAATCTTTAAATCATCAAATTAATTTGTATAAGGAGAGTATTAAAGGTAAATATCCTTTTAGGAAGAGAAGTGCCTTCATGACCTATAACATCTAAGCACTTACTCGAGTCAAATCAAAACTTCAGGGTTTATACGAGAAGCCACGTAAATTGTTTAAATACTAATGCAAAGTCTTCTGAAAGTAAGAACACACACAACAACGTTTCTCTAAGGTATATACCATCTAACATATTGTTTATAGGAAACGTCTGATCATTAAGGAAAGCCTACTTGAAAGCCTTAGAGATAACATACTTAAGAACTTATACTAATATACAGACGAAGAAACATATGTCATGAAGGAATTCTCTTAGAAATATGTGCAAAATAGTAGGATATGCTCTCAAGCTCTCAGGTTGAAATATCTTTTATTGAACACTGAAGCTTAAAGGAATTGCATCTAAAAGTAGTGTTGTAAATGAAAGAAGTTTATAAAGAACATCGTCTAATGAAAAATGCATTAAAGTATACATCTAAAACAACTTTTCAAAACCTGAGTTGTTTAGACTGTTCATTCTCTAGATGATCTTGTCTTAATTGCAATTCTGAAGCTATTTTCTCACTTTTTCGTTGAGCAACGAGAGTGTCTCGTTGAGGGAGTAAAAATATGAGAGTTTTGGTGCTGAACAACGAGACTTGGCATTGAACATTAGTTTGAGTGTTAGTTTGAGTACTTTATTTTTGGATTCTATGCATGTTTCTTATAGATTTAAGATTGATTATGGTGCTTATATATGCTTAATATGTATGACGCTATTTTTATGGATAGAGAATATGATTTGAGATGTTGTTGAGATAATTTAAAGAAAACATTGTGTAATGTGTTAAGAAGTGGACTTTTAATCCTAACTCAACCCCACAAAATCGGCTTGTATGATAAGCTTTGCACCCCACTTATATATTATAATTTGGCCTTATCTCTAGTCGATGTGGGACTTCCAACAGACATCCTTCATGTCGAGGTATAGACATCTCGAGCGTGAGAATAGAATTAATGGGTGGTCCGATAGTGACCCGATAGCGGATGGAACATAATGTCCACATAGATCTCGCTAGGAAAGGCTCCAACCATGGCTTTGATACCATATTAGAAGTGGACTTTAAACCTAACTCAACCCTACAAAACCGGCTTGTAAGGTGAGGTTTGCACCCCACTTATATATTATAATTTGGCCTTATCTCTAGTTGATGTGGGACTTCCAAAACATTCCTTTCACGCCGAGGTATTGACATCTCGAGCGTGAGAGTAGAATTAATGGGTGGTCCGATAGTGGCCTACCAACGGGTGGAATAAAATGCCCACATAGATCTCGCTAGGTGTTAACCCTCGGCAAGTATACCGAATCGTATCAAGTAATAATAAAATGGTAAGACCAAGTATCGTTTCCCAAAGGACTCACGGCCTAAACAGTTATGTGATTTGTTGATTATCTTAGACTTGTAACCGAAAATATTGTTGTTGAACTATGAAAAATAAACATGAATGCAAAGTTTTGATCAATAGACTTCAAAGATGCAAAAACGGTTGATGTATAATATGAATGATTATGTTGTTGGGGTTTCTGATTCATGCTATCCACTCTCATGTATTCAGGAATTCACCTTTCTTCATTAATGTTAATGTCACTTTCTAATTTACCTTAAACCCGATGTCTTAGTGAAGAAAGCCTACTCCTAATCACTAGTTTACAATGTCTTGTCTCCCTAGAAATTATTCATGCATTACATTCGCACAGAAGCTTAAAGGCAACCAATCCTCCTATCCCTATGTCTAGGCAATATTGCTCTTGGGAGAATTTCTTCAGTTCTACATTTACTTATATGTGTCCATACAAATAACATCAATGATCATGCAATTGAATGAGTTAAACAAAGCATGCATAGAGTATAGAAGAAAACCCCTAACAATTAATCAAAGAAAGCATATAGATTAAAGAACCAATTCAATACATGAGAGTTTCAAAGGATTACATCGGTTCCCCAACAATAATGAAGGTTTAGTTCACCATAGACATGGTGAAACTAGATGAAAAACAATGAAAGAATGAAAGATAGAACCCTAGAAGTTGAAGAATAGAGCTTGAGCATCCAAAATCCTCCTCCAAGGGGTGAAGAAAGTTTGATTTCGCCTCTTTTTGTCCAAAGATACTAACCCTAATTCGGCTAAAATCTTATATAGATTCCTAAAAATTACAAAAAATAGGCCCAAGCCCAAACTGAATGGTGCTCAGCGGTAATTAGCGCTCAGCAATAAGTGCGGTTCTTTTATTTTGACGCTCAGCTGCAGTTTTGCCCCTCAGCTGTGACTGTGAGACTTCAGAGTGCCGCTCAACGATAAAAGTGGCATTGAGCGGTAACTACAGCTCTTCTTTTGTGCACTTTTTCTTCCTTCTCTGAGTCCAACTCCTGTCTACTTCACTTCTTTCATTCAACTCATCTTAAAACCTGCCAAAACAAGGAAAACCAAGCATAAAACCTATCCAACTCTCTTATTTCCACAACATAAGCAAAAACATGATTTCAAGCTAATTTCTAAGTCATATAGGTTGTCTTTAAGGTCAAAATTAAGTATAAAAATAACAGTTTTTCAGTTGTTATCACAACCCCAAACTTAGAACTTTGTTTGTCCTCAAGCACACAAGATGTAACTCAATCTTCCACTAATCCATACAATGGTTCACCACATTCAAAACTCTTTCTTCTAAGACAAGTAATTACTCAAATCAGCTCAACACAAAGAATTTAGTCAAGATGCACACATGCCTTAATGTTCACATAATCACATAGTACCCAACAAATGCTATTCTCATGAATGATCTATTAACTAAGCATAGATGTAATCATGTGCTCATGGAATCTTTCCTCACCAGATAAAGTGTTTCACTCAAACACACAAGTGTATAAGAGGTCACTCCTTATCACAATGTCACATGAATTAACTTTGCCTTTCATTTAACCACAATCAAACACATTCACAAGCAAGTAACATCACAAGGACTTTTCTATAGCTTATAATGTGGTTGGGCTAACAAGAAAATTGGTTTTTCTAGATCACAAATTTTTTGAGTTAAGTGAATCATCTAAACACAACCATTCTTCCTTCTTCCCAACTTTCTTTTGCATTGAACCTTTCTTTTTCTTTCTTTTCTTTTCCAATTTATTTTATTTTTCACCTGCTTAGAACAATGCTTTTCATATTCCCTTTTTAAACCTCCCAACAACCCCAAAATTTAACATTTATCAATACCACAAGATATCTTCAACTCAACTCAAGGTAAAGCTTTTCAAAAAGGGTTTTCTATCTTGTTCAAAGCTAAGGGTTCAAAGGATAGAACACATTGTGCTCCCTTTTATTGGGCTAAAATCATGCATTTGCCTAATAAAGGGTTACCAACAAATGGCCTTGATCATATGATACATACAAGCAAGTGATTCAACCATAGAAACCTGGGCAATGTCATTCATGCTTTCAAAGTAATAACACTCATTAACAAAAACTCTGGAGTTCAAAACCTCACATATAGGCTCATTCAACATTCCACATACACATAGCTCGTGAACAACCACCACCTGTATATCAACATATAGTGCACAATCTCAACATCAATCAATATCAAGCATCATCAAGATTTACTTGTCATGCATAAATCACAAGCAAACCATCATAACAGATAAAGTTTCAAACTGAGTACATCATAACCTATTCTAATAACAAAAGCAAATAAGTTCAACAATAAAAAACAAAAGATAAAAAAATTTTGCTCTAGAGGTGATAACATCCATCAGTAGATGCTATCTCAGCTCCTTATCAACCCATGATGCCATCTGAATCTTCATCCTCTTCATCATCTTCAACATCTTCAAAAGCATCCTCATCATCCATAGTTGAAGCTCCAGCTGCTCCAGCTCTACTACCTTGGGCTTGCTCCTCTGGCCACGACACCACATTATGAAACTCATCCATGATCCACCTATGTGTTGGGGGTGTATCATACATCCCAATAATCATCTCAGTTGTGGCCACCTGCCCTCTGTGAATGGATTGCATCCTAACATCTAGAAGAGAAATATACATATCCCTCATCTGAAATGGCTCTGCCTCAAGAGGCTCTACAGATGCCTCGCCTTGTGGTGGTCCTCTCTCTTTCCGAGGACGGCGTGGTGGTACTGGCTGAGCTGCCTCATCACCTCCACAATACTGTTTGTAATAAGTCTCATCAATAGCTTTCCTAGCCCTCTCAAATGGTGGTGCAGAGATATTCACCCCAACTAGCTCACATAGGTGTGTAATCGAAGGATGCCCCAAGGGTGCTTTGTTGTTCATAGTGTTGGCACACACCTATATCTCATTGGCTATAACCTGGCCAATGTTAATGCTCATCCCTCTGAGCACACAGTACAAAAGAAGCGCCCTGCTAACAATAATATCCGAGACATGTGAGCACGGCTGGATGTTGGCATAAGAAAATGTCATCCAATACTTTGCTAGAGGAGTCAGATCAGCTCTCCTGATGTTCACAACTGCACCATTCTTGTTTCTCTGAAAGTGCCCTCCAAGCACACATAGCACACTCTCCACATCACCAAAGTCTGCTCCTTCTTCCATATTTAGAGCAAATTGACACTGCTCACCAGCCCATTCAATATCTAAGAATCTATTAATGGAATCTGGGTCATACCGAATGACGTGTCCTCTAACATAGCTCAAATAATCCTCAGCAGGATGATCACCCAACCTCCTTGCGTTGGTGTAGAATTCTTTCACCACTGCTATGTTAGCTGGTGCAGGATAAGTGGCTAGCCTTCCCCAGGTCCTATTCTCCAATTACTTTCGTAATTGTTGAGCAAAATCAGGTATCATTCTAGCCTTCCTTTCCATTAATAGCCTCTTATCTTGAACAACATTGAAGTGGCGCTCATGCTTGCGGGAAAGGAACTTGTTGGAATAGGAGCGGTCTGGTTCCTTATCCTTCCTCTTTGATCCCAACGTCTTGATCCTCTTGCCCGATGAGGAGGTCATCCCTACATCAAACACAATTCACAAAACCACAAGAAACATCATTAAGCATTAGTAAACCACAAACAACACCCTAAAATCATTCCTATCACCGTTGAGGGCAAACAGAATCCCTTAGCGCAATCTGTACATCAAGCCAGCAACCAAAACAAGCTTAAAAACCACTCTGCAGGAATCGCGCTCAGGGGAAATTTCCGTTGAGCGGCAATTCAACAGATTTTTTAAAAATGCCCAAAACATGTTCTAATCTCCACCCACATGCAATCTTCCTAGTTCCAGACCCAAATCAAGCATTTTAATCGGTTCAAACAACAATTAATTCATCTAATCATGCATAACAATCAAAATCCCTAAAGAATCATGCTTAGACAACCATGTTCATATCAATCCATGCTTTCAAAAACCCTAGAATGTAAAATGCTTGTACTTACGTGGATGGAGATGCTAGATGAGTGAAAAATGCTCTAAGAAAGTGAAGAAATCATCCCCCAAAACCAAAGCTCTCACCAAACCCGTAAACTTGAGTGGAAACTTGGTGCAAAAGTGTTTGAAAGAGAGATTTTATGAAGGGGAAAGAAGGGAAAAGTGAAGAGAATTCTTTGGAGAGTGCTTGAGAGTGTATGGAAAGTGTAAGATCTGAAAGTGGAAGAAAAGTCGAACCTTAGGGTATAAAAATAACCTAATGGGCCTAATCTCGTTGAGCCCAAAACAGTCCACCCAAATCTGCAGCAGTCGTGCTCAACGGTAAGTATTGTTGAGCGGCATTTGCGGCACCAACTCTCCTTCTTTCTAGCTTGCCCTAGGTGTCCTATACCAATTCCTCTCACTCACCCCATGCATTTAGGTTCTCACATCACTCATACATTCAATCCCTAAAATGCAACTAGAGCAACATCAAAACAAATAGATATAAAGTCCATCAACTGGGTTTCCTCCCAGGTAGCACTTATTTAACGTCACGAGCTTCACCCAAAATCCTCCAACACCCTTCAGTAAGTGCAAATCTTTCTTACCAACACCCATCAGTAGGTGCCTGCTAACCTAGTATCCTTCAGTAGATACTCAACCACCTAGCATCCATGATGCTATACCATAACATCTCAAAACAACATAAATCAATGTCCCAAAGTTTATAAAACTACATCACCAAAATAACAAAATTCAGGAAATTAATGTTCTCAAATCATTGGGGTACCTCCTAGTAAGCGCTCTTTTAACGTCATTAGCTTAACCCAATAAAGCTCAAGTTCCATCTTCAATGTTGGTGTTCCTCTTTCTTTCATCACACCAACTCATCGGCTATTTTCGGTCCACCTTTTTTACTCTCCTTGAATATGGAGCTTCGATCTCTATCACTCAATTCTCTTTATAGTCTTTCATAACCCACAACTTGTTCTTGAATCTTACCGATGTGCCAAGTTTGAGTTGTGCTTTCATCAAGTCATCATGAACCTTCTTTCTTTTACCATCTTTTTCTTCTTCCCTAACCTGTGACAATAAACAATTTTTACCTTTGAAGGCCGACTTTCCAGCTTTTGAACTAGTCAAAGGTGCATCCTTACATGTAGCTTTATGACTAGCTTCCTTCCCTTGAATCTGCTGCTCCACTTTGAAGACATTAAAGATCACCTTTTCTTCTCGGTCTTGAAGCATTATCATCCCATCATCCACATTGATGTTTACCTTTTCCGTTTTCATAAATGGTCTTCCAAGAATTATTGGGACCTTCTCATCTTCCTTCATCTCCCTCACCACAAAATCTACCAGGAATTTTAGTTTGTCTATGCAAACCTCCACACCTTCCACCACACAATAGGGTTCCTTTGAAGATCCATCCGCCATTATCAAAGCCACCTTTGTTGGTTTGACTTCAAGGTCACCAAACCTTTTGAGTAAAGATAAAGTGATGGAAGCCTGCCTAGGATTGGAACTCGCAACTTGTAGCTCCAAACAACAAGCAAAGTAGGTGCAGCGGAAGTAGATGAAAGGTGTTTTGGTGTGTTTTTAATGGAAGGAGTGTGTGTAGAAACCTCTCAGCTCAGAAGAGCTTCCTACTATGGAAGGAAGCTAGAGGAAAGGGTAGAGAAAGTGAAGAGAAGAAGTGACTCAAGAGCAAATAGGGCTGGAATTAAAATTCTGCAACATTTCACTAAAGCTCAAAAGTTAGAATTACAAAGGGGAGGCCTTCTTATTTATAAGTGAAGAAGGGCCTCAATTCTGAGCTAATTTCCCTCCAAAATTCAAAATAAAAGACGAGCTTGGATGCCAAGTCAGCTGGGTCACATGGACAGTGCTGCCAAAACGTGCTTCAGGCTGCTTCGCTGGCGCTAGAGGCCCCCCCTGTCTAAGGGTGCTAGAGCGCACGTGAGCCAGGAAGTTCATTTGGTGCATCTGAGATGGAGCCCCCCTGTCTAAGGGCGCTAGAGCGGCCCTGGTGCTGATTCCTTAAAGAATGCTTTTCCCAAATCTGATTGGTTGGCTATGGTTCTTGCCTTTATTGTATCCTACAAACAAAACAACCATATATTATTAAAAGAGGAATCCTTCTAAGACATAGAGAAAGAAAATCAAGAAAGAGACTTTAAAAGTTCTTCAACTTCCTTTTCCTAGCCTTAGCATGAGGTAGTACTCCTTTGGATGGCTTGCCTAATTAGGTTTCCATCATACCCTCCCTCTTGAAGAACGATTTGTCCTCAAATCGGAAAGGTAAAGAAGCAAAACTTTGGTTTAGTACTTCCCTCCTGGATTAAAGATATATCTACAGCAAATAGTAAAGATGAATATAAAAAAGATGTATCCAAAGAAAAGAATACAGAATGAAGGCCTTTTATCTTTGAAAAATATTTTCTTAGAAGTATCCTTGGCCTTTATTTTATTTTTTCTTCACTTTGTTTTGAACATTCCCCTTCATTATATAATGAAACAAAGTGATGTTTTTGAGAAGAAGTTTCAAGGTATACCTTTGGATGAAGAATTTAAAAGCATGTATACCTTCTTCTCCTTTCTTTTTTCTCCTTTAGAAAGTTGTTTATCCAACCTTTCTTCTTCTTTTCTTTCTTTTTCAATTTTCATTTTTATTTTTATTTCACCCTCTTTCACTTGTTGAGGTGTAAGAGGAATCAAAGTTATTTTACTTCCTTTGTGGAAAAAATTTATCTTATTAGTGTAGCCATCATGAGTGGAGTTATGATCATATTGCCATGGCCTACCTAGTAGAACATGCCCAACATCCATTGGCACAACATCACATAAAATTGTTTCTTCATAGTTTGCAATGGAGATAGGTATGTTTAATTGTGTTTTGACTACTATTTCTTCATCCTCTTTTATCCACTGAAGCTTGTAAGGCTTGGGATGAGGAATAGTAGTTAAGGCCAACTTTTCCACATTCTAGAACTACAACAATTACAAGAGGACCCACTATCCACAATTAATGAACAAGTATTTTCAAAAACTTTGCATCTTGTGTGGAATAGATTCTCCCTTTGTGATTGTTTTAGTTCTATAAGTTGACTTTCAAGAAGTCTTCTAACCAATAACAACTCTCCTTCACAAGGTGAGGCTTCTTCCTCATATATGGAAGTATTTGAATCACTAGAAGAATCTTTATCTTTATTTTGATGTTCTAGGATATAAGTAGACCTTTTATTAGGACACTCAAAAGCACAATGCCCCTTGTAACCACATCTAAAACACTTGGTCTCTTTTACCCTATCATTTTTAGAAGATTCTTTAGAGGGATATTTTTCCTTTTCTTTTTCCCTAGGTCCCTCTTCTTTTGATTTGGAGGGTTCACCCTCGCTCTTGGAATCCTTCCTAGAGTAAGAAGAATCATAATAGTCTATTTTAGAGGAAGTTTTCCTCTTCAATTGTTGCTCTACTCTAACACAAAGTTGGACTAACTCATTGAGATCATTATAAGGTAATTCTACCTTATCTCTTATGTCATAGTTGAGTCCACTTTGGACCTAGCAATTGTTATCCTTGGCTCTTCTCTTATACCAGTTCTCAACATGAGTAATTCCATTTTTTTCCTATATTCCTCAACACTCATGTTTCTCTGTTGAAGTTTATGGAGCTTGTCCATTAACTCTTTATCATAATATGCTGATACATGCCTTCTTCTCAAGGCAGACCTCAACTCATTCCAATACCTAATAGAAGGTAGGTGTCTCAATCTCAGGTCTTTTACCAAGGCAGTCCACCAATATAAGGCATAGCCTTGAAAGCTCAAAGAGGCCATTGTTACTCTCCTCTCATCATCTATTTGGTGACACTCAAACAACTGCTCAACTTTCATCTCCCATTCCAAATACTCTTCAATATCATCTTTACCATGGAAGGGAGGAAGATCTATTCTAGTTTCCCTTGGGTAATGTTCTCTCTCTATGATTTCTCCTACGAGGTATTTGATAGTGGTCATCATTGTGATGACTACTATAATGCTCAGGTTCACTAGGTGGAGAGAATGTATCTCCAAGGTATTCTCTTTTTCTATGTGTAGGCCCTTCTTTCCTTTTACCCTTATCTTGATTGATCAAAAGTTGACCAATCATATCCTTGAGCTCACTAATCTCTTTGTCCCTTTGTTGGAACTTTTGCTCAAATTCTTCTCTTAGTTGTAAGCTCTCACTTTTAGGTCTCACACTCTCTTGGCTCTAGATTGACTCATTCTTGTCAAGTATGTAGAAATGATTTTCACAAGGCTTTCAAAAACTTGCACAAGTAATGAGTGAAAAGATTTTCACAAACTTTCTTCGTTTTTTTTTGGTGAAAGATTTTTAAAGAGATTTTAGAGGCAAAAATGTTTCCAAGTAGCTCCCAAGAAGAAGAGGTGAGTCACAATTGGACAAGCTTAGAAACCAAGTTCTTCCTAGCTAGAGTTTCCTTAGAATTATCTTTTACCTTAGTTTCTAGGTAGAAATCTTTCAAAATATTTTCAAATGTTAATGAAATGCTCCTAAAAACCAAAAGCAGGTTTATCTAGATGCTATGCAATCCTATATACCACGGAGACTTAAAACAAAAAGATCAACAAACAATTTAAAGAAAGCAATAAAGATGCAAAATGTAAATGTTAGACGGCCCTAAGTGAAAGTGCAAGTGACAATTGGAGCCCCTTGACACACTTCCCCACTAAGAAAACGAAATTGCACTATTACAATGTTCAAATGTGATCTTGGAATTACTTCAAGAGCATTTTCCCAAGTCACTTAGCCAAAAAAACCAAAAAGAAATTTAAACTACAAAGGTTCCGTGATATGAAGGCTCAAAAAAACTCAAAATAATGCCTAAAACTAGTGTAGGCTTCAAGCTTTGGCTGCTGCTATATGCTACTCAAAAACAGTGTGTGAGTTGAGCTATTTTTTGTTGGAAATTGTTGCTAGAACAACAGGTTTGTAGCTGCTCAAAAGCCCTCCTTCTTGCTCCAATTTCAATCCCCTAACCACTTCCTAGAAGGCTGTCATAGTAGGAGTAGGTTTCTGCTTCTGGATGCCTCAAACAGATTGCACAACTGCTCCAAAATCCACTAGCAACAACACCAAACAGATTAAAACTCTACACCAGTTTTAGAACACTGCACCAGATTTTTGGCAAACCAAATTGCTGGAATGGACAGTTTAGAGGCCAAAAATAGGGAAACTAATTGAAACAACACACAAATATAAGCAAACACTCAAAAGGAACCTAAAAAAGGCACTAGAATAGATGAAGAAAGCAAGAAAAATTGAAATCACAGTACAAAATTCATTACAGGTGCTAACTGTTTGATAAATTCAAAAGTGTTTGATGAAATGCCCTAATGAACTCCAGATTTTGTGTTTTTGACTATCATGGCTTGTAAACTGGATTGCACGGTTCTTTAAGCTTTTTAACACTTGATGTTACTTCTTTTAATCATTTCTTTTTCTTTTTATTTTCAAACACTGAACCAACTTTTACCACAATCCAAAAATGAATTTGCAATTAAAATCCAAACAATAGCTGAAAAACAAAATTCTGCACCAGAAAAAAGTGAACTGATTTGGTGGTTTTAAACCCAAAACTGTGTGAAAGTGATTCAACAACTGCATTGCTTCTTCAAACAACTTTGTATAATGAATTTAAGCATGTGCAAACTGTTAAACCAATCAGAAATAGTTTTCAATGCAAAATCACTGGTTCACTTCCATTTAAAGCACAATTTGAAGGTTTAAAAGGAAAGTCTGCATATAGGCTGGAAAATGACCAAATGAACAGTGCAAACAACTTTCAAATGACAATTTAAACTTGTTCAAACATTGAAAATGCACAAAAATAGCAAGATTCGAAAATCACCCTTGCTATAGCCAAATTATGCAGCAAAATATTCCAATAAACCACCCAAAATTAGTTTTCCAAGGATTCAAGGCTGGACAACAAAGAAAATGACTCAAGAGAGTGTTATTACATAGAACTAAGCTAGAATTAAAGTGCTTAGTATGAATAAACTCATAGTGGACAAAGCAAAAAGGTGATAGCACGGTGAAAAGCTGGAATAAAAACTGAACAGCAAAGGCTACTGGTTTTTAAGGCAACCAAGCTATGCTAGATGCATTTCCTTGTTTTTAATGGTCTGCCATACCTTTAGCCACTTCCAATAACATCAAACAAATTTGTGCCAAGCAACAGAATCAATAAAAACAAGTTGAAAATAGATTTATGATTTAAAACAGAATTGAAATTCTGCAACCGAGTTCAACATAGAAATGAAATCAAAATGGATTTCTAGTGCTTTAGCTTGTATCACTAAGGCTAGAACAAGTTCTCATTGCCTTTATTGGTTGATATATGGCTTATCTAGCACTTGAACTCAAGCCAATCACAATGAACATAGCTGAACAGATTACCAAACAGTTGAACAAAATTAACACTGCATCAACAAAATACACATGACTAGACAAAACTGAAATTGAAACATAAAGCTGGAAATGACACAAACAAGGAAGCTTCACCGTTTAAAATGAAAAGTAAACATGAACACACAATGGAAACACGAAATTAGGGACTGGAATAACAAAACAGAAACATAAAAAAAATGCAAAACAGAAGTTGGAAATCTGAAATAGAAAGCACAATAGAATGTAGAAATGAAGTGCAAAGATGAAGGAATAGCTTAGCTCTTGGTGTGTGGACGACCTAAGCTCATGATACCACTTGATGGAAGCCTGCCTAGGATTGGAACTCGCAAGTTGCAGCTCCAAACAACAAGCAAAGTAGGTGCAGCGGAATGGAAGTAGATGAAAGGTGTTTTGGTGTCTTTTCAATGAAATAAGTGTGTGTAGAGACCTCTCAGCTCAGAAGGCCTTCCTACTATGGAAGGAAGCTAGAGGAAAGGGTAGAGAAAGTGAAGAGAAGAAGTGACTCATGAGCAAATAGGGCTGGAATTAAAATTCTGCAGCATTTCACTAAAGCTCAAAAGTGAGAATTACAAAGGGGAGGCCTTCTTATTTATAGGTGAAGAAGGGCCTCAATTCTGAGCTAATTTCCCTTCAAAATTCAAAATAAAAGACGAGCTTGGAGGCCACGTCAACTGGGTCATGGGAAGCAAGCTGGGTCACATGGACAGTGATGCCAAAACGTGCTTCAGGCTGTTTCGCTGGCGCTAGCCCCCCCCCCCCCCCCCTGTCTAAGGGTGCTGGAGCGCATGTGAGCCAGGAAGTCCATTTGGTGCATCTGAGCTGGAGCCCCCCTGTCTGAGGGCGCTAGAGCGGCCCTAGTGCTGATTCCTTGAAGAATGTTTTTCCCAAATCTGATTGATTGGCCATGGTTCTTGCCTTTATGGTATCCTACAAACAAAACAACCATATAGTATTAAAAGAGGAATCCTTCTAAGACATAGAGAAAGAAAATCAAGAAAGAGCCTTTAAAAGTTCTTCTTCAACTTCCCTTTCCTAGCCTTAGCATAAGTTAATACTCCTTTGGATGGCTTGCCTAATTAGGTTTCCATCATAAAGGCATCAAATTAATGCTTGACCCTAAATCAATTAAGGTTTTCCTTATATTCTCCTTCCCAATGACGCAAGGAATAGTAAAACTTCTTGGATCTTTCACTTTTGAAGGAGTGGCTTCTTCTCAATAACACTGCAATCTCCCTTTTCATCTAGATATCTCTTCTCTGTGGAGACTTGCTTCATGTGGTTTGCATAAGCTAGAATTTGTTGCAGTGTTTCATTCAAAGGCATTGTAATGTCCAATTGCCTGAAGATATCTTTAAAGCGCCTATATTGTCTCTCTTTTTCAATCTTTTCATTCCCCTTAGCATAAGGAAGAATTTTTTCATTTTTCTCAATCTTTTTCTCTCCCCTCTCTTGTCTTTTTCTTTTCTCTCATCCTCACTTATTATATCTTCTTTTTCTTCTCTTTTATCTAACTCAACACTGTCTTTTTTCTCATCCACCCTCTTATCATCTGCACTTATAATAGCTTTACACTCTTCCCTAGGGTTAACCTCAGTATTAGCCCCAAAACTCTTATCAGGCATATCCTCTAACTTCTTAGCTAATTGGTCAACTTGCATCTCCAAGTTTCTAATGGCGGCTTCAATGCTCTTGTGGTTGGAGATTGTTACCTGCATAAATTGTTGAAGAGTGTCTTTTAACTTTGTTGATATCTCATTTAGTGCAGAGACTTGTTGCCATAGTGATGGTTGTTGTTGTTGTCTATTAAATTATCTTGCTTGTCCAGCTTGTCCATTATGACCTTGACCCATTCTTGGGTGAGGTTTCCACCCCTAGTTAAAGTTACCTTGGCGGTATGGAAATTGATTGGCCATGAAATTTACGTCTTCTAAAGCCTTCACTGGAAAAGCGCATTGACCATTGATATGGTTTCCACCACATAATTCATAAAGTTGTTGATGCACTTGTTAAACATTCTTCAGCTCCTTTGGAAACTGAGCGAGTGTCTTTGTCAAATTCTCAAACTATTGAGTTATGATTTTATTTTGTGCAAGCAAGGCGTCATTTGATTGCAATTGTAGAACTCCTTTCTGTTGAATTGGAGCTCCTCTCTCATTATGTATCTCATTGTCATTAGTAGCCATGTTATCAATCAATTATGTGGCTTCCTCTGGAGTCTTGCATTTAATATTAGCTCCAACTGAGGCATCTAGCATTAATTTTGTTTGTGAACCAAGACCTCCAAGGAAAAGAAGGACTACTATTGCTTCATCAAAGCCATGAGTGGGCATTTTTCTCAACAAGCTCTTGTATCTATCCCATGCTTGACCTAGCGTCTCCTCCATGCCTTGTCTAAAAGAAGAAATCTCTTGCTTCCCTTTGTTGATTTTGGATTGTGGGAAGTACTTATTTAGGAAATTTGAAACCACGACTTCCCATTCAACAAAGCTACCTTCCGGAAAAGAATTCAACCATAACTTAGCATTGCCTCCCAATGAGAAAGGAAACAAACTAAGCTTTATCGCTTCATCCGACACACCATTGATCTTTACAATGTTGCAAATCTCGTTGAATGTGGTGAGATGATCATATGGACTTTCATGTGATAGCCCATTAAATTGGTTGCTTTTTACCAATTGTATCAACGCCGGTTTCACCTCCATATTTGCAGCATTGACCCTCGACCTAACAATGCTATTAAAGTGATGAGGGCCAACAACATTGGTGTAATCCGCCAGAGTACGTCTAACATTGTTCTCTTCAGCCATCTCTTCAGTGCTCTGGTTACATCTTTGTGGTGAGGGTTATAGAAGTGTTTCCGGAGAAGGAAATAATTCTCCAGACGTTCGGATCTTCCTTCTCCTTCTACTTTCGTCCAATCCTTCAAGAAAAGGTTCCGAAGTTTTCTTGCTCCTAGTCCAAATTGTATCCTGCATACATAAGAACACAAAACCCTAGAAACAATTGTTAGCACAAAAAGATAAACTAAAAAGATAACAAGATAACAAGATAAAAAGATATAAAGATAAAAAAATAAACAAAAAGATAAAAAAAACAAAAAGATAAAAATAAAGTCAAAGTTAATCAATAATCACACAAATAGAATAGTTAAACCAGGAGTCCCCGGCAACGGCGCCAAAAACTTGTTAGCCCTCAGCAAGTGTACCAAATCATATCAAGTAATAATCAAATGGTAAGACCAAGTATCGTTTCCCAAAGGACTCACGGCCTAAACAGTTATGTGATTTGTTGATTATCTTAGACTTTTAACTGAAAATATTGTTGTTGAACTATGAAAAATAAACATGAATGCAAAGTTTTGATCAATGGACTTGAAAGATGCAAAAACAGTTGATGTATAATATGAATGATTATGTTGTTGGGGTTTCCGATTCATCCTATCCACTCTCATGTATTCAAGAATTCATCTTTCTTCATTAATGTTAATGTCATTTTCTAATTTACCTTAAACCCGGTGTCTCGGTGAAGAAAACCTACTCCTAATCACTAGTTTATAATGTCTTGTCTCCCTAGCAATTATTCATGCATTACATTCGCACAGAAGCTTAAAGGAAATTAATCCTCATATCACTATATCTAGGCAATATTGCTCTTGGGAGAATTTCTTCAGTTCTAGATTTACTTATATGTGTCCATACAAATAACATCAATGATCATGCAATTGAATGACTTAAATAAAGCATGCATAGAGTATAGAAGAAAAACCCTAACAATTAATGAAAGAAAGCATATAGATTAAAGAAGAATTCAATACATGAGAGTTTCAAAGGATTACATCGATTCCCCAACAACAATGAACGTTTAGTTCACAATAGACATGGTGAAACTAGATGAAAAATAATGAAAGAATGAAAAATGGAACCGTAGAAGTTGAAGAATAGAGCTTGAGCATCCAAAATCCTCCTCCAAGGGGTGAAGAAAGTGTGATTTCGCCTCTTTTTGTCCAAAGATACTAACCCTAATTCGGCTAAAACCTTATATAGATTCCTAAAAATTACAGAAAATAGGCCCAAGCCCAAACTAAATGGCGCTCAGCGGTAATTAGCGCTCAACGGTAAGTGCGGTTCTTCTATTTTGACGCTCAGTTGCAGTTTTGCCCCTCAGCGGTGACTGCGAGACTTCAGAGCGCTATTGAACGGTAAAAGTGGCGTTGAGCGGTAACTACAACTCTTCTTTTGTGCACTTTTCCTTCCTTCTCTGAGTCCAACTCCTAGCTACTTTACTTCTTTGATTCAACTCATCTTAAAACCTTCCAAAATAAGGAAAACCAAGCATAAAACCGATCCAACTCTCCTATTTCCACAACATCAGCAAAAACATGATTTCAAGCTAATTTCTAAGTCATACAAGTTGACTTTAAGGTCAAAATTAAGTATAAAAATAACAGTTTTTCAACTGGTAGCACTAGGATAGGTGATGGACAAATTTATGATCACCAAAATATGATGTCACAAACTTGTTTAACAATCGGCAAGTATGACCGAATCGTTTCAAGTAATAAACTCGGTAAAACCAAGTATCATTCTCCCAAAGGACTCACGGCCTAGTTTAGTTATGTGATTTGTTGATTAGCTAAGACTTAAGAACAAAATAATTGGAGTTTAATATGCAAAAGACGAAAATAAACATGTATGCATGAGGTTGATCAATGGCTAAAACAAAAGACAAGCACTTTCAATGAAATATATTGATGAATATGTTGTTGGGGGTCAATTTCATCTTATCCACTCTCATATATTTTAGGAATTCAACATTCAAGTCATCATTGTTAATGCCACTCTCTAAATTACCTTTCAAGAAGGCTTTTCCCTAATTACGAGTTCATACAATTCCTAGCATTCCTAATAATTAGTTTTTTTAGCACAGGAGCTTAAGGCAACCAATATACTATTGGGAGAAATTCCCCGGATCTAGACTTCCCCGTACGTTCCCGTATCGACAAAATCAATAATCATGCATTGAATGAGTTAAACAAAGCAAGCATTAAGCAAAGAGGAAAAACCCTAACTAATGATGAAAGAAAGCATAAATCTTAGATTAAGATGCAAGCACAATATGAGAACTTCAAAAGATTACATTGATTCCCCAACAAACATACAAGGTTTAGTTCATGGTGAACCTAGATGAACAATAATGAAAGAATGAAAGATAAAACCCTAGAAAGGTGAAGAGGTAGCCTGAGCATCCAAGATCCTCCTTCAAAGGGGTGGAAGAGAGAGTGTTTGTTTCGTTTCTGCCAAAGATACAAACCCTAAGACATCTAGGCCTTTAAATAGGACATAAAAATAATATAAAACGGGTCCAGGCCCAAACAGATCATAAAATCGCATAAAACTGGCCCAAAACTCGTCTAGTTGACTTTTTTCGTATTCTGGTTGACTGGTTGACTTTTCTGGTTGACTGATTGACTTTTCTGGTTGACTTTTCTGGTTTCTGGTTGACTTTTCAGCACTCCAATCATTCGGTACTTCAATTCTTCTTTCAAATCATTCAATTAGCCGCTCAGCGGTGAGTGCGTGAGTAGTTTTCTCCCCTTAGCTGCCATTTTGCGCCTCAGCGGTCCTCCTGTGAGCTCCTGAGTGCCGCTCAGCGGTAAACTGCCGCTGAGCGGTAACTTCGGCTTCTCCTTTTGCACTTTTTGATGTCTTTTCTGATTCCATCTCTCTCCTTCTTCACTTCTTTCACCAAATTCACCTTAAAACCTGCACAAAAACACTGAAATCAAGCATAAACCTGTCCAGCTCTCTTATTTCTGAAAATATGAGTAAAAGCATGATTTCAAGCTAGTTTCTAAGCATAAAGGTTGCTTTTAGTATCAATTTTAAGCATGAAAATAACAGTTTTTCAATTGTTATCAATAGGCTTTAAACATGACTCTGATACCATGTTAAGAGGTGGATTTTTAAGCCTAACTCAACCCCACAAAACTGGCTTGTATGGTGAGATTTGCACCCGACTTATATCTTATAATTGGGCCTTATCTCTAGTCGATGTGGGACTTCTAACATTATGTGGTAATGTTAGTGTATGCATTAACATATGAAGAGGCCAGCAAGGAGATACCCTGAACTCTAATAGCTATTCACACTCAAATAAAGCATAATGAGTTATGTGGAGAGAGTGACAGGAGGTCCTAGTCTATGAACACTGATTTAGTCCTAGGCACAAATGAGAATAACCTTGTAGATGATAGGGTGATAACGCCTTTATTTATGACTTACAGAGTATAAATATCACTACAAGTGCACGCCAACGTCAAAGACATATATTTGGATAATTAAGTTAGTATTAATTGTTGTATCAATGTACGAATTTATATTATTTACTTAGAGAGTATTTATTTTATAAATTGATAGATTATAAATGTTTAGATAAAATATTTTGGTACATTAGCTTACCTTTTCATGTGTTATTTTTTGTCTATTTTTCTTCCTTGCAATAATGACCTTAAAGGTGTGAGGAGACGAAAATGTAATACCGGATAAAGGAGATACACAATATTTTTTTTTTTCAGTTCTCCATTTCTATATGTTGTTATACGAGGTGGATGTTTTATGAATCATTGCAATATCATAATTATATACTATCTTATATATTTACATTATCATTTGTATAAATTTTATATAGTAATTTTATAACATTTGTATAAAATTATAAAATTATAAAATTATAAAATTATAAAATTATAAAATTATAAAATTATAAAATTATAAAATTATAAAATTATAAAATTATAAAATTATAAAATTATAAAATTATAAAATTATAAAATTATAAAATTATAAAATTATAAAATTATAAAATTATAAAATTATAAAATTATAAAATTATAAAATTATAAAATTATAAAATTATAAAATTATAAAATTATAAAATTATAAAATTATAAAATTATAAAATTATAAAATTATAAAATTATAAAATTATAAAATTATAAAATTATAAAATTATAAAATTATAAAATTATAAAATTATAAAATTATAAAATTATAAAATTATAAAATTATAAAATTATAAAATTATAAAATTATAAAATTATAAAATTATAAAATTATAAAATTATAAAATTATAAAATTATAAAATTATAAAATTATAAAATTATAAAATTATAAAATTATAAAATTATAAAATTATAAAATTATAAAATTATAAAATTATAAAATTATAAAATTATAAAATTATAAAATTATAAAATTATAAAATTATAAAATTATAAAATTATAAAATTATAAAATTATAAAATTATAAAATTATAAAATTATAAAATTATAAAATTATAAAATTATAAAATTATAAAATTATAAAATTATAAAATTATAAAATTATAAAATTATAAAATTATAAAATTATAAAATTATAAAATTATAAAATTATAAAATTATAAAATTATAAAATTATAAAATTATAAAATTATAAAATTATAAAATTATAAAATTATAAAATTATAAAATTATAAAATTATAAAATTATAAAATTATAAAATTATAAAATTATAAAATTTTTTAAAAAATTAAAAAATTAAAAATTCAAAAATTGTGAAATTGTGAAATTGTGAAATTGTGAAATTGTGAAATTGTGAAATTATAAAATTATAAAATTATAAGTTGTCGTTCATCCTGACATTCTAGTGGTCACTGAGTCTTAGGTAGAGAATTGTGGCGCATGTGGTGAGAATGGCAGGAGGCCTTGTTGCATATAGCTTGGGGTTCCAGCTATCGGACTAAACTCATGTGTAGACTTGGGTTTCCAGCTACAGTGAGGGATGAAGGGCTAACCTCGTGTGGCGGCTTGGGTTTTCAGCTATGGTAATTCTGATGATTTTCCATATTACCTTTCCACGAGTGCAAGAACGTCGTAGCTACATAATTCATACAGTCCGGACAGTCAGAGTTAATTGAACAGTCATTGCATGCATTGTTATATGATTATAGTTGGAAATGTATGATTGGTTATTGCATGATGGACTTATTTATTTATATCAAATTTATGTGAGTTATCTGTTTACCTAGTTAATTAAATTACATAAGCTTACCCTTATTTATTTGTCTTGTTTATGGTCCGTTCAGTCGTCCTTGTCTTTGCAATGATCACCCTATGGGTGTGAGCAGAAGGTGCTAGTGACTCTTTGGAGCAAGTTCTGGAAGAAGCTTAAGGTAGTTTAAGAGCAAGACCGTTCGGTCTTGTTGTCCTTTTGTATTAGTGTAAGACCGTTCGGTCGAAACTTTTCTGTTATGACCGATCGGTGGGTTCTTTTAATGTGTACTTGTATAGTTTTCTGTAAAGTTTTAATTTATGGTTATTTTAGGATAACTGTAAGTTAACTTTATTCTCCTTGTAAATTGTTCTATTTTATTATAAATGTAAGTACTCTTGAATATAGTTTATAGCTATATTTTTGGGATGTTACACAGATTCATTTGTTCTTTCTAATCTTATAATTATAATATTCACTTTATTGTAATGCAAAATTATAAATTATAAATATTAATATAATATAACTATTATACACACACATACACACACACACACATATATATATATATATATATCATAGTTTTAATATAAATTTAATAGAATTTTATTTTAATAATTATTATAATAATAAATTTTTAATTGCATAATTTTTTATAGTTAAAAATGTGAAAATGTGTTTGTATGAACATGCCCATGCATAATCATGCATTTTGTAACATCCCAAATTATATAGAAATATATAATATAGTAAGTCCACATTTTAATATAAGAGAACAATTAGAAGTAGACTGTAAGTAAAATATTAAAGTTACAATCATCCCAAAATAAGTCCTACTTTAAAACTTAAAATGCATTAGAGTATTTCAAAAGGATAGAACTTAATTTAGAAATTCCTAAACGAACTAAGTTGCAGCATCATAACCATCCAGGGCCTGATCCAAGGGTACCTCATCCATCTCTGCTCACATCCAAGTGGATGATCATTGCAAAAGAAAAGCACACACAAGCAAAACACAACCACAGAAGCAAGGGTAAGCTAGATATACAAAAACATGTTATAACAATCATAGGCAACATGCAAGTAAGGACAGAGATACTAGACTACACAAACATAACTTGTTGAACTTTAAACTTGACTCGTCCAGAGTTAGAATGATTGTCGAGCTATAGCGGGTCATGCAATCATGGTGGCCTCTACTGTTTTGCAAAGCCATTGCCAATGGGTTTCACCCTACCACACTCACGAGGTTAGTCTATTATCACTCACCTTGGGTCATACTAGAAGCACCCAAGACTAGGACCTCCTTCTACTACTCACGACATGGTTCAATCCTCTATACTTGAGAATGATTAGCCATTGTAGTTTCAGGATAACCCCCAAGACTGGGCTTTCATGCAAATCATTCTAAAACACACCAAGGACACCACCATGGATCTTCTCCTTGAAGATCATGGAATTACGTCCAATAACATAAGGCACCACAATGTAACCACCCTTTGAGATTCATGGAATTACGTCCATCAACCATCCTTTTAAAATCACATACTTTGAATCACCAATCACACCTTTGAATCACATACACTTTCACTTTAACAATATACAACATGTTTGAATCCCATCATACAATACAATCTGCTCCAACACATACTTCACAAACCATACAACATTCAACTCTATGTGAAACAATACAAAAGAGAAGATAGAGAATAAAACCCTGAACATTTCGCAAAGCGCACCCCTTCGCACAGTGAGACTAAGAGCGTTTCGCACAACACACATTATTTGCATGCCGAATTAACTTACAAAGGTGTCATACCTCATGCCTCTCGCATAGCGCACCCCAGTCGCTATGCGAGAGCTCAAACAAAGACCAACCCCCTTAAAACTCTCGTTTTGCCCCCAATTCGTCTTTCGAATTAAACTAGCAGTGAATGTAGGTCACCTCCATTCGCATAGCGACCAGATTCGCTATGCGAAGCACCAAATAGAGAGCAGCACCCTCTAGTCATTCGCACAGCGCACCAGCTCGCACAGCGAATGACTCAAACATAAAGCACCCTCTTAAGGGTCTCGTTATGCGAGACAGCTCGCATAGCGACTTTACATCATCTGCAGAATGTAAATTATGCAGAATCATACACTCACACCTACTCTTACCATTTCTAGGCCTCTTATCCAATTTCTAACACCCCTAATTGTTGTATTACACCTAATTAAACTTGTCTAGGTGATTATAAACATTCATACTATAATTCTAAAGTGATTAAGACTCAATTCCTACTTTAGAACACAAAAATCAACAACTTAGAGACCCAAATCCAATTTTATCACTTGTAACTCGTTTTAGACCATTTTGAGATTCCTAACCAGTCAAAATTGACCTATCTGAGCTACCCAAACAACCCAATTGCACTTAAGGAAAAAGCACAAGGCACATGCAACCAGCAAGAATGCATGTCCCTAGTTCAAGAACAGAGAAGAGGTTGCATGGAGAGACTTACCAGCTTAGAACCCAAAACTAATCGGATGGTTTCAAAGCTCTATACGCTGCGAACGTTTTGGCACCACCTGAATAAAAATCTACCGGTTCAGAGAGGATAAATGGAAGAGAGAAGGAAGAGATGTTGTAGAGAAAAGGCAGAGGAAATCTGAAACTGAGTTTTAGAAAGAGACAGAATGTTTAAGCTAATGGGCTAGAATGTTTGAAATGACTTTTTAAGGTCTGGTCCTATTAACTTAATGCACCCTTTTACTCCATTTTTAACTATATTTTTCAGGTCCTCACATTTCCTCTGGGTTTTCACATATTATTTATTTTTCTTATATTAACATAATATAATAAAAATATATATTATTTTAAAAAATCTATATAAAAAAATTAGATAGGTAATAATTTTTTAATAACTATAAGATTTCAATTAAGTTACAAATAGTTATGCAAATAATAAACATTTTACATGGAAACATGGTTATCAAACTCTCGAGTTAACTCGTAAACACGTTCCCAGACATGGCTTCCGAGTTAACTCGGAAGTAAACTCGATTTCTGCGTAAACTCGATAGAATCGACTGTAAAATCGATAGAATCATGTAAAATCTCGAGTTTAGAGCGATTCTGCGAGCTTGAAAATTATATATTTAATAAAATGAATCAAAATTAATGACAATAATTTGTGTATTTATGTTTTACAATATTATTTTTATGAAAAATATAACTATAAATTTTATTTATTTACAGATATATAATTTTGTAAACTTATTTGAATTAAGATATTATTTATATCATTTTTTTTCAGTGAAGTAAACTTACGAGTCTACGAGTCGAGTTTACGAGTCGAGTTTACGAGTCAAGTTTACGAGTCGAGTTTACGAGTCGAGTTTACTCGACTCTCATAAGTTTACATAAACTCTCGAATTTGATAACCATGGAAAGAATGTAAAAAATTTATTGTCAAATTTTTTTTTGTTCATAAATGCTTAAACTTCATTTAAAATAAGTCCAGTAGTGTAGATGTCACGTAGTTTCAAGACACCACAATAAGAAATGATAATGAACAATATAAGAAAAAACATGTGTACCAAACTAAAAAACAATAATGAACATGACAATGTTTACTAAAATATGGCAAAGACCACAATACTGTATCCACACAATTATAACAATATTTTAAACAACAAAACATCAGTAAATATGGAAAATTCATATTGAAAATTGTCCACTTTTTACATTAACATCATAATCATAAATATCATATCAAAATATAAACCTTGAAACAAGCACCAAATACCAATGGTTTCTCATGCATTCAGAAATAGATAAACATACATTCAAAGAAATTTATATCCACCTCCAGTTTGGTGTAACATTGCATCTATCTCATCCCCATCTTCCATCTCTAGCTGCACATTGTAACAGTTCCATTATACTTTGCAGCAGTTAATAAAGAAAACTTTGAGGTTACAAAACACAACCAAACTATGTTTACCTCATCTGGGGTTTGTTCAGCTCTAAGTCTTCTTCCATCAAACAAGAAAGCAATTGAGCTAAAATCTACAGATTGTCTATCACAGTATGCATTCATGAGTTTCTTCAGCTGAGTGCTTCTTTTAATCCTGAAGAAAACCTCATTACCATCCTACAGAGATATCAACATCAAAGAAAACCTCATTACCATCCTACAGAGAAATCAACATCAGAAGCATGAAAAATGTGTAAAAATATTCTTCCAAAAAGAAAATTGTATTAGGAAATAATGTTTGTTGGATAAAGATAATAAAACAACATAAACATGTCATAGTTTCCAAAAATGCCCCAAAAAGATAGGTAAAGAAACTAGATCAGAACAGTGAACATGTCTACATGACAAAAGAACTGAACTAACAAATGCATTATAAAAAAAATTGCATGACAAAAACAAACAAATTATACTAAATAATTCCATATTCACCATTCCACATATTTCTCATACTATATATATATATATATATATATATATATATATATATATATATATATATATATATATATATATATATATATCACTGGTTCCTAAAGGCAAAGTGAGAGGAGCGTTTCTCTGTTTTTCAAAACAAAGCAGAGTCATGGGATCAATACTAAATTTTTCTTTGGTACAAATGAAAAGTAAATTGATTTGAAATCAACATAACTTTTTCATCATTTTGTTATAAAAGTCTCTTAATTTCAATTTTAAACTGTCAAGAGAACAATAATTATGGATGATAGAAATGCAGTCATGTCAATAACAGATTAAAACTTTGAGAAATAGAAAACAAAATATTTCAAACAAAAGTAATAAGAGTGTCAAACCCTAAAAAAAACTTACTTAGCAAACATGAAGCATGACATTACAGTAGACACAAAGACAAATTCAAAAATAACATTTTTAAATGATACTAAAAAGAAATTTTTCTGAACATAACACAAAACTAGTATTCAGAATATTTAAAACAGTCACAGTTGAATTTCTACAATTCAAATTCAAGACAACTTGTTAATGAAAATTATTCAATGAAAACTACTTAGAACAAAAATCTCTCAAAAATCAGTTTCAATGAAAACTGCCTAAAATGAAAATCTGAAAATCTCTTAAATATCAGACATACTTTTTCTTGGGTAAACTAAAGTAACCTCCAGTCATTAATGCCTCCAAATATCATTTAACCATTATCCTTTCTCAGTAGATATTTCTCCATATAAACTCAACACAAATCCAATAACATTTTCAAGAAGTAAAATTATACACCAATCATGCAATAAGATATCATGAAGCCAGATGATTGAAACTACAGTAAGGGATTAAGAACATGTTCATGCATAAGAGAAACAAAATCACAAAAACCAAAACACACTAATTTTATTTTATTTCCTAACAACAAGAATGAAATTGAAGAAAGTGAAGATGAACGGAGGATTGAAACCTGTCCCTTGACTTTGAGATTGATATGTGCTCCTTGATCAGAGCCCTTCTTCTCCTCTTCCTGGCTTCCTCTGCCTCCTGATGAAGACATTTTCGAGCTTCACACCTTGTTCGTACTCTTACAGTGAGAATTTGGTGTGTTTCTATTGCAAAGAAAACAACACCTTTGCTCAGTATATATAGTAGCGCAGTGGGTACGAACGAAACAAATCAAGAAACACGTGCCAGTGCGTTAGTTTTACGCTATGTAGATATTGTATCTGTCTGTGAGTTGCCACTGGGGTGGCCAATCCCTCAAATTTATGTGGGTCCTCCCAATTTATAGATATTACACCATGGCATTTTTTGTTTAATTTGTTATACACGAACCTGTTTGTTATATCATAGAAAAGAATACATATATTTAAAGAAAAAATATTTTTCTACATTAACAACTCACTTTTAAAAGTATTTTGGTATTGAAAGTTTTAATTTTTATATTTATTAAAAAGGAAAAATTAAAGAGTAAAACAATAAGTATAAAATATTGAATTTTTTTATGGTGAATATATAGTTAGTATTTATGAATATATAATATCATGTGAGTATTTTAATATTTGTTTGGGTATCATATTATTCGTATTAAGAGTATATGTTATCTACAAAAATTAAAATTAAAATTTATGTCTTTATTCTTAATTTATATTTTATTAAATTAAATATTATATTTTATATTTTTTGTAATTTTATTAAAATTTATTTTAAAAATTTATAAAATATTATTTTCATATATTTTTGGTATATAAGGATATCCAAGGATGTTAAAAACCCACATGTATTTTTCAAACTATTATTCAGTAAGTAATAGAACACGTAATAAGTTGGATTTTTTTTTGCGAGTCGAGTAGCGGATAGAAATTATCCATGTCCAACCCGATCTGTTATCATTCCTATTGTAAAAGTCTAGAAAATCGTGCCTTAGAATTGATAGTGTGTTTAAAATGATGAAACTCAACTATTCTAATAATAAAAGTTTAAAGTGTAAATAGAATTTCTATAAATGAGTTTCATTATTTTAAAATTACACCATCTCTATAAGCATCTTTTTTCTAGAGCTCTCTCCCTTCTCTTTAGCTTTTATCACCGTTTGTTCATGTATTTGAAGATCGGAGACCGTTAGGGTGATCTTTGCGGCAAGCTTTTCACTTTTATCCGATCAATTTCTCTAATAGAGTAAGTTGATTTTCTGTCACTTTTCTTTGTTTGTATGGTTTTTTTTGTGCATGTCGACCATCTTGGATCACATGTAGTGTCCGAGTCTTCTATAAGAGTCTTTGTTAATTAGTGATCTTAATGGTGTGTTATGATCGTGTTTATATTATTCATTGGGGCAGATAGAACTTCCTACGTGTTTGAGGGCGTTCTTAGAGTTCTCGAGTTGTTTGATTTGTCTCTTAGGTAAGGGAAGTTATTACTATCAAAGTTGGTCCTAATGGAACTATTGATCGCCTTAAAGCTCGTCTTGAAGCAAAAGGCTACACACACATTTTTAGGTTGGATTATGTTTATACTTTTTCTCCAATGACAAAGATGACATTTATTCATTTATTTATGGCCATAGCGGCTTTTCAACAATGACCTCTTTATCAATTGGATGTCAAAAATGCATTCCTCAATGGAGATTTTCAAGAAGAGATTTATATGGAGTAACCTCTAGGATTTGTTGATCAGGGAGATTCTTCTGGGTTGGTATGTCATCTTCGCAAATCCTTATATGGCCTAAAACAGTCTACGAGGGTTTGGTTTGGGAAATTTAGTAATTTTGTTCAATAACTTTGTATGACTTTGTGTGAGGCAGATCATTCAGTCTTTTACCGTCACTTGAGTGTTGGATGTGTCTACTTGATAGTATATTTTTATTATATTGTTCTTATAGGCAGTAACAGTCATGACATCTCTCAAATTAAACAACATCTTTGCAACCATTTTTAGATCAAAGATCTTGGCAAACTTATATATTTCTTGGGTATTGAGGTGACACAATCCAACAATGGTGTTGTTATATCTCAAAGGAAGTATGCATTGGATATTTTGGAGGAAACTAGGTAGATTAATTCAAAATCTATTAACACACCCATAAATCCTAATACTAAATTTCTAGCAAAATAGGGGGAGCCTATGTTAGACCTCGAGAAATGAAGAAGACTAGTTGAAAAATTGAATTATCTTACGATTACTTGTCTTGACATTTCCTTTGTAGTTAGTGTGGTAAGTCAAATCCTTAATTCTTCGTGTGAATATAATTGGAATACAATCATCCATACATTAAAGTACATTTAAAGGATTTTTTGGAAGAGGGTTGTTATCTGGTTCTAATAACCATACAAGAGTGATTTTCTATTCAGATGTTGATTGGACAAGATTTCCTTATGATAGAAGGTCTACATTCGGATATTGTGTCTACATGGGTGGTAACTTGATATCTTAGAAAAGTAAGAAACAGAGTATTGTGACAAGATCTAGTGTAGAAGCGGAATATAAAACTATGGCCTCAGTCACTTGTGAGCTTATTTGGCTTAAGAAAATTCTTAGAGAGTTACAATTTGGAGATGGTACTCAAAGGATGCTTATATGTGACAATCAAGTTGCTCTAGATATTACTTATAATCTTGTCTTTTATGAGAGGACCAAACACATTGAGATTAACCGTTATTTCATTCGAGAGAAGATTGTATCTGAAGATATCAAGGCCGAGTTAGTTAATTCAAGTGATCAGTTAGCAAATATTTTCATAAGTCTTTATGGGGGTCGATAATTGATTATATTTGTAGCAAGCTTGATACATACGATTTGTATGCGCTAACTTGAAGGAGAATTCTAGATATATTATCTTTATCTTTTATCTTTAGTTAGTTTGCTATTATTCCTTATTTTTATTTTGGGCTTAACTCATATTTCTTTTATTGTAAATAAAGTATCCTATGTGTATATTGAACACAAAGGAGATTAATCTCATACATAGTTTTTCATTAATTTACATTGGGTGGTCTTACTATGTTGTTTTAGAGTGTAGTCGTGCTGTTTTGACATGTTTCCATGATATTTGTAGTTTGTGTCATGCTGCTTTAAATTGTTTCCATGTGTGAAGTACCTGAAAAATACTAGAATGGGGGAGGGGGGGGTTGAATAGTGTTTGTTAGGATTTATCCTATTTATCATGATTATATTTTGTCAAGAGTTACCCTATTTATCATGATTATATTATGTCTAGGATTATCCTATTTATCATGTACTCTTCTATCAATTTATTCTTATAAATAGAAGATTATGAGAGAGATCAATTGAGCCCTCTAGAATTATTTTACAGCTTAATTCTCTAGTGTGTTAATGAAAAATGTTTTCACAATTCTTCTGATATACCACGTTTATCGAGCTCTTGAAATATTCTTTTCAAAGCTTAGACGCTCGACTTGAGATTTATGTATAAGCGTTGATAAATTTGACGTGTTAATCAGAATATATCTGCTACAACATTTTGTAACAACTTCCTTAAAGAAAATAATTGTTTAGCTTGGAAGTTCATGTATTTAAAATATAAAGCTCAATTGTAGGTTCAAGAGGATCATTTAGTTAAGAGAAGAGAAAATAACAAAGAGATTTTATACTAGTTCGCTCCAACTGAGCTACGTCGAGTCTCCTTCGCAGAGGGTCCCACTATAATCTTAACACAATTACAAATGAGTATTAGCACCACTCCTAGTACTCAGTTACCTTGCCGAGATTTCCTCTGAGTATTAGCATCACTCCTGGTACTCAACACCCTGCTGAGATTTCCTTTGAGTATTCACACCACTCTTGGTACTCAGAAACCCACCAAGATTTCCTTGAGTATTCACAAAACTCTTGGTACTAGACTACTACGCCTAAATACCTCAACTCAAACAAAGTTCAGTTGTTAGTGTTTCAATTCCCTTTAGAATTTCAATATTTCTTACAAGTAGTTCAAACTATATCTCTCAAAGAAAGGATTTGAATACAATATAATGCAGTCTACACACTCACAGGTGTTTCTCTCTTCTCTCTTATAATAGTAAGCAATTTTAGAATGAAGCTCGAGAGTATTTCTTTCTTTTTTTCTCTTCTCTTCTCTTTTCTTCAGCTCAGATGTATTCTTTTTCTTCAGCTCTTTGTCTTTTTCTCTTCAGGATGGATATATCCTTGTAAGCTCTTCATTTTTAAGATTTTTTCTGAAGTTATCCTCTTGATTTTCTTCTTGAGAGATCTTCTATTTATAGGCTTCATGAATATTTGTCCGTTAGATTGAGTTTGTAGTTTATAGCCTTGATACTTGTGTTTTCTCTTTCTTCTTTTCACAACAGTCGTTATGTAAGTCAACTTTGTCAGAACATACTTTTCTAGTCCTTTGCTTGAAGTAGCTTGTATGATCTATTTAGACTTTGCTTCAAGTGAGGAACATTCCGTGAATATCTCTTTTGTCACTAACGTCCACATTTTGATATTTGAACTATAGCACTATGGATGCGTGTAGAATAGCTTATATGCCAAATTAGAGTAAATTGTGCATGCAGCTGATATGACTTTTCTTATCACTTTTGTTATTTTTGAACGTTGAGCATTTAATGTCATTTAATACTTACTCAAAACAACAAAGTGCTTTTGATTTTCTACCGTTAACTAAGATTTTACAATTAAGTACTTTTCCATGAAGATATCAAGCGCAAATACACTTCATCAAAAGATGAGGTAGTTGTTGAGCTCATGGTATCATTTAGTCACGTAAACGCTTCTTTATCTTTTGTCTCTTTTTAGACAAATGACGTTTAACTTGTTTAAGCTTCTTTATACTTTTCAATGCTTTTAATGTATTTTGTTAGAGACATTGTCTCGACCTATCTTGTGTTTGAGAGAAGCCAGATACTTATTCCAGATATTATAAGCATTGAACTTTTATCACAATCTCTCTTGGATGCATTAGGCAAAACATCGTTTAGCCATACGTCTGGATGTTTTAACCTAGATGTTTCTCTATTTCCTAGGACCTAAGTGTTTTCCTATGTTTTTTTATGTTTGGGGATTCTGGTTCTAGGTTGTGTTTGTTTGGGGTTTAGGCTCTATGTCTTGTATTCTTACCCTAAGTTATTTTTTGATTATTACTCTATTTTAATGTTATTTGGTTAAACTTCAAAACACGAGAGTGTTTGGTTGTATAGACGATTTTGTCTTTAACATGGTGTTCTAGGTATGTGTCGACGTGTTTAACATGTAGCCATGTTGTTGTGTATGTCTCCATAATATTGCCATGTTGTTTTGGTATGTTTCCAGAATGTTGTCATGTTATTTGGGTATGTTTCCATACTATTGCTATGTTGTTTAAGGATGTTTCCATACTATTATCGTTGTATTTTATTATGTTACCATGCTATTTTATTATGTTACCATGGTGATATGGTGTTGCCTTGTTGTTTTATTATGTTGTCATGTTGTTCTGGTGTGTTACCATGTTGTTTTATTATGTTTCTTTGTTGTTATGATCTTTTGTCATGCTGTATTTTGTGTTTTGTTGTGTTTTATTGCATGTTGTGGTGCTTGGCAGGGTTGGGTTGTTTGTCAGACGGGCTGAATTGGTCTTGGTCGGGATGTGTTGTCTGTTGGTCAGGTTGTGTTGTCAATTGTCCAGGTTGTTTTGTCTGTTAGCCGAGCTGAGTTATCTGTTGGCCAATTACAAATAAGACAATGTAAAAGAAGGTAATATTTGATGCATTTCTTAAACACTATTGTGAAATGTAAAGCTCTATTACTATCCAAGGGTTATACAAAATTATAAGGTGGATATTATTTTGATATTTTCTTTCCTATTTCTAAAATTACCATTGTTCTTCCTATGGAAATTGTTAAGGGATGGTTTTTGCAACAATTGGATGTAAAAACTTCTTTCTTCATGGTGAGCTTCTTGACAAGGTTTATATGTTTTCCCTTCTCGATTTATTTCCTCGTGGTTCTTCTAATGTTTATCGCTTGCATACAAGCAAGCTAGTTGACAAAGCCATAATATGCTTTCCCAATTCTTTCTTCTTTCAACTATACCCAATCACTTGCTGATCCAACTTTGTTTGTAAAATCTTTATCTACTTCTTTCACTGCCTTGCTAGTTTATATGGTTGATATTGTATTAGCTAGTAAGGATTTGGCTTAAATTAATTTTGTCAAGAACGTGTGATACGTTGTCGTTGAAGATGTCAAATTAATACTAATTTTCAAGGCAACTTTAGTATTGCCAAGTAGTATTCAAGAAAGTAGATAGGGTTAAAGTAACCTTGAGTCGTCTTCCAACGAATATAGAATTGCTTTTCAATATTTGAATCTTATGAATGTTATGCAATTCTCAAGAATAAAAGTGAGAAACTATGCTAATAGAATTAATGTTTGAAGAATGTTTGTAGAACAAAGAGGAAACTTAGAAACAATTATGATGAAATAAGCTAATTCCACTGGTTTCCCAAGATAGAGTCATCATCGATTATCCACAGATCATTGTTCAACTAATTATTGTCCAAGTTTCAAATTAATTAAAGTACATTCTTAATTAATTTGAGGGCGATCATGCAGGTAACCAAAGTAGATTCTCAATCAAATGCAAGACTTTTCTAGATTATTCACAATGAATTCAACCAAAGTACATTCTCAATCAAATTCTATTGTGTTTAATCATGTCTATTCTTAAATCTCCTAACCAAATTAAAAGCTAATTAATCAAAGTAAATTCTCAATTAATTATAGTTGAAATTATTACCACCAATGAAAGTACATTCTCAATTAGTAAGTAGCAAAAACCCATTTAATCATATGAAAGTTCCTAAATTTAATCAAAGTAGATTCTCAACCAAACCTAGAAACCCTTGAACTCATATGATTAATATGCATGTAGATTCAAACACGTTATGATGCAAAAATCATTGCTTTTAATATGATTGAGAGATGAAAGACTTAGAAAGAGAGCAACTCAAATCAATAATCAAAAGAAACAATTGCATTAATTCAACTTAACTTCAGAATCATTAATGAAATTACAGTGAAATAGCCCTAGAAGCTTAGCCCTCCATGAATGGAATGAAACACATGATGAAATAAAAGTGAGAGGAGTGGTGGATGCTTGCTTCCAATGGAGGAGTCTGAGAATGAATGAGTTGTGATTTCTACCACCCCTAGGTCTCTTTATATAGGTTTGATTGGGCTTAGACTCTGAATCTTCTGTTGATAAGATCTTTTATCTTGTATCTAATATTTTCCAAATATTCAACAGATTTAATCGGTTTTGAGAATATTTGATAATATCTTTTCTAGATTCAAAAAGATTTGACAAATATTATCTTTTGATATTTATTGATATAGTTAAATAAGGTAATTATTTAACAATATCTTAAGATGTATTTTCTTTAAATTATCTTTTAAAATATCTACCAGATTTGAAATTGCCCAAAATTACAATTCAACCCTTTATTTTATTCAAAATTGCACAAAAGTCCAAAAATTTCCTCTAATTGCACTTTATCCTTTTCTTTCTTTTCAAAATTGCAATTCAAACTTTAATTCCAGCTGCATCAACAAACATTAGACTCTCCAAAATAATTTATGCAACTAAAGTCACATTTTAAGCCTCTTTAATTCCCAAACCTAATAAAGCCAATCATGCAAAATCTTATTCAAATCAATCATTTAAGCACAATTATTCCACTAAATTTTTGAAATTAAATCTAAAGTGTGGGCATAAATATGCACTCATCAATGTGCTAGACAGAAAATTTAAAATCAAAGACCTTGGCTAATTAAGGTACTTTCTCGGTTTTGAAATTGCAAGATCCAAATCAGGAACCATAATAAATATACTCTTGAACTTTTTTATGACAGTGGATTACTCAGTTCTTCCTACTCGTTTTAATCCTTCAATTAAACTTCAAGCCACACAAGGACAACCCTTTTTCTAATGTTGTTGAATACATATGGTTAATTGGAAAACTTTTGTATCTCATGATTACTCGACCAGACATCTCTTATTTTGTCTAGCAGCTTAGCCAGTTTTTGGCCAACCGTCTTGATACTCATTACAAAATTGCATTTTACTTTCTTTGCTACTTAAAAGGATCACTTGTACAAGGTTCGTTCTTTTCTACCTCTTCATACCTCATACTTTTAGCCTTTATTGATTCTAATTGGTTTTGTTGCTTGAATACCTAGTGCTCCATAAGGGGAATCTGTGTGTTTCTCAAGTCTTCATTAATCTCTTGGAAATCCAAGAAGCAATCTATTGTTTCATGTTCTTCCTCAAAGGTTGAGTATCAAGCTCTAACCAGCCTTGTGAAATTCAATGGCTACATTATCTTTACAACCTTCATGTTTCATTGCAACCCACTGTTGTATATTGAGACAATCATTTGCTATCTACTTAGCTCATAATCATGTGTTTCATCAACCAGTAAGCATATAAAGATTAATTGTCATCTCATTCGTGAGAAAATTCAACAAGGTCTTATTTATCTTCTTCTTTCTATTTCTCTTTCATTAAGCCTTTTCATCATGAGTTTTCTGATAATTTTGTTGTGAAGTTGGGACTTTGTGATATTCACCCCAATTTAAGGGATATTACTATATATTTTCATTATTAGTAGATTTATATTTTTTCAGTTTGATAGTTTGCATCTTATCAATTTTTTTTCCATAGAGTTCTTTATAAACTCTGCTTTATACTTGAATTCAGTTAATGAATCTCAATACAATGAGAAGTTTCATACAATTGTACACATTCTGAAAACTATGAGTGATATAGTAAGTTATTATTCCATTATATAACATTTAGATAGTGATTGAGTGGTGTTTGATTATGCTCTTAGAGAGGTTAAACCAACTCTAAAGGAAGGTGACTAGAGGAGACCACATGAGAAGCCCTAGCCTTGACTTTAGAGACTAATATAAATGACTTATCCTCTTCATCAGGAGGAGGACATGTGACCACTACCTATGGAAAATTCTCTCTAATGAGAGAATGACACATGGCCATACTAAAAAAGGTGGGACATCCCACACTTTCTCACTAAGTTAGGTTAAAACTTTGACCACATGGGTCAACACGCACTAAAGACGTCCACTTGTGTCAACATTGGGTGTTGACCTTTGTTGGCCCAAGTTTACCAAAAACCTTACACCACTTGACCCAAAATACAAGGCCCAAAAGAAAATCCTAGACTACTTGGCCCAAAATACAAGGCCTAAAAGGAAATCATATTCTACTATATGCTTCATGATGGCCAATGATGACCGAAAAGAAAGAGTTTAGGCCCACCTTCCACAAATGACTTCAACCCTTCTTGAATATTCTTAGCCATGGCTAGAGCATATGTCATCACTTTTTCTTAAGTTCATTAATTACACGTGGCATCCTAAAAGGGATATTACAATGGAGATAAGATAAAAATGTTATACTTGTTAGGTATGAGCATGAACGAGGCTGAATTTTTTCTTTGGGGATAAGTATAGGATAATGAAACCCATTATTTCCCCATCTTGTTGCCATCCTTAACACTAACCCTCTCGAGTATGACATGAGTAAGTTCCTTATATACGAGGTTTGGTCCTTTCCATAATAATCTCCTTCGACTCTCACAATTAGATATATTTTTCTACATGAGTCTTATATTAGCAAAGTTAGGATAGAATCTTTGTAGTCCTTCTCAATTCACCACCTAACATCATTTCAATGTAGTAATCCTTCCATAAGAGTCATTACGTTCCCAACATCCACATACAGTGAATCACACATTACATTCTCATAAGAACCTATCAAACCATGTCATACATGTATATCTTACCTCAATCTAAACTCATAATGTATCATCATTAATATGTTTTTAATTTAAATTTAATTGCTAACAATTATTTATTTTTCCTTGCATTAAGGTAGTGTTCAACTACAATATTTCAGTCAAATATATCAAAATTTCGGTTCGATCACATGGTCAATGAAGTGGAAATCGAGATTTTAATAAGACAACTCATAAACAAAAACAAAGTAGCGCTCAACACCCTCAAAACCATAAGATATATTTCTCTAGCTACATACTTCTAATTGACAATCTCGATGGTTAAAGTGAAAAAATATGTTTTAAGGATTATTTGTCCAAATTTTAGACCGATCCAACATTGAACAAAGTGAAAATTTGGATTTTACCAAGAAAACTCAATTATAGAAACAAGAAAACTAGATATAAGAAAAATCAGAAACAAGAAATAATATCGCACTCATGTAAGAATATGATATCCAAGCATTTAAAGAGGACCAAATTTATATAATAGTAGTCCGCACAATACTAGCCAAGGCAAGAGAGAGATGACAGCTTAAAAGAAAGAACAAATTTACACACTAGTAGTCCGCACAATCCTAACCAGAGGAAGAGAGAGATGAAAGCATATCAATTTTGTAATCTGCAACACAATAGATCATATCAACCAAGCATAAAACATGTATAAAACAATTTTACTAGCTTCCCTTACCTCAAGATAGTTTGTTCGAAACTAAACTCCAAGTTTAATATATTGAGCTTGTTCTATGGTGGAAGAAAATTGGAAGAGAAGAAGCTCTTCCCCTATTATGGTGTGTTGTTGTGTGAAGGTGGAGTGAGCGAAACTAGATAAAAGGAAGAGATGAGAGAAAGAGAAATGTGAAAAGAAGGGGGTTGAGGTTATGAGGTTTACATTTATAATATTATGAATTTTATTATATTAATAGTCACTTATTGTGACATAGATTTCATTAATTTCATCATATTGTGATGATTTCAAGATCAAAAGTCTAGGAGAAAAATATGTCTCTTTGATTATCACTCACATTATATTGAGAAAAGTATGTTTCTTTGATTATCACTCACATATTATATTGTTAATATATGGTTGATGAATAATTCAATATTTCATCTTAAGTTTTAATTGCATGAAACATATTTTGTACATGTATAAAAATTGTTGAAATGTATATTAATTGTGTAATGATATAAATTAGATAAGTTAAGTCAAATTTGTGGCATTTGGATTATTACACTCTTAAATTGAAGAAGTTGTGTTCTGATTAACTTTTTGTCTACTAATAAGTTTTCAGATATCAAAACTAATGTCACAACTTCAATTTCTAAGGAGCATTTATTCAAAATTTAGATACATATGTTGGGAATCCAAGTATGAGTCTAAGTCCCACATTGGATAGAAATGATAAAGTAGAGCACTGTATAAAGATGAAAGACCCATTAACCTATTGTCTTAAGGTTTTGGGTAAAGAGTGGTATCGATCCCTTATGTAGTTGGGCTCAAATATCTCATTGGTATTGTGTCTCCCCAGTGAACCCCTTCCTTGTTAAACCCAACAGTGGTATCAAAGTCGACGATTTGTCTTCGTAACCGGCTTAGACGGGTATAATGGTCCCTATACCGAAAGTCTTCCTGGCAAAGGGTATTCAGGTAAGCAAGTTCCGTTAAGGTAAGCAAGTCCCGTTAAGATGAACGGCGGCTGGAAAGGATTACTCGTGGTTGTAGTTGGTTAGGAATGTTTTTGCTGGAGGGGGAATGTACCTATGTGGAAGGGACTCACCCTTTAGGAGAAGATTGTTGGGAATCCAAGTGTGAGTCTAAGTCCCACATTGGATAGAAATGAGAAAGTATATAGCACTATATAAAGATGAAAGACTCATTAACTCATTACTTTAAGGTTTTGGGTAAAGGATGGTGTTGATCACTTATATAGTTGGACTCAAATGTCATTGGTGTTTGTGTCTCCCAAGTGAACTTCTTCCTTGTTAGACCCAACAACATAGTCATCCTCTAAGATCAAATACAAACACAAGAAACCACAAAACAATTTTAAAAGAAAATTTATTTTACTAATTAACAAATTAAGCAAACATATTTAGTCCTCAAAATGTGATATTCGCACAATCATGTAAACCAAAAATAATGAAAAATAATTCTTTTGCATTAACATATTGTACACACAAATTAAATGGGGATGGCGTAATCCATTTTTTCCTTTTTGATTGTACAGGTCTTTACATGCTTCTACTTCTTCTCTACATTGTCTTGCCCATTGATCCTTGATATGCTATTTTTCTTTAGACATAAAAACAAAAGGAGTTTTGTGATTAGATGTACAATCAAATTTAGAAAAAAAAAACAAATAACCTAAAAGTTATTAGAGTTGATTATTTATCTTTTGAAAGATACTCTCCACTTTCACATTTAATTAAACAATTCGAATGTGAAACTTGACATTCCTTCCTGAATAATCGAATCATTAGAATAAAATCAAGGGTTAGAATAATCACAGAAAATTCGTTTTAGTATAATCACAAAAAGAACAGATGTAAATTGTTGTTATTAAAACATGAGTCTTGTCCATGATTCGGGACACGGTAAAAAAATTCTAATTATGTTATTATTGGGAATGAATATTCATTACTGTCAACAAAAGACAGTAGTCTATATTCATTACTGTCAACAAAAGACAGTAGTCTTGTATTTTACATTTATTAGTTTGTTACGTTTAGTTTACAGTTTTGGGTTTACAGAAGCTCTATAAATAGAGCTTCTCTGTTTCCGTTAACACACAACAACACACAGAGCATGTAATATTTTCAGACACATTAAATAATACAAGGAAGAGTTTTTCTTACTTCTCTCACTGTCGCCTCCATTTTTGTCTTCTTCATCACCTTGAACAGCGGCCTCCATCGTCGCCGGATTGCTCCTGGACAGCACCCGAGGCGAAGCTTCTCGACGCCCTGCTCTCCCTTCTCTCTCAGGTCTCTCGTGGTATGTTTTTGCCACGCTGGAAGTCAGAATGCTTGGGAAATACCAAGCCGTGCATTGGTCTGGGCCGCACACTGGTTTGAGTGTACAGTGTTGGGCCGTTTGTAAAATGGTATCAGAGCAGGTCTAGTACCTGCTCTGCTTCCGTTGGCTCTGATCTTGGCATTCTTACTCTTCTTGGTATCTTCTTGGTATCTTCTTGGACTGTTTTTTTTCACCATGGATCAGATGGATCAATTTTCCAATCCATCCAGCCCCTATTATCTACATCCAGGTGAGAATCCTGGCCTCACACTGGTTACTCAGACTTTGAATGACAGCAACTACTCTTCTTGGAGCAGAAGTATGAGGAGAGCCTTGCTCTCTAAAAATAAGATAAAATTCATTGATGGGTCTATAAAGAAACCCCAGAAGAATGACCCATTGTTTGACGTATGGGAGAGATGCAATGTGATGATTCTGTCTTGGATAACAAAGACTCTATCACCACAGATTGCAGAAAGTGTCATATACATTGAAGAAGCCAAAGAATTGTGGGATGAATTGAAAGAAAGATTTTCCAAGGGTGACTACTTCAAGATTTCTGATTTACTTCAAGAAATACATTCCATTAGGCAAGGAGAGAGAGGAGTTAGCCAGTTCTTTACTGATCTAAAGATTCTATGGGAAGAGTTGGAGTCTTTAAGACCCATACCCACTTGTACATGCAAAGTTCCATGCAGCTGTGATCTGTCACGAGTCTCCTTGAAATATAGAGAAATGGAGCATGTGATGTGCTTCTTAAAAGGGTTAAATGATTCTTACAATACTGTTAAAACACAGATCCTTCTCATGGAACCCCTCCCAAATATTAACCGGGTTTTCTCACTCATTATGCAACAAGAGAGACAGGAAAAACACAACTCTGCAGATACAAAAATCCTGGCAAATGTGACTGACAAAAACAGTCAGTGGAAAAGCCAAGGAAGGGGTTCTGGATTTCGTGGCCAAGGAAGGGGAAGAGGTAGAAATCCTAACTATGGTAAACAGTGCTCATACTGTAACAAAATGAACCACACTGTAGATGAGTGCTACTCCAAGCACGGGTACCCTCCTTGGTACAAAAAGGGTGACAACAATCAAGATAAAAAGGCTTACTGGAATTCTATAAATGCATGCCAAAACAACACTGAAACAGAGGGGACTCCAAGCACACAACAGACTGTCAATGGTACTGCTAATAGCAATATTTTCAACTCTTTTACAGCAGAGCAGATGCAGAAACTTCTCCGAATGATGGATAAAATTGATGAGCCTATCCACAAAGTCAATCAAGTTCAAAGGAATGACACTGAAAATAGAGAAGGTAATCTTTCTTGGATAATAGACACTGGGGCCACAGACCATGTGACCCATGATAGGACAAACTTTGTCACTTTCTTTAAAATTAAACCTATCTCTGTTAAATTACCAAATAATGTTGCTCTCACTGCTGAACATGCAGGAACTGTACAGTTCTCAAAAGACTTCATCATTTTTAATGTTCTTTATATTCTTGAATTCTGTTTCAACTTGATTTCTGTCCAAAGTCTTATTAAAGATTTGGACTGCAGCCTAACCTTTACTTCTAAGACTTGTCAGATAAAGGAGAACCATACTTTGAAGATGATTGGATATGCTAACTCTTGGAAGGGACTCTATTACCTACAAGCTTTTCCTAAACCTGACCAGAGATACATTGCTAATACTGCTTTCTCTTTTAAGAACACTGATGTAAATTTGTGGCATTGTAGGCTAGGCCACCCTGGAGACAGGGTTACCAAACAGATTTGTGAGAATTTTCCTTATGTTAAAATTGACACTAACATTGTTTGTGATACTTGCCACTTTGCTAAACAACGAAAATTGCCCTTTTCTAAAAGTGTTACTGCCACTGTTGAATCTTTTGAAATTGTGCACTGTGATATATGGGGCCCTCTTAGTACCATTTCGGTTCATGGTCATAGGTATTTTCTTACCATAGTAGATGATTATAGTAGGCACACATGGGTTTTCCTAATGAACAATAAAGGGCAAACTAGAGATTTATTACAAAATTTTGTTGTTAAGATTAAAAATCAGTTTAACAAGACCATCAAAACCATCAGATCAGATAATGGTCCTGAATTTAGTTGTGTAGATTTTTATAACTTGCATGGAATCAACCATCAGACGAGTTGTGTTGAAACACCTGAACAAAATTCTGTTGTTGAAAGAAAACATCAACACATACTAAATGTCACCCGTGGTCTCATTTTTCAAGCTAATATCCCTAATGCCTACTGGTCTTATGCTATTGGTCATGCTGTTTATCTCATAAATAGGCTGCCTACCATCACTCTTAACAACAAAACTCCCCATGACCTTCTCTACAATCTGCCCCCCACATATTTAAACCTCAAAACTTTTGGCTGTTTGTGTTTTGCCTCTACTCTTACCAACAACAGAAGCAAACTTGACCCTAGAGCTAGAAAAGGAGTCTTCCTAGGGTACAAAAATGGTGTTAAAGGCTATATTGTGCTTGACATCAATACAAAGGAACTCATCATAAGCAGAAATGTCATCTTCCATGAAGATGTTTTTCCCTACAGAAATCTGCAGGTGAGCAGGGAAGACTGTCATGCTGAAAAGGACAGGGCTAATGATCTCATTGATCTTCTAAAGGATCCCTATACTACTGATGCTGACAGACCCACAGGGTCAGATGTCACTGACCCAGAAGAGGTTCAACTGCCCTCTGATGATGAAGGCAGCAGCAACAATACAGAAAACAGCCAAGAAAATCAGAGATGTAGAAGATCTGACAGATCCAGAAAGACCCCTGCGTATTTGAAGGATTATGTTCATCAGGTTAACCATTCCTTGACTGAAAAGAATTCTTTTAAAACTCCATATCCAATTTCTGATCTCTTATGTTGTGACAATTTTTCAGACAAACATTTAAGATACACTATGGCTGTCACTGGAAATAAGGAGCCCAAATCCTACAGTGAGGCCAAAGGCATGAATGAATGGGTAGAGGCAATGCAGAGAGAAATCAAAGCCTTGCAAGACAATGACACTTGGGTTTTGACTTCACTACCTCCAGGAAAAACTGCTATAGGATGTAAATGGGTGTACAAAACAAAATACAAAAGTGATGGAAGCATTGAAAGGTATAAAGCCCGTTTGGTGGCAAAAGGATACACGCAGCAGGAGGGCATAGACTACCTTGACACTTTCTCCCCTGTGGCTAAACTTACCACAGTTCGGCTACTTATTGCTCTAGCTGCCTCAAACAACTGGTTCCTACACCAACTAGACGTTGACAATGCTTTTCTACATGGAGATCTTAATGAGGAAGTCTATATGGAGACACCCCCAGGTTTGAATGTCTCAAATAAGGGACAGGTTTGCAAATTAATTAAGTCATTATACGGTTTAAAGCAGGCCAGCAGACAATGGTTTGAAAAACTTTCTACTTTCCTTATAGATGCTAATTACACCCAATCTAAATCGGATCATTCATTATTCATTAGAAAAACACCTACAAGTTTCACTGCTCTACTTGTATATGTTGATGATATTGTGCTAGCAGGAAACTCCATGGTGGAAATCAATCACATAAAGAGGCTTCTACACAACAAGTTTCGGATAAAGAATCTTGGAGAGCTCAAATACTTCCTAGGAATGGAAGTGGCCAGATCTAAAAAGGGTATCCACCTATGTCAAAGAAAATATGCTTTGGACATACTGGAGGAAACAGGAATGTTGGGGTGCAAACCTTCATCTACTCCCTTCCTAAGTGATACAAGTTCACTATACAAGCCCAACAACTACCTGGATGACCCAGGACCTTACAGAAGGCTAATAGGGAAGTTGTTGTATCTCACAAATACCAGACCCGATTTATGTTTTTCAATTAATCTGCTTAGTCAATTTGTACATTCACCTACTGATCACCACTATCGTGCTATACAGCACATTCTCAGGTATATAAAGTCCAAACCATCTGAGGGATTGTTTTTTGCTGCTGATTCTCCTATGCAGCTAAAAGCTTTTAGCGATTCAGACTGGGCAACGTGCCCTGACACGAGAAGATCCACAACTGGTTTCTGTGTCTTCCTTGGATTTTCCCTTATCTCCTGGAAGTCTAAGAAGCAGAGGACCGTTTCTAGATCCTCCACTGAAGCTGAATATAGAGCCCTTGCAGCCACTGTATGTGAGATACAGTGGCTGAGCTATCTCCTAAAGGACCTTCAGATTGAAGAGACAGGAATCCCAGCCTTGTACTGCGACAACAAGTCTGCAAGGCACATAGCTCATAACCAGAGCTTTCACGAAAGAACTAAACATATTGAACTTGACTGCCATGTCGTCCGTGAGAAAATCCAGGAGCACCTTCTAAATCTTCTTCCCGTGCGATCTGATGAGCAGCTGGCCGATATCTTCACCAAGTTTCCTCACCGTGTCAGATTCAAGACTATTGTTCCCAAGCTTGGACTGATGACAATACATCGTCCAGCTTGAGGGGAGGCTATTGGGAATGAATATTCATTACTGTCAACAAAAGACAGTAGTCTATATTCATTACTGTCAACAAAAGACAGTAGTCTTGTATTTTACATTTATTAGTTTGTTACGTTTAGTTTACAGTTTTGGGTTTACAGAAGCTCTATAAATAGAGCTTCTCTGTTTCCGTTAACACACAACAACACACAGAGCATGTAATATTTTCAGACACATTAAATAATACAAGGAAGAGTTTTTCTTACTTCTCTCACTGTCGCCTCCATTTTTGTCTTCTTCATCACCTTGAACAGCGGCCTCCATCGTCGCCGGATTGCTCCTGGACAGCACCCGAGGCGAAGCTTCTCGACGCCCTGCTCTCCCTTCTCTCTCAGGTCTCTCGTGGTATGTTTTTGCCACGCTGGAAGTCAGAATGCTTGGGAAATACCAAGCCGTGCATTGGTCTGGGCCGCACACTGGTTTGAGTGTACAGTGTTGGGCCGTTTGTAAAAGTTATTACGAAGCGTGAACGATATTTGTGAGCTAAATGGACTTGATCCATTTCTTTCTATTGTGTAATATTGGACCCAAATAATGAATTTGAGTTAATGGTTTTACAATACATAATTTTTCTAATTCCACCCGTATTAAATGCAAAATAACGTATTGCGTTTCAAAAAATATTTCAAATGATATTTTATATATCGTAAGGTATATTTCGTGGACTTTTAATTATTTATGATTCTCCGAATTTGTAAATTTATGAAAATATAAAAATTAAAATCGTGAAAAAATATTAAAAAATACTAAAATGATAATTCACTCTTAAAATAAAATGTAGTATTTATTAAAATAAAGATTATTGTATGTGTAAGAAATAGGAATGACAACAAAGTGACGTGAATGCAAATTTAATTATCTCATGTTTCAATACAAATTTATTTTCATTTTCATATCTAATGAATATAAATTTCTTATTTCATGGACGGGACATAATTAACTTAATTATAGTAAATTATAGCTTATTTATCATATTTTGTACTATAAAAATAGATCTATTTTTATAAAAAATTAAATTATTCTGTTTTTTCTAGTTCAATTTAAAAAAAATTAATTTTTTTCTAGTAACAGTGTAGTTAATTCACTAGTGCAGAAAGGGTATTTAACGTCTGTTATTTTGGTTTTTTAACGGCAGCTCCAGAATCGACGTCTTTGTGGGTGGCATTAATCAAACGTCGGACTCAACAGGTTCGACGTCTTTATAAACGTTGGTTACTGCATGACCCGACGTCTAAAGGGCTCCATAGACATCAGATATTGCATTAACCAACGTCTACTGCAGCTCGTGTCTTTGGGTAGCGTAATAACACCTTCTTCCTTTGCTAGTTTTGTCATAGAAAAGGTTGCTTCTTTTGGATCTCTTATGGCATTTCAACCGAAAACCAAATCTCGATCCTTGCCTAGTTCCATTAAAACCGCCAATGAAAATGAACGGTGACAACAGAACTAGGCAAGGACCAAAGTTCGGTTTTGGGTTGAAACGCTATAAGACATCCAAAAGATGCAAACTTTTCTTACGAGTAAACTAGCAAAGGGAGAATGTGGTACTACGCTACCCAAAGACATGAGAAAAACTGCACCAAAACACAAAAAAAAACTCATTTTAATCGGTTCAAATGAAAGATAATCAACCAAAGACCAATATAATCGAAATAAAATTACGTTTAAACGGTTCAAAAGAGACAAAAACGCACCTGAAAAAGCAAAGTCGCGGAGAGAAAAGGCGAGAAGGAAGAAGATGAAGTGTTCGTAATTGCAGGTTTGATGTCTAATTTAACAGCAAAATAGACGTCGGCTCCCCAGGTGAATCGACGTCTATTATGGCCTGGACGTCAGGGCCCTCACTAATATGACGTCCAAAACAACTTTTCACCTACCTTGTCAGGCCATTTAGACGTCAGATGGCAGAATCCGACGTTTGTACGACGGAAAAAAATAATTTTTCATCTACCTGTCAGACATATACATGTCCATTAGAAGGGGCACCGACGTCTATAATCAAATATAGACGTTGGGGTGGCGGGATCGGACGTCTCTAAGGCAGAAAAAAATGACTTTTCACCTACCTATCAGGCATATAGACGTTTGTTAGGAGGATCCCGACATCTATAATATTATAGACATCAGACGTCGAAACCCCTTCTTATAGACGTCTATATGCCCACTTATTTACAAAAATATCACCAATCAATAATTTACTTTGGTTATTTTGTAGTGTCACATTAAAGTCCAATTGTTCGATTGTTTCAAACTATATACTGTATTTTACTTTTGTTTGATATTTTTGCTTATTTAATAACTTCGCCCTTTTCTTGTTTTCAGCAACACAAAGATAAAAAAGTAAAAAATAAAGACACGTCGTTATCTTTCAGATTATATATATAATATAATATGGATAAAGAGATAAACCTGTTTTTTTAAAAAGTTAACTATTATTATAATAATTATTAAAATAAAATAATGTTATTAAATTTATACTAAAATTAATTATATATTTAAAAAAACTAAATCATATTATATTATAATTATATTACAAGAACCGGTTATTATATTATTGTAAATTAATAAAATTAATTATATTTGTAAAACTAAAAAGATAAAAATGTGAATATGAAAAAACAAATACTATTTCATATATATATATATATATATATATATATATATATATATATATATAACTGTAGATAAAAACTTGTGACTGTTTAAAAAAAATTATGATATTTATAACTTTATATTAAAGTGAGATAACTCACAAAATACAAATATTTCAAGTCACACTAAAATAGAAATATTTTTTAAAGACAGTTTTTAATTTATATAAACAAAGGCCTATAATTATATGTTTTATTTACGAGTTCACTTTTTACAGCCTAAAGTATTTTTAACAGTTAAATATTAAATTCAGTAATAACTGATATAAGTTCAATTATTTAAAATTGAATTCTAGAACAGTGCACTTCAATTATTATCCTAAGTTTCTTTTAGTTTATTATAATATAGTTAATAATAATTTAGTATAGTTTAATAAACCCTATTCATACGTATTGTCGTTCCTATGGAATAATGAGAATACCAGTACCACTGCCTGTATCCTCTTTTTTCAATTACAAATATATATTAAATATCTTTTTTTTTTTAAATTACAAATCATATTAAAGTATAATATCATCTACATAGACAACAAGTAAGGCTATAAAATCTATAGATGTCTTTTTGATAAAAAGTGAGTGATCTTATTTGGATGGAATATAATTGATAGAAATCAGAAAAGAAGATAATTTTTCAAACCATTGTCTACTGGCTTGTTTTAATCCATATAGAGACTTAGTAAGCCTGCAAACCTGACCTTTTTCATGGACACTAAGACCAGGTGGTGGCTCCATGTAAACTTCTTCATTTAGATCCCCATGTAGGAAGGCATTGTCCACATCAAGTTGATGCAAGAACCAATTATTTGAGGCTGCAAGGGCAATAAGTAATCTAAGAGTAGTGAGTTTTGCAATAGGAGAGAAGGTGTCCAAATAGTCTATCCCTTCTTGTTGGGTATAGCCTTTTGCTACTAGGCGAGCCTTATATCTCTCTATAGTGCCATCAGCCATGTATTTAGTCTTGTACACCCATCTACAACCAATTGGTGTTTTCCCCAGAGGTAGTTGTGTTAAATACTAGGTATTATTGTCCTGTAAGGCCTTGATCTCTCACTGCATAGCTTATGCTCACTCACACAGGTTTTTGGCTTCATTATAAGAGTGAGGTTCATTATTCGCAACTATGGCCATAGTGTACTTTAAGTGTTTCTCTGACAAAGAATCACAGGACATCTGATCAGAAATGGGATAAGGAGTTTTAAAATTATTTTTCATAGATAAGGATTGATTAACCTGATGAACATAGTCGTTCAGATACCCTGGAGCCCTTCTAACTCTGTTAGAGCTCCTGCAACTGGGATTGTCTTCACTAGCAAAAGTGTTATCATTGTTGCTGCTGTCAGTGGCAGTTTGTTGTGTCTGCCTTTGATCATTGGTGTCGGTTTCAACAAGTCTCCCATCATCAATAGAGTTGTAGCTGCCTAGAAGATCATTATAAAAGGTAGTTCTGTTTGCCTCTTTGTCATTGGTTTCTCTGCTGGTTTGCTCATTTTTATGGGGAAATATGTCTTCATAAAAGACAACATTTCTACTTATGAAAAGTTCTCTAGTATTGATGTCAAGCACAATGTAACCTTTGACACCACTCTTGTAACCAAGGAAAATACCCTTCCTAGATCATGGGTCTAGCTTATTTCTGTTGTTTTCAAGAGTGGAAGCAAAGCATAGGCACCCAAAGGTTTTCAAATTCAAATAAGTGGGAGGAGTATTATAAAAAAGGTCATGGGGAGTTTTGTTATTGAGAATGGGGGTAGGTAACCTATTTATTAAGTAAACTGCGTGACTGACAGCATAGGACCAATAGGTATTAGGCATACTAGATTGAAAAAGAAGGCTACGGGTTACATTAAGGATAGTTTGGTGTTTACGCTCCACAACAGAATTTTGTTCAGGAGTTTCAACACAGCTCTTTTGATGCTTGATGCCACACAAATCATACAAGTTAGCACAATTAAATTCAGGTCCATTATCTGACCTAATGGTTTTGACCATTTTATCAAACTAATTTTTAACTCTGATAATAAAATTCTGCAGTAAATCTCTAGTTTGGCCCTTGTTGTTCATTAAAAAAGCCCAGGTATATCTGCTATAGTTATCAACTATAGTAAGAAAGTACTTATGGCCATGAATAGAAGAAATGGAAAGAGGACCTCATATATCACAGTGAATTATTTCAAAGCATTCAGTGGTCAAAGAAACACTTCTAGGAAAAGGCAATTTATGTTGTTTAGCATAGTGGCAAGTATCACAAACAATATCAGGGCTCATTTGCACATAAGGAAAATTTTCACATATCTGTTTTACAGTCTTGTGTCCAGGATGGCCTAACCTATAGTGCCACAAATTTACATCAACTTGTTTATAAGAGAAAACAGACTTTAAAACAAAATCTTGGTTCAGATTGGGAAAAGCTTGTAGATAATAGAGACCTTTGTAAGGATTAGCACACCCAATCATCTTCAATGTAGAATTCTCCCTTATGTAACAAACCTTAGAAGAAAAAGTTAGGCTGCAGTTTAAGTCTTTGATAAGACTTTGCACAGAAATAATATTAAAGGAAAAATCAGGAATATATAGGTCATTAAAAAGAATAGAATCTTTAGAGAATTGAACAATCCCTGCATGTTCAGTAGTGATAACAAAGTTATTTGGGAGTCTAACATAAATGGGCTTAATTTTATAAAAAGTGGCAAAGTTGTTTTTCTCATGGGTCACATAATCAGTGGCCCCAGTGTCAATAATCCAAGAAAAGTTACCTTGTTTGTCTTCTGTGTTATTTCTCTGTATCTAGTTGATCTTATGAGTAGATTCGTCAACCTTTTCTATCATTCTGAGAAACTTCTGCATCTGCTCTGGGGTAAAAGAGTTGAAGGCAGCACTGGTGCTGCCCTAATGAGTGGCTTGAATACTTTCTGGGCCATAACTGCTCTGGAAGACATTGGCTGAATTCCAGTCAACCTTTTTGTCTTGATTGCTGTCATTTTTCATATACCAAGGTGGGTAGCCGTGCTTGGAATAACACTCATCCACAGTATGATTCATCTTGTTGCAGTAGGAACATTGTTTTCCATAGTTAGGATTCCTTTCTCTTCCTCTTCCTTGGCCACACGATCCAGCACCACACCCTTGGTTTTTCCAGGTTTGGTCAGGTCTCCAATTGTTGTTTTTGTCAGCAACATTGGTTAGAACTTTAGTCTTAGCCTCTGGTTATGGTTGATAGTGCCAGAATCTAGTTTTTCTTGTCTTTCTTGCTGCATTATGAGTGAGAAAACACGATTGATGTTGGGGAGGGGATCCATTAAGAGAATTTGAGTTCTTACAGCGTTGTAGGTATCATTCAGCCCCTTTAAGAAACATATAACATGTTCTATTTCTCTGTATTTAAGAGAAATCTTTGAGAGTTCACAATTGCAAGGGATGTCACACGTAGGTATGGGTCTAAGGAATTCCAATTCTTCCCAAAGAATCTTTAAATCTGTAAAAAACTGGCTAACACTTGTTTCTCCCTGTTTGATTGAATGAATGTCTTGAAGTAAGTCAGAAATCTTAAAGTAGTCACCTTTAGAGAATCTTTCCTTCAATTCATCCCATAACTCTTTGGCTTCTTCAACATATATCACACTTTCTGCAATCTGTGGAGAAAGTGTCTTTATAATCCAGGAAAGAACCATCATATTGCATCTTTCTCATGCATCAAATAAAACCTCACTTCTTTGAGGTTTCTTGATTGACCCATCAATGAACTTTATCTTATTTTTGGAAAGAAGTGCTCTTCTCATGCTTCTGTTCCAAGAAGAGTAATTAGTCTCACTTAGGACTTGAGAGATGAGGGTAAGTCCTGGATTCTCCCCAGGATGCAGATAGAAAGGACTTGCAGGATTTGTGGATTGATCCATGTGATTCATTGCAGCAAAAAGCAAGAAGACACCAAGAAAGGAACCAAGAAACAGTAGGAAAGAATTTTGGGGCAGCGGAAGCAGAGCAGGTATTAGACCTGCTCTGATACCATATTCGGTAACAAGGCCCAACAGCCTTTAAACAAGAGGCCCATCTCCTTGAGCCCACGAGAGATAAAAAAATATCTCTTGCCTCAGTCTTTGCCAGAGAAGCCGTCCTCATCAGATGATAGAGAGAGAAAGAGCTCGAGGCTCTTCTGAAGGCTTAGAGAGAGAAGCGAAGGAAAGCTTCACTTGGAGTGTTCAAGGATGGATGTTGGGAGAAGAAAAGAAGAAGATCAGCGGAGGGCCTTCAATAGAGGTAAGAAAAACACAAACTTTATTTATTCTCAATGTTCTGTGTTGCAATTGAAAATAAAAGGGAAAAACTTTATCTATAGAGTTCTCAAAGAAAGGGGAAAACCCTAACTAACTAATTAAACCTGATTACTATACTCAAACCGTAATCCTAATTAATTATCTTAGTCCCAATAAATCTTCTAATAGTAATAATAGTTTAATATATAGAACTGGAAGTTGTTTTTCAATAAATTCAATGAAAAACTTCATTAAAACCCATAGAAGTGTTAGAAACATAAAATAATAAAAAGAGGCGATAAAATAATAATTAGATAAATATAAAATAATCATAAAAAAATCAAATATATACATTAAAAATAAATTATAAAAATAAAGAACAAAGAAATTTAATATATTATTATAATATTTAATAAATTAAAAATATTTTAATAATTTAAAATAAATTAATATAAAAATGAAAATAAATATTGAGACAAATATAAAAATAATATATATATATATATATATATTAATCAATTAATGTAAATATTCCTTGTCAAAATCAAAAGATATTTAAATAACATTTGGGATAATGAGTTGATTTGTCAAACCTAATAGTAAGAAAGTGTTAAAGTCCTTGGATTTAATAGCCGTTCAGAAATTGCGGTTGGAAACTAATAGGATGGAATCTAATGGTGTAGAATTACGTAAGAGCAGCGAGTAGTCACTTTCGTTGCTACTCTGAAACATTCTCAGTACAGTGCCCAAGGCCTTTTTACTTTGGGATTAGATTCTTCCTTATCCCATCACTCACAATTCACAAATTCTCAAGCATTCACTCTTTATTTTATTGTCTTTCTTTTTCTCTTCTCCATATTGCTACATACCGATTTATCAAATTGGGTAAACGTTAATATAAGCAACGTGAGTAAACCAATGTGTGTTCTAAGATAATGTCATTTTTTCTTCAAAAATCACTCTAGTTTCACAAATTGCGAAAAGTAGTGATATGAAGGTCATGTTCAAATCGAATAGATATAAAAGAAAATCCTCAGTCGTTCAATAGATATAAAAGGAAGTTTAAAAATACCTATATGCATTTATCAAACAATCACAAAAATAAAACATTAGGTATATCAAAGATAACAAGATAATATATGTGAAATATGAAAAAATTAGAAATAATTATGTCTAAAATTGGGAATAATTTATAATTTATATTTTATTTTATGTTTAGAGGTGTGGTAGATGTATTTAAGAAAGTATATGTGATTGTATTAGTTTATGGAGCCAATACCAGAGTTAAATAGGCCTTATATGTAGTGGAGGAGGCTTGGGTTCAGCCTTTCCACGCGTGATGGTCCAGCTTTCGATTCTTGCCCTTGGCATGGATTCATGCAGGATCAAAGGCTTGGTTCAAGTCTTTTCTTTTTTCTTTTCTTTATGAGTATTTTATTATTTTTAGTGAGTGGGTGGGCCTGCATGGTGAGTTTCTTGGGTGTTACTCCCTCCACCACCACATTTTCTCCCTCCACCTTCCCAATTCTATTACATATTTTTTGAATTACAAAACTAACTTTTTATAATTACAAAAATAACCTTTTTACTTTTTAATCCTAATTATTTATTTTAACCCTAAAATCTATCTTTCTAACTCTTCTCACCCACCTCCCAACCTTCTCAGATTCTCACCCAAACTCCATCACATCCGTTTCTCATCTTCCATTTTTTCTCCATAGGCGTGATATGGCTCCTCCTCAAAAATACATTATTAAAATACATCAAAATATATTCAAAAATAATATATCAAAAAATATAAATTATATTATTTAAATATCTTCAAAATTAATATAAAAATACTGTAAAATATAAACCGTATAATCTTTAAACGGAAACTGATGTCGACATCCGTTTAAGGGGAAAACGGATGTTGACATCCGTCAACAAATGCTCACATCCGTTTAACGATTACGGTTTATATTTTAGGGTTTTATTACGCACCTTCATGCCTCTGAACCTCTCACGCCTCTGAACCAGCACCTTGAAGCACCACCCCACTCACGGCTGAAGATGAATTGCTTTCCCCACTTTCAATCTTACTAAACACAAAGTCCACCACACTCTCACGTCACAATTCTATAAAAGAGAAGAAGAAGTGGAACATGAGAGACAACCAACGATAGTGGAACGTAAGAGTGAACCTGAGAAAAATAATAAAGAGAAAGAGGGAAGAATGATAAAGAGAATGAATGTTCACATGTGATTTTAAATAATATTAACCCTAAAATTTTAATAAGGGTAAAATAGGAATGAAAAAATAAAAAAAAAAGGGTAAAAGGGGAATGGGGTGGTGGAGGAAGCGAGTTGTGGTGGTTTTTATTTTATTTTCTTTTGGGACGCGTGGGGCCCATAGGGCTGAAGTTTTTTCAGGTATGGTTTAAAACTAACAAATAAAACTAACTTGTCTTGTTTTGTGTTATTGCCTAGGGTGGACTCGCATATCAAGGAACAATGAAAAAAATTGGAGAAGAAAAGGAGATGAAAAAAAAAAGAAATCAAGGAAATAAAGAAAAATGTTTTTAATAATTTTGTCTTTTTTTTTGTTTAATTTGATTGTATGGACATTCATAGTCATTCTTATACTTTTGTTGTTAACGAGGATGTTCTTTGTCTTTGTGCACTCGTAAATAGAACATTTATCTTGAAATTGTTTGATGTGTTTTTCAGGTTGGTATTTGATCTTGAAGGAAGATCTCCTAGCACTTTGATAATAAGATATTTGCCTCTCATATGATCCAAATATCAATCTAGATATATTTTTATTTTTAAGATTATTTTATATTTGAGTTTTAAGATGGTGCTTGTGACATCCCAAATATATAACAGATATATATATATATATATATATATAAAGACATCACCAATTTACAATATTAGAAAGCAGTTAAGAGATGTACTTAAAGTATTATAGGATTACAGTCTTCCAGAATTTACTAAGAAATTAAAACTTCAAGCACTAGAGTATTCCAAAATATGTCCAGAATTTGAAACTTAAAACATAACAAGGTTCTTCAAAATGACATAAGAGAACTAAGAATTCCTAGTGAGTCTAAGCTGCAGCATCATCTTCATTTCTCTCCAATGTTGTCTCCAAAGAAACCTCATCTTCCTCTACTCACATTCAAGTGGATGATCATTGCAAAAGAAAACACATACAACAAGCACACAAACAAGCAAGGGTGAGCTAATTATATAAAAGCATGCATCATATCAAGCACATAACATACAAGAGTTAACTTAAATCAAAGCAGTTTAAGGCATACATCCTAGCATGTTATCTTCTAGACTTGACTCGTCCGGACTTTAGAATGATAGTCGAGCTATGGCGGATCCTGCACTCGTGGTGACTTATGAAACTTGGGTTCCCCACCCTGCCACATTCACGAGGTTAGCCTGTTCCGGGCCTTGAGGCATATTGGAAGCCCCCAAGACTAAGACATCTTGTTACTCCTCACCACATGGATTAATCCCTCTACTTGAGTATGATTAGCCATTGGAGTTTCAGAATGACCCCCAAGACTGAGCTCCTACTTTCATTCTAAAACACTAAGGATCTCACCAAGAGATCCTACACAGATGGAACTTGATTTACAACTTGGATCATACTTTCATCACTTTATAATCATATACTTTCTGCCACAATCAACATATACACAATCTCAACAATATACATTACTCACCACTCACAAATTATAAAAATAACATCTCCACAATTGAATCTAAGTTAATCAATACCAAGAACCAAACAGCTCCAACTAACCCATAACAGCTCATAAAATACATCAATTTATACATACCTACAAGTGATATAATTATTGATTAACACTCACGTTTCAATATAAGAAACAACTATCCTTACTTTGTTATATATATATATATATATATATATATATATATATATATATATATATATATGATAGGTACAGTATCTTGTAAATATACATATTTATATTATATTAGAAGCATATCAAACTCTCTTTTCAGGAACCTGTTTTGCTGCAATCAAGGCTACTCTGAATTATAAATTAATCATAACTAATTGTCCACCCTGAAAATCATAAAGTGCAAAATGGATATTAGAGTTATTGTTTGGAAATACCAACGCACCATTAAACTAATATATATATATATATATATATATATATATATATATATATATATATATATATATTACGTATTTTATCTTATAAATATATATATTTACATTATATTATTATATATATATATATATGATACGTAATATATATTTTTATATTATATTAAACTAATATATATATATATATATATATATATATATATATATATATATATATATATATATATACATGGATCCTTACTTTAAATTTCAAACAAACTGACTAATTTTCTAAAATTATAATTGACTAGAAATTAATACATGATAACTTTATGCGTCTACAATCAACTTGTTTTATTTTATTTTCATCCTAGTAGAGATCTTTCTTTACCCCAATTGGTCACCGGAGAGGACCCAGATGTCTGAACGCATCAAAGTCACCTTCGACGCCAGCACATATGACTAGTCACAACTGACTGGAGCAGGCCAGGGCTGCTCTATGATCGGGGATGTGCCAACTCATGTTTTTAAGGTTCCTCTATCCTACCAACAAAGAAAGGCTCTCAATAATTAACAATTTATTTATTTAAATTATCTACTTTGTTCTTTTATACTCTAAATCTGAAATGCCTAATTTTAATATTTTCATTTCCTCTCACAGCAACCTCAAACAATACATGTACATCTATTTAATACTCATATACATGTTATTACAGAACCCTTACTCCAGACCTTCCAACAAGATCAATTTCAGCCAACAAACTCATTCAAAATAGATTAAATTCATCACATCACAACATGCACAATTTCACATTTTCAGTTATAACACCCAATACAATAAAAGTCATAAAACAGTTTCACAAGAGCACACCAGTTCAACATTCATATGCATATATTTTTATAAAATAAATTCATACAAAAATAATTAGCTCTCCTTACCTGGAAAGTTTAACAGTAACACTCCTAGGAATGCTCTAGCAATACCTCCTCACAGGGGCGAGTTTTACAGCACCTATAAGCCACCAAAAATTGGTGCAGAGCACATTTCTTAGAGTTGGAAGGGAAAGAGAAACTAAAGGAAAAACTACCAGCAATAGGCAACCAGCAAGTTGCATGGCTTAGGTTCAAGAACGGTTGAAGAAAAGGGAAAAAAAACACTTACCGGTCGGAATGGAAAAACATTCGATTCAAACTGAAGCCCTTGGTGCAGCGAGTGCAAAAACACCTTCAAATCAAAATTTGATCGGTTCAGTGAAGAGAAAATCTAGAGAGAAGGCAGAGAGAATTTTAGGGCAATGGTTTTAGAGAGAGAAAGAAAGCTGGCAAAATGAAGGAATTCTGATCTTTAGAAAACCCCTTCCTAAGGTCATGAGTCCTTAGCTTATGGACTGACTGCCTCAACATAAGGCCCAATAGCCTTATTATTTTTAGGCTCTTATAGTGCTCAAAATAAAACACTAACCACAATTTTATTTAGTGAATATCATCGCTTAAACATGTATTAAATATTACTTTAAATTTATTTTCTAATATTAAATTAATCAATTTACATAAATTTACTTAAACCTACCTGTTTGATTAACCATAAAAAAAATCTCAAATTTAATTTATTCTTACTTTAAGTGCCACATTATTATTTATATAAAATTTAGCCCAACTATCACAACGTTTATTCGCATTTTGATTAGAATAGTAATGATATTTTGTCTTATAAAGTTTTTTTTATACTTATTTTATAGTAATTTTTCCTTTTAAAAATACAAAAATTTCTTTTTTTTATGATTATTTTACTTTTATAATATATATCAAAATGAACGTATTGTTTGCGAAAAATATTATTTTTCTAAATATCAATAAGTATAACAACATTTATATTGTTTACAGTACTCAAGCATAAGCAATACACACTACCCACAATGTCTGGAGATTTGTGTACATGAAAAAGACTATCACGTGAATCTTATCCACATTTTTGTAGGGCAATAGTAATCATTTAGATTTCATGAGAGATTGATTTTGGTTACTATAAAACTTAAAAAAAAAAAATCCATTTTCTTGTTTATCTACATAATTTTTCACGTTTTCTCATTCAAATTCTCATAGCGTTTATATTGGTTATTTCTCCATTTTAATCAATTTTATAAACTTCACTTTCACATTTCTATTCCTTTTATTTATATCTTTATTTTTTTTTTACTTTATCATCATCCAGACGTTAACTATTGCTTGTAATATTTTTTGATCTTCTAATCACGTGTGTCAAGAGAGCAACATGCATACGAAAGCAAGCAACAACTGACTACTCATTATCACAAATTAGATCATCACAGTAAGGATTTAACTCGTCAAAATAAAATTACTTTCATATTTGATCCTTCAGAATCACAATTTTCTATTATTATTATAATAATAATTATTATTATTAGTTATAATAATAACATCTATAAATAGATTATATTTATTTCCTTTTTAAGTCATCTACATAAAAAAGGTTTGGTTGTTCTGCAATCTTTCTACACACTTCTGGGGTCATAAAGGTCCAAATTATTCATAAGTTAAAAATATATTTTTTATTTTATAATTTAGAAACACATTTTGAATTGTGAAATGTGTGAAATTAAAAAAACTTATTATCAATTATACAATTTAAAATATAAAATTATATAATCTATAATAATATTTTAATTTAAAAATATATTTTAGATCATGTAATTTAGAAAGATTTTGTTGTGCCATTAAAAATGTATTTAAATTTGAAAATACATTATAGATTACAAAATCCAAATATATCCTTTTTTAATCCAAAAATATACTTTAAATTATACAATTTTAAATATATTTTCAAATTATATAACCTAAAATGTGTAACATCCCAAAAATACAGTGTAAAATCATATACGAGGGTCATCACATGTTAATAATACTACAGATCAGTTTAACGCTCGGCTAAATACAATTACGGCCGAACGGCCTTAATTAATAGCATGGAATTAAAAACTAAGGTTAGTTACTACTAGATCGAACGTTTTTACAAAATACACTAGTACTGCACGGTCTTTACAAAAGAGAAAGCCAACACCAGACCGAACGCTCTCAAGGTTCGGCCTCCACTTCCTACCGTCTTCCAACAATTCTTCCAGCAGCTCTTCTCCCTCTGCTCACATCCACACGGATGATCATTGTAACAGGACAACGACAGGTCGTACAACACAGACAAAAATGATAAACAGGGTAAGCTTATTTAATTTAATTTCTTCCCTAACAACAGACAATATTCATAAATAAACCAACGACACTCAATTCAATCATTCATACATTCAAGGCATGCAAAAACGACCACATGACTTTGACTATCCGGACTGTATGAATCCTCTGTAGCTACGACGTTCATGCACCCGGGTGATGTAGTAACTGGGATACCCTCAACAGTTGCCACCCGAGGTTGATCCATTTCGTCCAAGTTAACCTTATGGACTAGGACCTCCTGCCATTCCCAGACGTGACTTACTCCTCTCTACATGAGAACAAGTAATCATGGAATATCAGGATGAACGTCCGCTAAGCTTTACCCACATTCATACTTTACCAATCAATAACCACTTTCTGAGTTATTCCTCCCTGGAATACTCGTTCATAATACAACTATTTCATACACATCACATTTCAAATTCTCCCATACTTTATCATCCACATATTCAAATGAAATAAGATCATACGTACTTATCATAGCTCAAATACGACTGGTATAACAAGACCGAGCGCTACACATCTATTCCAATAAACAGACTCCTAAGAATTCAACCGGACGCCACGAAGCCTAGGTCGAGTACTAAGACTCTAGGCCGAACACCTTTTAAAGACCAACACTGATTTACACTAAATACTAATACTGATGAGAAACTATGGAGTAACGAACGCTATCTAGTTTGAATGAAGACTCTGATTCTAAGCACAGTAATAATATATTAAAGAAAACAAGACCCAGCGCTTGGTTTAAGACCGAGCCCTGTAGAAACGAACACTATTGGACGAGCGCTGGTCCAAGACCAAATACTTATTAGGAACGAGTGCTACTGAGACTGAAAGATTGGTCCAAGACCGATCGCTAATAAACTCACAGAAACGAATGAATATATATATATATATATATATGTGTGTGTGTGTGTGTGTGTGTGTGTGTGTGTGTGTGTGTACAATTGAGCCACCACTTATTCTGAATGAAAAGAATGATAACGTCTACGACCTTGAATAGTATATGACACGTTAACTAAACTGTTCAGGAAGTCTAAAGGAGAACTACACTTAGGCTGATCACTCATATTTACATTCCAATATTATAACACGCTCTTTATTACCGTAATTCCTTGTATAAGAGAACCTAATATAGACGGACGCTCGACTAGATTATCACCTTTACTCAGAATACTACAGTTGACGATCAATCCGTATCTCCACTCAATTCACCACATGCATCATTCATCCATCCACACGTCCAATCAAGCAATGCACACATATCTCATATTCATCAAATAAGTCAAACAACGTATCATGCAAACATGACAACGTTCAAACAAGAATTTAAATCAAATTATATAAGTTTCCCTTACCTCTAAGCGTGACCGAACGTTCACAATTTGAACAGAATGGGTCACCACCAATTTCTTATAAGACTACGATCACGATTTACGAAACTAACCACATGAAATACCAGAAAGACGTTCAGAAATGGGTTAAGGAACTTATGTAACTAAAAACTGAGGTTGCATGTACAGAGAAAAACCACTTAGCTGAGAGAGGTGAACTTACCAGTCCAGAATCCGAAACTGATCGGTTCAAACGAACGCCCTCAACGCCGGGAGTGTTCAGACGGTGTCTGAGTGGTGATCGGAAGAAGAAAAGATTAAGATTTCTTAGAGAGAAGTAGGGGGTTTTAGAGAGAATGAGGAGAAAATTAAAGTTCAGAACTTTGAGAAAGAAGGGTGCATGCAAAAGTGGCATGCATTTTTGAAAACTGAGTTTTGCTTCTACCGTCAAAACCGAACGTTCAATCTGCATCACACACCTGTCTTTTACTATCTGATTTTCGGATCCCCTACCTTGACACATGTAATCCACTAAAATGGGATTTTGAGTGGATTTTAATGGGTCTAACAAAATGCATATATAGATTTAAAACGTATTTTAAATTATATAATTTAAAACATATTTTTAAATTTTACAATTTAAAAATCTGATTGAGACATAAAAGAATTTCACGTGGAAACGTCATACAGAAAAGAAAAAAGGCTATAGTGAATTTTCACTTACAAATGTTAGCCATTAAAATCGAAATAAAATTTAATATATCATTGAGAATTATTGACTTGAAAGTAATAATAATAATAATAATAATAATAAAATAACATGGAAGAGTCGAATTTTCTGTTTGTAATCGTAATAAAAGTATTATTGAAAATATTCAACAATTGTAAGAGCGCTTTATGCACTTATGAAAAAGACTAGTTTACAAAAAGTATTGATATGTCCTTTTGCATGACAACTTGAGTTTCTTTCTTCCTTTTTTAAGTAGAAGATTCAGATAACAGAAAACAAGATTTCAAATTCCAGATTAGCGCAATCACAGAAATTGTTAAAACATATTGAAGGATTTATCAGAAGAATTCACGAAAGAAATATTATATTAAACTCAATTTACATAATAGATTATTATATATCTTCAATTTAAAATCTTAATTAAACAATAAATTTATGTGTTTTTTTATATAATATTAATTTTTTTATTTCTAATGAATATTAGGTTTAGACTCATTCGTAGATTTTTAACACGTATCGATCCTAGAAATTGTTAGAACATATTAAAGGACATATCGCAATAAGATTCATGTGAGAAATAATTCACATCTAAACTCAAGTCATAAAAAAATTATTATTTTTAATTCAAAATTTAAAAAAAATAAATTTATGTGTTCTTTCTTATATATCATATACAGATTTCTATTAATGTATGTGTTTAGGGAGTGGGATTTTGATAAGCTTTAGAGGGGTGGTGCAGAGAAAGAAAGAGGGAGCTTTCAGAAGGCATAAGAGTAACGTGAAAATAGAGCAAGTTGAAGGGAATAAATAGGACATTCAGAAGCTTATGAGCCACAACTTGTGTGCTGCTTTAATGAACGTATCTATCACTTTACACTTTCACTTCTTCCTCACCCAAATCTAGTTAAGATTCATTATCCTGTGATACTCTGCACATAATCCACAATCATTGCTATAAATTACAACCAAAATCACAACAAACTTCACATGTACTTTCTTTCACACAATGCTTCATTTGCACAAACAACAAACGTAAGTGCCTTTTTTTCTCTTCTAATTATGTCGCTTTTATGGTAATTTATTAACCGTTAAACTCTTCTGCAGCTTCTGTTTTCTCCTTCTTCTGTTTGTGGCAGCGGTCATAGTATATGGCAGAAAAACTGCTGATGTTAGCTTCCAACAGAACTACAAGGTTGTATGGGGAAACCGCCATGTCTTCTTTCTACAACATGGCAGAGAAGTTCAACTCTCAATTGATAAAACTTCAGGTTTCTATAATTTTATTCATGTAAAACACGTATACGTCTTTGATTAAAGAGACAAGAGTCTCTTTTAACTGTGCTACCTAATATATATGCTATTTGGCTACACAATATAATTATGTTTTTCATTTTAGTATTGCTCATTTTGTACAAATATTTATTGATTATTATGTATTATGTCATCTGAGAGAGTCTTGCATAGACAACCTACGTACCTTCGTATCAGCAAACACATATGCATGTGTAGTAGCTTATACTATGAAAAAAAAAAGAGTGATAAAGTTTAATTCTGAAATTTACTACTGTTTTAATATGTAGGGGCTGGCTTCAGATCAAAATTGGACTATGCTTCTGGGTTCTTTCAAATGAGAATAAAGATACCCAACAAGGACTCTAGAGGAGTAGTCACAGCCTTTTATGTGTGAATTAATTGATTTTACCTTTTACATTTTGAGTTCTTTATATAAACACATATATAATTACATAATTATGTTAAAGGTTAAATAAGTGTGTAGTTCCTAAACTTTACTATGAAATTAGAATTTATTTTTATCTTAAAATAATCATCTTAACCCAATAACGTTATTTTTATTTGTATGTAAACGGTGTTTCAAGATAATATTTGAATTAGAATATGTTAAACAGTATAAACAATTCAAATATCAATTTAAAAACAGTGACAAAATATTTAACATGGGTTAAACGGATTATATTTTACCATGTTTAAAGTTTGACAAACCAAAGTTGGAGATAAAAACAAATTTGAATTTGTATTAAAATTTATGAATTAAAAACATATTCAAACTTTAAGCTAAATTTTTTAATATCTTTTTGTGTTATTGTAGCTGACTTCAAGGGTGTATGAACACATGGGAGAAAAACATGATGAAATCGACTTTGAATTCTTGGGAAACAATGGAGAGCCTCATATGTTGCAAACCAATATTTTTGCAAATGATGAAGGTGGTAGAGAGCAAAGGCATACTCTCTGGTTTGATCCCACAATCGATTTTCATTCATACGGAGTTCTTTGGAACCAACATCAAATAGTGTAAGCTAATTTTACCATCGTTGAATTCAATATCTTGATAGGATAGTTTTTTTTTTAACATCAAAATAAAATATATTAAGTAGGATAAGTGGGTTAACGAAAAAAGTATACATAATTTACATATATGTACTATTGTTATGTGTTTAAGCTCTCTCTCATATTTAATCATACATATCATCTATCTTAACTCATATATATTTTAAATGAGTCTTTTCCAATATCATTACAAGATGACAAAGACAAACATATGTGCCAATATCATTAACCAACACGGAAATAGTGGATTGTAGACACTCCTTAATCCATCTTGTACAAAAGTTTAGTCTATCCAACATATAAAACAGAAAACTTCACCTAATAGAATAATAGGTTTTCTCATAGTCAACTTTGACTATAACACAACTTTTCTTTTTGTGTCTAACCTCATTTATAGTTTCATTTTGTCACTAGTACTTTATGGAAAATCTACAACTTTCCTAAACATTTATCTCGTTCAAACATTGCTTCTCTGCAGCTATACATTATGGAACATCTACAAGAGTATGTTTCAGTTATCAAAGTATATAACTAATAAATTTTTCGTGCACTGTGTGATTTTTTCTAAATACAGTTTCTAATTTAAAAAATGAAAAATTAGAGACGAGGATATATATATATATATATATATATATATATATATATATATATATATATATATATATATATATATATATATATATATATATATACGTGTGTGTGTTTTGTTATCAATAATGAAAAACGATTTTATTGGAAAAAAATAAGTTAAAATATAACTCGAACTTCTTTTAAGAAAGTGTGAAAATAAATCATTTGAGTAAAATATAGCAATTTGATTAATTTATTAGTATACTCATGCTATTCAATACGAATAGCTTATCACGAACAACTTGAATGAATAAAGAGTAAATATTATTTTATCACCATGTATATATAACAGTTAAAATAACTTATACAAGTATATAAATTGACGTACATAACGTTTTCCCTTTAATGTATTTGATTCAAACGGTGATAAAGTGGTGTATTTGCTTTTTATCTTGCTAACTCTAATTTATTCTCAACTTTTTTTCAATGATTTTTTTAAATAAAATAAGTTAGCATTTCTAAATTACATTTTATCGAGACATTTTATCTTTTTGAATTGTCATTTTACATTCTCAAAATGTGTTCTAATTAGAAAGTAAAAGGTCTCTTGTTTGGATTGGATTATGGATGGGATATGTATTAGTCAAGTAAAGAGACTTTAACACTTTATAAATTATAAATGGTTAAGAATTATATTAGATAAAAATGAAAAAGTTAAACATTATATAAAAAAAACAAAATAAATTGTCATGAATAATGTTGTTCTTTTATATACGTTGAATGTTTATGATAAATGACATTTGGGTGTATGATATTATCATATAATATAATTCCTTTAATAATTGTTTAAAATTGTTGAGGTTGAATATTTTTAGGTTTTACGTGGATGAAATACCAATTAGGGTTTTTAAGAACAACTCGAAGGTTGGAGTGAGTTTTCCATGGCAAGAAATGCACGTAACAGGTAGCATATGGAATGGTGAACCTTGGGCATCTAATGGGAAGAGAATTGACTGGAACCAAGCACCCTTCACTGCTCACTTTCAAGGTTTCAATATTCATGCCTGCAAGACCCCAAACACCAACAATTTTTTCTGCTATTCTCCTTTTTTATGGTGGAATGATCACAAACATTGCCAATTAAACCCTCTCCAACAAAAGGCATACCGATATGTCACAAAGAAACATCTCGTCTATGACTACTGTTCTGATAGAGGACAATTGCATAAAGAATGTCAAATTAATTAGCTAATTAATTCATAATATTGTTAATAATAGGTTAAATATGTTTGGAGATTTCTTTTTTTCTTTTACGTACTTCTAAGAAGAAGAGAAAGAATTTGCTACAAGATAACAAAAAAACTTATTGGAAATTTTATTGATAAATTTGTTCAAATAAATATTAAATCTTAAATTATAAATAAGAAACAAAAATATAGAAAATAATATATCACATAAGGGTGGGGAAAATTCTAATTAGAAATTGGGAGGCTTTTTGCAGTGAAGACAGAAATAGAGTAAGTTTGTCTCCTGTTGTAAATAGGATATAAGAAGGTAATCAAAACTTGAGTATTAAGTAGTAGAATAATAATATTGTCGTTTGAACTTTATAATTTGTATCCTGGATTTGTATTAGAAATTAGAATAGAATACATCATGTACTTGTTGACGAGTGTTTGTAATAGGAGAGTTTATGATGTAAAAAAATACGTTTAAAAAATAGAGCAAACTTTTATGATGAGCATAACTTATGATAATGTATCCATTATATTGTCACAATTGGACTAGCCACTCTAAAATTCAATTACTACATTACATATTAATAAAAGAAAAAAAAAACAAACACATGAAGGATCAAACTAAACTATGAAGAAAATATAAAGCAGACTCTCTACAAAAATTATATGAAACATATATAAAAATATGGAACATACTATAGGTTAGGCATTATATACTACTTAAAATCTAACTTATTATCAAATTCAATTTAACTTATTACCAAAGTCAATATAAGTTAATGGTCAATACAACAATTTCCTTCACAAAATATATCAAAGATCTTTAATTTAATTCAATGTCATGATTGTACATTTTCTTCATCTTCCCATTAAAGACCAAGAAACAAATTGGGTTAAGATAAAGGCATGACAAACCAAAGGAAGTAATAACACTTAATCAAAACAAATCTTAAGTTATTATTTCATGAAAGCTCAATAGCTAAGATAACTCTTGTTATCTTAACATATAAAGATTTGTTTATCCCAAAAAGAAAAGAAGATACCAATATGATAAGTTTGATGATAACTTGTTCATCATGACTATTTATTTATCTTTATGTCATAGATTTTTGTTTATTTCATGAAAAATTAAATATTTAAACATTTTTTGGGAACATAACTAATTATGTCGAAACTTTTGTAATTCAAACATACGATAATTAAAAGAAGTCATTTTAGGATCCCTTACTTAATTGCTTAGTAAATCAATACTCGCCTAACGAGAAAACTTTTACTCTTTCGCCCAACGAGAAACAGCTGCATTAAAGGAATGAAGAAAATAATATTGTTTGAAAACTTGTATGTTGCCAATGAGAAGTTACTTTCTTGGAGTAGTTAAAAAGTTTGAATTTGAATGTAGAAAGAAGTCTTTTTGTTAATGAAACTAGAGACCGAGTGATGGGTAGAATTGTGAGAGGAGTTTCATAACCATTTTCTTAAAATAATAAGTTATAAATTTATTGTTTGAGAATGATATCTTACAAAATAATTTAAAGGAATAAATTTGTTTTTCATGATTTATCCAAAATTAATTTCTAGCCTAAAGTATGAATTAATTTGCCAACTAATGAATAAGATGCTTCTGTTCTAACCAAAGTACAGGCATAAAGATACTTGACCAGCCTTCAGCAGCTACAAGTGAATTGTAGCATACATATGCTTTACCATCCTTCAAACTCAAACTATTGGCCGGAAACCATGCGGCTTTAAACCCTTCATCATCCTTAAAAACCTGAAACATATAATAGCTTCAGTTTATTAGGATTATAAAAATGAAAGAGTAATATATTTTTCAAAATGAAAAGAATGCATTCCAATTTAAATAAATAAACTAATGCCACGGCTCACAAAAGCAAACATTATAAAATGAAACAAGGGCAATCGGAATCAAAACTGCATAAAATTGAAAATTCACCTAAATTATATTTAGAGTTTTATATCTTTTAGGATTGTTTACAAGATTAAGCACTATTCATCTAAATCTTCTTAAAAAATGTGGGTACAAAAAATATATATTTGCCTGGGTTTTTAAGATATTCCCTCCTTATATAAAGGGAGATACAATATTGGTGTAGATTGCTGAAGAAGTTTACCTTATTGATCTAGAGAAGTGCAAAAATCATTTGAAATGGTGTATTTTGTTAAGAAAATGAGATAAACATCTCACGCATTTAGATCTTTAAAAGAAGCTTGATATGGAAAGTCATTCCTCTTTGCAAAGTGTTATGAGAATTTTCTATTTGTTCTCTCAAGAATATGAGAAGGGTTTTGAACGTTGGAGTTTGGAATTTATCTCTCAGAATCCTTGTGTTTTTTTCTTGGACTAAAGAATTTGTTTTGGCTTCTACGAAACTCGTGAAAATCCAATGTTGAGTATGCATACATGGTCTTTCATTAGAATATTGGAAGTCAAAGGTGATTTTCTCAATTATTCGTGGCATTGGAACTGTAAGACCCATAAAAATAAAAATATATATATATATATATATATATATAGTAGTAAATTTTAGCATTTTATTAGTAATAATAATTTTAGTGGATAGAAAAATGTAAATTTTGGATATAAAATTATAGTAATTTTATAAGGAGAAGTTAAAATTTTTGATAACTTATTTAGTATTTTTTTTAAGAAAATCGAATAGTAAAAAGTGAATAGTAAATAGTAAATAGTAAAAAAAAAATAATAAAAATAAATTTTCAGCATTAAGATTCCTTAGCATGGAAGAAATTAGTAGGTAGAAACTAAGATCAGATTTGGTGAGTAAATGATTAAAATATTATTTTTTAAATAATATTAAAATAATAAATAATATTAAAATATTAATGAATAGTAAATTTTTTTTACCTATAAATAGCCATAGGAGGGAAGGGTATTTGGCACCAAAAAAAAAGAGGAATCAAGTGAGAGCTTGAGAAATAGAGAAGAAAGAGTTAGGGAGAAATTTTTAGTTGCAAGAAGAGTAGAGGTTCTGAAGAATTTCAGGGAAACAAATTCGGAGTAGGAGATTAAGTCTGGAATAGAGGTAAGGGGAGCTAATCCTTCTTGTATATGATTTTTATCCATGTTATGATAATGAATATGAGTTATGAGTATGTTAAAATTTTGGTAATGGTAGTTATCTATTCACTTATATAAATTTAGTTTTCATGATTATAATTTTCTTATTTTCGAGTTAGTATGGTAAAACTTTTCTTTTAATTATTTTGACCGTTGGATTTAACTAAAATTTTAATATATGAATCCTAAGACCTATTTCTTCACTTTGACCGTTTGGATTTGTAATTAGAAGTCTGTACTTAGAGAAATAAATCCTGCATGTTTGAGTAAATTAATTACCCCTGTAAATCTGTTACTTAGTCACCTCGGTAAAATATATATTATGACTCATTTGACCATTAGATCAACTTGAAAATTTTATATATGATTCCTAAGATATATTAATACACTTTGACCGATCGGATTTTTAATTGAAAGTCTATGGTTGGAGAAAATAAGTTTTAAGTTTTGAAAAATCTGATGAACACTATATTTCTGTTCTTAAGTTATCATGGTAAAAATTTTATATATATTTCATTTACCGTTAGATTGAGCCCAAAATTTAGTATGTAATTCATAAGACATATTAAGTCATTTTGACCGTTCAGATTTGAAATTAAATGTCTGTGATTAGGGAAATTAGTTCCGCATTTTGAGTATAACCAAAAACCACTTAAAATTCTGCACCTGAGTTACCTCGGTAAAACCTCAATATCTATCTAGTTAACCGTTGGATCAACCTGAAATTTTAATATGTAATTTATAACAAATAGTGAATTATTGTGACCATTCAGATTTGAAATCGGAGTTACAGATTTATAGATATTAATTTCGTATCTTCTCAGGGATCTCAATATTGCTTAATTTCTATTTTTTGATATCTATATTAACTTTCGGTGTTAATATTATATGCTATTGTTTTAAATCTGTAAATAAGAAATTTGTTAAAAACTAGTTGAGGAACGCTTTGGCTAAGGAAAGATTTGGTACTTAAGTTGTCCATTGTGACGCACCTCTCTTTCTTGGAAGTATACTCGACGAGTTTTTAACTTAAATCCTATTGAACAGATTATGTACTGTTAAATTATTGTGTAATATATCTTGTTGGAATATATTCAGTTTGTATGATTTCTGAAATAATTGGACTTTATTAGATTTGAATTTATGCATCTGAATATGATTGTGAATTATAATGATGTGATTTATGTGGAGAGTATGTGAATGTATGCGATATAGTCAATTTGTATGACTTTTGGGATGGATGGACGTGATGCATATTGGTGTATGCATTCTGATTTGGTGTTTGATGCATATTGGTGTATGCATGATGCATATTGGTGTATGCATGATGCATATTGGTGTATGCATGATGCATATTGGTGTATGCATGATGCATATTGGTGTATGCATGATGCATATTGGTGTATGCATGATGCACATTGGTGTATGCATTCTGATTTGGTGTTTGATATATATTGATGCATGCAATGTGGTTTAGTGTGTAACTCATATTTGTTTATGTAATTTGATCTGGTATAGTGAGCATAGTATGGTTTGATATCGAGGTATGTTTATTGTATTGAATTGTTAGCTCACCCTTACATGTGTGTGCATGTGAATGCGATGATCGTATAATGCGTGATATTATACGGGAGCAGATGAAGGAATGTCGTCTGAAGCAATACCAATGAAGAAAGAGATCGAAGATAAGTTAGAAGGATTCAAGTTATACTTAGGAGTTTATAGTTGAAATCTGAGTTTAAAATATGTATATCAACTGTGAATTTTAAAGTGTGAGATTACGGGATGTTACCGTAAATGTAATAATATGAATTATCCAATGTGAGATATTGGGATGTTACATTAATGGTATCAGAGCAGTTCGTCCTTAGGATGACCTCTGTGTTGTGGGTCTTCCGTGTCTTCTCTGTGAAGAATTGAGTCTAAATGGTATAATTTACCATTTCCTCCAAATCTAGGTAGTAGAGTATTGTGTCTAACTACTCATGACTTTTACCATAGATGATTTTCCTTTCTTAATTCTAAGGGTTTGAGGAAAGATATTAGAATTAGTTAAAGCCTTGATAGGGAAATATAATACTAGAGTTTAAGTTTCAAAGGATGAGTGAAGATGTTGGTGTTTAGAAGTAAAATTTTTAGAAGTTTCTAGAACAAAAATTAATAGATCAGATATCTTACGTTTCACAAAAAGGAGTTGAGTTCAAAGGCTAGATTTAGAGAAGCTTTGGATAAGCATGAATGTAGCAAGGTTTGAGAAATCAGTTTGGTTTAGTATATCAATAACGTTAAAAGTCAGAAGAGAAGGAAGTGTTGATGAGAAACGGAATGACATTGTGTGAGATTGGTAACATGGATTGATGTATCAGTGATGATTGGAATCTGAAGAAAGAAAATGGTGGAAGATTTGAAGAGAAAGTTTAAAAAAAAAAAAAAAAAAAAGGATAGGAATACTGAAGTAGATTAAGAATAAATCAAATATTAGACGAAGAAGAGTAGATGAGAAGTTATATAAGGAATAAAGAGGATTGAGAGAAAGTTTAATAGGAGGAGAAATTTATAAGTTAAGAGGACACGAGATCTTTTATTGGAAGGATTTTAAGCTAAATGGATGATTAAAAGGAGATGGTTAGATTTTTTTAGTAAATGTATTAGAGATAAGATTTGAGAGTATGTGATTGTGGTATGAGGAGTAGTGGAGAAAATCCAGGTACGAAAATTTTGGCTTTCGACTTATGCAAATATTTGGTATTTTTATGATAGGATTAAAATGTCATGATTTATGGTTGTAAATTTTATTGATTTTGGAATATTAAAGTTAGTAGAGGTAGTGTAGGTTGAATTGATATTATTATGAACATGACAAGATAAGGAAGAAGAAGAGTTTGGAAATAGATAAAAAGGAGGGTTGCAATGTGATTAGGGAATTTGGAATAATTAAGAAGTTGTAGGTTGTGATTGGAGAAATTTCATCAGGTATAGTTATATGGTAGTATTCAAACCTCAATAGTGATGTAAAGGATGGGTAAAGATTTATATGTCGCACCTTGATCTCTATCCAGTGATGTGTATGAGTGAACTTGTTTATACTTACTTTTAGTTCGCATAAGATAAAAATTTGAGATTTGGTTAACACTAAATATCCTTGGGATATGGTTTTGATCTCGGGGAGCACATTATAATTGAGGTTGCGTTGTGGTTGATTGCCTGATAATCTCTATAGACGAGTGGTAGGAAGTAACATGGTGGTTAAATGGTTGGGAAGGTGTACTTGCCTGAAAAAGTTCTTGAATAGAGTGGTAGGAAGGGATACTTGGCACAATGGTTTTGTGCTATGACATCTTTTGATGACCCATTAATTCTTTATATCTATGGGAGTTATTTCAAGTATTAGAGGATTAATTAGTGTAACCATTAAGCTATATTTTAATGTTATAGGATGGATTTAACTTATGTGGCATACGTAGTTTATTTAAATGGGTAGGTGCAGTACTGATAAGGAAGCTAGTTAGTTTTAAATTCGGCCTTATTGATATAAGTGGTTTCATAAATTATAACATTGTTGATTGAGTTATCTGTTGAGTCTTATCAAAGATACGCAGTTGTTAGGTACTGGGTTACGGATAACATTAAGTTTGTGGATTCATATTAGGTTAGGATGTGGGAAGGTATTTTGAGGACACAATTTATATTCCTAAGATTTAGAGTTTATAAGTTAATTCTTGAAGAATGTTTTAACTTAGGCTAGTAATGGTTGCTAGGAAAATAATTAAATAAAGGTTGAGGTAATTTGGAGTATAATCATGAAAGAAGCTTGATTATTCTAGTTTTGTTAAGTATTTCAGAAGTGTTTATCAGGTGAAGAAAATAGTGGTTCAACATTTAGTGTGAGTTAAATAAAGGATGAGGACAAGTATTTTAGGGATATCTGACCAATGCAAGTGAAGGATAGATATTGTAGTCTAGAGTATGATCGAAAGGATGGTTTGGTCATGTTTCAATATGTTTTTAGAAGTTTATGGTCTTAAAGAATTGTGAGTTGATTGTTGAACATTAAGTGTAGTTAAGGGTGAAGGCAATATTACCAAGAATCAGATAAGTCCATCAAGGACGAGTGAAGGAAATGATGCATGATATTAAGTGTGGAAGGGTTCCTATGAATGTTATAAAGCATACTCAATATAGGTATTAGTTTTGGACAAGTTCTTGTTAAGTGGGTATAGAAAAGAAAACATAAGGATGAATTATTTAGTAATAGTGTTTCGGACTCCGTGTAATCATCAGAGTAATTAGAAATTTTACGGAAAATAGAAGTATAGGGTAAGGTGGAGCAATCTAGTAAAATTTTTGGTAAACATAAGTGGCTTTTGGAGGCGTACAATTTCTAGGAGTAGAAACTGTGTTGAGAAAATATAATGGAAAATTGTTACGGAAAAAGAACGATTCTTAGAGTTTTACATGGTCATGGAAGTCTTAAATAAGGATCTATAAGGAGAATCACTTTCTAGTTATAGTAGGAATGAAAAGTTTTCTCGAATCTTGTGATTATAGTTTATGAGTGATCTTGGCACAAGTGAAGAAACGGACAAGCAATTTGGAGAGAGCCCCACCTATTTTCATACATCCAAGGGATTTTAAGAATTCAGGGGCTGCCAATTGTCAACTAAAGACAAAAACAAAATCCTGAAGTTAAGGGGAAAATCTAATCTAAAACCAAGAGTAGTTCATTATAGGTTAGAGTAAAAAGTTGGAAGTTGAAAGTTTTGAGCTATAAGTGATGATTTGGCATAAGTTATTACTATGAGTGGTTAGGTTACATAAATCTGGTATGGAAGTTAATGGTTGATTATTTTTGTTTTAGGTGATGAGATTTTAAATTAAAAGGTTTTTGTAAAAGGAGGAGATTTTGGGTCTATTATTAAGTCAATTATGACTTAGGAATCTCAGTAGGTAGAAGTCGTATGTTGATTTTAGGAGAAAACCGTTAGAGTAATATCTTCTTATTAGTAAGTTCAACCACGAGTGTGGGAGAAGCTCTTCACACGAGGAAATTTCTCTTAAGCACATCAGTCAACATTCATTTAGTTTTAATGCTACTTAACTAAGAAAGTGTGTGTTAGATCTTTCTCACATTTTAGAAGTAGATGCGACTACAAAAAAAAAAGAAGATGTCTCATTAAGAGGGCAACCCCTAAGTATAGAAAACCATCGAATAGAATGACTTAGAGGAAAGATCATCTACTTAGTCAAAGTAGTTTGGGAAAGAAGAGTAAATGAATTTACAAGGAAATTAGAAGATAAGGTGAAATAATCATAACCTTATTTTATGTCCAATTTTCGAGGACGAAAATTTTTGTTGTTGGGGAGAATGTAAGACCCATAAAAATAAAAATATATATATATATATATATATATATATATATATAGTAGTAAATTTTAGCATTTTATTAGTAATAATAATTTTAGTGGATAGAAAAATGTAAATTTTGGATATAAAATTATAGTAATTTTATAAGGAGAAGTTAAAATTTTTGATAACTTATTTAGTATTTTTTTTAAGAAAATCGAATAGTAAAAAGTGAATAGTAAATAGTAAATAGTAAAAAAAAAATAATAAAAATAAATTTTCAGCATTAAGATTCCTTAGCATGGAAGAAATTAGTAGGTAGAAACTAAGATCAGATTTGGTGAGTAAATGATTAAAATATTATTTTTTAAATAATATTAAAATAATAAATAATATTAAAATATTAATGAATAGTAAATTTTTTTTACCTATAAATAGCCATAGGAGGGAAGGGTATTTGGCACCAAAAAAAAAGAGGAATCAAGTGAGAGCTTGAGAAATAGAGAAGAAAGAGTTAGGGAGAAATTTTTAGTTGCAAGAAGAGTAGAGGTTCTGAAGAATTTCAGGGAAACAAATTCGGAGTAGGAGATTAAGTCTGGAATAGAGGTAAGGGGAGCTAATCCTTCTTGTATATGATTTTTATCCATGTTATGATAATGAATATGAGTTATGAGTATGTTAAAATTTTGGTAATGGTAGTTATCTATTCACTTATATAAATTTAGTTTTCATGATTATAATTTTCTTATTTTCGAGTTAGTATGGTAAAACTTTTCTTTTAATTATTTTGACCGTTGGATTTAACTAAAATTTTAATATATGAATCCTAAGACCTATTTCTTCACTTTGACCGTTTGGATTTGTAATTAGAAGTCTGTACTTAGAGAAATAAATCCTGCATGTTTGAGTAAATTAATTACCCCTGTAAATCTGTTACTTAGTCACCTCGGTAAAATATATATTATGACTCATTTGACCATTAGATCAACTTGAAAATTTTATATATGATTCCTAAGATATATTAATACACTTTGACCGATCGGATTTTTAATTGAAAGTCTATGGTTGGAGAAAATAAGTTTTAAGTTTTGAAAAATCTGATGAACACTATATTTCTGTTCTTAAGTTATCATGGTAAAAATTTTATATATATTTCATTTACCGTTAGATTGAGCCCAAAATTTAGTATGTAATTCATAAGACATATTAAGTCATTTTGACCGTTCAGATTTGAAATTAAATGTCTGTGATTAGGGAAATTAGTTCCGCATTTTGAGTATAACCAAAAACCACTTAAAATTCTGCACCTGAGTTACCTCGGTAAAACCTCAATATCTATCTAGTTAACCGTTGGATCAACCTGAAATTTTAATATGTAATTTATAACAAATAGTGAATTATTGTGACCATTCAGATTTGAAATCGGAGTTACAGATTTATAGATATTAATTTCGTATCTTCTCAGGGATCTCAATATTGCTTAATTTCTATTTTTTGATATCTATATTAACTTTCGGTGTTAATATTATATGCTATTGTTTTAAATCTGTAAATAAGAAATTTGTTAAAAACTAGTTGAGGAACGCTTTGGCTAAGGAAAGATTTGGTACTTAAGTTGTCCATTGTGACGCACCTCTCTTTCCTGGAAGTATACTCGACGAGTTTTTAACTTAAATCCTATTGAACAGATTATGTACTGTTAAATTATTGTGTAATATATCTTGTTGGAATATATTCAGTTTGTATGATTTCTGAAATAATTGGACTTTATTAGATTTGAATTTATGCATCTGAATATGATTGTGAATTATAATGATGTGATTTATGTGGAGAGTATGTGAATGTATGCGATATAGTCAATTTGTATGACTTTTGGGATGGATGGACGTGATGCATATTGGTGTATGCATTCTGATTTGGTGTTTGATGCATATTGGTGTATGCATGATGCATATTGGTGTATGCATGATGCATATTGGTGTATGCATGATGCATATTGGTGTATGCATGATGCATATTGGTGTATGCATTCTGATTTGGTGTTTGATATATATTGATGCATGCAATGTGGTTTAGTGTGTAACTCATATTTGTTTATGTAATTTGATCTGGTATAGTGAGCATAGTATGGTTTGATATCGAGGTATGTTTATTGTATTGAATTGTTAGCTCACCCTTACATGTGTGTGCATGTGAATGCGATGATCGTATAATGCGTGATATTATACGGGAGCAGATGAAGGAATGTCGTCTGAAGCAATACCAATGAAGAAAGAGATCGAAGATAAGTTAGAAGGATTCAAGTTATACTTAGGAGTTTATAGTTGAAATCTGAGTTTAAAATATGTATATCAACTGTGAATTTTAAAGTGTGAGATTACGGGATGTTACCGTAAATGTAATAATATGAATTATCCAATGTGAGATATTGGGATGTTACAGGAACACCCTTATCTTTAGATTATTAGACTAAGAATAAGTCTCAAGGTTTCTTTGCACGTATTTTGGTTGATGTTAATTTTTTATCTTACTTTCCTAATCAAATTTTGGTGGAAAGGTTAGGATTACTGTTTTTTATTAATATAGAGTGTGAGAATTGCCTCTTTTTTTTAAATTGTAAAAGAATTGGTCATTATCTATGTAATTGTAGACGATTAGAACAATATGCGAAGGTAATTTCTGGTGGGGAGAAAATGGTTGTCACAAAAGTACAAAACAACTTTATCGTTCTAAGATGATTGGGGCCTAGAATGGGAATAAGGGGGCTCTCCACGACAAGAAAAATTGATATTACCGACAATCAAAATTTGTCGGTAAATTAAAATTATCAAAGGATTATCGACGATAATAAATTCGTTCGTAAAAGAAAATTCAAAATTTGTCGGTAAAATCTGTTAATAATTTAAATTTACCAATAGATTTATTTTTGTCAGTAATTTCAAGAATTTTTGTAGTGTTTTAGGTTTGATTTTAAAGCTTGTGGAAGCTGTTAGACAACCAACTATGGAACCTAATTTGGAACTTATGATCACATTGCAAAAATTATTATTGGAAAGTCTCATTTTCCTATTAACATAATAATTGAAGTGTTCGTTACCTTCACAAAGTCAACTAAAGAAATAAATATTGTGTCTTCTAAACCCAACTCCCTTATCCTCTTCCACAAACACAAACCTCATCCCTTGTTCACCAACAATATTTTATTATGACGAACCTCTCAAATGGCAGGCATCACAGACAATTCATATGGTTACAGTTTATAATTTAAAGTAGAGACCCCTACCACCATGCAATCCCCTACTGTTACACATCCAATAACCCTCTATAAAAAATAATCTAAATTATACATTGTAACATCAAAAGGGATATATGATTTAGACTATTATTATTATAATTTTTTGGTTTAATTTCATTTTTAATTATATCAACTTTATTAGGTGTAATTGTTTTCATTCAATAAATAAATTTTCTATTCACTTATACATTTTTAATTTCATTATTATAAATTCTATAATTAAAAAATATATTTTATAAAAGAAAAACGAAACAAAAACAACTTATTTAAAATATAATTTTTTTAATACATTTTTTAAAATGAAAAAAATTATAAAACTTCTTTACAACTAGGTATAAGCAATTCCTTTACTTTTTAACAACTAACGTTTTCAATATTTAAATAATCAATTCCAAAATACATATATATATATATATATATATATATATATATATATATATATATATATATAACTACGAAAACATTTCAAAAATTATATTTTACAAAATCCAAACACAAATACAGAATTTAGATCATCTTATATACATATAACATTTTCTTATCTTCCAAAATTTTACAAAACACTACAATATTACTAAATTATTTTTGTCCATCTTAAAATATTATGTTACTTTATTTAAAATATATTATTTTTAATTAAAACAGAAAACAAAAAAAAACAAATATTTTGGTTATCTGAAATCTGAATTCCAACTAATATTTTGGTGAACACATACTAAAACCGAAGATCAGAATTCAAGTAAATATGGAAAACAATATTCTACCTAGGAAAACAGAAAAGGTAAGTGTGCTACTGCAGAAAAAAAAAAGTTAAGTTTTGTGTGTCAGGATCTACTTTAAAAATTGTGGTATAATTTCTTAAAGAAGTTCTTCCCTACGTTGGAAGATACCAACTTTGCACTGCTACCACTATTTTACATAGTCATTGGTTTTGATGTAGTCATCGGATACATATTTTTGTTAACTTGCTTTAATGAAATCGTAATTACAAAGTGCAACTATATTCATTCCCATAAATGTTTTCGAATATTTTCATTCTTGTAATTTCTCTGGCAAATTGAACCAGATTATAAAATATTAGATGTATTCAAATAAGCAAAATATTGAAGAGGACAGTAATTCTTAAAAGGTAAAACCAAACTTCGAAAGTAATGGAATAAAGTATACTTTGATAGCGGAAGTATTTTCTTATGTTACTATATCATAATTTATGATTGAAATTTAATCTTTAAACTTTTATAATTTAAGCTATAATATGCTTATATATTTACGTATAGAAATTATAATCTTGTAAATTATAAGTATTTTATTTTTTAATTTAATGATAAAAAAAACTAGCAAACCAACCGAGAAAAGTTCCCGATGTTGCAGCATCTCTTGGGAAAAGACAAACATAATTACTAACAGTAAACTTTTTAACACAAGTTACACAGAACAACACATAAACAGCTTGGACTGAGTTGAATTTTAAACTGTTTTTTTATTTTATTTGAATAAAATTTACAGTATGAGAATTTGTGCATAGAGGAATATTATAACCTTCGAAAAACTAATGAAATATCAACAAAAGCAATAATATATCAACACCACTTACACTGATTTGACCCAGTTTTTTTTAAAGTGAAAATAAAGGTGTCAAACAAGTGTAAGAGGTGCCAAAATATTATTTTCCACATCAACCTAAATGATCGGTTAATCAATAAAAAGTTGTGTAGCAAATCCTATTATAACTTTTCTTCCTTCAAGGAATTCAAAATTTCCTTGTAGACTATCTTCTTGGCTGTGTCCTTAAGAGCATGACCGAGATATTCATAGTGATGAATGATTCCATCAGCTTCTACCTCCATTATATAAGTGGTCACTCCATCTTTTCGCTTCACATCCTTTTGTATAATATTATAATTTCTTTTTTGTATCAATTCTTGCAACTCTCTGATGGGGTGGAGCTTCAATGTATCTGGTGTGACAAGAGGTTCCAAAAGTGGCCTTATGCTTTCCCACACAACCTCTTTATTGTATCCTGAATCAACTAGAATCGCTCCAGCCAAAGACTCTATAATGTCTCCAAGCACCTATCAAACAATAAGAAACTACATTATGTATTTTGTAATGGGTAACACATTGAAACGAATCACGAATACCAAAGAACTAATGATCCTGGGGATGGCCATAAAGCAAGATGGTGTTTGCAAGATGCTATAGCATTGGAGAAGCATAAGATTTTGATCAAATTTACCAACAGTGTTTATCAAGTAAATTTTAACAACTGACCTTAGGAAATGATGTCTCTGACTCGTACCCAAAAGTTGAGGATGAAGACAACTTATCAAAACTGTTTAGTGATATAGAAATATGCTTATGCAGTTCTGGTGAGGTATGGAGTACATGTTTGTGCAAACCATGCTTAATGGCAGACCATGCATAACAATCGTTATTCACAGAAGCTGCTCTCATGTCAGTTAACTGCCCAGGTGACATGCCAGGATATTTTTCGTACAAGTGCCAAGTAATCAGATAATCCAATACTGAATCTCCAAGAAATTCTAGTCTCTGCAGAGCAAGGAGTACATCATTTACAAATAAAGATAATGGAACAAAGTAATAAGAATATGAATTAAAAATGATTGATCATATGAAGAATGTGTTTCATTACTATTTATCAGATCCTAACCAAAAGATAGGGTAGTAAGTAAATATGGGGTTGGAGAAAGTTCGTTCATATATAATGAATTTGTGCTAACGCAGGGTTCCAATGATGAATAGTAAGCATAAGTAAATACCTGATAACATCTAGGAACTTCAGGCAACATGTAAGAACCATGGGTCAGAGCTTCCACTAAAAGAGTACTGTCATGGAATGAGTAATTCAGTTGTGATTCTAAATGGCTGACATTTATCAGTTTCTCTGGTTGAATGTCAAAGTTCCTCTCATAGGGTACTTTATTAAAATTCACTTTAATACCAACCCAATCCATGAACAACAATGCAGCCTTCTCACCACCAGTGATTAGGAAGGCACCAATTAGTGCCTCAACTACATCAGCGATAAGCTTTCGTTTTAATTTTCTTTTTCCAGAAATATAAATTTGTTTCCCTTTGATCATCAACTCTTCTATTTTAAAACTCCCAGATTTATCACCAGGAATTATCCAGGAATGAGGATCAAATGGTTCATTTCGTATGAAACCCTGCAAATAAAAACTAATTCAGAATTCTAATTAATAAAGGGAACAACAATATCAAAGAGAAATAAAGAGGGAGAATACCGGAAGGCCTGAACTGCAGCCTAACCTGCAGAGTGCAGCGTTAGAAATCATCTTTCCCCTTCTAACACTTAGCAGACCTTCATGGTCACTTTCATAGGTTTGATAAAGTTTCTGACTCGCAGCATATTTTAAAAAAGAATCTCCCAGAGTCTCTAGAGATTCGTAATGGAAGGACTCCTTGCATCTTTTAGAAGTTATTGCCTCTAACACCTACAATGCCAATCACAGATATCTTTTGGTGTAAGTAACTTTAAAATATTTGACAACTGCATGAAATAAAAATAATAACTGTAATAATAAATGAATCCACACTTTGAAAGAACACTAAGACAAATTAACCAAAAGATGCTTATGTAGACCATTTCACACAACTGCTTATCTATATGTAAAGTATACAAAAAAAAAACTTGTAAGCTAATTTGTTTTCTAGATTGTAACAGTGAGCAATTGTACACACCTTCATTATTTGAGTTTCATTCTGCGCGCAATGATCCAAATGCATCTTTTTTAAGTTGAAAGCTCCAAGCAATGATTCAATCCGATGCATGATTGATGGAATAAATGAGAAGGTATAAATGATACTATCTTTTATTGGAGACATGATTATAGAACACAGTTCAGGAGGTAATTCAACAAAGGCCTTGCTTGCTTCTGAAATGAAAAACATGAAGTAAGGATTTAGTTTGGGTCGCATATTCTTGGTGTTTAAAGACTAACACCAAACATTTCCGCAACTTTTCTGCACATGAATAAATATATTCAGGCATCCTCATGACATTGATAACACTTGAGATAAAAATATGTTCTTGAGGGCTTGAAAGACACCTCTCATGTTCTGTTATTTATATAGATAAAGAGTTGATACAATAGAGAGATAGAAGGTCAAGTCACTGTCCTAGACTGCTAGGTACAATGATTAGAGATAATCCAACACACTACCCCCTATTTTAGTCCTACTGACTACACTAACAAGTAGACTTAGTAATTATTCTAACAATAACTAAGTTATTGTTAATAGCAGTTACTACCGAAGCGGATGCAAAGTTTATTCATATTAGGATTATAACATTGGGTTTCAGAAATAAGCAAGCCAAAACAGAGATAACTAAGAAGCTTAAAGTTTTGTGCCACACCCAAACAAGTAGAGGCTATTTTCATAGTTTTAATCCAAAGAAACTGTCAGAAGAAATTAGCATTCAAACAAGCCTGATTCCTTTCAATTAAAATCAGAGGGCATGTAATGCCACGTATACATTCACAAAGTAGAGATCAAGGAACAGAATAAAATTAACAAATTGAAAAATCATATCAAACCTCCTTCTTTCCTCTGTTGGCGTCCATCACAATAATTTTTAGCCTGAAAATTGTGTCTTGCTTTAAGAAGCTGCTGATGTTCAAATTGCAATGATATACCGTGACTGAAAATTGGAAACAAAAATAATGATGCACTCTAGTAGAAAAGTAACCTGAGAATAAACATACATAAAAAAATTACTTACTGTTGTTCATAATAATTTTTGTACGTTGTGAATCCACCGGCCCTTAGTTCCAAAGGCGAGTTTCCATCTAATTCCATTACACCAGAGGTGATATAGAAATAATTCTTACCACTAGCATGGGAATTGCAAACCAATGCATCCTGTAGTTTACAAGTGCAAACTAGACCACTTTTTGTCCTAATGTGGGGTTGATGACACTTGCACGTAATATTAGATGCATTTACAGATTTGATAGCTAACCAATTAACAAGTGGTATCTCCCCTTCCCAAACAACTGGAAGCAAAAGATAGTCAATACCAACATTATCTTGCAGATAGCTTTTGTCCAAACCAATTGGCAACTCGTTCATATCATGATGTATGAGAATTCTAAGCAACGTGACCTGGAAATTTTTACACAAAAGAACCTGGAAAACAAAAATAAACAAACAATAAATAATCAAACGCTTTGCTAACCCACTTGCAAATTAGTTGGATAGAATTAAAGGATAACTCAATAGTATACCTCATCTTGCGAAAGATTCATGGTCCCTTTGTATTTTAACTTTACAGACACACTACCTCTGTCAAAACCCATATCAAATTGGGAGCACACAATTTCTGGATCAAGCTCAATTCTCATAGCAAGAAAAATATCTTGCACACAGAGATCATAGCTAAAATTTTGACTGAGTTCCATCAAATAACAATGGTATGTTGTGTCATTATTAGTTGATACACAATTTACCAATCCAAATGGGACGTAAGTTGGTTGGATAGCATCATAAGGTTCATTTCCTGAAAGAAATCGATTGATGAGGAAATCAACCAAAGATTTATGTGGAAGTCGATCAAAGAATTATAAAGACCAACAGTTTATGTTCAAAAACAATATTTAGAAGAAAATAAACTAATAGTCCGAGAAATTAATAAAAGGCATGTAAGTTACCAAATTCTTCAACCTCTGCTGCCTGAATGACAATATCAGGAACAAGATTATCAGTCAGAGCTCCTATCTTATGAAGTTGTTTGCAAGCTTCAAGGCATGCGATATTCTTTAAGAGTTTTTTGTCACCAACTACGCGAATAGATTGCAGAGGACAGCTCTTTGGAAGACACAACGTTCCAGTTTCTTTGTCCCACCTTGGAGTCGGTTTAAAGTATCTGAGAGAGTAATCTAATGGTATAAATGAAAAAGAACAAGATTTGCAATGGGGGAAGCAATGATGCAAAAAGAAAGTATATCTTAAGTTCTTAAAATGAAGGAAGAAAAGCCATGGGGGAAGCAATGAACTAACTAACCCATCTGCAGGGAGGCGTGAGCAGTAAAAGTATATCAAACTGATGCTAGAACTAAGATTTGCAATGGCTCCAGTGCTTGCAACATGATAAGCTTCCTTGTCAAATTCATCAGCTTCAAAAGAGTCGCATGGAAGGGAAGAATGTCTCAAGGACTCCTTCCTCATAATATCCACACTAGCAAGGTATTTCTCAAGTCGAGAACGTGTAGCTGAATCCCCTCTGTAATTTAGAGTAAAATAAAGGATGGTTGTGGAAAAAGTTAACTAGTAAAGTATAATTTGCCACTATATTTTTGTCTCTTGATGCTTAATAATTTGTACTTAACTAAACCAAGCATCAGAGCAATAGGTACTTAGGGAGTAATGTAAAATCAAATACCTCTCAACCATTAATATATAGTCTGAATTTTTCATTCTAGCACGGCCTCGGGACTGTATGAAACTGCACACTGTAGGAGATGGATCAAATCTAATAACTAAATTGCAACTTTGAACATCTAAGCCTTCTTCAAGAATTGATGTTGCAACAATAATGTTGACCTGCATATTAAATTTTATATTGATAAGATCTGTCATTTGGTTCTTACAATACAGTGGACTGTTAAACCCTAAAGCAACATACCAATCCCATTCGAAATTCTTCCACAATTTCATTCTGTTTATTCCTTGACTGATTTTTCAATCCAAAGTTGTGTCCTGCAATGAATTTAGTCTTCCAGCTATTGTACTTTGGAAGCAAGGTATTGAATAAATCTTCAAGTACAATGGCGGTAATGATCCTTTCAACAAAAATTATGCATCTCATGTCTCTCAAAACCCTGCAATTGCAGCAAAAGTAGTAGATCCATCAAATAGTTTTAATATAATCATCATAATAACATTAGAATGATCACTACGTATAATCAAACAACAATAGCCTTATTCCACCAGGACTACATGCAATCAGTCAATCAAAACAGTATGTAGATCAACTAGTTAGAATAAGTTTTCAACACTCATCCCAATCTTAAGCTAACAACGACAGGCTTATATTCTAGAAAATAGAGCCAGCCTATTTGAGGTTAAAAATCAAAGTGATCACAAACTCTACCTGATGTCACCACGTTTTAGAACTTATCATTGTTCCAAAATCAGTAGTGAGTGATAAAATTTCTTATACTTTTTACTGTTGAATGTGTACTTCATTAAAATTTGAATTTAAAATATGGATTCAAGTAGATTTAGCAACCTAAGATCAAAATCAGATAATTGAAATCCAATTTAATTTCATTCTCCTTTTTCTAAAATATTTATGTAATTAAGATAAAAATGAAATTATTCAAAACATACCTTTTTCTTAAATATATTCTATAATCAGGGAGGGTGGTTAACAAAATTTCTCCCAACGTTTGACAAGTAACATTAAATGATAAAATAAGTATTGTAAAACAGTCATCATCAGTAATAGCACAAACATTAGTAAGAAACAAATGATAAAAAAAAAACTTGGTTACAGTTGCATTAGGTTCAGTTGCCCTATCTATAGGGTTGATGCATAAACCAGTACAGATTGAATTAATTTGTAGAATACATTATATTTTCTAAGGCACCTTCTCATCTCATAAGAAACTTAAACAGTCTAATAAGGAGAAGGAGAGTCCAGGGGCACGTCCATAATAATGGCAACACATTAAATGATTTCAGAACCACAATGGAAACAATAAGAAAGGAACATATCCATGATTATAAGTATAACCTGTAATCAAGTATAGAGTCTATAAGACAGCAAACTTTGGAGGTCAACAGCCCCATCTCCAAGTCGAATTTAATATTGTCACCTATAGACCACTTAGCATCTGAGTAAGAAAAGAACATTGTGTGAAAATTAACTAATGCTAGAAATGCAAGCAAAAGATTTATATTTAAGATTTCACCATTTCTCTCAGTGGCTGTAGAATCATTACCACATTGCAAGTAACTTTTTAGTGTGTCTATACAGGCCAAAATAAAGTTTTTAGCAACTTTATCCCCACAGTGTCCCCATGAAAACGAGTCAAATTCACTAGAAGATAAAGAATCAGCAGCCTACCACAAAAACAAGAAAAAACGACAGTTAGCATTTATGAAACCTTAAAGAGACATGAGAGACAGGAAAGTTTCTGCAGGAAATAGGCATGAACCTTCAAAGCCAACCAAACACCAAGCTCGCCCAGACTAAATATCAAAGCACCAAACATCTTTGTTATTCTTTTTTGTGCAGACTCAGCAGCTGATCTAGTGAAATCTGAACTTTCTAGAGTGAGTTCATGCTGAGAAACAGAAAATCCATTGTTAATAACCACTGATGATGACTGTTTTACAATACTTATTTTATCATTGTAAAAAATAAATAACTCATAAAGTAGCACTGGACATAATTGAAACTGTTACAGTAACTAAATACAGTATGATGAAAGTATATTTCAAAATACCTGATTTTTTAACATCTTGAGCTTAGACGCTATTTCTTCAAATAATACAAATTGATTTCCATTGTCATTGTAAAACTTCAATTTTGGTGTTGACGTTGGTATGAACTCAGTGATGACAGCTTCACTTGCACATGTATATACCTTAATTTCAAAATATTTGTCAAGTAAATAATACATAGCAAGACCAAAGGGTTTGCACATGGACACAAACAACTACTGATCACATTAGAATATATCATTTTAACTACATTGTCCCATTTCTTTAAATAAATAAAGAAAAAAAAATTCTGGCATAGCTATAGGTTTCACTTCCTCTAAGCATGTTAACACACAACTGGATCCTAGAAGTAAGAACCTAAGTACTAAAAATAACAATAAAGTACCAAAAAACATAACCCATAAGGTAAGAAAACTTTAATCCCTTTCATGTATCTTTCTTGCCATAAAAGTTCCACTTGGGGCCTTACGAGTACTCTCTATATTTCTACACCGTTTATCCAATTATACCAAGAAGATATAGGACAAGACACATACAACGTAATATCATGAGTAGAAGGAACAAAACAAGAAAAACCATACAAAAGAGGAAGAGCAAAAACTACCTTTGAATGCATTAGAGTCATTAGTTTCCGAATATTCTCTGACAAGGATGATTCAGATTTTCCAACTGGATTAAACAAAACAGGAATTAACATCAGAGAAAACAAAAACCTAGAAATTGAAGGAGCCATAAACTTGACTTGTATACCTTTCGCCTTAATTGGAGATGCAGTCATACCAAAAATTCGAGGGAGGTCAGAGCTACCAGATTGTAACTGGTGATGATAAAACTCCTGCATGAAATCAAATCATCAAAAAAGTAAAAAACTAATTCCAAAGCACACACTAAAACTAAAAGATGCAGATGCATAGAAGATTGTAATTGACTAATATTCTTCAAACAAAATTAATTACAAATCTTACAGAACCAAAATAATTGAAAAAGCATGATACTACTGAACCAAAGTCACCGATTCTAATAATAATCTCGTGTTGCATAGTTTGAGGGCCAGATCAATTACACAGTATAAAATATACGGCAAATTATATTCATGGATAGAAGGAAAATATTTTAACGTCACAAATCAGCCACACTTCACCCAGTACTTTTACGGGTTCAATTTTCCCCTTTGCCCCCAGTCACAAATCCTTCACACTCATTGTATCACCCAATAAAAAAAGAATCTTTAAGGTCAGTTGCATATAATGGTTGGAGGTATAACAACACGTTAATGAAGAAGTCACAACTCAAATATATTATTATACAAAAAATTAGTAAGAAGTTCAAAGACACAGCCCAGTTGAGAGCATGGAGAAAATATCAAACTTACAGTCATGATGCGGGCATAAGGGTGATTACCCCTAGCATGATGGCATTCATCCATTATCAAAACCTTAATCATATTCAGTTTGAGAAAGCTGTGCCTCAAACAATTGAGCAATATTACAGGAGTCATGATAAGCACCTACACATTCAAAAGCATTATTGATATCCATGCAGAAAAAACTAATAATCAGAAGCATCAAAATAAAAGTAACAATTGAAAAAGGTGTCATATTCAAGCAATTGAACAATAGAAAAAAGGAAAACAATTGTCCTCGTTTCCATTAAATTTAATAACAAAGATAGAATGCAAAAATAATGTTATACTATAAGATTTAACCCAGTACAAAGATCAAAAATAAGACGAAATTGCCAAATTTAGACAGCATGTAAGCGATGGATTCCAAAAGGAATTATAAAAAGAGTATGTTATATGGCAATCGATAAAATAGATGAAGAAAATGGAGTATCTCAGTGTTCTCAGAACGTATCGTAATTTCAGAAGCTAAAAACACCACATGCCCAAACGGAGGGTGTTGTGTAGTAAAATCACATAACTTTTATCGAAAATTTGCTTCAAATATACCTTATAGTACATATAGCAATTATAAAGAATCGATGTAAACCAAAGGTTTAGTAAAAAAAATATTGATTATGAGTTATGTAATCTTTATTTCAGAAAAATGAAAACAAGAAATTAATACTTAAAGAGGCATGCATTGAATGTGGTAGTAACAACTACTGAACAACCAAATAGGGTAAGTTCAGAAGTGTTCCTTCAAATCCTTTCCGTTTAATAATTCAAGCTTGTTTGAACGTTAAATTTTTCACTGGAAATGATGAAAGAAAAAAAGTATGAAAAACAAATAAATACCAAATCCTTGAGTTGTGTGATTTATGTCAATGATACAATATAAGATAAATTCATCCATGTATCGTTAGTTTCATAGTCATTTAAAATCCATCTTATAATCGGTAGGTAGTTTAATTGCATCGAATCATAAGATTCAAATCATTAATCGTAAGATTCAAATCTAACAACTACGGAAATAAACACTCAGCCACCTTTTCAAATAGGGGAAAATAGGAATATATCACACATCGCACAAACAAATGGGTTAAGATTAAGCAACGCAGATCGGTAAAAATAAAAAGAAATCTTTCAGTTTTGATAGAATGCAAAAGAACCAGACCTCGTGTTTATCCATTTCTTGTTTCCATGTCGCTGCATCCCAGAAGTCCACTCCCATTTCTCCCCAATACACACCCACTTTCAAATCGGTATGCATTTTCACAACTTCAGCTTGCTAAATTACGAGTGAACAGCAACAAGTTAGAAGATAATGAAAAAAAAAACACAGTGAAAGTACTGATTACATAGCTTCTCAAACAGCACAACAATAATGAATCTCGACTTTGCAAAAGGCATCATAAGATAGAGAGTGCCATACTTGAGCGACCAACACAACTTGGGGAACCAAGAACACTGCAATGAAAGGAGAAGGCTTTCGTAGGTGATGCGCATAGCTGCGAAGAAGCATGATGGCTATCAAAGTTTTGCCCGAACCAGTCTCCAAGTACACAATGGTATTCTCTCGGATAGCTTTGTCCAATGCTTCAAGTTGATAACTACAGGAAATAAAACAAAAAAATAATCAAAAATCAGTTAGAAAGAGATCGTAATCATAAGAACACATTCAACAATGCATGCACTAAAATACCCTAGAAGTTTGAACAATAACATGTGCACATTGAACTCACCTTCGGGCCAATGGAAGAAGATCACGTGTAATCTTCTTCTCCTTGATATGAAGGTGTATACCCATTGAGAGTGCACTTTCTATAGCTTCTTTGCCTTTTTGATCAGCCTGCATTCAAAATCCAATGAAAGAAAAATACCCCATTACAAAAACGATCCCTCTCCTTATCATCGAAGACGAAAACAGTAAAACAAACTCAAACCCAGAACTTGCAGACGCAAATCGAATAAAGGGTAGTGCAAAAGGTTCAAGCTTTACCATCTGATAAATGAGAATGAGTAATGTGGAGTGGAGTGTGTTGTATTTAACAGATTTCCGAAACAAATAATATAGTAAACACATGAAGGAAGTCAAGGGGTCGACATTTTGTTACCAAAAGTAATCGTGAAAAGACACAGTCACTGTAGTAATTAGCAAGAGAGAGAGAGAGAGAAGTAACAGGGAATTTGAATGAATACCGATTCTGTGTCTTCTCTTTCTCGTTTCTCTCGGCCATGCACTGAGAGAGAGAGTGACGATTCCATGACTGAATATGAGAAGGTGAAGCAGTAAGAAAATTTTGGTTTGGAGGAAGAAAGAAGAGTGTGAAGAGAATGGACAAGACTTTGAAATTTATAGAGAAAATATTTGAATAAATCCTTAACCACATAAGTTAGTTTTCATTTTAGTGTCTTTAATTTTTTTATAATTATTAATTCATTTTATCATGACATTTAATGAATAAATCATATTCATTAAATAACAATAGAAAAATATTAAATTTTTTATTAATTATTAATTTAATTATCTTTTAAAATTAATTATTATTTTTATCTTTTTGTTCTGCTAAACTTTAATTAAAATTAAAGTCTATATTTTATAATATAGTCATACTTTAATTTATGGATAATTTATATAATTATTTTTAGGGTTAAATATATTAATGTTTCTAAATTATGATGTGTATTTTGTTTTCATTCTTTTTCTAAAATTTCTTATATTTTTCTTTTTTTCGGTTAGAAAATCATAAATTTAGTCTTTTGTTTCTCATGAGAATGTTTCACTCAATCAAAGTATTCAATCACATAAGTAGTTTATTTACTAGTTAATATAAAAAAATTATTAATTTTATTCTCTTAAATCCTTAAATTTGTTTTGTTGGAAGAAGTTTTAGTTTCGATAAAATAATTTGGATTATCTCTTAGTTGTTTAACTAGTTTAATATTTGAAAAATATTTTTAGATACGTATGGTCTATTTATCATACTCTTAATTATATATTTTATATTTTTTTATGTAATTTTTTTTAATAATGTATCACTATAAGATAGATATTTCATCATTTTTACTTCATTTTAATATATATATATATATATATATATATATATATATATATATAATATGATGTTTTAATAATTTTATAATTATTTTTATTTTTTTAACTCATTCTCAAAAATATAATTGTATTGCAACAATTATATAAATATAATATAATATTTCAATGACATTGTCATAAAGTTTAAAAGATAAAAGATTTTTTTTTTTAAATTTAAATGGTTAAATATATTTTTAGTTTTGAATTTTGTTGTGAAGTTGGAATTCATCCTTGTTAAAAAATTTGATACATTCTTGTCTTCAAACTTTAAAAATAAATGGATATAGTCATTTTAATTTAATTAGGTTAGAAAAAATGTAATTTGATTAAAATTATTATTTTTATAATTTTTGAAGTTTAAGACTAAAATGAATGAAAGTTCCAGACGAGAATAAATTTCAATTTCAAATAAATTTTAAGGACTAAAAATATATTTAACTCAAATTTAAATTATTATTAATTTAATTTTTTTATTGTTTAATATATTATAATATTTATTAATGTATAAAAGAAAACTTCATTAGGTAAACATAACACTTGAATATTTGTTTTCTCTTTTATAATTTGTTTAAAATATTTTTTAACTTTATCAATTTTAATTAATTGTCTTTAAATATTTTACATTTCAAAAGGTCTTTTAATATGGAATATTTAATGATATTATAATATTCATTATTTTTTTTAATTATTTAATTAATTAATTAATTTTTATTGAAACAGGAGAAAAATAATATGGGCACAGTATGAATATATTAAGTGAAAATAAGAGTGAGGCAAAAATATTTCATACCACTAAGTATGTAGATGAATTTTTTTTCAAAAATGAGATTATAAAACTTATTCCACTTAGTATATCATCCCTAATATAATATTTATTATATTAAAAACTGATTATTAAGTATAAATCAATCTTATAAAACCATCTTAAAAATTTTAATTCATTTAATTCAAAAGTATAAGAGTAGAAGGAAATTTTAATTTATATATTTCAAATTAGAAATTAGTTTATATTTTTATAAAATTTAATAAGCATTAATGTTTTTATTCCACCATTGAATGAATAAACCATAATCATTAAATATATATAGGATGAAATTTAAAGTTTTATTAATTATTAATTTAATTATCTTTCAAAATTAATAATTATCACGTTGTTTTTATCTTAAAAAATTTAGACTTAAAGTTAATGTTTTTTAATTTGATCATAATAGTACAAGCCGGATTTCAATCCATAGAATTTGATATTTTCTTTAAGAGTGTATTGTACAAGTTTAAATAAACCTTATAAAAATTAATTTATGAGATAAAATTTGCATTTATATACTATAATTTGATTATAAATTTAAATAAGTTTAAAACTTCAAATTTATTTTATATTTAAGGTTATGAAATTTTTATATATTTATTAGAGAAATATATACTATCATATGACGTTACATTTTTTTATTAGAGAAATATATGTATTAGGTGGGTTCGTGAGCCAACGGATTCAACCCGATGAGCCGGATTGAAAACTAGTCTGCATGAAAAATTACATTTTTTCAAACCCAACTCGACTCAAACCCGTGGTGGACCGGGGTTGACTGGCGGGTTTCAATCTATTTTGACAACATTACAATTGGTTAAGTGTTATAGGAAACATAACAACAAAGCCAGAGAAGCAATATAAAAAATCATTCTAGGAAACAACATGAATTTTTTGGTTAAGTAGAAATGAAGATTAGGTACAAAAGGACAAAGATCATGGAATGATATTTTAAGGTTTAAATCCTCAGATCATCCTCATATTTGTTAGGGAATCCCTAGCTTCATTCCTCCTCACCTTGAGAGTATCTCATCCTCTGTTAACCTCATCAGCCATGATCAACTTCTCTTTGCTAACCAGCACCGTAAAAACCCCAAAATGGTGAACTCTAAATCATTCATGTTCTGTTCACCACCGCTCCTCTCTTTATCATTGTTTTGTTCAACACCGTAAAAACCCCAAAGTGGGTTTAGGGTTTTGGTGTATGAAAGAAATTGAGGATGAATTTGATGGGTGGAAGAAATGTCACGCAATGCAGAAACTTTGCATCTTAACTTTCAATATGCAGTATAAAAATGGGTGGAAGAAAACTGATTGGGATCAGTGAGAAATTGGAATCAGAGATCGATGGAAGAGAGAGAAAGCCTTAGGGCCATGTGCTCGCGGTTGTTCGTCAATGGAGGATGCGAGACTTGAGTTTCTGTTTCTGGCTCTCCTTGCAAGTCTCAAAGCAGACTGAAGGAAGATGATGTTCGCGATGGAGGGCGCGAATCGCAACTGTGATGACGACTTCCTGGGTTCTTGTTCTTGGATTCTGTTTTGGATGCAGATTGCGTTTGCATTTTCTGTATTTCCTTTCGCAAATTGAAGGCACGATGAAGGCGATCGCGGCAACGTCGTGGTCGTGGTGGATGGCGGTCTTGCAACGGTGGCGGTTCGACAGTGGCGGCTAGGGTTTCTGTCTAAAGGGAAATTAAGGTTTTTGGAGGTAGGAGACGATGGGTGATGATGTGGCAGGCTAAAGGGCAATGATTGGTTGGAGGAATAAATTTTGCCACGTCAAAAACTCTTAATTTAAAAAAAATCCACATAATAAAACACTCTTACATTAACGTGCACCACGTCATCACATTTTAACGTCGTCTGTGACAACTTAACGGACAAAGCTTAATTGACTTAATTTTTCAAATATTCACACCTAATAACGAGACCCAATTAAGATTATCCAACAAACATGAGGACGAGCAGAGGGTTTAAATCATATTTTAAAATCCAAATTAAGATCATTGAAAGCTTAAATAAAGGAAAGATTGGACAAAGGGAATCTCGTTGGTGGAGTGATTTGTTCAAGGTATATTGATTGGATGAAGAGTGCTACATTCTGGTTTAAGGAGTGTATGATTGGGAAAGTGAAGATTGGGACTAGGATAATGTTTTGGGAAGATGTATGATTCCGAGATAAATCACTTCAAGATTCGTATCCTAGATTATATGAAAATTCAAACAAAAAAACTAATAATAAGTGAATGTGGGAAGTGAGAAGTTGATAAATGGGAATAAGACATGTGTTGGAGGATGGAATGGTTTGAAAGAGAAAAACCTCAACTTTAATAATTTACAGAAGACATTGAAATGATAATGATTAATAGGGGATAAGATGAGAGCATTCACAATTCTTTGATAGTTTATGTAAAGTAAAAATATTTCATCAACATAATACTTTGCATGACGTTCTATATCAAACGGCATAAAGAATGATTTTCTCATTATTAAAATTCGGCAACTAAAACAATGACAAAAATAAAACAGAATTTTTTTTCCGAAAAATCCTTAAGTTCTATAGAAAAAAATGTAAAAAGATTTGAAAGTGCATATCTATCAATGTTATCAATTTTGAAAGTTGGACCATTAAAAAAAGAATGAGTTTTCAACTTTAAAATAAAAAAGAAAATGAAAGAATTGAATAATGGAGACATTCAGAACCTTAGAAATTTACTTTTCTAACTTTATAGACAACATATCAAATTAGGATTTTAACAAAAAAAAAATAATTGAAAAGTAAAAATTAAATTCTAATACGTATTTAATTATAAGAGAAGGTCGTGGTAATATTTTTTAAATTCATAAAGAGACATAAAATAGTTTATTTTATAATTACAATTTAGTTGGTTTTTCATTATTATTATTGTTAATTTACAACTGTTAAACTTTATGGGTTAGTTATTGTACTTGTATACTTGTGCAAAATATTATTGGCTAAGTTTACCTTTAGAAGATAAAGTTACAATGAATTTATATAACTATTTTTTAAAGTTAGAAGATAAAATTTCCATGACTTTATATGGATATTTTTTAATTATTTAGATGAATCTAGAAAACATAAAAAGTTCTACAGTTATTTAAACTTTTTTATTTTTCCTATTTGTTAACATATGTAATTTCCTATTTGTTAACATATCTAATTAAAGTTGAATATTTAATGCATTAAACTCAATCTAATGTAAAATTAAATTTTATAAGTTTTGTAAAGTTATTGCTAATTTCATTTGATTTTAAAAAATAAAATATAACTATATAATCTAAATAATTGTTACTTTTAAATTTAGTGTAAATATTGCACTTATATGTACTATTTTACAAACAATTAAATTATTCTTTTACATCCAACTCTTCCTTTTTTATTTTCAAATTTACCTATTAATTTTGTTAATAATAATAATACAAATTATTGTTCTTAAACTAAAGGTACCAAGACAAATATTAAATTGCTTTACATTTAATTTAATTTGGATGAATGCAAATTAGGTGATATGAGAAAAAGAAAGGTTTATATTTGATTTTGTTTTAATTAAAATATCATTACCAAGAAAATAAATAGATGTTGCTAAAGAAAAAGTGAACTTATTACATTGATTTTTAATTAAGTAATAGTATTACATTTTACAAACAAATTTTTATTTATATTAATTTTTAATTAAGTTTATATTTATTTGAAATGAAATTTATTTATCCAATAAAATATAAAGATGATGCAATAAATCAATTTAAAAAAAAATTTAAACTGTGAAATTGAAGGCTCTCACTGTCATCAACGTGCATTAAACGCAAAACACATAATTCATTTAGACTATTTTTATATATATATATATATATATATATATATATATATATATATATATATATATATATATATATATATATATATATCATCTATATGAGTTCACCTCTTTGGAATAATAAGAAATAGATAATCGTATTGAGAAAAAAAATTGATAACATTTTTTATGTATTATTTTATGATTAGTCTAAAATTATTTCATATAAAATATAAATGATTTTAAAATATTGTAAAAATAGTGTTTTGAAAGAACTATTATTTTAAGAATTAATATCTCTCCACACGTCTAACACAATTAGTATTGACCATTTCAACACGTAATCAATAACTATAAAAAGTAAAAATCTATTAAGAAATAAATACAATAATTTTTCATGTATTTATTACTGTTTAAAATTTCAAGTAAACCGGAACATCACATATATTTTTCATGCATATCTAAGAAGTGTCCACGTACATGATGATATTAGACTTTATAAATACAATCAATGTTGGAAAAACACACAAAATAAAATAAAATATAAGTTATTCATAGAATTTGTAATCAGCAGCAAATGAAGATACACTAACACTTTAAACTAGACATCAACTTTATAAAAAATATATTTGATATTTTAGCGAAAATAGGACCGAAGTGAAATTGAAGAGTAGAAGTGAAATCGAAGAGTAGGATAAATATTATAATATAGATGAGGTGTAAGAATGCATTCCATTAAGTTTTTATTTTTTTAAGAAAAGTCATGTAATTTTACTTCATTTTTATTTTACATTTTTATATATAGTGTTTTGGGTAAATGATTGATGTCCCTTAATGCACTCTACGCTTGCCTTGAAACTGGTTCTTGGCCGATAAGATGATCATTCGAGTTATGTTGTTCGTTCTTCCTCTTTTTTGTCCAAGTCAAGTGGGTGAGTATCTGTCAAAGACACTCTAACACTCAAGTTAGTGATTTTACTCAATAATTTTATGATAAAAACGAGTAAGTTAGAATTAATTATCTGACCTCCTCTGTGAAACATATTATAATGGTCTTACAATTAAGTCTGACCCATTAATTACCAATAAATGACTTTCATTATTTCTATTAGTTTTCAATTAATGATTATTATTCTTATTAACTGTCCATTAATAGTTGTTATTACTCAGATTAATTATCAATTAATGACTATTTCAAACCGATTAGTCATTTCCTTGCTGGATGGTCAACCACCCAGTTCTTGCCTGATCGGGTGGTCATACAATACACAGGCCCCTAAAGTCCAAGCACGATATAATGTGCAAAAGGGTTTTTGGTAGTCCGTTTTCGATGTCGATTAATTTTACCTTCGACACTTGTCTTTGTCTGTTGTTGTACGTTGATTAAGGTCCTGAGCTTCATCAACCACTCGTTGCAAGAGGAGTTAAAAAGTGTTCCCTGTGAGTTGGTTGAAGGTAAGTCATGAGTTTGAAAGACGTTCCCTAAGATGCGATGAGAGTTCGCTTTGGAATGTTCCTCATTGATTGGTGAGCTTTAGGAGTTCACTAGGAACATTCCCTAGGCCACATAAATGACGATGCGATGAAAGTTCGCTTTGGAATGTTCTTCACCGGTCGATGAGCTCTAGGAGTTCATTGGGAACGTTCCCTAGGCCGCATAAATGTCAATGTGATGAGAGTTCGCTTTGGAACGTTCCTCACCGATTGATGAGCTCTAGAAGTTCATTGGGAATGTTCCTTAGGTTGTGTACTCTTGTTGTCGGGAGTTGAAAAACATTCCCTGCCAGCTGGTTGCGCAAAGTTGGCTAAGTGGTTTGTATGCGGGATCTTGTCATCTGCAAAGAAGAAAAAGATCGATCCAAATTTGAACTATCAGAAAAAGTGTAGTCAGTCAAGCCAAGGTATTTACGAGGTTAAACACTTAATATCAAGCTACTTTAGGTTATAAGGTCGGATGGCCAGGCAAGCGAAACCGCTCGGTCTTCGGTTGAACATTTGGAGACCAAAATGAGGAATTCATATTAAGATATATCACCACCAAGATGTTAATGCTTAATGTCTTGTGACTTGCAAAAGAGTTGAGGACGTTGGCCATGACTGGATAAGTACCTCTCACGATACGCTAAACAATGGTTGAAAAAATGACAAGTGAAGGAGGGAAAGGTCGGGTTATGTTGTAGGGAGGTTCAACACACACATATGCACATAGATCTCCACACTGGTAAGATATTGTCCGCTTTGGGCCAAGCCCTCATGGATTTTCTTTTGGTACCACTCCAAAAGGCCTCTTACCAATGGAGGTATCTTATGTGTATATAAACCCATGTTTATCTCTTATTTTATCCGATGTGGGACTTTGTTTGTATCCAACATCCTCCCAACAAACAAAGGACTATGGTTCTCCACCTCCACCTCCCCTACAGTAGAAGTCTTTTCTTATCCTCGAATACACCATGGTCAACACTTCTCTTTGCTCTCTTTCATGATCCATGGTCAAACACTAAACATCTCTTGCTCTCCACCTCTCATGACTCATCTGGCTATCTGCCAACCACTTACCAAGGCTTCACCTGATCATGGATGGACGTACTCGTTTGAGCTCGGTCACCAGACTTGAACCATGGGCTCTGATACCATTTTAGATTGTGGTCGTTGTGGGCTTCATTCTTGCCTTTCACTAAAACAAGAAGTTGAGGCATCCTTCATTGAGTTATCAACTGATGTCTTGAGCCTACCAAGAAGATCTGAACAAAATTCCTGAATTTAGTCCTTGTGAGGGTTGCCTCGATATGTTTGGGACCATCTGTTGTAGGAGTAATGAATGGTAAACTAATGTTAGCTTGAGTCAATGATGAGATTTCCATTTTAGGTTTCTCTATTGTCTCCGTAAGACGCTGAAGGGCTTGTTTGTCTTTCAAAAAGTCTATGCCTCCATCTCTTTTGGAATTGGAAGCCGACAAATCATAAATAATTCAATCATAATGAATTCCAGATTGTATTGTATTGTATTGATCCTCTCGTTGAGAGTCACTCAAATATGTATTTGTAATCAAAAATTGATTATGTTTGTATTAAATCATTTGTATTGGGCTAAACGTACTATTAAGGATTGACTAGGGAAACCAACAATAGTTGACAATATTCAGTGTATACTAGGAGTGATTATAATACTTGGAAAGCAAGAATGGGTAAACTCAAACTAGTCAGGATTGACTAAGGGAATCAATAGTGATTTATCATACTCGGATACTAGGAACGGTTATAATACTCGGGGACCAAGAGTGATAAGAATACTCGGTGTATACCATGAGTGGTTTGCACTCGGTTGTAATCTTGGATACAAAGATTAGTGAAACCTCTTAAGAGTTATTGAGGGAGACTGGACATAACTCATGATTGAGTGAACTAGTATAAAATACTTGTGTTATTGTTTCTCTTATTTAAAACGTTTTCCTGAACGCTTTCTTAAAACACAAACGTCTAACAACTGTTGTAGATCGTTTAACCCCTGGAATACTTATTAAGTGTTGATTTGTGAAATATTTAAGAAACACTATTTAAAAAACATACCTCTCAAGTTCTTGAGGGAGATTGGACCTAGCTCAGGATTGAGTGAACCAATATAAAAATACTTGTGTTATTGTTTCTCTTACTTAAAATATTTTCCTAAATGCTTGCTTAAAACACAAACATCTAGTTGATTTGCAGAATATTTAAGAAACACTATTTAAACACCCCCCCCTCTAGTGTTTCCTTATGATTTCATCAAAGGCATATATCTAGATAATTGAGTTTTGTATCCACTATTTGTATGATTAAGTGAATTGTGGTATGTTATACATGTCTAGTGATAAGTTGATGTATTATGACTATTTTTCTTTAGATTAAATCTTTTGCACATTAGTTTGCCCTTTCCTTTGTTTTGTTTGTTTATGTTTTCATCTTGTTTACAATGGTCACCTTAACTTTGTGAGCAGATGAAGATATTCCAACTGATCCTGTGTAGGGTGAGGGCAATTTAATAACCTGTTTATGATATAAATTTTGTTGTAAATCATTTTATTTTGAAAACTCTAGTTTGTGTTATTACGTATATATAACTCTCTATATATTCAGTACATGCTTTATGGATGACTGTACTATACTAGTTGTATGATTATCTCTTCGGCTTGTTGATTATCATATTGTTTAGTAGTTTTATACTATTAAATGAGATGTTACATCACCCAATTTTGTTAAACTTTAAAGTGAGATGTTTGGTTAGTTCTTGTACTAGTGTACTTGTGAAAAACATTAAATATAAAACAAAAAATAAAACAAAAATAAACAAAGTTAGGGTTGACATAGTAAAGGCTAACCTTATTTATTTTTATTATTTTAATAACTTAGTGGACATTAACTATAAATAAATAAAACAAATAAGATTAGTGTGGGTTGAATAAATGCTAACCTTATTCATCATTAATATTTATACTTATTTAAGATAGAATCGACTACTCTATATTTGTACTCAATTTCATATTAAATACGATTCACAAATTATTTTTAATCTAAAGGCCTAAATTTAAAGATTATTTATCTCCTTATTCATTATTTTCTTTTCTCACTTTCTATATAAATTTCATCACAATCTTCTTCATTCATAATCATAAATCTCTTCACATTCATATATTTCATCGTAGATCTTTTTTTTTCACATTCATAAATCTCTTCACACTCAAATCTCTCATCCATGGAATTAGGTGCAACACAAGGTAGCGAAAAACTGACGCAACAAAATTACAACTTGCATAAGGCTCGACACTTTCACTCATAAACCAGAGAGCGTTATGGAAGAGGAATGCACTATGAACCCTAGGTTCAAGGTAGAGGTTGGAAATTTGGTGGTAGGAGACAAAATAAAGGGTGGAAAAGATGGTTAATCGGTGAAAAATGTAGATCGAAGGTCAAAAGGAAGAAACGATGGTGAAAATGACAAAATGGCACTAAACAAGGCTTTAATCGGTAGATTTGATGGAAAACCTAATGGAATAGGTTTTCCCAGTTGGTAACGCGAAGACTGGAGAAGAGAATGTGATATTGCGCTAATGTATTGAAGTGAGGGTTTGGAGGGGAAGATGTCTCCAAAGGCAGCGAGACAAGTGTCAAGGTTGAGATCGAGAATGAATTGTAATGCGAAATGATGGCGCGACTTTGAGAGGAAATGTGGTTGACGGGGGATGCTGACGCACGCGCCACACATCTAAAGCAGATTAGAAGTTGGATGCTTTGGGGGAGGAATGATAAACTGAAGGTGGAAAATGAAGGAATGATAGATGTGAGTGAAAGGTGGCTAGAAGAGATACCTTGGATTCTCTAGCGTTGACTTTAAAGGTGGAATTGAATTCTGGAGTTATACAAATACTGAATTCTCATTATTTCAAAAGTTCTCTTACACAAGGTGTTGACATGCTTTTATAGGGATGAAAGTCCCACCTATGTCTACCACAACCTAACACATTTTACACATGTTTATAAAAATACAAGAATTACTAAAATAGATACTTGGCCTTGGGCCCAAGTCATCACATCTCCTTCATATACATTTTTTTCCTCATCTCCTACATCCATATTCTTCTCTTCATCTCCTTCATTCATACTCATCTTTGTCATCCATATTCATGTTCTTCATTTACAATCACCTCCTTCATCAACTATAATTTTTGCTTATTTTTTTGCTTATATTATTTGAGTATGAAGGTCCTGTCATGAAAAATGCTTGACACTTGTATTGTCAACATAAAGAGGTGTTGGACTGTGTTGAGAGAACCTAGGTTCAGTCAAACGACCACGAAGACAAATTCTTTTAGAATAAGCAATAGACATGACACAATAGTTATATTCATTAGAGGATTTAGATATACGTGGTTGCTTCTTACTTTTCCACGATATCAATGAAGAACCTAGAAACATACACTAACCAGTCATTGATTGGTGAGTGTCAGGACAACCAACTTACTCAACATCACTATAAGCAATTAATTTAAGAGGTGGAAATGGGACAAAATAAACCTCACTAAGAGGTACCATTGAAATAACAATTATGCGACGAACTGCTGCCAAGTGGAGATGGCAAGGAAAATGTATGAGTTGACTCGTTGAATAACAAATGAGTTGACTAGGCATGTAATGAGATGGCAAGGAAAGTGTATGAGTTGACTCGTTGAATAACAAATGAGATGACTAGGCATGTAATGATTAAGTAATTAAGACTAACCATTAGTTGTTGTTATAATAAAGGATCAAGCAAAAGGTCACTCTTATTGTTGTTATAGTCTGTAAGTGTACAATGAATGAACAAAGAGGAATCATATTTACTTTGTGTAAAATGGTAAGAAGGATTTTCATTGATATTACAAGTTAACAGAATATCGAAAAGTTGTAAAGAAAAGGTCTCTCTAGGTTGTGAATAAACCTAAGGTGATTGCAACTTCTTTGAATTCCAAGCATGAAAGAATATGCATAAGAACAAATTTTGGAAGGACACTGAGTCTATCAATTCTATCAATTTCCCTATCTAGGGTTTGTCTAAAGATCTTTGCTGAAGGTTTAGCCATTTCAAAGAGAATGAGTTTTCAACTTTGGGATGAGAAAAAAATAAAAGAATTAAAAAGTCGACACACACTTTTCTTCTCAAACCTTAGTGTACTGTATTGTGGTTTCAGTTTTTCTGATTGTTAGGTTTTAGGTTTTATAACTGTTTTCGGTTAGGGATTTATGAATCCCGATTCTCTCTTCTTACCTTGCAGGAACCCTATAAATATTCAGGGTTCCCCTTCTCTCTATTATAAGAAAAATAATATGCAATATACAGATTTCTCACAATGATTAAAAAGCGTTCTTACCTTTTGATGAACCCAGCAACACGATTGATGCTTTTCCTTTTCTTTTTCCAGACGTCGACCTTCATTGCTGCCATGGAGTCTTCACGTATGTGCTCTTGTTCGCTGATCAACCAAGTGTGCCTTTCTGTAGAGGTCTTTTGATTCTGGAAGACTCCATTGCATCTTTTGGCTATTGAGTCGTGGGCCTCCTCACTTTGGGCTCCTGTCTTTAAGTAGGCATTGGGCCTTGCTTATTTTAATATGGTACCAGAGCAAGTCCTGTACCTGTTCTGCCCCTACCTCCGCTGTGCTTAATTTCCATGGTTTCTTGACATTGAATCTGTCTCTGGTTCTTCTTGCCATCATGGAGAACGTTGAACAACTTAATAACCCTTCCAGTCCCTTATATCTTCATCCTGGAGAAAACTCAGGTATCTCCCTTATTTCACAAGTTCTAAATGAATCCAATTATACTTCTTGGAGTAGAAGTATGAGAAGAGCACAAAGAGGACCCTTTTTTTTGATTCTTGGGAAAGGAGCAACATGATGGTGCAATCTTGGATCATGAAGACTCTCTCACCCCAAATTGCAGAAAGTGTCATGTACTTGGAAGATGCTCAAGAATTATGGGAAGAGTTAAAGGAAAGATTTTCCAAAGGTGATCACTTCAAATTTTCAGATTTACTTCAAGAAATACACTCTATCAGACAAGGAGAAAGGAGTGTGAGTCAATTTTTCACAGATTTGAAAATCCTATGGGAAGAGTTGGAATTTCTTAGGCCCATTCCACGTTGTAGCTGCAACATCCCTTGCAGTGTTGATTTGTCCAAAGCTTTTCACAAATACAGAGAAATGGAACATGTTATTTGTTTCTTAAAAGGTCTAAATGAATGCTACAACACTGTGAGAACACAAATATTATTGATGGAGCCTTTACCCAACATCAACCGTGTCTTTTCTCTTATTATGCAGCAAGAAAGGCAAGGAAAACATGAATATGGCCTTACTAATCAGAATGAGATCAAGGTTTTGGCAAATACTACTGAAAGACAGAGTTAATGGAAGAATGAACAAAACTAGAAGGCTACTAGACGTGGTTATGGAGCTTGCAGCCAAGGGAGAGGGAGAGGAAGAAATCCCAATTTTGGAATAATATTCAAGAAAAGATTGGACAGAGTAATTGGGGATCTGCCAGTGCCTACACTGCCTCGGTTGAGACACAAACCAGCCAACAGAACAACGACAATGTTGTTAAGAATTCTCTTACCCCAGAACAGATGAAGAAAATTTTGCAGATTATAGAAAAAATTGATAGTCCTGCTCACAACATTAGCCAAATACATAAAGATGCTGCACTGGACAGACAAGGTTTGTTTTCTTGGATCATAGATACAAGGGTCACTGATCATGTGACCCATGACAAAGAGTAGTTCATTACTTTTTATAAAATAAGCCCTATATCTGTAAAATTACCAAACAATTCCACTTTACAGCCCACTATGCAGGAACTGTACAGTTTTCCAAACATTTCACTATTTTTAACGTTTTGTATATTCCTGAATTTACCTTTAATCTCATATCCGTTCAAAGCTTGACCAAAGATATAAATTGCACTCTAACTTTTTCCTCTAAGATGTGTCAGATTCAGGACAACTCCACATTGAAGATGATTAGATGTGCTAATGTCTACAAAGGGCTTTACTACCTACAATCCTTTGGAAGAAATCTCACACCTAGCTTTGCTTTGTCTTATGAACATGTAAATATAAACTTGTGGCATTATAGACTAGGCCATCCTGGACACAAAACTGTTGAGAAAATATGCAAGAATTTTCTTTATGTTCAAACTGTTTCTAATGATACTTGTGATATCTGTCACTATGCCAAACAACACAAACTACCTTTTCCTAAAAGTAACTCTGTATCTGCTAATTATTTTGATATCATACATTGTGATATATGGGGGCCCATCTCCATTCCTTCCGTCCACAGACACAAGTATTTTCTCACAATTGTTGATGATTGTAGTAGACATACTTGGGCTTTTCTTATGTACAATAAGATTCAGGCTAGAGAATTACTACAAGTGTTTATTATAAAGATCAAGACTCAATTTAATAAAGATATTAAGGTCATTAGAACTGATAATGGACCAGAATTCAATTGTTCCAACATATATAACTTGTATGGCATTGAGCATCAAAGAAGCTGTGTTGAAACCCCACAACAAAACTCTGTTGTGGAATGTAAGCATCAACATACATTAAATGTTACTCGTAGCTTACTTTTCCAGTCTAGTATTCCCTATGTTTATTGGTCATATGCCTTATCTAATGCTATATACTTAATAAATAGGCTCCCCTCTCCTGTTATTAAAGACAAAACTCCCTATGATATTTTACACAGTAGTCCACCCACTTATCTTAATCTGAAAGTCTTTGGGTGCTTGTTTTTTGCCTCTACTTTGGAAAATAATAGAAAGGTTTAATAGCTAATTTTGTCCCCAGTTTCGTTGACAAATCTCAATTTAGTCTCTCGTTTTAAAAGTGTTTGAAATAGATTCTCACTTTTAAAATTTTGAGTCAAATTAGTCCCTTCCGTTAAATATAAACAAACAACGTTAAGGATTATATGATTTGGTAGAAAACAATGCTAACATGTTATTTTATAAATATATTTGTGCTGACGTGTTAGTGAATTAGAAGTTGACTGTGAAAGAGTAAAGACCCCTCATCATCATCATCTTAATATTGTCTTTTTTGTTTCATTTTATTTATCCAGTCGTTTTTTTTATGTTGCTAACGACAATGGTTTCCATCTCCATGTTTTTGAATTTGCAGACATTTTTTTAATCGAGTGTTTCCAGTGGTGTCATTCAAGGTATTGATTAATAAAACCCCTAAATTCAAAATTTCATTTTAGTTTCATTGGACAGATGAAAAATTGGTTTGATTTAATTACAGAGGAGCGTAGAGGGAGCTGAAGAGATGACGATAAAACCTGTTGTTCGCGTTTCGGAGGGGAAGTTGGTGGTGAAGGAGCGAACGATTCTGACAAGAATACAGGAGAACGTGGTGGAGACATCCACAGTAGAAGGAATGTTTCTGGGACTGGATATGGAGAAGGAAGATAGCAGACACGTGGTTTCGTTGGGAACCTTGAGGGATGTGACATTCATGGCGTGCTTCCGGTTCAAGCTGTGGTGGATGACGAGAAAATGGGGGACAGAGGGGGCGAAATCCCTTACCTTTACACTGGAACCTAATGGTAGCGACAATGACGTCATCAAGTGCGCACGGAGGGAAGAACGCTGTAGTGGCTGGCGGTGTCTCTGGCAAAGATCGGTGCCACCAACTACAGTTTTGGTCGTCCAGAAGAAGACACGACGATGCGCGGAGGGCAGAGCTGCTGAGGTGGAGAAGAGACTTCGTTTCTGAAGAAGAAAAGAAAAGAAACCCTAGAGGGCTTGGGCCTCGCCTAGAAAATATCAAGTGCACCTCTAAATTTCATCTTTGCACCCATTCACTAACACGTTAGCATAAATATATCTATAAAATAACATGTCTTCTACCAAATCATCAAACCCTTAACGCCGTTTGTTTCTATTTAACGGAAGGGACTAATTTGACTCAAAATTTTAAAAGTGAGAATCCATTTTAAACACTTTTAAAATGAGGGACTAAATTGAGATTTGTCAACGAAACTAGAGACAAAATTGGCTATTAAACCTAATAGAAATAAATTTGACTCTAGAGCTAGAAAGGGTGTTTTTCTAGGCTATAAAAATGGAGTAAAGGGGTACATCGTTCTTGAGATCAATACTACGGAAATTTTTATAAGTAGAAATGTTATCTTTTATGAGGATATTTTTCCCTACAAAAATGAACAAAGCAATAAGGCTAATTTTGATGGTAGTCAAGACAATATACCCTTTCTTGATGATCTATCTTGCAGCTATGAGAAGAGCTTGGTTGAAAATAAAAGAAATGACCAAATCCATGCTCAGAACACTAATGTCAATCCAAATAATGCCAATCTCACAGAAGAGGAAGATCTTCACAATTAGAGGAGGTCAAACAGAGTTAAAAGAACTCCTGAATATTTAAAAGATTACATACATCAGGATGACCAGTCATCATTCACCTCTCTGTGCATCAAAAATGGTTTGAAAAGCCCTTATCCTATCACTAGTGTTCTATCTTATGAATCCTTATTTGATAAACAGTTAAAGTACACCTTAGCCATAACTGCTAGCAAAGAACCCAACTCCTATAATGAGGCTAAAAACAGTGCTGAATGGACGAATGCTATGCAGAGGGAAATCAAGGCTCTGCAAGACAATGGTACATGGGTTTTAACCCAACTTCCTCCTGGAAAGAAACCCATTGGGTGTAAATGGGTTTACAAAATCAAATATAAGGTTGATGGTACTATGGAAAGGTATAAGGCCAGATTGGTTGCCAAAGGGTAGACCCAGCAAGAGGGAATAGATTTTTTGGATACCTTTTCCCCTGTTGCTAAACTTACTTTTGTCAGATTGCTTATTGCTCTTGCTGCCTCAAAGAACTGGTTTTTGCATCAGCTGTATGTGGATAACGCTTTTTTGCATGGGGACCTAAATGAGGATGTTTACATGGATCCTCCTCCTGGCTTGAATACAGACACTAAGGGACAGGTTTGCAAATTGACTAAATCTCTCCATGGCCTAAAATAGGCCAACAGACAATGCTTTGACAAACTATGTACTTTTCTTATTTCTGCTGATTATATTCAATCTAGTTCTGACCACTCTCTTTGTATCAAAAGTACTTCAACAGATTTCACAGCCCTAATTGTGTATGTAGATGACATTGTTCTGACAGGAAATTCTATGAGTGAGATTAATCACATAAAGACTCTCCTGCATCATCAATTTCAGATTAAAGATCTGGGAGAACTCAAATACTTTTTAGGATTTGAGGTTGCTAGGTCCAAGAAATGTATACCTTTGCCAGAGATATCCTAGAAGAAACAAGAATGATGGGAAGCAAGCCATTTCTCTATACAAGGATGAGAACTATCTTGATGATCCTAGTGCATACCGTAGATTGATAGGGAAGCTCTTCTACCTTACTGATACTAGACCCAATTTGTGCTTTACTGTTAACCTTTTGAGTCAATTTATGCAGAAACCTACTAACTATCATTATCAGGCTTTGCAGCACGTCCTTAGATACGTCAAATCTAGTTCCTCAGAAGGGCTTTTCTTTGCTGCCAACTCTGATGTTCAAATCAAAGGCTTTAGTGATTCAGATTGGGCTACCTGCCCTTACACGAGGAGATCTACCATTGGGTATTGCATATTTCTGGGTTCCTCCCTTGTATCATGGAGATCTAAGAAGCAAAGTACTGTCTCTCGGTCTCTACAAAAGCTGAGTATCGAGCCCTTGCTGTCACTGTTTGTGAAATACAGTGGCTTCACTATCTTCAGGTTCAGCCTATTGCTACCGCAGTCCTCTATTGTGACAACAACTCTGCAAGGCACATCGCTCACAACCAGAGCTTCCATACGCGGACCAAGCACATAGAGTTGGACTGTCATGTGGTACGTGAGAAGATTCAAGCTCAACTTTTGCGTCTCCTTCCCGTTCGTTTCAAAGAATAACTCGTTGATGTATTCACCAAATTTCCTCACCGCACACAATTTAAAACTATCATTCCCAAGCTTAGATTAATGAATATTCACCATCCAGCTTGAGGGGTGGGTATTGTGGTTTCGGTTTTTCTGGTTGTTAGGTTTTATGTTTTATAACTATTTTCGGTTAGGGATTTATGAATCCCGATTCTCTCTTCTCACCTTGCAGGAACCCTATAAATATTCAGGGTTCCCCTTCTCTCTATTGTAACAAAAATAATATGCAATATACATATTTCTCACAATGATTAAAAAGCTTTCTTACCTTTTGATGAACCCAACAACACGATCAATGCTTTTCCTTTTCTTTTTCTAGACGTCGCCCTTCGCTGCTGCCATGGAGTCTTCAAGCATGTGCTCTCATTCGCTGATCAGCCAAGTGTGCCTTTCTGCAGAGGTCTTTTGATTCTGGAAGACTCTAGCGCATCTTTTGGCTATTGAGTCGTGGGCCTCCTCACTTTGGGCTCCTGTCTTTAAGTAGGCATTGGGCCTTGCTAATTTTAATATACTGTGCCCGGACGGTCATACGTTTGCCCCACACCAAGTAAGTCGGACGACCTTGGAGAATAGGAAACCAGCGATGGATCGTGGCAGAAACAGTAGGCGCGAACGAATGACCGGCAACAGAGACGTCTGACCCTAGTCGATAAACATGTTTTTCCACAAGTATTAAGGTAAATAGGGATTAGAGGTAGTGGGATGAGATTGGATCATGATTAAGGTTTCACTAATCTCAAGCTCATGCTAGAAAAGTATAAATACAGGTCAAAGGTAAGAGGTAGGTGTTCACATTTACTGCATATTTATTACCATTGCACTAAGCTACCGTATGGACAATTTACTGACTTTAGCATCGGAGAACCTTTGACAGGTACACCTTCGAATGGTGAAGTGAAAACAAAGACTTGAGTTAGCTACCAGATAGTTTCCCAAGAGAAATTGTGTAGGTATTTAAAGTAACTCGACCTCACACCTGAAACACTTATAAAGACACTTTCTAACAATATAAACAACATCTCAAATTAGGATTTGAACAAAACCTAGTTGAAAAATAGTTTATATTTTGTGCAATTAAATTCTAATATATATTTAATTTGTAGGAAAAACCGTGGTAATATTCTTTAAATTCATAAACTAATATCCAATAGTTTATTTTATAATTACAATTTCTTGTTATGATTTTTTTTTAAAGTTTTAAGACATTTAACAAACTAAAAATATGGAAATAATATTATTTCTAATGAGATGCTGGAATAAGTTATAATTTTGGATTATGTTTGAAACTTAATTTTAATTTTAGTTGGTTTTTCATTATTATTAATTTAAAACTTGTTAAACTTTATCGGTTAGTTATTATACTTGTGCAAAACATAATATTGTGTAAGTTAGCATTAGAAATTAAAGTTAAAATGGCTTTATATAGATACTTTTATGAATAAAGTTAGAAGATAAATTTACCATGAATTTATATCAATATTTTTTAACCATTTTGTATGAATCTCGAAAACATAAAAAGTTGTACAGTTATATAAACTTAATTATCTTACCAATTGTATTTGTTAACATCTGTAATTAAAGATGATTATTTAAATCATTAATTTCAATCTAGTCTAAAATTAATTGTAAAATTTAATTTTATAAGTTTTGTAATGTTATTGCTAATTATTTTAATTTTAAAAAATGAAATATAATTATATAATCAGAATAATTGTTACTTTTAAATTTGGTGTAAAATATTGTGTAACATCCCAATATCTCACACTGGATAATTCATAATTTATATATTGTAACATTACATTTACGGTAACATTCCGTAATCTCACACTTAAAGATTTACAGCTGATATATATCTATACATATTTTAAACTCAGATTTCAACTATAAACTTCTAAATATAACTCGAATTCTTCTAACTTATTCTTCAATCTCTTTCTTCATTGGTACTGGATCATACAACATTCCTTCATCTACTCCCGTATAACGAATTATACGATCATCGTACATACCCAAACACAAACAACACAAACAAGTAGGGTGAGCTAACATGCAACACTCATTTATAAAACATGCATAATTGATTTGATATTAACATCATATAATAATTATGTCATACACCCTCAAACCATCATACCATAATTCATATCAGACACTCGTTCCACAATACCCAAAAGACACTCATCCCACAATACCCAAAAAGACACTCATCCCACAATACCCAAAAAGACACTCATCCCACAATACCCAAAAAGACACTCATCCGGATGATACGTTGATGAGCGGTCACGGGAGGTTATGCACTTGTGATGACTTCTACTTCTTCTTACAAATACACTTCCAAAATACTTCATACCATTCACAAGGTTAGTCCCCTCACTATGTCCAAAACCGGCACATAGACCAGGACCTCCTGCTCCTCTCACCACATAATTCATCCTTCTCTACTTGAGACTGGATGATTATTAGAGTATCAGGATAACCTCCAACTACAGGACCCTCAACATCAACATATACACAATTACCACATCAATACAGAATCTCTCCACGAGACTCATACAATGCTCACATTCCTCAACTCACATTATACTATTACGAAATCTCCCCATAATACTCATATCATGTTCGGATGCATAAATTCAAATCCAATATAATAAATTACAATCATCACAATTAAAATTCACAATTTCGTATCTACCACAATAACATAAATTCATTCCAACGAGATATATTGCATAATAATTTAACAGTACATAATCTGTTCAACAAGAATTAAGTTAAAAGTTTGTCGAGTAGACTTCCAGGAAAGAGAGGTGCGTCACAATGGACAACTTAAGTACCAAGTCTTTCCTTAGCCAAAGTGTTCCTCAACTAGTTTTAACAAATTTCTTATTTACAGATTCAAAATAACAGCATATAATATTGACACAGAAATTCAAGATAAATAAATAGTAAGCATTAACAGTATTCACACATAATTTCAAGACATGAATAGTAATAAAACAGTACTATATCATAACATAAAAGCTTAGAAAGGTTAGCTCCCCTACCTCTATTCCAGACTTCTCTTGCTCTGAATTTGCTTCCCCGAAAACTCTTCAGAACCTCTACTCTAAAATTTCTTCCTACTCCAAAAACTTCCTAATTTCTTCTCTTCTCCTAATTTCTCTCTACTTCTTGGTGCAAAAACTCCATTCCTCTGATCTCTATTTATAGGTAAAAATTTTTACTATTCATTAATTTTTTAATATTATTTATTATTTTAATATTATTTTAAAAATAGTATTTTAATGAACAACTTGATAAATCTTATCCCATCTCCTTCCATGCTACGTAGGAATTCTTATCCTTCCAATTTTTTTTTTTTTTTTTTTTTACTATTCACTTTTTACTATTCACTATTCACTATTCACTTTTCTTAAAAATTCTGAATAAGAAAAAATTTGAACTTCTAAAATTACAATAATTTTATATCCAAAAATTTAATTTTTTTCTATCCATAAAATTATTATTACAAATAAAATGCTAAAATTTACTATTATAAATATTTTTCACGAGTCTTACATATTGCACCTATATGTATTATTTTACAAACAATTAAATTATTCTTTCACATCCAACTTTATTTTTTATTTTCAAATTTATCTATTAATTATGATAATAATAATAACAATACAAATTATTTTTCAATCTAAAATTTTTCATTTTTGCACAGTAATGATAATAATAATAATTATATAATTCTAAAATATTATATTGTTATAAAATTATATATATATATATAATAAATATTAAATAATTATATTAAATTTAATAAATAAATAAATGAAGTACATTGATCAGTCAACTATTTTTTAAATACTTCTCATCTTATAATCGATGGTATATATGAATTTGTTTTGTTCTTATCTAAATTATTTAATCTTAAAATATATAGTGATATGATGTATTGGATTCCCTACACAACTTTTTATTCAGATCCAAAATTTACATAAGTTCCAATTTTAATTCAATTTAATTATTTTATTTATTTGAGTTAAAATGTAATTTCCATTTATGTGGTTGATACTCCTCTTGTTGGTTCTTTTATAATTTTGTTTAGAAAGTTCACTTTTAAGACATTTAACAAAGTAAAAGTATGAAAATAAAATTATTTCTATATTTATGATAAGATTGTGTCAAAAGTTATAAGTTTGGATTGTGTTTCAATCTCAATTTTAGTATGTTTTTCATTATTATTAAACTTTATGGGTTAGTTAGTGTACTGTGCAAAACATTAATATTGGGTAAGTTACAGTTAGAAGCAGTGTATCATTGAAAAATCGAGAGCTCAACTATACAGTCATCCTGTCTGTTCAAATTATTTGGAACGAACACATCAGATAACTAGAAAAAACTAAATGGAATACAACAAATACATTGAAGAACTAAAAAAGAATCCTACCAAACACTACCAACAACATAAATAATTGCTTGTAATGGTATAAATACAAAAGAAAAAACAGTATAGGAAATGGAAGAAAGAAGACCAGAATCGGTGCAGGTCTCGTGAGGGAGCAGATAATACTATTGGTTCCTTTTATAAACAAGAAACCAAATTTGAAACGACCACATCAGACACTACCAAAGAAACTAAATGGAATACATCAAATACATCGAAGAACTAAAAATAATCCTACTGTTGTCTCCTACCTATATTAACACTACCAACAACATAAATAATTGCTTGTAATAGTACAAAAGAAACAACATATATAGGAGAAGGGCGAGGGGAGAAGAGCAGAATCGTTGCAGGTCTCGTGAGAGAGCAGATGCTGCTATTGGCTCTTTTTATGAACAAGAAACAATTGGCTAACCAACCTATGTTTAAAAGACCTAAAAAGATGTGTATAAAGATTTACATGCATCAACCCTCTCAATTCTACTTCATTCTCGTTAAACAAACCTTTAATCACTCTTGAATGTAATATGAATTAGGTGTACACAAATTCTACTGTTATATAAATGGTTAAGCTATAGGAATGAAACTGTGTTTTGAATAAATCATTCGATAGTTTATAATAGTCACATACCTACTCTTATTTTGCAGATATGTATAAGTATGCTAACAATGAATACTGGGTTATAACATACCCACTATTGTTCATCTTGAATAAGTTTTGAAATTTTTAATTTCTATTAGCTCAACGCCTTCAAATAAGAACTCAACACAATTACCTAAAATGAATATCCAACCCAACTTACCTCTATAAACACTTCACTAACGAGAACTTTTGAACAGCTTTTTGTTCTTAGAAGTAACAAAAGTTAGATAAGAGCTTCTATTAAGACTTGATAGAAAAGCTTGAAAGACAAGTGAAATTAAACAATACTAACAAGAAAGTACAGCTTTACACTGTTTTTCTGAGAAACTCAGGTATTTGGCATGTTCTGTAAAAACTTAAAAACTTAAATGCATGGTGAGCACGTGAATTCAAGTTATTCTCATTGGCAAACAGAAATTGAAATTCAGCTGTTATCATCACGTCATCAAATAGGGTACTGTGTGCCACTTATATATGCATTTCATCCCCATGATCCTTAAAAGTTAAGTGTTTGAGGTTAAGGCATCTAAGGCAACCTTGTACAGTGTTTCAAGAAAATCTCAAAACTTGACTTAACAGTAACACTGAACTTTAAAAGGGTGAAAGAGTATATAGCTGTCAGCTTCAGAAACATTGAGCTAGGTCTGAGAAGCTAAAAGGAAGGTTTTCCCATCATGATGTGGTATGTGCATGAGTAATTTCATAAGTCTAAACAAAAAGATATAATAGAGAGGATAGGTTTAGAAGAAAAAACATATAAACTTAACAACATTATTGATATATACTAAACTTGTTATAGTGAAGTAAAATGTTAAATTGATCTATCTTTTAAACTTAAAAAATGTTGACCTATATACAGGTCTAAACTTATGTTTATAAGTCTTATTAAAAGATATATTTTTGTATAAATTACTGTACATGCATATAATGAGTTGTATATATTTGCTTATTTCTTTTCCTAAATTAGTTTCTCCTTTTATTGGTGGTTCACATTCCTTTTTTGCAGTTGAATATCTTAAAAGGTATTTCCAGGTTGTGGATAAAACCAAGACTGTTAACATCTTCTTTAAATTCCAAGAATGAAATAATGTGGAGAATAGATTCTGGAAGTGCATTCAGTCTATTAATGTTATCAGTTTCTCCATTTAGGGTTTCATTTAGTATTAGTCTAAGGATCTTTGCTGAAGGTTCAACCATTTCAAAGAGAATGAATTTTCAACTTTGGGATGAGAGAAAACTAAAGAATTCACTTTCTAACTTTTTAGACATGGTCTTGAATTAAGGTTTGAACAAAAGGCAGTAGAAATTAAATTCTAATATATATTTAATTTGTAGTAAAAGACTGTAGTAATATTTTATAAATTCATGAACGGACATCAGATATTTATTTTCTAATTACAATTTATGTTTATGATTTTATTTAGAAAATTCATTTTTAAGATATTTGACAAACTAAAAGTAAAGAAATAATATTATTTCTATATTTAAGATGAGATCTTGTAATGGTATAAGTGAGGATTGTATTTCAAACTTAATTTTAGTTGGTTTTCATTATGATTAATTTAAAACTAGTTAAACTTTATTGGTTAGTTATTGTACTTGTGTGCTTGTCCAAAACATTAATATTGTGTAAGTTACCGCTAGAAGATAAAGTTAAAATGAATTTATATAGATACTTTTTATTATGAATAAGGTTAGAAGATAAAATTACAATGAATTTATATGGATATTTTTTTAACTATTTTGTATGAATCTAAAAGATATAAAAATTTGTACAGTTATTTTAACTTAATTATCTTACCAATTGTGTTTCTTAACACATGTAATTAAAAATGAATATTTCATTTATTAAACTCAATCTAGTGTAAAATTAAATTTTAAAGTTATTGCTAATTTCATTTGATTTTAAAAAATAATTATAATTACAGAATCAAAATAATTGTTAGTTTTAAATTTTGTGTAAAATATTGCTCCAATGTACTATTTTACAAATAATTAAATTATTCTTTTACATCCAACTCTCTCTTTCTTTTTATTTTCAAATTTATCTATTAATTATTATTATTATAATATTAATAATAATACACATTAATTTTGGATCTTACATTTTTCTTTTTTGCAATAAGAATAATTAATAATAATAATTATTATATAATTCTAAAATATTATATTGTTATAAGATACAATATATATATATATATATATATATATATATATATATATATAAAATATTAAATACTTATATTAAACAAAAAAATAAATAAATGAAGTACGTTCATCAGTTTTAAATGCTTTTAATTTTATTGTTGATCTAAAATATAAATTTATAAATTTATTTTGTCCTTATTTAAATAATTTAATCTTAAAATATATATTTGATTTATTGGTTTCATATGTATAGTTTGTTATTCAGATCCAAAATTTACATGACTTATAATTTTAATTTAATTGTTTTATTTATTTCAGTTAAAATTGCATGTGTTGTTGCTTCTGTTGCTGCTTCCAAAGTTGTAAAATTTAGTATAGCTTTTAAAAAATTTCACAAAAAAGAAAAACATGATATATGAGTTCACAATTTAATTTTAAAACAGTTTTGTAATACATGTTAAAGGATGATAGGGTGACAAATGTGTAATATCAAGTGTAACGAAAATTTCTTTTATACTAGTTTACTTTGAGTTTATATCCATTCTTCTTAACAAGGATTATATTGTAATTAATATATTACAATGAATAGCGTTATTGTTACTTATTCATAGTTTTTTCGGAATATTTTTTAATCTCTCCTAAAATAAACATCATAAATATTATTTGACTTACATTAAAAAAAAATTAATATAACTTTTAAATATTATAGAATGGGACAAATTGACCCTGTTAGAGCTAGTTTAGTCAAATATAATATGACAAAAGATGAATTTTTTAAAAATAAAATAAAATAATCATAAAATTCTTTTTAAATTCTTTTATTAAATAATTATTTGAGGTAAATATTAACTAAAATAATCATTAAGATTTATGTTGATTTAGCTAATACTAACTTTATTTAATTATAATATTTATATTTATTTAAATTACCTTTGGTTAAGTATATCTAAATAATAAAAAAAAATTAAAAAATATTAAAAATAAACAAGGTTAATATGAACTTTAAATTTAGTTTTTATATTTTATTTGGAGATTTTAAATATTATAAAAAAAAGTACAAAATCAAAAAAGTTAGTGTGAAGATAGGGAATACTAGCCTTCCTTATTTTCAATATTTTATTTACTTAGCACATTAATTTAGTGGAAGTCAACTATAAAAAAAATAAAATAAATAAGATTCGAATGGGTCAAATAAATAGTAACCTTATTCATTTTTAATATTTATATTCGTTTAATTTAGTGTTGGCCATTCTAAATTTGTATGTATTCTTCATATTAAATATAGACCACAAATTAATTTTAGTATAATGGTTTAGATTTAAAGATTATAGATGTTTTCATTTATAATTTTTTTCTCTCACTTTCTATATAAATCTCATAAGAATTTTCTTCGTTTATAGGCATAAATCTCCTTCTACCCTTATCTTTTGCATTTACACATCTTCTTCTTTTACAATCTTAAATCTTCTCCCACTCTCTTATTTATCCTTTTTACAAATTCACAAATCTCCTCACACTCATATCTTTTATTCACACTCACACTACATTCATCTCTTTCATTTAAACTCATCTTTTTCATCCACACATCTCTTTCATCAACATTTTTTTCCTCGTCTCCTTCCTCCACATTCTTCTCTTCATCTCTTTTCATTCGTATTTATTTCATTTATATTAATTTCTTTCATCCACATTTACCATCATCTTCTTCATCCACTATAATGTTCTACTTAATTACTTTTTTTGGTTATATTATTTGAAAATGAAAGTACAATCATTAATTGCTTTAATTAAAAATATAATTTAAATATTAGTAATGACTAATTAAATATGATATTCAAAAGTCTATACTAACAAACTAATATTTATAGTTTTAACATCATACAAACCAAAGCCAATACTAATAACTATTTATTGTCTAATTTTATTTGTTTGCATCCACGACACTAAATATATTTTTTCTCATAGTATTATAACTTTCATGAGTATTTTATATCCATCCCTCCAAAGTAAGTGTTTGACATACAAAAGTTTCAACTCTTAAAAAAATAATATAGATTTTATAAGATACTAGTACAGCAAAGAGAGCGATTATTTTGGACAATTGAGAATGATTTTCAAATTAAGGTATATTAAGACGAGTTAAAAAAGGTGGGTTTTGGACATTAGTTAAGAACCGAAACAAAAAAGTGGAGGGATTTTGCCTCGGTTCAAAATAGCCCGAAGCATTAAACTAAAAGAAAACTGGGCTTTTAACAGCGGTTGAGATTGGAACCAGGGCCATAGACCCTTTTCTGCCTTGATTTTTACCATAATTGTTGCCTAAAGTCTATGGTTTTTTTAGGCATAATTCCATTGTCGGTCCTTATTTTCGTCAACTTTGTTCAATGTGGGACTCATGTTTTTCGAATGTTCAATGTAGTTCTTAATTTCATAATTTATGTTCAATTTGGTCCTTTTTGCTGACGACGTTTAAATCGTTAACGACAAAATGTCCACAGATCAGTGAATTACATGGCAGTTATTGGCTGACGTGGCTAGGACCAGAGTTGACTGAGGATGGTCGCGCCAATGAGGGCTTGACATGTGACAACCCTTTCTTCACCCAAAAATTATGGTTTCAGATTTGCATATGCAAATTGGAGAAAAGCTTGCTCCAGTGTTGTCACGCAAGAATAGGGTTTCTCCTTCACGCGGATATGGTGAATTTCGTGATAGTTGATTTGCTTCTAGGTTTTTCTCCTACAGGTGAATGAAGAAGGTACGATGGAGAAGCTTGCGGAGAGGCGTTAGTGCGACGATTGAAGATGATTGCGTGATTCGGCTTTGCGTTTCTGTGATTTGGGTTGTGCTCGCGAGAGGTTGGTGATGATGTTGTGACTCTTCACCGTTGTGGCGCGAATCACCCTTCTGGTTTGAAGGAGATTTCTAGTTCTCTAGGTTTTGATCTTCTGTGTTTTAGGTTGATGATGGTTGGTGGAGAATGAAGAAGCTACACGACGACGTTACTCAAAGGCGCGAAGAACTTGTGATTCGGTTTCGCGATGCTTGTGGCGGAGCGTTTGGAATAACGGCGCGACCAGTGCGTGAAATGTTCGCGAAAGGTTTCTGGTTAAGGTTTCAAAATGTCTGATGATGGAGGTGTGAAAATGGTGGCTGACTATTAGCATGGTGGCTAGGGTTAGGTGGTGGCTAGGGTTTCTGTGTAGGGGGAAATTAGTGTTTTTGGAGGTAAGAGATGATGATGACGTGTCAAGGGTGATGTGTCCATGTCAACCAATAACTATCATGTAATTCACTGATTAGTGTTGTGGACATATTGTCGTTAACTATTTAAACGTTTTAGCCAAAAGGACAAAATTGAACAAAAATTATGATATAAGGGACTACATTGAACATTCGAAAAAAATGAGTCGCACATCGAACAAAGTTGACGAAAATATGGACCAACAATGATATTAAGCCTTTTTTTTTCTAATAATGATTCTGTTTTTGTAACATTCCTTATCATAAAAATAGACCTGCATATAAAAATAATGTATCCACAACACAAAAATACAGTCCAAAATATTATTTTCAATGAAAAACATAATTATAAATCATCTTAATGTACAAATTATTATGACTATAAATTAACTCAATGATAATATGGTAATGTACAACTTATTATATCCTAATAACTACGTACTATTATATAGTTGTATTGCATGTTTTGTAAGGGCTTTTGTATGTATAATGAATGGACTTCTCAGGAATTGGAGTATAAGTCTTAAATCTCCACACAAGACATATGATTTCAATTAGTGTATATGAATTCCAAACGATAGAGAAAAACAAATTCATTAAATCTATGTATTATTGTTTCTCATCCACTTGTAATATGGGTACAAATAATTTTCGTCTCCAATACATTACACAGTAACTGCACTCATATGATCATTACGCTATAATATATCATCATAATTATAAATAGTTAAGGAAAATCGTTAGAATAAAACAATTATAAGAAAGTATGGACTAAAATACCAAACCTTGAGGGTCAACCATGCAAGCTTTTTGGACATAGCAGGTGATAACAACATCATATGTTCTGCAATTGAACTATGAAAAAAAACGTCTTTAAGATATAACAAAGAAAACTCAAATATTGAGGTTCTTACCAAACTACTAAATGTTTGGGAGGTGACTTGTGCAATTAGAAAAACCACACAACAACATTATTTGATAGGAAAACCACAAGTAGCTGCCAATGGGCCTTGAAATTGATAATAATTTATTTTTTATATATTGAAATCATATATGGAACTTTGAAGTTAACAAATTTCACTTACCCAGCTATATAAGGGACAAAATATAGTTCCTTCCCCCTTGCACGTAGTTGGTGACGTATGTTTGAATGTCATCAAATTTATTGCCTTCATGAGTGAGTTGAGGGTCATGAACCTATAGACATCATTGAACCCCATATTGTCACTTACACCAAACATATATTTGAAATCAAAAATTGATTTGATATAAGTAACTTGATAGATAAATTTTATATAAATAATTGCTCATAAATAATTGCTCATAAACTTGATAGATACATCATCTATAACTAAAAGAGGGTAATATTAAAATCTTCTTTCCTCGACCCAAGCTTCAAGAAATCTTGCCTATGCAAGTATAGTGGGATCTCAGAGTCTCTTTCAAATATAGTAGAATCCCATGGAACCATCATCGACTCATCTACAATGATGTCAGAAATCTTGTGTAATGCACCAAGATGGTCATCCTCAGATAAATAAATCTTCTTGGATGTAGGACTTTCCTCTCCACACGTATGCTATTACATGAAAAAATATTTAGGTTTGGACATCAGTAACATGTAAAGTTTAAAATTCATAAAAATGTATAGTAAGAGTCCATACTGGAGGGTCAGAAATAAAACCAACCTACTGCTTAGGCTAGGCGAGAAAATATTGAAATGCTTGTGCAAGGGTGAAAATCTCATCTGTTAGCACAAGAACTACCACATCTGGTATAACAATTTTGTCTACCATGACCTTGACCTCATCTTTTGATAGCTCCATACCATGAACTGTAGTGTCTTCCTTAAAACATTGTTCCACTAAGCCACTAGCATTGTCACGATACAATATAAAACATATAATTGACATGGATGAGTGTCGTCCATGCGTCCCCTATGACGCCCTAACTACCTTTATCTACCTGTTAAAGTCAATGTTAGCTTATACAAAAAATAAATTATTGAATAAAAATGATTATTAATTTTTCCTGTGGGAAGTACAACATCTTTCCTTACCTGGATGTGGACGCATCCCACACTCTCAAAATTGCTATCGAAATTGGTGCATAACCCTTTTACTCACTTTTGAAGTGATTTCATCATACAACTGCACCTTGATCTTCTTTACGATATGTCATCCTTTCTTCATACTCTTGATTGTGTGTATAAAGTGTGATGCGAGGAGCTCCCAAAATATTGCCTAATCCTATGCGGGATCCAACAACACGCACTAGTTTAAGGTGCTCAAGTCATTCAATATTGTAGTAGCAAGAATATTATGACGACTTTTTGGAGTGAATTGACCTTGGGAGCTCTACTCAACCAAGGAGTCCTGTACAATAACGAAACACCATTATTATTTAAAAGGTCTATGTAATCTATATAATGAAAATATTATTATTATTATAAAAAAGGTTGTATCTTATAATTTTTTGTGATATTTCTTGTGCAATTTCAGCGAAAACAATTATATGAAACTCTTATCAGTTCATCAATTGGTCGCCTTCAAATTCATGAGCCTTAACATTGCTAACAACCGTTTGAACTTACTTGAATCAAGATACAAAGGAGACTTCACATTACTAGACATCGTCTCATACACATGCGCTTGGGAAAAAACTTATGCCAGCATCGCGGATCATGTTTTCTAATTTGTCTTCTTCGATCCATCTTTCATGGTGGAATTAAATACATTTTCAGTTTGAGAGACAGTTGAAAAGTCTATTAATTCGCCATGTCATATCCATGTTGTATAACTTTGAAAGAAACCATCACAGATAAAATGTTTCCTAATTTCGGTTGTGTTCAACTTTCTCTCATTAACACAATTGACACAAGATAACTAAACTTTACTTTATCATTACTTCTACCTTCACTATGTTGTGTAAATTGTATAAATTCTTCTACCTCTCTCTCGTAGTTAACATTAATGTGTGGTGATTATTCCAAAGCAAATTAGGTGATGAGAAAGAAAAATGCTTATATTTGATTTTGTTTTAATTAAAGATGTTGTAACTAAAGAAAAAGTAAATTTTAATTGCATTAATTTTTAATTAAGTAATAGTATTACCGTTTACAACAAATTTTTTTAATTAAATTAATTTTTCATTAAGTTTATATTTTATTTGAAATGAATTTATTTATTCAATAAAATATAAAGATAATGCAATAAAGTAATTTAAAATAAAAAAACCATTTAAACTGTGAAATTGAAGGCTCTCATTATTAACACAGTCATCAAGGTGCAATAAAAGCAAAACAGAGAATTCATTTACATCGTGTATACCGTTACGAGACGAGTTGACCTCTCGGAATAATGAGAATTAATATTTCTACACACGCCAGTTAGTATTGACAATTTCAATACTTAATCAATGAAGTAAAAATTTATTAAGAAATAAATGCAATAAATTTTTCATGCATTTATTACCGTTTAAAGTTTCAAAGTAAATCTCAACATCACAATATTTTTCATGCATATATATGAAGTGTCCACTTACATGATGATCTTGCTGAGTTTATATAAATATTGGAAAAATACAAGAAAAATAAAATAAAAGTTGTAATAATGGATTCAAAGTTTTTCTTATTTAAAACAAAGTCACTTAATTTTACTCAATTTTTAATTAGTTTTTCTATATAGTTATTTTTGAATTGAATTTAACATACGAAAGCAGAACTATGTTACTGTTTTTTGAAAAAAAAAAGTTAAGTATTGATTACTTTTGTATATATATCTATTTTTGTTCTCATAGCTAATTTAAAAAATTAGACTATATTAATACACAATGTAGATATTTTTTTATTAAAACGGAAATGGATTCGAATAATACTCATACAACGAGTTTATTTGTCACATATCACATCACATACCTCTTCTCAAAATAACAGGATCAGCCATAAATTATGGCCATAACCTAAAAATGCATGAACCTTCGGATACTGTGATAAGTTATAAGTTTGGATTGTGTTTCAAACTTAATTTTATTTGGTTTTTTATTATTATTAATTTAAAACTTGTTAGAACTTGATCCATTAGTTAGTGTACCTGTGTACTTGTGCAAAACATTAATATTATGTAAGTTACCATTAGAAGTTAAATTTAGAATAAATTTATATAGATACTTTTTATGAATAAAGTAAAAAGATAAAATTACCATGAATTTAGTGGATATTTTTTAACTATTTTGTATGAATCTAGAAAACATAAAAAGTTGCACAGTTATATAAACTTAATTATCTTACATTATTACCATCTGTAATTAAAGATGAATATTTAAAGCATTAATCTCAATTTAGTTTAAAATTAAATTGTAAAATTTAATTTTATAAGTTTTGTAAAGTTATTGCCAGTTTCATTTCATTTAAAAAAATGAAATATAATTATATAATCAAAATAATTATTACTTTTAAATTTGGTGTAAAATATTGAACCTATATGTATTATTTTACAAACAATTAATTTATTCTTTTACATCCAACTCTTTTTTATTTTCAAATTTATCTATTAATTATGATAATAATAATAATAACAATAAAAATTATTTTCAATCTAAAATTTTTCATTTTTGCAGTAATGGTAAAGATAATAATTATATAATTCTAAAATATTATATTTTTATAAAATAATATATATAATAAATATTATATAATTATACTAAAATTTAATAAATAAATAAATGAGGTACATTTATCAGTCAAATATTTTTTAAATACTCTTCATTTTATAATTGATGTTATATGATTTTTTTTGTCTTTATTTAAATTATTTAATCTTAAAATAGTTGTTTTATTTATTTCATAACTTCCAATTTTAATTTAATTTAATTGTTTTATTTATTTCAGTTAAAATGTAATTTGCATTTCTGTGTTTGATACTCCGGTTGTTGGTTATTTTATCATTTTGTTTAAAAAGTTTACTTTTAAGACATTTAAGAAAGTAAAAGTATGAAAATAAAATTATTTCTATATTTAAGATAAGATCCTGTAATAAGTTATAAGTTTGGATTGTGTTTCAATCTTAATTTTAGTATGTTTTTCATTATTATAAATTTAAAACTTGTTAAACTTTATGGGTTAGTTATTGTAGCAAAAAATTAATACTGGTTAGTTAAATTATCATTGAAAAAACAAAAAGCTGTATACAACCTTTCTATATCTTTAAATTATGAGAATCACCACATCAAATACATTGAATAACTAAAAAAATCCTACTATCTTCTACTCAGTAACCATATATAAATAATTGTTTGTAATAGTAAAAATACAAAAATGGAAGAGAAAGAAAATATAGTTGCAGGTCTCGTGAGGGAGCAGATGACAGATGCTGCTATTGGTTCTTTTTATGAACCAGAAACAATTGGCTATTCCAACCAACCTATATTTACAGTCTTAAAAAGATGGGTATAAAGATTTGAGGTTATGATCAAATAGACTATGATAGTTAAGGATTTGAGGTTAGGGCATCTGAGGTAACCTTGTATAGTGTTTTAAGACAGCATATGAAAATCTCAAAACTTTATGATTTCACCGTAACACTGAACTTTAAATATAGGAAGATTATGTAAAAGGGTGAAAGAATACATAGTTGTCAGCTTCAAAAACATTGAGTTAGGTGGAAGAAGCTAAAAAGAAGGTTTTTCCACCATGGTGTGTATGTGCATGGGTGATTTCATAAGTCTAAACAAAATGATATAATGGAGGAGAGGTTTAGAAGAAAAAATATATAAACTTAACAACAGTATTGATTATACTAAACTTGTTATGATGAAGTAAAATGTTAAATTTATCTATCTTCTAAACTTAAAAAATGTTGGCCTACATGTCTAAGCTTATTGAGACATACTTATGTTTATATACATGCATATAATGAATTTTATTTTCTTATTTCTTTTCCTAAATTAGTTTTTCCATTTATTGTTGGTTTACATTCCTTTTTGCCATGCACACATTATTTTGATATTTTCGGTAATTCTTACTTTGTGTCATCTAAAATATATAAGAACATATTCATTATTAATGAGCTCTCTTAATAGAAAAGAATTTAAAATATGTACTTTTTATCATTTTGGAGATATTAAGAGTTTGAAAAAAAATAATGGTGAAAATCTTATCTCTCTATTATAAAATCTTGTAAATTATATACCTTGTAAAATCTTTATCAACCATTAAAGATCCTTGATAAATAAGTAAAGGATTACCTAAAAAATAGTATTTTGATGCTAACAAAGAAACAAAAACTGAATGAAAAATAAAGATGGAAAACAAGACTTCGTTTCTTCACATTCACTATCTGAGAAAACCAAATCCACATGCAAGAAAGTTACACTCACATATTATACTCTGTTCAAATTTCAATTTAAAAACTTCATCAAGTCCATAAGAAAACAAAGGGAAATTGTGTGAAATTTTATGATGCCATAAAATAGATTTTCTTTAAACAAAGGGTGTGAATTTTCTTTAAAAACTTCAGTAAGCCTTTCTTTACACACCAATTGTTCTAACATAGAATTAAGAAGAAAAAATAACACGACTTTAAAGATAAATATATAAAATTTTTCTCATTTACCTTCTTTCAAATTTATTTTTCAAGTTATACACTAAACTAAATTTAATTTTATTCCCTTGAAGTCAAGGGTAAATTAGAGTTTATGCGTAGGTAAAAAATATGCATATATATCACTTTAAAGTTCATTTTTTTAATGTAGTATATAATATAATTTTTTATTCATAATTTATATCTCTCAAATCTCTTAAAGTCTCTTTTTAGGGGAAAAAAATACAACACTTCTGTTTTCTTCCTATTAGATATGCTACTGGAAAAGTTTGTTATATATACCTCTATTAAAAGAGTAAAATAATGCCTTTATGTTAGACTAAAAAAAACTCAGAAAATACAAGTTCTGCCATTAAAATAAAATAGCATCTTAGAATCTCAACTATACTATGTTCTTTGTACTATTTAAAAGGAAAAAGGTGTATAACAACTAAAACAACTAATTAATAATTATACTTAAACTTAATTAGTAGTTTTCCTATCATGTGTGATTGATTTTTACATCATACTAAAATGAAATTTAAACTTAATTAATTTTATAAAACTGAATTGTAATCTAATGTTATTTTAAGACAAGATTTCCACCTGCTTCAATAACATAATATAGATTAGTATTTATTTCTACTCATATAAAATTTCTAATATTATCATTGTGGAACACAACTAACTATCATTTAAACGAAAGACACAAGTAGTTGACATGAATAAGATTTGAAATCAAACATTTAAGGAAATTTAGGTCTACAGAAGTCTTACAACAATTATTCCAAGTCTTGAACAAGAAAATAGAAATACAAGAGAAATACAACAGACAGCAGCATTATTCTAAATCCTGCAACTAAATTAAACGCTGCGAAAATAACATAGTTTTAAAGAGAGAGACTGGTAGCCGTGGATAATGATGAGGATTTCATAAAATCCAATTTCTATTTGAATACAATGGCACACTGATCTCCGTGAGTCAGGAAGGAGAGAATTCTCTCTCGTTGGTTTTGCTTCCAAATATGACTATATGGAGTCGAATAATTTTTTTTCAGAGAAACAATCACTAAAGATTGTCCATTGTTCATGAAAAATTCCACCAGCTTGTATTCCATTTCTAGGCCTCTGAAGTCACAAATTTCTAATTTCTTCAGATTTTGAACCATGCTAACAGGGAAAACAGATTGAAAATCAACCTCGCCAAAGTAGTTGTCGAACACCTGCTTGTATCAGTGTGTATAAGTAATTGAAAAATGCATAGCAATTAAACTTAAATACCAAACACAACATTCCTTTACCTTTTTAAAGGAAAGCACTTGAAGGTTAGGACACTTTTCAAACAAGTTGAATAACACATGTGCAATCCAGTATCGGGTAAAATCATCTTTACAATAACGAGGGATAAGCCTTATCTTGTACAGGTTTCTGAAAGTGGGCATCACCGGTTTAGAAACATATAGAGCCTTCAAACAAATAAACAAGAATTAGATTATAATAACAAAGTTTCAATTTTCTAACACAAGACACACTAAACAAACAAAAATAAATTAAAACCTTCATGATGGGTTCTGATATGTTGAGTGATCTCAGGTTTTGAAACTCTCCAAAAAAGGCACACGTTTTTGCAGAACGTGAATAAAAGTCATTCCAATCTGAGAAGTGAAACATACAATCAGTGGCTATAGTTGCTTGTTCCATCGAAGGAACACTTTGAATCATGTTCAGTTCAAGCGCTTGACCCTCAATGGAGAAGAACTTCAGATTTGGTGCATCCACATTCACTTTGTGACCTCCCCTAAGAGATAAAAACAACCTCAAAAGGTTTTCAGCCTTCACAGTGATACTCATATTTGTTTCTTCTATCACATGCCAATCAAGCATTACAAATTTCAAGGAGGAACTTGACATGTGAAGATTTTTTACTTCAGTAGTCTCATCCTTCATTATAAACATCACATTTTCTAGCCTAGGGCACCCGTCCAGAAACCTTTGAATTGAATTCTCATCCACCAATCTAAAAGGAATTAAGTGAGCATACCTTAGCTTGGGCAACCAAACATTTTCTGGAAGAACCCACCCCCTAGGAAGAATTAGACGCAAACCAGTTAGAGTCTCTGATATAAACATTTCAGATGGAAGAACAATTGAAGGTGGCTCATTTCTTTCAAAACACATATCAAAACTGTAATCAATAGTCTCCACTTTGCAAGTGGACATTGCAAAAGCTGTGGACATCAACAACGATTCATAACCCAGTTTCATCCTTTCAGTGAAATTCTTCACAGTTACCCTTATAACTTTAATGGGTATTTCTGGATTTCTCTCTCGAAGCATTCTATTAACAAAGCCTACAAAGATGTCAAAGAGCCTATGATGCTCAGAAAAAGAAACCCCTTGTTCATTGAAAGTTACCACAATACGGCCAAATTGTAAGAAAAGATCTCTCCAGGTTGTGGATAAAATTGAAGTGGCTGCAGCTTCTTTGAGTTCCAAAAATGAAATAATGTAGAGAAGAATAGATTCTGGAAGTGCACTCAGTCTATCAATGTTGTCGGTTTCTCCATCTAAGTTTTCATCTAGGGTTCGTCTAAGGATCTTTCCTGAAGGTTCTACCATTTCAAAGAGAATGATTTTCAACTTTGGATGAGAGAGAATGAAAGAATTGAAAAGTGGACACACTCTTTTCTTCTCAAACCCTAGGCATCATTCTCTAACTTTATAGACAAAGTTTCGATTAGGGTTTGACCAAAACACCGTTTAAAAATACAAATTAAATTCTAATATGGTTATATTCTTTAAATTGATAAACTGACATCAAATAGCTTTTTTTTTTATAATTACAGTTTCTGTTTATGATTTTGTTTGGAAAGTTCACTTTATTTAACAAAGTAAAAGTATGAAAATAAAATTATTTATATATTTAAGATAAGATCCTATAATAAGTTATAAGTTTAGATTGTGCTGAAATCTTAATTTTAGTTGCTTTTTAATTATTATTAATTTGAAACTTGTTTAACTTCATTGTTTAGTTATTGTATTTATGCAAAACATTAATGTTGGATAAATTACCTTTAAAAGTAGTGTATCATTGAAAACAGCTCAACTATAGAACCATCTTTTATTTTTAAATTAGGTGGAAGGACCAAAGAAACTAAATGGAATACATCAAATACATTGAAAGACTAAAAATCCTACTGTCCTCTTCTACCGATTAACACTGCCAACAACATAAATAATTGCTTGTAACAGTACAAAAGAAACAACGTATAAGAGAAAGGAGAGGGGAGAAAAGCAGAATCGTTGCAGGTCTCGTGAGGGAGCAGATGCTACTATTGGCTCTTTTTAAACAATTGGCTACTCCAACCAACCTATATTTAAAAGTCCTAAACAGATGTGTATAAAGATTTACATGCATACAACCCTCTCAATTCTACTTCATTCTCGTTAAACAAACCTTTAATCTCTTTTGAACCCTCTTCTAACGGTCACTAATATGAATTAGGTGTGCACAAATTCTATTGTTATATAATTGGTTAAGTTATGTGAATGAAACTGTGTTTTCACTCCATAGTTTATAATATTCACATTCCTATACTCTTATTTTGTAGACATGTATAAGTATGCTAACAATCAATACTTGGTTATAACATATATACTATTGTTCTGCACAATAGAGAATTTTCTAAAAAATATTTTATCATCTTCAATAAGTTTTGAAATTTTTAATTTCTATTAGCTCAGCGCCTTCAAATAAGAACTCAACATAATTACCTAAAATTAATATCAGCCCAACTTAACTCCTATAAACACTTCAATAAGGAGAACTTTTGAACAAATTTTAGTTCTTAGGAGTAACAATAGTTAGATAATAGCTTCCATTAAGACTTGATAGAAAAGCTTGAAAGACAAGTGAAATTAAACAATACTAACAAGAAAGTACAGCTTTATACTGTTTTTCTGACAAACTCAGGTATTTTGCATGCCATGTAAAAACTTATAAACATGGTGAGTCCGTGAATTCAAGTTATTCTCACTGGAAAACAGAAACTGAAATTCAGCTGTTATCATCACGTGATCAAAAGAGGATAGGGTGTGCCACTTATATGCATTTCATCCACATGACAGTTAATAATTAAGGATTTGAGGTTAAGACATATAAGGTAACCTTGTATTGTGTTTCAAGACACAGCATATGAAAATCTTAAAACTTGACTTTACAATAACACTAAACTTTAAATATAGGAGGATTGTGTAAAAGGGAGAAATAGTATATAGCTGTCAGGTTCAAAAACATTGAGTTAGGTCGAAGAAGCTAAAAAGAAGGTTTTTCCACCATGGTGTGTATGTGCATGGGTGATTTCATAAGTCTAAACATTGAGTTTGGTTCAATTTCTTTTTGCCACTTTATACACTTAAATAACACGTTATTTTGATATTTTGAGTAATTCTTACTTGGTGCCACCATATAAGAACATATTATAAAATGAGCTCTTTTAATAGAAAAGAATTTAAAATATGTACTTTTTTTTTTATCATTTTGGAGATATTAAGAGTTTGGAAATTTTTTTGGAGAATTGCTCTTATCGACCATTAAAGATCCTTGATGAATAAGTAAAGGATTGCTTCAAAATTAGCATTTTCATGTATTCTCCAATCCCACATAAATAAAAAAAATGAAACAATGAAAGATGAAGGAAATCATGATTAGTTTCTTCACATTCACTATATGAGAAAACCAAATCCAAATGAAAGAAAGTTACACTCATATAATATACTCTATGAAATTGTTCAAATTTCAAGTTAAAACTTCGTGAAGTCTATTAGTAAGCAAAGGTAAATTGTGTGAATTTTATGTGGACATCAACAATTGTTCATAATCCAATTTTATCCTTTCAGTGAAATTCTTCAGTTACCCTGATAACTGTAATAGGTACTTCTGAGTTTCCCTCTCAAAGAATTCTATTAACAAGGTGAAAGAGCCTAGGATGGAAAGTTAACTAAATATCACAAAGTTGTAAAAAAAGTCTGTCCAGGTTACTGGGAAAACTGAGGTTTTGGCCATTTCAAAGAATGAAAAAATATAAAGAAGAATAGATTCTGAAAGTACAGAGTGTATCAATGTTGTCAGTTTCTCCATCTAGAATTTCAGCTGGGGTTCGTCTAAGAATCTTTGATGAAGTTTTGGCCATTTCAAAGAGAATGGGTTTTCAACTGAGATGAAAGAAATGAAATAATTGAAAAATCGGTATATTTGTTTCTTCTCAAATCCTAGAAAGTCACTTTCTAACTTTATAGACAAGGTCTCGAATTAGGATTTGAACAAAACGTAGTTGAAAAGTAGAAATTAAATTCTAATATATATTTAATTTATAGAAAAAGACCTTAGTGATATTTTATAAATTATTAAATAATTTATTTTATAATTGCAGTTTATGATTTTGTTTAGAAAATTCATTTTTAAGATATTTGACAAACTAAAAGTAAGGAAATAATATTATAAATGAGATCTTGTAATAAGTTACAAGTGAGGAATATTGTGTTTCAAGCTTAATTTAGTTTTTTTCATTATGATTAATTTAAAATTTGTTAAACTTTAACGATTAGTTATGTAATTGTGCAAAACATTAATGCTATGTAAGTGTATACTATATTTGACCAATGTTACATATCGATTGTAGTCTATTTTTATATGAAGGATTACAAGTTTCATGTTGAGAGTAAAGTGATGCAGATAAGGAAAGAAGTGACATTATTGTTATGCATGGAGTTAGGAAGGAAGGGTAGTTTGTAGTCACATCTAAGGTTGCAATTGTCATATTGTTTGACACTTCATATTGTGTGGCATATCGGAAGTGGCACTTTGGATATCTTGTAAAAAAAAAGGTTTATTAAAAGTTTTTTTTTTTTTTTGTGAATATTGTATTTAGAAAGTAGAACAAACAAAGCTTTATGTTGCACAAGATGGAGCCATGTTGGGCAACATCTATGTTGATTGTTTGAGGCTTTAAAAGTATGAGGGAGGTGCCAAGTACTTTCTCTTTATAATCAATGATAATTCAAGCTCTCAATCTCATTTAATGTATGTTAAAATTCATCTAATTGAACAAGGTCGTCTACTCTTTATGAGTCATGTGGTGAAAAGTCCAACACTCATTATTTGGATTAATTAAGAGCTAAATGCAATAAAGCATAAAACATAGGATTAAAGTTGGTATAAAAATAATGAACAATGTTTCTTCCAATTTTAAACTAACTCTAACCTTAATTTTTTTTAACCAAGTTCAACCCTACTTAAACGAATTCTAACCCTATTTTTTTTTACATATAACAAAAATCAAACATAAATTTAATAATTATATTTTAACAATATAGTTATAGTTGGTTTAAAAATAATTATAAAAATATTTAATAAATTGTGGCGTGGTGGCAACTTTGTAATAAATTACAAAAATTTTAATATCGATTAAACTCAAAATTGATATAAAAATTGACGCGATGATAGTTTTGTAATAAATTATAAAGAATTTTTATATCGCTTGATTTAGAATCAGTATAGAAAGTAGTGCGATGAGAATTTTGTAATAAATTACAAAAACTTTCTAGGGTTACCGAGTCTGCTCACTTTATTATCCCTCGAAAACCTAATCTCACAAACTCTTCAATAAAGTCATATCTACATTAAAAAATGGAAGTGCATATGTCGTCACCTACTTACTCCATGTCAGCGCAAACACAAACTCCTTTCATTTGTCAATAACAAACCTCCGTCACACCCGAAATTTGATCCTAAGTAACATTTCCAGTAGTTGCATCAACTTTTGTAGTGTACCAACGAGGAGGTCGAAGAGCGAAAACACGAATAGGAGAAGAAATGAACACGTTGCGATAGGCTACACCACAATAACTACTAAAAACCTAATGTATCTTTGTGTATTTGTTTAACTGATTTTATCTTCCATGTTATGGATTTTATTAATGATTGATTTTGTGTGTGTGATTTTGAAGGTGGCAAGTGTGAAAGTGCTTTTATTTGTTACTTCCATTTCATTAATGTGTATGAGGAGGGTGGCAATCATTATTGTCGACTATTGTCAGCATAATTCTAAATTTTGTTTATTTTTTGTGTTGAACATTTTTTATACCAATTGTGATTTTAATCAATATAAAAAGTGATATTTTCTATACGGAATTATATAGAAAAGAGAAAGTTTTTATATCGCCTATATCTATGACAATACCATTATGGAAAGCCTTTTTTAATTTATATAAAACATCTTTCTTACACTAATGACATTGATATTACTCTGAGCCTTGGTGATAAGGTGTTAAAAGAAGTTTCAAAGAAAAAAATTATAACAAAATTTCAAAATGGATGTTTAAAATAAACAAGAGTATCAATTGCCATTTTGATACTATGTATATAATAATAATAATGTAGTTTTAAAGAGGTAAATAAAGTTTATTGAAAAATAAATTCAATGAAAAAATATTTAAAAATTGACATTATTGTCATTATGACATTTTTAATTGTCACTGATATAATTAGTTTTTAAATAAATTACGTCATTATGAATTGTTGAAATCTTAATATTTAAATATTTATTAATTTTTATCTGCATTTATACTTTCGTAATTCAATAAAATTTATTTTTTATGATAATTTAAAATATATAAAAAATTATAACACTATAAGAAAGAAATTAACAAACTAAATTGATTAATTGATTGATCACCATAAAATAATTACACCAAAGTACCAAAATATTCAAGCATAAAAAAAAAGACAATATTAAAAGTTCACAAGGCATTTATAAAAAGTTGTAATCCTAATTCTAAGTTGTTTTGCTTGCACCACTTGATCCTAGTATATTGTGTGGAGATGGCACATCTCTTCCAACGTCTCGTGCCTGCAATGAAGAAAGAATAATATCTGGAAAGAAGAAAGAATATAAGTATATCTGCAATGAAGAAAGAATATAAGTATATGAGTACGTTAAGTTCAAATAAATTAAGAGATCAATACAACAAGTAATTTACTAATGTAAAGTATACCTCATTAATAGATTGATGTACCAAACCAGCAGTCATTGCAGATGTTCCGGAAATCCTCTTTGGAAGCAATACAGGTAAGCAGTAAATATATAGTAAATGACTTCAATCTTCGCTCTGCCACGTCAACATACATGGAGTTGGTAAACACGTAAAGCTTATTTTAGACATGGGTGATAATACATTGACACACTTGACGTGGAGATTACATTTATTTGACACGCTCTACGTTATATTTTTGAAAAAAAATTTGAAGAATGAGTTAGGGTAAAAGGAGAAAATGAAAATTTGGGTCTCGGTCTTCTTTCGGTTCTCATTTCAAAATCCATTTAGGTTTTCTTTCTCTCATGTTCTTCGTCGTTTTTCATTGGCGTCCTTGATTCCCATTTGTGTTTTTGAGGTGGTTCAATGGTGCACTAGTGCAGTAAGACAAAATGGCACCGGTTGCTTTTGTTTATAGGTACCGGTTCTACAACCGGTGCATATTCAAACGAGGTAAAAAGTGTACATTTTATGTCTCGGTTATGAACCGCGACGTAAAGGATACGATTACGTCTCGTTTCATTGTAACCGATGTCGTAAGTTTTTTTTTTTTTAATCCTGCTACACTCTTCCACCATTTTGAAACAATTCACACAAGATTAAACAGAACCCTCATCATTTTTGTAACATGTTTCATCTGCAAAAGAGACCAAAAAACCTAATTCAGAACAGAGTCAAAGCTGGATGATGAATCTATGTTCCCCATCCTTTGAGGTCCAAGAGTCCATAACTGAAAAATTGAACAACAAAAATATGCATGTTAGAAGATCAAGAACGAGATTGACAGATCCAAAATGGTGTTTCCAATGTCTCTGGATCCAAAAAGAACACCAAGACAAGATCCAAAAAAATTTCACTTACCAAGCCACAAGACCACTGCTGCGATGACCACTCCCGCGATGACTAGGACCGTGGGAGCGTGGGAGCAACTGCGGCAACAGAGACAACGCGCCACGGCGGTGCAGCAAGAACCCAGCGGGGAGGCAGCGGTAGCAGGAAGACCATGCGACGATGGCGGCAGTGGCAGTGACGTTGTGGACGCAGCGGGGAGGCACCGACGGTGACGTTGTGGAGCAGATCTGGAGCGGATCTGAAGCGGATCTGGAGCGGATCTGGAGCGGCTTGGCGATTTGGGCTTGGCGATCTGGAGCGGTGGATCTGGAGGAGGCAGCGGCGGCAGTAGCGACAGCAGCGGCGACAGCAGTGGCAGAGGCTAGAGCGCAGAGGGGAAGAGGGAGAGCGCGGAGGGGAAGAGGGAGAGGGCGGAGGGGAAGAGGGAGAGCGCGGAGGGGAAGAGGGAAAGCGCGGAGGGGAAGAGGGAGAGCGCGGAGGGGAAGAGGGAGAGCACGAAGGGGAAAAGGGAGAGCGTGGAGGGGAAGAGGGAGAGCGCAGAGGGGAAGAGAGAGAGCCCGAGAAAGAAGCAGTCGCTGTGCAAATGTACAAATGTGCAGATTAAAAATCAAAACGTGAATAGGCAACGGTCGTCTGTCAACCCGAGGCAATAGGGTCTTTTTAAAGAAAAAGTGCGCAGGTATAGGTTTCGGGTCTTATTTAACCGAGGCAATATCACCGTATAGGTTTCGGGTCTTCTTTTAACCGAGGCAATATCATCATTCTGCCTCGGGTCTAGATATAACCGAGGTATATAGTCTTTTACGCTTCGGGTTTTACTTAACCGATGCGTATATGGCGCGTTAAATTGCACTTTTTCTACTAGTGGTGGTTGTGGAGGTTTTTGGTGGGTGTCAAGGTTTAGCATCATTGTGTCTTTTCAATCTGTGGTTATGTGATAAGTGTGATATTTACCTTATATTTACACTTATTTTAATCTCTTTTTCATATGTTTGTATAATAAGTCTCATGGAAAGATGTAAAAATTGTATTTTATTATTCATAGATTAGTTTAATTGTCTTTGTGTTTTTATTTTGCAGATGAATAAGGATTGGAGAAGAAACAATGGAATTAGAAAGCAGAAAGCCTAACGTTGAGTGCCCAAGCCAGTGTTGAGCGTTGGATTTGCCAAGAGTTGCGCTCAAAGTGTTAAGACTCCAACGCTGAGCGCCCATTTTCCAGAAGTCTGGCGCTAAGCGGCACTATTCATCTGTGACAAACACTATTCATCCGTTAACCGACACTGTTCATCTGTTGGCTGACACTGTTCATGCGTTGACTGACACTGTTAACATGTTGACCAAATATTGTTCATGCGCTAACTTTCGTTGGAGCGAGTTGACCAATTCGCTCAAGTTAGTTGACTTTTTCCATAGCTCATTAAATTGCCCGAAAACGAAGAAAAAGGTAGTTTTGGAAGGGGAAACGCTCCCAAATCTAAGGGACGAAGGTGTGGAGGCACGACTTCACTTTAGGAGCTCCTAAAAGTCGCTTGGGGCATGTGGGAACATCCGTATCTCCTCCTTGGGTCTCCTTCTTCTTCCATCCATCATGTTTGTAAGCTTAAGAGGTTCTCCATGGAAGTGGAGAACCAGATTCATCTTGTTAGGGATTGTTGTAGCCTTTAAACTCTTGTGTAATGGATGATTGATTTAAATATATATATATATATATATATATATATATATATATATATATATATATATATATATATCTGTGTGTGTGTGTTTGTGTGTGTGTGTCTTTGCTATGAATTGTTAGTATTCTTGTTTCCAATCTTAAAGCTTGCATGTAATAGGAATGTCCATGACTTGATCTTTGATTCATGGGTATGGAAACATACTTTGTATGATTTAGAATTGAAAAAAGAATCCTTGTAGTTCATTGGAAGATTATTTACTTGTTGTCTTAAAATCCTAGCTCTTTAATGTGGGTTTCCTTGTTAAATTTTCTAAGGAATTGTGGTTTAATAGGGAAAAGCTCTTTCACCTAAAGAATTGGGAATTGAGTAAATTTGTGGGTTGACTTTAGTTAATTGATGGAGAGAAGATGAAATTGGGTAAGCATAAGAGTGAAATAGGTGAAAACTAACCTTAGCAATGTCAATTCACACCATTTCTAGTCTAGTCCATGTCTAAGTGTCTTCACTACCAAAGTCCAACCTTGTAATTATGTGTAAATTTATCTTTTTGCACTTGTTTGTAAATTGATGTTATGTTCTTGAGTCTAGATGAGTTGGTAATCGCATAATTCTTTAGTATTACAAGTCTCTTGGGAAAACGGTACTTGGTCTTACCATTTTATATTACTTGAAAGTATTTGATACACTTCTTGATTATATTGTATCGTCCAACAAGTTTTTGCTGCCGTTGCCGGGGACTCGTGTCAATACTAGACTTTTGTGAGGTTTCTAACTTGTTTAGACTTGATTTGTTTATAAAGGGTTAAACCCCTTTAGTTGTCCCTATTTTTTTGGGTTTTTCCGAGTTCGATCCCCGTTTTATTAGAATCCCCAATTTAGTCCTAAAAATGCTAATTTGAGTCAATTGGGCCCCTGCCGTTAAATTGGCTTAACAAGGTGAAGTTTTTATGAGTTCGGACGTTGACGTGGCCAGTTTTTGAAATGGGATTTAGGGTGGTTGCCCGATTTGGTGATAGTGGCAGTGGAGCGCTTCTGCGTCGAGGCGGAGGGGTGGTTGTTTGTTGCGGGGTGCATTTCTGGATGAGGGGAGAACTCGCGGTGGAGGTTGAATGCTATAGAGGGAATTGCGATTAGGGTTCTTGGCATCTGGTTCGCGAGAGGATTGATTGTTTGCAGGTTCCTGGATCGTGGTGGTGCGAGAACACTCACGATGGCTGTTTGAACGTTTGTTGGCTTCGTGGTGTTTGAACGACGGCGAGGGAGGTTGTGCGATTTTGGATTTCTTGGCTGATTGATTTTCTGACTCGCGGTGGTAGATGGTTTCACGGTGGTGAAATTGTTTCAAAGAAGAAATAGTGGTGGAAGGAAATGGAGGCGTTGTGGCGGTCCGGGGATGGCGCGAATCACGACCATGAATCTCGATTCTCTCTAATTGTTGAAGGTGGTGGCACATGATGGGTTTCTAAGTTGCGTAACGCCGACATTGAGGCGTGACGAGATGGTGGATGCACGAAGAAGGTGGCGTTGATGGTGACAGTGCAGCGAAGGCGCTACTGCATTCTCATGGTGGCTTCACGGTTACGGCATAACAAGGTGGTGACGGCGACGTGGTAATTTGTACAATCGAAATAGTTGCGGCGTAACAAGGTTGGGTTCAGAGCTGAGATACGTGTACAATTTAGGCATGTGCCTGGTAATCTGTACAATCGAAATTTTGGTGTAGATCTTGATCGGGCGACCAATGAACTTATTATTAGAGTTTAACTTAATGAGGCTATTTATTTGAAGATAAACAACAAAGTTCCAGGTCTGGGAATGAAGTTGGACCGCAGTAATCTAAATCTTCACTATGCATCAAGGTATTTTCCTTTTACTCTTAAAAAATTAACTTTATGGGACCTCTGAAATACACTCTTCATCATTAGATTATCATCTCACAAATTCACTTCATTCTTAGTTTCTTACTTAAACTGGTGGCAGTGTTGAACATTGATCAAATATCGATATAATCTTTGTGGGCCTATGGAATGCTTACCATAATTGCAGGATTTTTCTTACTCCATAGACGAAATTTGACATTTTGAAAGTAGTAAAGTGTTATCTATTGAAGACATACTGTATGATCATTTTGAAAGTAGTTTTCATTTTTACTTCATTTCAGATATTCAAAGGAGATTCGAGATGCCTATGAGAGGCTACTATTGGATGCCATTGATGGAGAAAGAAGACTCTTCATGAGTAGTGGCAGGAGTGATGTGGCAAAAACTTCTACGTCAACGTCCCAACTCATAAAAAATTTAACCCCATTAAATCAATTTAACGGTAGAGGCCCAATTGACTCAAATTAGCATTTTTTAGGACTAAATTGAGGATTCTAATAAAACGAGGATCGAAGTGGGAAAAACCCACAAAAATAGGGACAACTAAAGGGGTTTAACCTTTATAACACTAGTAACGAAAAGGCTTTAGACGTCTGTTATTTTGGGCTTTTTACGTCTAATCTTGACCTGGCGTCTATTTGGGTGACGTTGATGGAACGTCGAACCCTAGTCAAACGTCTATATAGATGTATGACCTATACAGATCGAACGTCTATATAGATGTCTGACCTGAACAGATCGGACGTCTAAAATGTCGTCATATTTTGATTGGATCTTTCTCCACTTTACGCCTCTCGGGTTGCTCTTGGCTCATGGTGATTGGAGTTACAACTTTATATTTTAGTTGAAGAGAATGGATTGTACATTTTTTTTTTGTATTGGATGATTTTAAAAACGTAGTGGAGGGAATTGGAGAAGTGCAAAACGCAAGAAATCGCCGCCCAAGGACACGAGCAAAATTGCACCAAAACCCAATGAAAACACATTTTAATCGGTTCAAATGAAAGATAATTCATCAAAGAGTAATATAATCGGAGTAAAATTAATTTAAAACGGTGCAAAAGTGAGAAAATGAACCTGAAAAACGTAGCCCATGGAGAGAAAACGCGAGGAAGATAATGAACAATGATTGCGCGTAATGACTGCCTCGTGTTCGCGGTGTTTTAATGCAGACATTTAGAAGTCGGTTCCCCCTATAACAAACGTCTAAATGGCTTTAGAAGTCAGAGTGGCGGGATTAGACGTCTAAATGGAGTCCAAAAGTGACTTTTTTAAATTTCTGGGCTGAATATTTAAAAGTCAGTTCCCCCTATAACAAACGTCTATATGGCTTTAGAAGTCAGAGTGGCGGGATCAGATGTCTAAATGGAGTCAAAAAGTAACTTTTTAAATTGTTGGGCTGAGTATTTAGAAGTCGGTTCCCCCCACAACAGACGTCTAAATGGCTTTAGAAGTCGGAGTGGCGGGATCAGACGTCTAAATAGAGTGAAAAAGTGACTTTTAAATTTTTGGGCTCAGTATTTAGAAGTCGATTCCCCCCACAATAGACGTCTAAATGGCTTTCGAAGTCGGAGTGACGAGATCAGACGTTTAAATGGAGTCAAAAGGTAACTTTTTAAATTTTTGGGCTGAGTATTTAGAAGTTGGTTCCCCCCACAACAAACGTCTAAAAGAATTTAGAAGTCGGAGTGGCGAGATCAGACGTCTAAATGGAGTCGAAAAGTGACTTTTTAAATTTTTGGGCTGAGTATTTAGAAGTCGGTTCCCCCCACAACAAACGTCTAAATGGCTTTAGAAGTCGGTTCCCCCCATAACAGACGTCTAAATAGAATAAAAAATTAATTTATTTTAACTTTTTCGTTTAGTTTTGGCGTCCATTCGGGGGAGCCGACGTATATGAGTATTTAGAAGTCGGGCCCCCCCACAGCCGATGTCTAAATAGTTGTTTTATTTACGAAAAATGCCACCAATAATTTTTTATGTTGGATATTCGAGGGTCGAACGTCTAAAGGATGACGTTAAAGGCCTTTTCTACACTAATGCACTAGTGTAAAACTAACTCTTTTATTGTAAATATAATTTTCTGTTTGACTTGGGTTAATTTATGTCTCTAGTTTAGTTGTCTCCAAGTTGATGTAGTGCAATTTCATACAAAGAGGATTGCAGCCTCAAATTCTCCATGTTTGCTCTAAGATTGAAGGAATCATGATGCCAGAAGGGGACAATAAGCTTGAGCACAATAATCATCCCCAAATTCTCCCTTCCTTGAAGATGCTCCAATTGCTAAGTGAAAGAAGAAAGGGAGAAGCAAAAGAGAAAGCCTAGTCACCACCACTCTTTGATGGGAGACAAAGAACTAAAGCTTAACAAGCCAAAGTTGATGAAGAAGATTGAGTATTTAAAGATATCAAGGTAGTGGAAGTGCTAAAATGAAGAATTTTAAACTATGTGAGTTTATTTAGTGGCTAGAAAGTGGTTCAAGAAAAGTTTGTGAAAGGAGCACATCAACAACAACATCTGCACTTGATTGAGTAATCCGTCAAGCTAATGACGTTAAACAAGCGCTTTTGGGAGGCAACGCAATTTTCTTGCCCTTTTTATTTGTGTTTGTGTGGTTTTGTGTCATTTTCATTATTGACTTATGTTTTGCATGCTGTTTTGTTGCATTTTTGTGATTTTTGAGTTGTAATGTTTCTTTTGTGGTTTGTATAAGTGTATTAGGTTAGTTTTAGCTTGTTTTGTGTGTAAGCGCATTGAAAAAGTGTCAAGAACCAAAAATCACAAAGTGAGTAGCCAATTTCGCAAAAATCTGCATTATGTAGAAATCTAATATGGCGCTCAAGCACCCCTGCTGCGGGGTGCCTAAGCGTGACGTGCACATTGGCCCTTCTGCACCTAAAGTGTCGAGTGGCGCTCAAACGCCTGTGGCACAAAGGCACCCAAGCCCCAAAAATCTGGTTCTGCACATATTTTTTGTTTGTTGATTCTGAGCTTTTCCTTGCTTTGCACTCTTTCACACACTCCTTTTGATGTGTTTTTAAACCTTTTTTGTGTTGTTGTGCACCTGGGAAGCTTAATTCTAAATCTTCCCTCTATGTTTATGTGGTTTTGTGATTGTATGTTGAGTTTTTGAATGTGTTTTTGTGATGTGTGTTTAAATGTTATTATCTTTGAGTGTTTTAGTGTAAATTGTATTTGTTTAGTTGTGTTTAGTCTCTTGTTAGAATGTTTGGTGTATGTTCATGTGTTTTTGATTATCTTAGTGTGCTTTAGTGTGAGTAAGTATACTTTAGTGTGTTTTCAAGTGTTTAAATCTATTTCAACATGTTATGGTATGCTTTAGGATGTTTTGGTGTGATCTTAAAAGCTGAAATTTGATTTGAATGCATATGTGCAGTTTTGAGTTGTAGAGTAAAAATCTTTAGATATGTGCATTCAACCTACCATTCATGCATTCAATTTCAACTTACCTTATGGTTTAGAGAAGTTTCTATGATGCAAACATGATATTTTGGATTTATTTGAGTGTGAACGAGGGTTAGGTATAAAAAATCCTAGTGTGAGAGGCCTATTTTTGAGCTGTAGAATTCTACAGAATAGGGATCAAGCGCCCTTTTCTAAGGGACGCCCAAACGCCCGTGGCTCAGGCCAGCTTTTCTCACTTATGGCTAAGTTGTGCTCAAGCGCCCATGCCACAGGGGCGTCCAAGTGCCAGATCCTGGTTTAAGCACAATTTTTTTTTTTCGTTTTTGGTCTTGATTGTTTTGTTTCTTTGCTTTCTTTTGCATATTTCTTATAGTGTGTTTTTGGACCTTTCTCTTCAGTTGTTGACTATGAGATACTAATTTTACTTTGAGCTTTCTTGTTACAGAATAAGGTCTTCCTTAAGACTTAACAAGTTCAAAACCACCACTGGTCAACCTTTGAGGCATGCATGAGCTGAGCAACCTATGATTTGAAGATTTTGCTGCTCGTGTAGCATGGCTTGGGGGTCAGGCCCCTACTGATGAGGGAGGTGGAGTAGTTGTGGAGTATAAACCACTGGGAGGAGGAAGATGTTACAAATGAAAAGTGAAGCTAGTGTTCTACATTACTGGAGCTGCAAAGAGTCCTCCTATACTGGTTTTTTAGTTTTAATTTCAAGTTTTATTTGCTTTCAGTTTTTATGTTTTGGATGTCTTTTTTACTTGCCTAGTGGATAGTTCTTGTGCACTTGGTTTGGTGATTTGAGTAAACCATATGTTAAAGCTTGAATTGAATACACATCTCTTGTGCTTGCTCTTTATCCATGAGAATTGTTTTGAAAATCTGATTGAGATGATGTGGTTGAGCTTGTTGAACAGATATTGTGGTTGCTTGTATATGTTTAGATAGATGTTTGGTTTTAGTTGTGATCAATATTCTTGGCATGATGTTTATCAAATTTTGGAACCCAAAGTTAACCTGTGAGATGTAGTGCCTCAGATTTATTTTTGAATGTCATCATGTTGGGTCACGGTTGATTTTGCTTGAGTTTCTTTATTTGAATTGTTTGTTTGCTTGTTTCAAATGATCAAGGCCATCTTGTTCAACCTCTTTTACATTTTTTAGCCTAAAAGCCAATGCAAAACTTTTGAACCTTAAAAACAAAACTTTCTCATTCCTAGAACCTTAAAACTATTGAAAAACCTTTAACCTCCTTACCTTGAGTTGAGATAAACATATATGTTAGGATGAGGAGAATGGTTTAAATTTGGGGGAGTTACTATCATAAGGGAACATTGAGAAAACAACAAGTTGAGTTAAAAAGAAAGAAAAAGAAGAAAGAAGAAGAAGAAAAACAAAATGAATTCAATGAACAAGAGTTGGGAAATAAGTTGAGATGTGGTTTATCCAATTTTGAAGCAAAAAGAGAGATTTATGCTATATGATGAAGTAAATTGTTTACTCTATTAGCTCAAGGTGTTTTGTTGTTCAGAAAATAAATTTTTCTTCTAAGCCCAGCCACAATACAAGCCTCAAAAAGTCCTTGTGATGATAACTTGCTTTTGAATATTGAAACGAATGACAAAGTTGATTTGTGTAACATTGTGATAATTGAGAGTAAGACACACATCCTTATACACCATTGTGCTTGAGTGAAACACTTTCTTTGGTGAGGATTGGTTCCATACGATCAATGAAAACATCTTGTCATGTTTATTCATCTATCATTTGCATTTATCTTGTGGTTTTTAATTACTGAGCACTATGGTTGAAGTTTAGCTTGCTAAGGCCATATTATCTCTTGAATGTAATTTCTAAGTTGAGCAAACATGATTGATTTTGTTTATTTTGATTGGAATTGTGTCCTGAGTTGCAAGACCATTGCAGTTGAGTTGTTTTGTTAAGCTAAGTTATCTTTTGCTTTTCATGAGGACATGAAAATTTTCAAGTTTGCGGGTGTGATAAGTGTGATATTTACCTTATATTCACACTTATTTTAATCTCTTTTTCATGTGTTTGTGTAATAAGTCTCGTGGAAAGATGTAAAAATTGTGTTTTATTGTTCATAGATTAGTTTAATTGTCTTTGTGTGTTTATTTTGCAGATGAATAAGGATTGGAGAAGAAACAAAGGAATCAGAAAGTAGAAAGCCTGGCCCTAAGCGCCCAAGCCAACGCTAAGCGTTGGATTTTCCAAGAGTTGCTTTCTGAGCGCTAAGACTCCAACGTTGAGCGCCCATTTTCCAACGTTGAGCGCCCACACCCAGCGTTGAGCGACACTATTCATCTGTGACCGACATTGTTCATCCGTTGACCGACACTATTCACGCGTGGACCGAGTACTATTCATGCATTAACTTTCGCTGGAGCAAGTTGAACAATTCGCTCAAGCAAGCTGACCAATTCGCTCGAGCGAGTTAGCTTTTTCCAGAGCTCTTTAAATTTCCCGAAAACGAAGAAAATAGGTAGTTTTGGAAGGGGAAACACTCCCAGAGCTCAAGGACGAAGGACGAAGGTGTGGAGGCAGGACTTCACTTCAGGAGCTCATGGAGGCCGCTTGGGGCATGTGGGAACATCCTTTTCTCCTCCCTGGGTCTCCTTCTTCTTCCATCCACCATGTTTGTAAGCTTAAGGTTCTCCATGGAAGTGGAGAACCAGATTCATCTTGTTCAAGGTTTGTTTTAGCCTTTGAACTTTTGTGTAATGGATGATTGCTTTGAATATATATATATATATATATATATATATATATATATATATATATATATATATATATATATATATATGTCTTTGCTATCAATTGCTAGTATTCTTGTTTCCAATCTTAAAGCTTGCATGTAATAGGAATGTTCATGGCTTGACCTTTGATTCATGGGTATGGAAACATACTTTGTATGATTTAGAAGTGAAACAAGAATCCTTGTAGTTCATTGTAAGATGATTTACTAGTTGTGTTAAAATCCTAATTCTTTAATGTGCTTTCCTTGTTAGATTTTCCAAGGAATTGTGGTTTAATAGGGAAAAGCTCTTTCACCTAAAGAATTGGGGATTGAGTAAATTTGTGGGTTGACTTTAGTTAATTGATGGGGAGGAAATGAAATTGGGTAAGCACAAGAGTGAAATAGGTGAAAACTAACTTTAGCAAATGTCAATTCACACCATTTCTAGTCTAGTTTGTATATAAGTGTCTTCACTACCAAACTCCAACCTTGTAATTATGTGTAAATTTATCTCTTTGCACCTGTTTGTAAATTGATGTTATGTTCTTGAGTCTAGATAAGTTGTTAATCTCACATTTCTTTAGTATATTACAAGTCCCTTGGGAAAATGATACTTGGTCTTACCATTTTATATTACTTGAAACGATTCGGTACACTTGCCGATTGTATTGTATCGTCCAACATTGTGCAAGTTTCCGGTGGCTGTAAAGTTGAGGATTTTGCATCTTCGTGCCACCTGTGAAGTATATGGGTTTTGCATCATCCGTGGGCATTTCGATTTTTCTCACGTTTGCCGTAAGTGACTATGAGGTAGGGGTTTTCTATTTTTTTTCTCTCCTAGTTTAACCCTTTTGAGTAGTTGTTTTGGTCGAGCAATTTCTTTAGTGATTGGTGCTTTGAGCCGCAAATGGAATGCTAATGACCCACTTGTGTTAGCTTTGGTGATTGGTTTGCCTTTGCCTGGATTTGATTCAAAAGAGGAAGATACTGATGCTTTTTAGGTTCCATTTTTCTCTTGAGTCATGGACCCATTTATTTTTTGCTATGTGTAGACATGTTGTATGTGATATCTCTTCATTCTTTCTCTCAATATTGTTATTGTATTCTACTGCCTGATATCTCAAACCTTTTAGTGCTCATTGGTTATCGTAGTCATAAAGACAAATAATAAGTTAATTACATCAACTTCTGAAGTAAGCATTACCTCAATGTTCTTCAATTAAAATTCTGATGTGTGAGCCAAACACATGTTTCCAAATGTATCACATGGTCCAGTGAGAGAAGGATAAAAAATAGCAGTTAATTAGGCAAAGAAAAAACTTTGGTTTAATGTCTCTTTAAGTCCCTATTTTCGTCCAAAATCTCAAATAGGTCCCCTTCTTTTTCGGCGTCTCAATTGGGTCCTTATTTTTTTAAAGTTGGATCAAATAGGGGCTTTCCGTCGAATTGAGATGACACCGTTAAGGAGGATATGCTGACAATGTAGTTTTTTATTACGTGGCATTAAAAGTTAAGCTTATAATTCCGGTTCGTGGTGTGGGCTGTAGGGATGGCAGGCCCTAAAGATGCTATTGGGGAGGGGGGTTGAGAAAAATTCTCCATTTTCCCTTGTTCATGTTAGAGGACTGAGGTTTGGAAGAGGGAATAGAATAATAGGAAGGGGTAGGGGGAGGATGATTCAGAAAGAAGACCTACAGAATTCAACACAGTTTAAGTTTATGTAATTTTTTTTCCTTTATATTCTCCCCTTCACTCCCTTCCACGACAACCCCTGCCTCTACCGAACCAGTCCAACTGTGGCTCTCTCCGGCCGGCCAAAATCATCACTGGCGACGCCCTCCGCGTTGGAAGTGCCACCACACACCATCGTTCCAGCTTCTTTCTTTCCCCACGCGAGCCACTATCAGAGCAAGAACGTGCCACCGCTGCCGCTTCTCCTTCAAACTTCCAGATCAAAGTGCAACATAGGAACGTTGCTTCGCCTATCCAAGTTTTGTTGGAACTCTTTCTTTAATTTGTTGTAAATCCGAGAGTTTTACTTGAAAAGAAGAATAAAGTTATGATGATGGATGATTGTTGCGTAGACATTTGAGAGTTTTACTTGAAAAGAAGAATGGTAATGGGGTGAAGATTGGAAGATGAAATTGGAATCATGGAGAATTTCGGGAAAGCTGGTTTGGAGGAATCATTGTATGGACAAAAAGGGAAACATTTTTTTTAGGATTTTGGATATGGTGGTGTCTACTGGACCTTGAAGGAGAAGAGATGCACTAAGAATAGTTAACAGAGGGGAAAAGAGAACACCCCCTTTCAACACTTAATTTTATTTCATTTCCAACTTTGCCCTTTCAGCACTATTTATCCTTCATTTTTTAATTCAAAAATTAAAAAAAAAACACAGTTTAGTCACGTCAGCATGCCAAGTAACACCCTATTTAACGGTGTTTGATCAATTTGACGAAAAGTCTTTATTTGATCCAATTTTACAAAAATAAGGACCCAATTGAGACGCCAAAAAAGAAGGGGACCTATTTGAGATTTTGGACGAAAATAGGGACTTAAAGAGACATTAAACCAAAAACTTTTATTGTTTGGGTGGTTCAAAAACTGAAAAAGGTTTTTCCTTGCATAAGTTGATTGATTGAACAGACAAAGAATGTAGGTTATGAGTTTGAGTTGTTGTTCATCTCTTTTTACTTTACTTTTTTTCGTTGCAGGCTTACATAATGGTCTCATTTTTATGCATTAACCATTAAACTGTTCTGGAACTGTATATTACCTTTTATAGTAATCGATTTTTCTGTCCCGTTCAATCCCTTTTCCATGTAAACTAACACTGTCATACTCAAAAATGCAAATTTGAGAACCTATGGGAGACAACAAGTATTGGCTTTTTCTTTGCAGTCTTGGTTGCTGACACACAAAAAATGAGATCCCTAGAATCCCCATTACGTTCTTCCTCTTTGCTATGCACACTATTCAAGTAACCTCATACAGAGGAAGTGTCTCTTACCTTTCATTTGCCTCCATTTTTTGTGTTTCTCTCTGCCTGACCTTGTAGTGCCCCTTACATCACATATAGTCTGAAATGGAGTAAATATTTCATACACCTTCCGTTGCCTCTTCTGTGCAAAAACATTTGTAGCTTCTCTACCACTTTCTCAAGCTTGGCAATGGAATCCTCCTGGTCAACAATGATACCAACCAAAGCTTTATTTTCTGCAACAATATCAGCCAAAAAATTGCCTTTGGAAGTTGTCCTTCACTCTAACATTATGATGATCATCAAAGGCTTCTTTAACAATGTCAGTACACATCTCTTCATTTGATACAAATACCTCAGTAATGACCTATACAAAACAAAATAAGCACACACATCATATTGAAATCAATACAAATTACATAACAACTCATTACTACAAGCTATTCTAAACTCACTTCATTAGTGACAAAGGCTTTTTCAACTTCTGCTTCACCAACTTTAACATGTATCCAATGAAGAATTATAGGAAACCAACTTCTTCTTTTAGCCAACTTCTTTTGACCAAATAAGACGTGTTCCATTGCCCAGATCTGTTAAATACAAAATTCAATTTCAAGTAACTAACATGAAAATATACTTATAATGCAAATACACAACCAACAACATGACAATGTGATATTTTTTGTTGCTTCCTTACACACAATGCAGCATCACACAAACTAGATACCAAACAGTCATAAATAACACCCCCAGTTATACTTTCCAATACATGATAAATCATCCAATAATTCAAATAACCCAACATGAAATTTTCCACCTCTACTTGGAAAGAAAAACTCACTCAACCCTAACAATATATATAATCTACAAACATCAACCAATTCGTCCCCTTTTATACGCTTTTGAAGTTCTTCATAAACATTGTGTACACTTACATCAATTGTATCAAACAATCTCCTAGTATGACAATAAACTTCCTCTTTAAACAACTTAAACATCTCTTCATAAACTTTAACCCTTAAATTTCAGAAAACATCTAACTTTGTAAATGGAATAAACACAGACCTAACTTCAAATCAGCCCTCCTCTCTAACCATCTACCCATTTTCACATCCACAACAATGGAAAATAGTCATGCAAAAGGAGTTGTCCGTATGCATGACTTTTGCACATCCGTTAATAATGTGTTCACATGTGCCAAGTAATTTGTCCTGCATGAATGTCGTGCATAAACATATATATCAGAGTAAACAATTGAACAAGTCAAACAAACCACTTCAGGAAATCAATTTTAAAATGATAAAACATCATCATGTGCATTCAAACCTCTTTTTCCATAATGACTCTTTGAAGTATCTTTGTGCTTTCACTACATATCCATAAAATAAAAAAGTTAGAGTTGAAGCCATAAAAGCTTTAAATGGAAGACATATCTGGACAGATCTCTCACAAGAAAATCAGATTCAAAAACCAAATATAATAATAACATTTTGTACCTATTTAATTTCATATGGCACTCATATACCAAAAAGACATTCAATTTAGAGGAACCAACTCATACTTGTTTTTCAAAGTGTTGCTATCATCTAAATAACTTTCCATTTTTATAATTTTCTATTCCCTTTCATCCTAAGATATTTTAAAAAATTAGTGAACTTAAAATTGCTCTATCTTTCAACTACTTCCATAACAGTAACAGAGATTCATATCTCATCTAACACTTATCTTAGTTAAATAAATAAGACAAGTACTCGTTATTGTGGAATGGCAACATAGATGATGAGCACAAATGAGGTATACCCCACCCAGCAACAGGAACATCAAGACACATGGATATTTGAAATGATTAATGATGGCAAAAGGAGGAAAAGGAAAGAAAGCCAATAAATAGATGAAGATGGAAAATGGTGGGGAAGACTCTACACAAATTAAAATCCATCGAAGGGCTAAGCCTAAAACTCTTTTCTAAAGCAGAGTGGTGAATGCGAGTGAAAGTCGATTCCAACAGTAGAGAGGTCGAGATAGTCAACAATAATAGACTTATTCAACTAAATGAAGTCAAGTGTAAGGATCACACTATTTTTGTAAAAGTTGGCAATGCCATCATGCTATTTCATTCTCCTTCCCTTTTCTTAGACCCAAGTCACACTTAAAAAGAAATCATGGAGAAGTGATAGCAGAATCATATTAATTCATCATTAGTTTGATAATATAGACATTCCAACTTAGACAATAATGCAATAAATAAATGGAAGTTGCCTCCTGTGCAACATTGATTTTTCAATATGCATAAAACAACATACATATAACAAAACTTATTAGTACCAGTAAACCAAAATTAATTTGAAAGTCTTTCATTGAACAGTTTCCCTCTTATAGCCAACTTCATCCCCCTTTTGCGGAGCCTCAAACATAATTTTACACTCAGCAGCAGCAAACAAAGGTATAACAAAGCAAAGAAAAATAATTTTAAAATATTTACTAATTTGGGCTCTTCATTTTTGGAGAGGAAAACAAAGTTATAGACCGTGAAAATATATTACTTGAGATATAGAGAATAATAATACTTACTGCATGGTGATTTCAAAATATACAGATCAAGTGTTCCACTCAGACAGCACAAATTATATCCATCTCACTAACTCTAAGTGAGGAACTTAGTTTAACAAAGAGATTTGACTTGCATGCTGGTCGCTCTGGGATGACACAAACCATACGATCATCCTCTCCTTAATTTGAATCCTACACGAAACACGTGAGAATCACAATACTGAAGTACATAACTTTCATGCAAAGATAATCGGCCTGAGAATATATGGTGTCGAAAACAAAGAAATCAGAGTTGTTGACTAAGAGCTTAAAGTATTTTTCTATTCAATGATGACTATCTTTCTAATAGTAGAGAAGTCGAGATAGTAAACAATAATAGACTTATTCAACTAGATGAAGTCAAGTGCAAGGATCACACAATGTCATCAAACTTGGTTAAAAATCAAATCCTCATATATAAATCATCATGAAATCCATTTTAATAATTTTATAATGTCTTTTTTCTTTTCTTTCAACCTGTAATCACAAGGTAAAATTCATACATACTACTCCCCTCAATAGTGCCAATAATGGCCTTTTATTCATGTCTAAATCCCCTTAACCGATTATATAATCTTTGCAACAATTCATGCCAAATTAATATCGCCTTACTATACTATCATTCTATTCCTTTTGTTGTTCCTTTAAAATTCAACGTTTACTACCATATAGACTATAGTTTTTTGTATAGGATTATAGTGATACCAAAAAAATTGTCTTTGAGCTTCATATGCAATTTATAGTCACAAATCCATTTTAATAATTTTCTAATGTCTTTTTTCTTTTCTTTCAACCTGTAATCACAGGGTAAAAGTCATACATACTACTCCCCTCAATAGTGCCAATAATGGCCTTTTATTCATGTCTAAACCCCCTTAACCGATTATCTATAATCTTTGCAACAATTCATGCCAAATTAATATCGTCTTACTATACTATCATTATATTCCTTTTGTTGTTCCTTTAAAATTCAACGTTTACTACCATATAGACTATAGTTTTTTGTATAGGATTATAGTGATACCAAAAAATTTGCCTTTGAGCTTCATATGCAATTTGCAATCACAAATAACCCATCATGATGTACTTATCCATTTCAACCACCTAGCTCATATCCTATGTGTGTTATCTTCATTAATTAGCCATCATTTTATGATATTCAACTGATATAGTTAAACTTTAGAACCTGTAATGACATCTTTAATTTTTCCCACTGCGTCAATTTTCTCATGTTCGTTACTAAAATTGCAATACAACTTTGTATTATTCATATACCCCTTTGATTTCAACATGTCCCAAAACCTCAATTTTAATGTTATGTCTACCATTAATTCCTTTTAATCAAAACCATATCATTCACACACAATTTCATATAAAGAAAAGTTAGAAATGAAATACATACTTGACTAATTGAACAAAATTCTCCGGAGGAAACAACTTTTGCACCAACAACTTTCAATAAAGATTTTAGCTGATCCTGAAATTTATACTGCAAGCAGGAAGAAGAATTAAGAGAATAACCCTGTCAAGACGAGCTATGCTTCCAAATTATCAACATGTTTCCATCTTAGATTATCAAAACCTTTAGGATATTTACATATGAACATTAAAAAAAAGTTTCAAGAATAAAGTACATTAAATGTATCGGCATGTTATTTCCAAAATGGAAATCTTAAAACTCGCTAGTAATACTTAAGTTGGGTTTACAGTGAGTATAAAACACTTGAATTACAAGAACCAAATGCTAAGATTCCAACAAAAAAGTGTATCCTTTCAAACAATCTTCACGTCCTCTAAGGTCGACAACGTCATGGAATATAAGGTCATGGAATATAAAGAAAGGGAAATAGAGAAGAAAAAGAAACCTTCTTCGGCTTAATAAGATGGTCACAAGGTCATGGAATATAAAGCTACCATTACCAAACTATAAAGTCAAAGCAATACTCATGAATGACAGCTAGGAATTTCGATGCTGATATTTTTTTCTGCAAAAACCTACAAGGGAAAAACAGTCACTGGTTAAAATTCAAACACCAGATAAAGTTTTCTACTAGTTGTAGACTAAATCATTCAATCAAATCTCACAATTCAAGTCACGAATTGAGCATTTCGTGTTCTCCCTGGTGCAACTCTCCCTGTCACGACCTTGCCCCCTTTAGTCTAGGGTTTTTGAAAATGAAGCAAAAAGAAAAGAAAGATACACAAATGATGAGAAAAGAAGAAAGGAAGAAGAAGCATACAACTTTCTTCCGATCATGTCCACCCTCCAATCACGTCCACCCTCTGATTAAGTGGAACCCATGGAGTTCTCGTGCTCTCTATCAACGTTAACCCTAGCACAGCACGAAGAGTTGCTCTTCGAAAATGAAATGGTCCATCCTTTGCAAAAGTGAAGTTAGAGAGAGACTTTATTGAAACACAACATTTCATTTATTCCGCTTTCAAACTAGCCCAACAGCAACACACTGATGGACAAATTTATGAACACCAAAATATGATGTCACAAACTTGTTTTTCAATCGGCAAGTATGACCGAATCGTTCAAGTAATAAACTTGGTAAGACCAAGTATCGTTCTTCCCAAAGGACTCACGGCCTAGTTTAGTTATGTGGTTTCTTGATTAGCTAAGACTTAAAGACGAAATATTTGGATTTTATATGCAAAAGACGAAAATTAAATATGTATGCATGAAGTTTTGATCAATGGCAAAAAGTAAAAGATAAACACTTTCAATGAAATTTATGTATGAATATGTTGTTGGGGGTCAATTTCATCTTATCCACTCTCATATATTTTAGGAATTCAACATTCAAATCATCATTGTTAATGCCATTCTCTAAAGTACCTTTCAAGAAGGCTTCTCCCTAATCACGAGTTCATACAATTCCTAGCATTCCTAATGATCAGTTCATAAGTGCAGGAGCTTAACGACAACCAATATCATATTGGGAGAAATTCCCCGGATCTAGACTTCCCCGTACGCGCCCGTATCGACAAAACCAATAATCATGCATCGAATGAGTTAAACAATGCAAGCATTAAGCAAAGAGGAAAAACCCTAACTAATGATGAAAGAAAGCGTAAGTCTTAATTAAAAGATGTTAAAAACAGATTCCATATATGAGAGCTTCAAAAGATTACATTGATTCCCCAACAAACATACAAAGTTTAGTTCACCATATTCATGATGAACCTAGATGAATTACAATGAAAGAATGAAAGATAAAACCCTAAAAAGGTGAAGAGGAAGCCTCAGCATCCAAGATCCTCCTTCAAAGGGGTGGAAGAGAGAGTGTTTGCTTCGTTCCAGCCAAAGATACCTAACCCTAGGAAACCCTAAAGCTTAAATACCATTCGTAAATTACAAAAAATTAGGTCCAAGCCCATTAAAGTGCCGCTCAGCGGTAAAATACCGCTCAGCGGTAAGTGCGTGTCTTGTTTTCTCCCCTCAGCGGCCATTTTGCCCCTCAGCGGATCTCCCTTAAGCTCCTGAGTGCCGCTCAGCGGTAAACTGCCGCTGAGCGGTGACTTCGGCTTCTCCTTTTGCACTTTTTGATGTCTTTTCTGATTTCATCTCTCTCCTTCTTCACTTCTTTCACCAAATTCACCTTAAAACCTGCACAAAAACACTGAAATCAAGCATAAACCTGTCCAGCTCTCTTATTTATGAAAATATGCAGAAAAGCATGATTTCAAGCTAGTTTCTAAGTGTAAAGGTTGCTTTTAGTGTCAATTTTAAGCATGAAAATAACAGTTTTTCAATTGTTATCACACACCGCGTAAATAACACAATTACCCTTCATGACATTCACAGAATTTGGCCCCACCGCGTGTCAAATGAGTGTCAAACACTTTAACCATGTCAAAGTATTCTTTTCCTTTAGATATTGCAAGACTAACTGCATACTTACCCATGTGAAGAAACAATAGGAAGATCCTCATCCGCAACCTGCCTTTCAACTCTCTTTTCACATTAACTCTAGAAACTACAAAATGTTATATAGAATTTCAACATGCTGATTAAAAATTCTTATTACCGAGTGCCACCAATCTTTTCATTTTCATGCATAATACAGTTCTCCAAGCATCACGTGATAGTGTGATAGGTACCCAGACTTTACAAGAAAACTCCACGACATTCTTGGATGTTTATTAAGAAACCAAACAACAATGTTCTACCAATGTGGTAAGAACAGGAACAACCATGTATAATTTTCAAAGTCTTACGAGACGACTTGTCTCTCGTAACTTTTCCCTTTACAAAATAATCCAAAAATTGTCTGCTCACCTCCTAATAAGATTATTTATAATATTCTGTTATAGTTGTGTAATTACAATTGTACTAACTACCTTCTTTATTCCTTCTTTTGTAAATTGTATCAAACCTATCATAGTGCCATTTGTGTAATGGGAGCAATTGCCTACAAAAATAATGTTATTAGATCAACAACAATTTTGACAGCTTGTGGCATTATACAAAAAAGAAATGAATGATCTTGTAGAGGAATAGATTTTGAGAGGCATTAGTGCCCTATAAAAGACAATGGCAAACAACTCTTACAAGCTCTTAAAACTGCACGACAACTAGAATTAAAACCCTTGACTTTATCACTCATTTAATAGTATCTATCTATCCACCAACAAAAGGATTAAGCAAGATTAATGCTATTCTAATATATAATCCAATTTTAAAAACTTATATGAGTTCAAGTATCAATAATGTTTTGATTAGCCACACTGAACATAATTTAATAGATGAAGGACACGCAAGAAACCTACTCAATCGTTTGGAAGATATGATGGCATGCAGTCATTAATAGAAACTATTCATCCTAATGCACACACAAATAGAATTTGTTCATAGAAAGTTGGGAATATGGGAGACTGCATCAATCAATCATTAATTACTCAACAAAGCTAGACAAGTGAAAACTTGCAATAGAAGATAAGTCAAAAGCTCTCTTGTCTTACTAATCCTGTAAGAAAATCATAAATTTTAATATTTCAAATATGCACCAACCTATTTGATACATATTAATGCCCCATTGCCACAAAGAAAGAAGTATAAAGAGAAAATCAAGTAAAGAATAATAAGTAATTAACCTTGAGGGACAGCATATGAGAACAGGGAATTCTCAAGATAACTAACACCTGGAAAAAAATGCATCATATTCTTAACAGTAAAAATTGCTTTTAAGCCAAGTAACACTTTACTTTCTACAAGAAACTCCGATCTTTCACAAAACTTCTCCAAACTCCAAATCGAAAGAAATGACTGCACAAAAGAAACAATGATATTTTAGTACCCAAAGCATAATCAAGAATCACTCTATCAAAAGTTATGCAAGCATTAGCAAAAACACTAGGGAAGCATATACAAAAAGAGTATAAGCATCTTGTTATTACGAAAAACTATAATTTTAGCATTCACAAACAAATAAAATAAAAGAATATTAACCTTCTTCTAGATTAGAGTCATGAGACTAAATCACAACTTCAGCTTCAGTTTGGAAAGATGACAAGTATATTGTGTATCTAAAAAGGATCTAGACCAGAAGTACACTTTTGTATATTGACATAAAAATATTGCCAAATTTAAGAAAATGCAATAAAGACAATATCTAAAGGTTAATTACGAGAAACCTTTCTCTTTTCATCAGCACATAGTTGCTTTAAGGGGATTATACAATTTCTGATTTGCAGAAGGATTTGACAAAATTGTTTCAATTTTAGAAACATTGACTTCAAGACTCTTAACCCCACAAAATCATTGTGTAAGGTGAGGATTGCCTAAGCTTTGTAAGTTTTATTTAAGTCATATCTCTAGTCGATATGGACTAAACACCACCTTCAGGATACAAATAAGAAAACATCCAAAGGGGCAAAGACTAATGTAGATTATGGATGACCATAATAAAGTAAACTTTCCAACAATAAAGCACAATAAAAAAAGAAAAAATGGCTTAAATAAGTAATCTCACAAATGTGGCATCAAATCTCAAATGATGAGCAAAAGGAAAACTAAAACAGAAATTGACCTATAAAACCTGATTTTAAAAATAATGGTAGCAAATTTAAACAATATGATTAAGGATTATCTAATCAGTAAATAACTGATGCAATGAGATATCGATCCTAGTTAAGGTAAGGGGGTGAATGGAGAGATAGAATTCAGGTAATGATGTTAAAGAAGACCAAAATGCTACTACGTTTGATATTGGTATTACGTGACAGAGCTAAAGACAGGGGACACTACTAAGATGTTAATGCGGAAGAATGCTAACCCAAACCACAAACCAACACAACCATCCACCAACACAAAACTAATCATAAGTATGATAATTTCAAAACCCACTAGTGCAAAAAGGACTATAGACGTCTGTTATTTTGGGCTTTTAACATCTGATCTCTGTTCGACGTCTATATGGGTGACGTTAATGAGACGTCGGACCCTTTAGGTCAGACATCTCTATAGACGTCAGACCTATATAGGTCCGACGTCTATATTTACGTCCGATCCATACAGGTTAGACGTCTCTAAGGTTGCTCCTGACTCATGGTGATTCAAGTTTACAACTTTATATTTTAGTTGAAGAGAATGTATTGTACATTTTTTTTATTGGATGGTTTTAAAAACGTAGTAGAGGGAATTGGAGGAGTACAAAACGCAAGAAATCGCCGCCATAGAACGCCGCCTAAAGACACGAGAATAACTACACCAAAACCCAACGAAAACGCATTTTAATCGTTTCAAATGAAAGATAGTGCATCAAAGAGTGATGTAATCGGAGTAAAATTAATTTAAAACGGTGCAAAAGTGAGAGAAAGAATCTGAAAAGCAAAACCCGTAGAGAGAAAACGCAACGAAGATGATGAACAATGAGTGCGCGTAATGGCTGTCTTGCGTTCACGGTGTTTTAATGCCAAAATTTAGACATCGATTCCCTCAATTAACAGACGTCTAAAGTGCTTCAGAAGTCGGAGTGGCGGGATTAGACATCTAAACGGAGTCAAAAAGTGACTTTTTAAATTTCTGGATTTAAGGTTTAGACGTCGGTTCCCCAATTAACAGACGTCTAAAGAGCTTCAGAAGTCGGAGTGGCGGGATCAGACGTCTAAACGGAGTCAAAAAGTGACTTTTTAAATTTCTGGATTTAGGGTTTAAACGTCGGTTCCCCCAATTAACAGACGTCTAAAGAGCTTCAGAAGTCGGAGTGGCGGGATCAGACGTCTAAACGGAGTCAAAAAGTGACTTTTTAAATTTCTGGATTTAGGGTTTAGACGTCGGTTCCCCCAATTAACAGATGTCTAAAGTGCTTCAGAAGTCGGAGTGGCGAGATCAGACGTCTACACGGAGTCTAAAAGTGACTTTTGAAATTTCTGGATTTAGGGTTTAGACGTCGGTTCCCCCAATTAACAGACGTCTAAAGAGCTTCAAAAGTTGGAGTGGCGGGATCAGACGTCTAACCGGAGTCAAAAAGTGACTTTTTAAATTTCTGGATTTAGGGTTTAGACGTCGGTTCCCCAATTAATAGACGTCTAAAGTGCTTCAGAAGTCGGTTCCTCCATAACAGACGTCTAAATAGAATAAAAAAAATTTCTTTTGTAACTTTTTCGTTTAGTTTTGACGTCTATTCGAGGGAGCCAACGTATATGAGTATTTAGACATCGGACCCTTCCATAACCGACGTCTAAATAGTTGTTTTATTTACGAAAAATGCCACCGGTCATTTTTTACGTTGGATATTCGAGGGTCAGACGTCTAAAGGGTGACGTTAAAGGTCTTTTTTGCACTAGTGACCGTAAATAAACAAGTTCATAAACATAACTAAAATAGTAACAATAGCAATTTATAGTGAACCTTAAATAGTAACAATAGCAATTCTCCATTACAAAGTTTCTATTGAAAAAAAAAATCCTAAAACACATACCTTTATATTGTTCGTGGGAAAAAGAATTGGGAAAAAGGGTAAAGATGGAACAATTTTTGTTTTTTAAAAGGAAGGACTTGGACAAAATTCTAATGGGGAATCATTTCATAAAATGGATAAATAAAGTTTTATATAAAGTGGCATTTCAAAATGACACAATTTTAAATAATAGTATGACAATTCATGGTTACAAATGTCATGTTATATACACTAATGCAACTAAGGGATATTGCCTCGGTTGTTTTGGGTTTATAACAGCGGTTCTACAACCGAGGTATATTCAGCCGAGGTAAAAAGTTATGACTTTTTGCCTCGGTTCAAAAAACCTGAAGTAGTAACACGATTCAAAAAATAAAAAAATTGGGTCTATTGTCTCGGTTCTAATATGAATCGAGGTTGTAGACCCTTAAAATTAATTAGTTAAAGGGTCTATTGCCTCAGTTGGATCCAGAACCGAGGTAATAGACCCTTTTTTTGCCTCAATTTTTACCAGAACCGCGGTCTAAAGTATATTTTTTTAAAAAAAATATTTTTTTTGTATCACATAAACCATATGAAAAAATCCCAAAAACACAAACAAACGCAGAAAACATTGTTTTCTATTTATCGGGAATTTTTTTTTCAAACTTTAAAATAATATTTAAAATAGTTACATTTTGAATTTTGAGCTGAAAATTTTTGTGCAGGGATTTCATGATTTTTTTTGTTCTTCATACAAATTTTCACTTCATTTAGAGTTCGTTTGAGCATACTCTCAATTTTACATATACCTATGTTTTTATGTGTATGGTGTATGAAGAACAATCAATCAAATGAAAACTTGAAAAACCTAAAGTAAAACTAACCTTGAAAGTGAGTTTGGGGCTAAAACGAAACGAAATGAACATCCCAAAGCGTTTATTTAAAGAGCTAAAGAACACCTGTGCACAAAATCAATCTGTCAAAATGAAAGAAAATCATACCTAAGCACTTAATCAACGTAAAATGAAAGAAAAAAAGCAAGAAAAGTTGAAGAGGATGGCTGCGAAAATGGAAGAAAGAGAATAGCGACGCACAACACAAACAGAAAAGCTTTTGTTTGAAAATGCATTTGTTCGCAAAATTTAACCCTAAACAGATGTTATTACCTCGGCTATTTTTTTAACCAAGGCAATAAGGGTCTATGACCTCGGTTCTATAAAGAACCGATGCCTAAACCTTCTAAAAAAATAAATAAAAAAATCAGTTACTTTATGCCTCGGTTCTCTAAACAACTGAGGTCGTAGACTTTTGCAATAATTACAAAAATGTCACTGCGCCAGTTTTAGGCATCGGTTCTATTTGAATCGAGGCATATACCTTTGTCAAAAATTACAAAAATGCCACCGCGCCAGTTTTAGGCATCAGTTTTTTTTAACCGAGGCATATACCTTTGCAAAAAATAACAAAAATGCCACCGTGTCATTTTTTGCTTCGGTTCCAACTAAACCGATGTCAAATGCGCGAGTTAAAATCCTTTTTATTACTAGTGATACGTGTATTTTGACAGGTTCCACACATTATATCGCGAAAAGTGACCATTATAATTAACCATCATATTAAAAATGTCGTTATATATGTTTTTTCTTTCAGTGAGTGAAAAAGAAATCATGTTTCATATATGTTACATAAGATACATGATCACTTCAAGGAGACATTGATTTATCGAAGAGCGAATTGAAAGAATTGAACTAGAAGTTTCAAGTGAAGTTGTTTAATGGAGATAGACTAATAATAAGGGGTAGAGCATCCAAGAATGAAAACACTAGTACAAAAAGACCGTATAACGTCGATCGGCCTTTCATGTCGAATTCGAGGTCGACGTCATATTGGGTGACGTTAACTTGACGTCGAACATAGAACAATTTGATGTTCATAGTCAAGCAAATTAACGTCCAATTTTGTCAATATTCGACGTTAATCAATTTGTTTTGTTTTTTGTTTTTAATTAATTGTGATCCTTTTTTACAACTCTACGAGACCTGAAAAACAGAAAAACAACAAATTTCAGTTTTTGCTATTTTATAAAGCATGAACTATGAACGTGTAGTGTAGTATCAACAACAAACAACAATAACAAACAACAAAGAAGTTCAATCAAACAACAACAACAAACAGGTTCAACCAAACAACAACAACAAACAAGTTCAACAAAAAAAAACAACAAACAAGTTCAACAAATAAGTTCTTCAAGACGAAAACGAAAACTAACCTTCAAAAGGTGGGTTCGTCGAAATAAAGTGTTGCCACCAGTGAGAGAGAAAGCAGAATGCGCCTATGAAGGACAAGAACACGAAAATAATCGGTCAAAACAAACGAAAATCATACCTAAAGTAGTTAATTAACATGCATTTGTAACAAATGAAAAAAAGATTACATGTGATAGTCGTCAAACTTCGTTCCAGAAAAGTTTGAGCAGAGAAGAGGATATCACACGTTAAGATAAAGTGAATGAATTTTTATTCTCCCGCTCAAATTTTTATTGAATTCACTAACCTTTTAACGTCTAACACTGGGGCATTGGATGTTTTATATCATTTTGACGTCTAATTATAGGGAATTCGACGTTATACGTAAATACAATTTCACCTTCGCGCCAAGCATTTCGAAAAATTTACCCAATATAACAAATTGATGTCGAATTACAATTCTAAACGATATCTAATAATTGCATTTATTTACATAAATGTCACCGGTCATTTTTAACGTTGGTTATTCAGTGGTTGGACGTTGAATGTGTGACGTTATACATTATTTTTGCACTAGTGAAAGATAAGTAAAAGTTTTAAGTCTGTAAAGAGGAATCATGGAGGTGATATTTCCAACATTAGGTGCTACCAGAAATTTCTATTATTATTAGTAGAAAAAGGTCAAGCACTTTGGTAAGTCATTTAGGTATGGCAGTGTACGCTAGTGAAGCAATTTTGTTGGAAAACAAATTAGTAAGGGTCCAAATGATGCGTAATAGTTCTGATGAGGCAGAGTGGATTGTGGATTACGAATGTTCATATTACATTACACTTAACCATTTATGATTCCATAAGTTTATTGAACTTGAAAGGGGTTCAATTATCCTTGGTGATTAGAAGTTATGTTAGACAACCTACATTAGAACTACAATGCTCAAGTTACATTATGGAACTGAAATGAAATAGAAAAGTTGTTCCATGAAGTTAGGTATGTACCTAACTTGAAGAGAAATATGACACACTTGGAAGTTTTAGAAAGGATATGGTTCAAAGGTGAAAGAGGGATTTGAAAGTGAGGAGATGTTATGAAGGGTGTAAGAAAAAATGGTTTGCATACCTTGAAAGATGTTATAATATCTAACTCAATATCAACTATTAAACAATTTCTTTTGTTTAAGATGGACTTATGACATAAAAGTTTAGGTTATGTATGTGAAAAATGTTTGATGAAGTTTCATAAACAACACTTGTATTGATAATTTGAAATTTTGTGAACATTATCTATAGAAAAACTTGTAGGATTAGATTTGTTAGGCAACAAAGAAATGAGGAGATTTTTTACTTTATTCATTTTGATCCATGGAGATCTTCTACTACTACCACATACTTTGGTGTTATGTACTTTTTATCAATGGATGATAGTTTAAGGAATCTGAGTTTACTCTAGGAAGACTAAAAAGGAAGAATTTGAGAACTTTAAAAACTAAAAATGTTTGGTAGAAAACAATATGGGTAAGATAGTGCAAAAATTCAAAACAAATAATAATCTTCAATTGGGTTTATAGTTTTTCAACAACTTCTATATGTGAAACGACTTAGCAAGGCATCAAACAATACTTAAGGCTTTTCTATATAACAATTTAAAAAAAAAATGTTTTACAAAACCATTATAGAAAGGATGAAATGTATGTTAATGTTGAAGTTTTAAAAGTGTTTTGGATTGAAACTATTGTTATTAGTTCCCATTTCATCAACAAGTGTCTCTCAATTTCTTTGAATATGAAAGTGCTTGAGGAAAGTCTGTGAGATCATTCCCTAAACATTGAGAATCTACAAATTTTTAGTTGTGTTTATAGTTAAATTAGGTAAGAAAAACTACAATCACAGTAAATGCATGTTTATAATATCCAAAGGAATGAAAATAAACAAGTTATGTAGGATTTGAGAAGTACATAATTAATTAGGACATCATCTTTAATAACATAACTTAGTTATAAGTTTTACTTTAATGTATGTAAACTTATTCCATCATGTCATTGTCTTTAATAAAACTAAAAAAAAAACTTAGTTGTGAGTGTTATCATTATATTTGTTAAATTCATCTTATGTTCTTCTTGAGAAAGGATGATTCCATCATACTATCATACTAATTATTTTTTCAACCTTCCAATCTAGTTATGTATTTATCTTCTAGTTAAAAATGACAATTTGACTCATATTCCATGAAACAACTCTAATTTACTTCAAAGACAAATCTCTTTTCTATTGGTTCAACTAATAAATGGGTTGAGAAAGTCACCACCAAATTCTTCACATAAAAGTCAGGGTTAGGATTAAAGTGAGTTTGGTTTATTATAATACCTCAATTAACTCTTAATTACATTTTAGAAATACATGTCTCCTTACATTTTATGTAATTTTTTTAATCAAAAACTTATGGTAGACATCATTATATATCTTGACATCTTAGCTATGTTGACATCACAAGAAATATTTATTATTTATCATCACATGAAAAATATTATTAAAAGTAATAAAAAAATAGAAAAAAAAATTCTAGAAAATCACACCAATATCTAATGATAAAAATAAGAGATAAGCCTCATACGAGCTAAAGTACCCATTGACATAGGAAACTGGTATCGATTATGGAATACTAGGAAGCAAATCAAAATATGAAAAGATTCCCTCTTAATCAATCATAAACTGGCTAATATCTGCACAATAATTACTTTCTCGAAAAATATGAGAGACTTTAAACTCTATATATCTTTACACAACTTCAAACATTTCCTCCACTGACTTCTAATCATCCAAGGATCAATCAATTGGGAAGTAAAAGTTTTACAAACTAAAATTAAGTCAACTCTAACTAAAGATGTTTAAAACCTGCAAATTAAACATATTCTACCATAGATAGTTTCTATAAGCCCAACATAAAGGGAATTGTGGAGAAAGCTAAGAAAGTTCCAATATACTCTCATTTTTAAATTCAAGTAATGACAAATAAAATTATTAGTGAGAGAAACATTGATAATAAAATAATGCATTAAAATTTTAGCGAGGAATTTAATTTGAATTATATTTGAAAAATAATTTTTTTAAACTAAATTTATATTTTAAAGATTTACTTTAAATATTTTTATTTAAAATTTAAAAAAAATAAAATATAAAAATATTTGAGACTCCATGAATATTCATAAATATAAAAAATCTCTGTTTTTTTTTTCACGAGTACTAATTAGATAACAAATAATGGAACGAATTTCTTTTTAGACGGACTTGAACCTAACCCATTGCATTACTAACTCCAACTCAAGCAATATGCGTAGTGCAATAAAAGTGTCGTAAGAAATTTTTTGCCAGCAATTGAAGCTTTATTATGAAACATTACATAATTGATTGCACAGCAATGGAAGAGCTGGAATGTTGTGGATTTTTGTGTGGCATGATATTTACGTAAATCTAGAAAAACCCAATTAAATCTAAAAGAGGGAAAAAGACAAAATTTCTGATTGAAAGTTTATTTTATTAATGAATATATGAAGCTATGAAAAGTCTCTATATACATTGCTTCTGAAGAAAGCCCTAATGATGTGGTTTGTTATGGACGATAGTAATATTGAGAAGTCAATGGCGTATTGGCCATGCAATTATGGGTCATTGCATGCATGTTTCCATTTACAAACAAAGCTTACATCATCATGTGTATATATATATATACATGGATTTGTATAACTTTGCAAACAACATAATAAGCATATTTTCCAATGTTGTAATATTCAAAGCTTGGGTTATGTTATATGGGTTCTCAATTCTTCATTTTCCTTCTCCTTCTTGCTGTCCAAGGAAAAATGGACAGAGAAACAAGCTTCGATCAAAACTATGAGGTTATTTGGGGTGATGATCATGTTGTCTTCTTAAACCAAGGGAAAGAAATTCAGCTCACAATGGATAACTCTTCAGGTTAATAACATGTCCTTTTTGTTTCTTTATGTGCCTTGCATCTACTTTTTTTTTTCAATTATCTTTTACTTTATTAGTGTTCTTCCCTTGGATAATTTTTTTTTATGTAATATGATAAATAAAACACTTTCTTTCAGTTTATATATATATAATTGTTGAATTTGTGAAATAGACATTAATCAATAAGGACAAAACATTCTGTACGTATTGAACTTCAAGCAGTGTTATGTGAAACTTTTATGCTATTAAAAACTATATATTTTTTAAAATAAAATATGTTTTTAAGTCTAAATTTACATGTAAAATTAAAATTCCTTAGTATATTAAATTCTGTTATATTTTATTTTCAAATTTTAAAATGGATAAATATAATTATTTTATTTTCTTTTATGTTAAAAAAAATTATTTAAATTTAAATTGAAAAATATCAACTGAATAAACAGTTCAAACACTAACCTAATACATAAAAAAAACCTTGAAATAATTTAATTAAAAAAGTTATATATTCAATTTCAAAGTTTAAAATTGTAAAAATTTAGATTATATGAATTTTAATTTCACATCAAAATTTAAAATCTAAAACATATTAAATTTTTTTTAAATTTTTAAAGAGGTGAAATATCTACAACAAACTTTATATTTAATATATTTATTATTGATGATGAAGAAGACGTTAAATTAAACTAAAAAAATCATGTGGGAAAATTTGATGCAAAGTAGACATTGATTATTAAATCATGTTCGAGAGTATTATAATTAAAATGTGTAAAGTCGGTGATTCTTGTTTTTAGGTTGAGCTATTCGAACTGTATTACAAAATCAAATAAAAGCTGATAAAAACAAAAAAAAAACAAAAAACAAAATCAATAAAAGTTCATTCACTTACAGTGAAAGATTATCCCAAATTCTCTTAAAATAAAAAGAGAAAACATTACCCCCTTAGTAAATAAGAAAATAAACATATAAAGTAAATTATTTGATGTTAATTCTGTTTTATTATACAGGATCTGGATTTGGATCAAAGATGGCATATGGATCTGGATTGTTTAATATGAGGATCAAAGTACCAAACAGAAATTCTGCTGGAGTTGTCACAGCTTATTACGTTAATTCTTTTAACTTTGATCCTACTTAATTAAGAGATAATCTCATACATGCACATATTTTAATTCCATTACAACAAACTTTCATATTACCACTTTCAAAGGTCAAACTCATTCAAATAGGAATCTTCTATAAAAACGCTTTCTACAATAGAAAACTGTTTCAGACAAAAATTAAAATTTATAGAAATTTACTTACATCAAAATTTTATTTTTAATACATAAGTGAATCTTAAAATTCTTTTAAATTTTTAAGAAGGAAGTTATATAGAAACTCATTTTAATTTTAGAAGGAAGTTTTTTTCTTATTTTCTGTATAATTTAATTTTAGTTTACAGAAAAGGCTTTTTCTTTTTTCCTTTTCCTGCTGAAAGTTTTTAAGAGGAAAGTTATCTAGACAAGGCATCAGTATCAACATCGGCCCACATGAATGTCTGTGTATAAAACTATTAATTTGTAAATAAATTAAAAAATACTACATTCTTCTAAAAAAATTGTAATATATTTACATGAGAAACTGACTGAATTTAATCAATATACTTATTTTTGACTCTTATATTTCATTAATAAGTTGTTTAAAAATCACTTTTCTGATAAATAAAAAAATTAACTTTTGGTAAACAACGACCCTCTGCAGAAAGTAGAATCAGAAACTCAACAATTAAGATAAAATTTGCATTCATTTTACCTACAATAGTTTGATATCTTCTCTAGTCATTCTGCATAACTAAAAGTTTCTATTGTGAATTCTATGACATTTAGCAATGGTGATATCCGTTTGAAATGTAAATTATATAGAATTATGTTGCAAAGTTCTTAATGTGTTTGATTTATTGCAGTTAAGTTCAGAAGGAAGTAAGCATGATGAGTTGGATTTTGAATTCTTGGGCAACAGAGAAGGGAAGCCTTATAGATTACAAACCAATGTATTTGTAGATGGCCAAGGGAATAGAGAGCAAAGAATTCGTCTTTGGTTTGACCCTACTGCAGATTTTCACAATTATAGAATTCTTTGGAACCAACATCAAATTGTGTAAGATTACAAACTAATAAAAATAGGACTATCTTTTCAGAAGATTGAAGTTGATGAATTTGAGAAGCTCTTACAAGCACTTTTTTATATGCATGTATCTGAAATGAATTGGCAGATTTTACGTGGATAACGTGCCCATTAGGGTATTCAAGAACAAGACTAATATTGGGGTGGGATACCCATCAAAGGCAATGCAGATACAAGCAACTTTGTGGGATGCAGAAAGCTGGGCAACAAATGGAGGCAAAACCAAAACTGATTGGCTTTATGCACCATTCAAAGCAAATTTCCAAGGTTTTGATGTCAGTGGCTGTCAAGTTTTAACCTCAAATGCCAAAAATTGTTCTTCTGATAACTTCTGGTGGAATAGGCAGAAGTTTTGGCACTTGGATCCTGTAAGACTAAGTCAATATGAACGTATCAAACATAAGTATACCACCTATGATTATTGTACTGATAGGAAACGATACCCTCAGATTCCCTTGGAGTGCCTCTAATTAACTCATGTATATGCTTCAAAAGATTGAATCATCTACTGCTATTGGAATTGAAATGGTATATCTTTTGAGTGAATTTCTTTTTTGACTTGTCTATTTTCATAATTTTTGGGTGAATTTGTCTAATATTAGTAAAAAAAAACATGTATACAACATTGTTTTAAGCATATGAATTACTTTACTCTATGAATGATCTCTTAAACCAGGTGAATCTGGCTGGCATAAGCATCTCAACAATGGTCCAAAACCTTAAGCAATCACTGAGAGGAGTAACAAGCAGTTCATCTTTAGATATATTATGGGATTAACAACAGTACTATAACTCAGAATTGTGAAACAAGATCTAGATTTGTAGCATTATCCTACTAAAGTGTTTCATTTGATCCTCAGGTAAATCAAGGCATATGTTAATGCCTCCTTGATCTTGTGGCCCTGGCAATAGCATGACCAAACCAGGCTTAACTTGTAGTGGAGTAGCACACTTGAGTCTACCCCATGCAAAAAGCTGTTCCTCTAACCCCAATCTCCACCATGCCACCAAGGAGAAACTATCTTCCATACAAGGTGCTCCTTTGTTCACTTCTAACCAATCTATTCCTGACTTAATGTACTCATTATTCAACCTTTCAAGCCCTTCTTGCACCTTCCTTATGTGACATGAATCTTCTAGCTCCTTCAGCTCCCTCACAGTTGCTCTTGCAAAACCAGGGACCAATGCATTCCCTGCAAACCCATCTGGGAGTTCAGGAACAACCCTTTTCCTCACATCCACTGGAAACAGCATTGTGGACACTTTTTCCTCCGACATCCTTGTTGCAATGCTTCTTGCCTTCCATATTTTGGCAGCAACAACCTGAAAAGTGGTTGTGTTCTTTAAGGTTTTGTCCTCCTCCAGGGCTTTCTTTTTGAAGCTAGCAATGCTTTGTGGCGACAAATGAAGCACTCGAATCTGGTTTTCTGGCAGGGACTGCATGACATTGGTACCACTTTTGCCTCGGAGAGTAAACAAGTTGTGTGTCACAGTAGATTTTGAGTACTCAAAATGTGGATGGCTTACAATTGGAGGATTTCTTGCTCTCAGCAGTGTTCTATCTGCATTAGGTACTGTGATGAGATCCTCACCACGTGTTAATGCCCCTAAGTTTACCTCAAAATCTCTTATTGCAAAACCGTCCAAAGTGCAGTGATTGTAGTGAGAAGCAAGTGCCAAACTTCCACAACCAAACTGAGTCAGCTGTCATAAACAACAAATAATCTACTTGACTTACATTTGCATTTATTTAGATTTTATGTCTGAATTAGCTTATTCATCAGATTAACAATTCTGGCATAAATGCTTGTGCAGTTATATGGTAGAATTTATGAAAAAAAATACAGTTTGTAGTATGTTCATAAGTTATTTGTAACTTATTTCAATAAATTGTCTGTGGAAACAGAACTTATTATATCAGAACAGTTTAACTACATTCCTTCTTCAATTAAAGTGAGAATTTATACTCAAGTATTATCACTATAAGTTGTTTATACAAACTGATCCTTTTTACCTTTGTGTTTAAGAATCAAGATGGAAAAATGAATTTAATGGAATGGAAATACAAGAAACTCATAATTGGATGATTTTATTCCACACTAATCTCATAGTTTTGGTCCCTGTAAGATGTTAATATTTTGAATCTTTATCAACTAAATGATCCCTTAAAATGAACCTTCACTTTGGAGACTAAAATGCAAGGAAATCAAGAGTAAAAGCAGATAAAAAAACTTAAACAAAGAATGAATGTAAGGATGACAGAAGTAAAAGGAGCCTTAACCTGTAAGGATGCAAGGGGTTTTTCTTTCAGATCAGTTTCTTGGTCACACCCTTCATGTAAAAAAACAACTAATTCCCTCAACTGTGGATTAGGTGTAGAAATCACCCCAAATTCACTCAATTTTCTGTCAGTTCTTGCAGCTGCAACCACAATGCCAGCACCATTGCAGTCAATTTCAAATCTGTGAGTCTCTTCCAAACTTGGCACTAGTCTGCCAGCCATAAAATCATACTGCACAAGCATTTTACCAAGTGCACTGTATAATTTGTTACAAATCTCACTGAAACTCATTTGGGTAGTTGGAGGGTCAAAAAAGGAGGCAGAATCTTGGTAAACAACAAGGGACAGATCAATATTTGACAAGAACATTCTCTTGCGTGGTGTAGGTTGCTCAGGAACAACTACAATTTTCTCTACCAGTTCAATATTACCCATTCTACAAAATATCACTGATCAACTACCTTGTATATTCAACACCAACCAAGATTTTTAGTCACTAATACACAGTTTTTTGTTCATTGGTTAGTAAATTGGAATTTGGCAAAATATATATAGGATGATTTTGACAATGCCAGGAAAATTCAGTTTTCTAATATTAATTACTTTTAACATACACAGATTCTTCTGTGTTGTTAACGTAAATGGAGTTATGTATAATACTTCTCTATACACAGATGTGTTTTGATTATTTGTTAATACATTTATTGTGTATGTACTGCACATACATTTATCTATCAGCGTGTGATAAGATGTAACTATTGAAAGTAAATTATATACTTTGGTTACATTTTTAACTACAGCGTTACTTTTTCCATTTGCGATATTTGAAACCATAAATGCTAGTTTCCTATGAAACTTTCCTTTTCCATCTCTCACTAAGTCAAACCACCATTTATTCCTACCATTGCTTGCATTTGTTTAATATGAATAAGTAATGCTTCAACAATATTAAAAACGTTAGTGATGTTATCATTAAACTGCAATTTTTATATTAATTAAATTCAAATATAATTAATTTGAATAATTTCATAGTTTATTTTATTATAAAATAATATTAAATGGGATCACTTATTTATAAATACTATTCAAATATCAAATTATATGAATATATATATATATATATATATATATATATATAATATTTTGAATTTGTAAACATTGAGATGTTTCTTTATACTTAAGTAAATTTGTTTTAAGCCATTAAAATTAATTTTAATCTAATTATTTTAAACTATTAGATATAACTAAAATATGTATATAAGTTAAAATATGTATTTTACTAATAAATTTGAATTTAAGTCAAAACAAAATAAGAATTTCATGTTTCTTTCTTTTTTTGGAAACGGATTATGTGAAAACATTAATTTTGTTTACGTTGTTACAATATCCTTTTCAATTTGTTGAAGAAATATAGTAAGTATGCGTTTCGTTATCTATACTCTATAACATTAATTGCTATAAATTATTATTGCTAATATTAAAATAAAAGTATATTATTTAAGAATTAGAACTAAATGAAAATTTTGGAAGAATTTATGAGATAAAACGTGAACTTTGTTTAGTAAAAATTCAACACGTGTCAGAAAACCCTTTTGCCAACGAACTAAACTAGATTTTTTCTTTTACATTTGCATACGACAACCTTAGTTCTAGATAGTAGTACAATGAATATTTTAATATCAACTCATGTTCGTGATTTTTTTTTTAAATTTGAATTTTATTTTTTTGTTTGAATTAGCAAGTATAATGTATTATTTCTAAAGAAGAAAATATATAGTTTATATTTAATCAATAAAACATTTTTCCAAAACAAAATAATAATAAAAATAACTATACATTTTGAATTTTTTTTAGTTGTGATTATAAATAGTTTTTACTGAAATTATAATGATTAGATTCACACATTTATTTGAATATTTAATTAATAATTCTTATATTTCTATATACCTAAGTATTACAAATCACTATTATTACATCACGAAATATATGTATTTTCATTTAATATTAAAAACATATAATTATTTTTTGCAACTTAAATTTATGTAAGTTATGCAGACTATACAGGCCTACACAGGATGCACAGGAAATTTGGCACTTGAGCTAGTTTATTTAGCATTGTCAGCATTGAAATTGATCCACAGTACGCATGAATTTGCAAACACTCAAATTGTATAGACATTCAAAATCATAAAGTGAATACATTAAAAAGGAAAAGCATGTTTGGTTTCAAAGTAAAAAAGGAAAACAGACAAACTTCATTTTACAAAGCATCCACCATCACCATCACCCATCAAACCAGGTCCCTCCAGCTAAACAAAAAAACTCTTATCAATTAATCTTCATGATTTCCTACTTTTAAATGTCAATAGCTTGTTTAGGCCACTTTCAGCAACGCATGGGAAGAAAGAAGATTGAAATGGCAATAGAAGCACCAAAAGGATTTCTAAAAAATTACAAGCAAGCTTGACCAGGTTCAAAGTATAAACATAATTATAAGCCTTTTAATGTGCAGTAAGTTATAACTAGGGTATACAAATACACGACCAAGATGTCAGCCTTTTGCCTCCAAGGCTAAAAGTATCTTCTTTCTTGGTCCCTGAAATCAACAAAGCATATCAGAATCGAATTAAGAAAAGCAGAAAATGTTAATAATGGCTACATCAAAACTAGAGAAGGGTTGACTTGAGATAAATAAGAATTTAGGAATTTGTGGGAGTGAGGAATCCACGCTCCTCGATGATACGTACCATTGGTATACCCATGGCCTTCAGATCCTCATCAGTCATATGATTGAGTGCAGTCATATCAACCTGAAGAAATAGCTTTCTGTCATAAATTTTGAACTTCAACTCTCTAATGTGCAATTAAAATTCAGCTATCGTATTGAATTCTAGTCTAAATGTAACTACATATTTAGATTGGCTTATTTTGAATAAATCATTTCCCTCTGCAACCTTCTGAAGAAAAATTCACAATTACTATTTCTCTAAAAACTAAGATGAAGGAACATGGATTTCGATAAAGGCGAGGTAACAGATATACGACATACTTCCTCAGCCTGAAAACTTATGAGATACTTTTCGAGACCCAGTGACAGCAAAAATTCATCCAGTGATGAGTCAGCCTGTCAAGCAAGAAGCAGGGTTATACTGAATTTAGTTTTTTCCACAAGTAAAGAAACACATTGCCTAGCACGGAAAATTCTGGGAAAAACAACGGCTCATTTCACATAATTATTTTGTACGTGTGAATAAAATGTGGGACAGTTTCATCTATTTAAGAAGATAATATAATAAAAACAGAGATAAAAAAAGAAAACTAGGAAAAAAATTAAAGGATTAAATATTTTAAAAGAAACTTACATCCAGGGATTATTACAATCCTGGTGTCTCCATTGTTTTTATCTCAATAATCAATCAGGTTCGGATCACAAACAAAAATGCGTCATCTACTTTCACTTTCAGTATCATAATAACAAATGTTTAGTTCTTAAAACTATTTCCAGCCTCCCAGTAATGTCACATCCCAACAGAGATAAGTAGGAGGCGGAAAATAGACATATAACCATCATTGGGCCACAATCTCCAACAAACATTTTAAAAGTTGGCCTTGGATGGTAAAGAGCACATTTGCATCATTTGCAGTTCATAACCAAAGAGCTCTTGCATAAGAAGGCATGCAATATGTAAAACCATTCATAGCCATACCTAACAAGTTAAGCTTTCAGTAGTTAGTCTTTGACAAATTCCAAGACCCAAGTCCTTATTCTATTTATTTATAGTTTATTCATTAAATAATCATCTAATTCAGGATATAGAGGGTGGATCATAATTCATAATTAAATGACAGGTTACTGTTAATCCTACTGCACACTAATAAACAGTACTGAAAGCTACAACAGCCTAAACAGCTATTAAACATTGAATTATATTTAACAATTTTTGCCCTGCATCTAATCCTATGTTAAATATTTGAATTTCTAATGCTTTTTCACAAATCCGTCCTATTAAGAATTTAAGTTAACTACATTTAACTACTAATTGCGTCTTAGTTTTCAATATTACATACTCTTTCAACATAGCACAAAATCTATGATACAATTATTGCCCTCCCATCCCAGCTTTACAGCTAGACTTTTATCATATGCACAGGTAACAGCATATTTTGCAAAAAATCAGTATAAAATAATAGTATTACTAACATAATACAATGCAAGAAAAAATTCTAGTCTCTACTGGCTAACTTCAAGTGTAATGGGATGAATTCAACCCATATAGGGCACAAGCAGAGAATCACATATCCATTTTTGATACTGTTATATTAGACAGCATGAAAGTGGCTAACATAATATCAGTCTAGTGAAATTACATGAACAAAAATACAGTCCTTGGTCGTCACTCTAATAAAACACCTTAAAATTAAGGTTAGCTCACTAATATAAAGAAGCCAATGAATCTGATACATCATAATAGTAAATTAAATAAAATTACCAAGGCAATCATTGTCATTGTTTTAAGAAGATTATCACTAGTTTAACAGCCAATGAAATGCTGAATGTAGAGGGAACAGGGTAACAGAACATGACAAACACTACAACCAATATCCCTGCAAGACCATTCTAGGAAATCTTGATTGAACAACAAAGAAAGAATATGTCAACAATATACCTTTCGGGACACCTTTTTAGGAGTTGGGTTAGCTGATCTTTTGACATGTACTGAAGGGGTCTCAACATCTATACTTTTACTGCTTGGTTTAGCAGTCACTTTGGGCTTTGGTGGATCATAGTTTTTAGGTTGTGGAGTCATTGTCCCTGATAGCTTTTCACGGAGATCCCTCTCAACAGGAACAGAACTCTTTCCAGTTTGACCTCCAGGATGCAGGCCTTTCTTTTGAAGCTTCAAACGAAGATCTTGAGCAGTGACCTTGCGATCTTCACAAGTCATTAACACACAGTCAAAACCCATAAAATCAACTATCGGCATCCAACAAGAGCAGCAACTTATAGTTGCATATGAGAATAACATAATCAATCCATACTATAGAGCTGGGGTTCATCATCGTCATAGAGATCATGTTTCCACTTGTCATCTTGCCTCTGCCTGCAAAAATCATGATTTGGATACATCACCAAGTCTTTAGTTTAAATAAGCATTTAAGTTTGCAACATAGAACGTCCACAGTGCTAAACAATCAAGTAGAACATAATGAATACAAATAAATCAGAAATAACCCAACCAACGAATGAGCATTGCTCCTGCAAGGTTTCCCTCATTAACAAGGTTGCCCAGGTCTAAGCAGGGCCTTAGCTCAAAGATCAGGATTAATCTACCTATCCCACCTCATGAAATCAAACAATTCAACGAGTAAAATTGCAATTAAGACAGTCACTCATTGTGAAGCACCAGTAAAAACCCTAAAAATTATACCCCTCTCCCCTGCCTCCCACCAGCATACTAAACACGAAGGGCACAAAATATCTACAGACCATCACCAAAACTCCACATTCAAAGTATAAATCACATGTCACAACACCAAAACACTGAACGAACAATTCCAAACAAATACCCACACATCTTATATAATCAAAGAGGCTCTAAACCAATCAGACAATGAGAATACAGTAATCCTCTGATTGAAAATTAAAATCAATCCTCAATAACAGCCACTGCATCATCATAAGCCCCCACCTCGGATAAGTATTTACGACAGTTTCACCTCTCAAGGAACTCCTCCCTGCTCCAGGCCAAGCCATTTCCCCAATTGCTCAATTCCCATATAGAAGATCACAAAAAGACAAAGCAGTTCTCCAAACACCTTCACTGACCTAACTCATGAACCCTTATCACTCCAATCCCTTGCCACCACTAGACAGGGATATTCAAAAAGATAAACAAAAGCCCTCACAACCATCACACCAAGATCAAGGCAGCACAAAGTCATCCCACACCATCAAAAAATGCAGAATGCAACACCAAATACATCAACAAATTCATATATTCTTTTTCTACAGTGGAAATATAAATAATCTACATGCATTAATAATAATAACAACAACAATAATAGCAACACAATAACCTCTTTCCGGTGACTTTGTGTTGGCGAGTAGAATCGGTGAGGAAATTCCCATCAAGACGTTCTTTCACTGACCTCCGAGTTCCAGTCTCAACCCGATCAGCATACATCCTTTGCGTTTGTTCCAAATGAAACCTAAACCTAAACACAAACACTTGCTGAAGGTGCACGAACCCAAATTGTGAAACGGTTCCAGAGAATCAAACCCCTGTGAATTTGATAGAAAGAGAATAAGAACACTGCTTCTTGGAGATTGCAAATTTCACCCCTCAAAAAGAAAACAAAACAAAAAGAGAAAAATTGGCTTTGGAATTTGGGAGTTGTGAGAGTCTATCAAGTCTCAATGGGGTCGCAGATAGAAGAAAAGGGTGAGTGAGTGGTAACCAATAAGGTCGCGTTTGGCGTGGATGCCTTTATAAAAAAATATTGAATCTGGGAAATGTAGTTGGGAATAAATAAACAACCATTCATTCTCAATTAATTTATTTTTCTGAAAACAAAATTCTTATATTAGAATTTATAAAGATCTTTTACGATAAAAAAATATATATTTTCTAAAAGTTATGTAAAATAAATTGAATTTTATAATAATTTGTTTATTTTTTAACATACAAAATATTATTTTTATTTATAAATTGAAAATGTGAGAACTTAAAAGAAATGTGATAGTTTTTAGAAAAGTGATATTAGAATATTTAAATAATAAAAGGTTAAGGTGATAAATAGAATTTTTATTAATTGAATTTCATTTTATAAAAAATTAAATATGTTTTTAATCTATAAACTATTATACAATTTTAAATTTTGTTTTTTCTCAAACTTTGATTTATTTTAATTTTTTTTTCTCCCAAACTTTATTTTTTTTTATTTAATTCTACACAGCTAACATCATTAGTTTTTTCTTACGAATACAAATATCCACATATAAATAAATTATTATATCCGTACCTATCTAAGTTAAGATGTAAATATTAAAAATATTTATACTTGTTATTCATCAAAATCTATTCACGATATGTTTTTTCTATCCATTATGTACGGATGCTTTTGACGTCCTAATTGTTACTTTCCATAAGGAATTTTTTTCAAAGGATATTAAACATAGTTGGTATTATATGATGGAGTATTTCTCGTAGAATTTTATGAAATTTGTTGGACTGTTTTTGTCAACAAAAAAGAACTTTCTTCTATTCTTTCTAAAATATAGTAAATATTTTTTACAAATACTTTTAAGGGATAAAAATAAAATAAAATAAAATAGATAATGTTTTCATGAATTAACTTCTATATAAGTTTTAATATAGCTTTTGAATTCTTTAATTTGTGTATTTTTAATTTATTAAAAGAATATTTTTTTTTTCTCTTACAAACGTTGATCGACAAATTATCTAAAACCCCACCTACTTCTATTGCTCTTGTATTTGTTAAAATTTTATACAATTATAAAGTATGTATTTGTAAGCTTCACTTTTATATCTAGTAGGGAGGGATGCTTTTGGGAAAAAAAAGGTTAAAAATCTAAATCATATTTAATGTATAAAATAAAATTTTAAATCTTAACTATTTAATATTTTGTTTTATATATTTTCTTGTCCCTATAAATGATTTTCTCTTACATTTTCTTAATTTCAATTTAAAATTTTAAGACTTTTTTCTCATTTTTCTTACATCCCAAAAATATAGCAAGAAACTATATAGAAGAGTTATTACATATCTAATATGGTAGAATAGTTATTCAACTAAAGTATAAAGTATAAACTTATAGTCATCCAAAATAACCATAAAATTTACACTTTATATACAACCTGTCTAATACAAAACTATATACAATACTAGTCTAACTAAATTATGTTGTCGCATCACCACCATCCAAAGTCTGCTCCAGGGACACCTCATCTCCCTCTGCTCACACACACATGATGATCATTGCAAAGGAAAGAACACCAACACATACAAAATACAAGCACAAACAACAGGGTAAGCTAGTTGGAATAAAAAACAAACATACTATTTTTCAATTACATATCATACATAGACATTCCATCACAAAAACACTTTATGCATGACACTACACTAACTTTGATCGTCCAGACTTAGAAGGATTGTCGAGCTATGGCGGGTTGTGCACTCGTGGTGGCTTCTACTACTTTGCAAAATCATTGTCAATGGGTTTCACCCTACCACACTCACGAGGTTAGTTTGTTCCGGGCCTTGGAGCATAGTGGAAGCCTCCAAGACTAAGACCTCCTGTTACTCCTCACGACATAGATCAATCCTCTTTACGTGACAATGAAAGACCATTGGAGTTTCAAGATAACCTCCAAGACTGAGCTCATGCATTCATTATAAACATACTTGAACCTCACCAAGAGGATTCACTTTGGAACTTACTTTCACCACTTTGAAGTCATACTTTGAATCTTAACTCATGACTTTATTGCTCATACAACTCATACATAATCATACTTCATTCACAACAATTCAATTTATATTTCAAACAATTCAAGAACAATAAAAGAAAGAGTACTCAAAGACATGAGCCAGTCGCTCAGCGCATACCCTCACTAAGCAACTCGAGAGTGTTCTCGCACAACGACCCAGCTCGTTGTGCGAATCTATAGACAGTTCCTCCAGACTCCAACCCACTCGCTCAATGAGCCAGCTCCCTGAGCGAATAAAACTCCAAATGGTAACATACCCCAAATCTCTCGCTCAGCGACCAAACTCATTGTGTGAAAGTCCGGACAGTGGTCCAGACCCCCCAAACACTCGCTGAGCGCACTCATTCACTATTCGAATAAAACTCACAGTGCTCCCAAACCTCAACTAGTCGCTCAACGCACCTTCTTGCTGTGGGAAACACCAAACAGCGAGGCAACCTCTATAACCACTCGCTGAGCGACTCAACTCACTCAGCAAATCTGCATAATCTACAACACCAAATCTGTAGAATTACGCAAACTACACCAAATTTACCAATTCCAATTATTTTTTCCAACTTCTAACCCTCCTAGATTGTGTTATATACCTAAATATACTTAACCAATGTTGGCTAAACACTTCTAACCTCAATCTAAACAAGTAGACTCAAAATCTCACCCAAAAACTCAACTTAGAGACTCAAATTGAATTCTACCATTTCTGACACAATTCCAAGAAACTTAGGGACTCTAACAAGTCCCAAATGACTTACCAAGACTTCCCAAACTGACCATTTGCACACAGAACTCCAAACTCAAGTTTTCAGTACCTCACTTCCTACAAATTGATTTCTAACACAAGTAGAACTCTACCTCATTACCACCACACTCTACTAACTCAAATCGTTAACATCACGAAGTATTAAACAAACCCACACCTGTTCATAATCAACCCCAAATTCACCAAATCAATTCCACAACCCTTTTTCCTATTTCACTACCTTAAGCTTCCATCTTACACTAAACAACCACTAACAAAGATTTCTTTTGGCTTAAATGCTTACTTCGTCCTCATGTGAAGAGGTGAATTTATGTTTAGTACCTGGTTTTAAAAATGAAGACATTGGATCCCTATATTATGAAAAATGTATGAATAAGGTCTTGTCCGTTAAGTTGACAACAACGGCGTTAAGTCCATGCTGATGTGGTCGTACTTTTTCTTTTCTCTCCTCTACTGTCCAACTTTTTTTCTCTCTTGTTCAGCTTTTTTTTTATGATTTGTTGAACTTGTTCTTTCTTTGTGGACCTTATTCATATACTTTTCATAACATAGGGACTCAATGTCTTCATTTTTAAAACCGGGTACTAAACAGAAATTCACCTATTAACATAGGGATGAAGTAAGCATTTAAGTCATTTCTTTTCCACTATAACAGTCCAATTGTGTACATTTAAATTTAACCACATCAACTACAACAGCACAAACATACATATAACAGATTCCACACATGACCAACATCCATTAACATACAAAACATGCATTCCATCCAATTACCACTAACAAAAATCACATAGTAGATATTCATTGTTGGTTGAAATGAAAACTTTTATTGTTAAGTATGGTGTTAAATTTGTATATATCATTGAATTGTTTTAACGTATGAGATGATATGATATTGAATTAGAGGTAGTTAATTTAGAAGTAAACTAGTGAATATCAAATTATGTATTGATGATGAGGTTTAAAGGAAAAAGTGATTGAATAATTGAAAGTTAGTAAAATTGTTAATGAAATTTTGTAGATCTTTGTTTTGAACTTGAAGTTTGTTAATTAATCAATTGGAGTTAGAAATATTGTATTAATGTATTAAAATGTAAAAACAAATTGTTTCAATTGTGTGGTTAAACTTAATTGTTTGCATTCTGTTGTGTTGTCTGAAGTTGAGTTGTGATCAAGTAAGCGGTCTTTCGAGTCTTTAAATCGGTCGGATGGTACAACAAAAGGTAAATTGGTCTGATGGTACTATAGAAGGTACTTCGATGCTAAAGTCAATTCAGTGACAAACAACAATTAATGCAACACGATAGATAGCAATTAATGCAATAGTTAATGCATGTAACCTACCTTTTTATGGTATTGTTCATCTCGTTCGGTCCAATTCAAGTCCAAACAGTCTGTTCGGTGATCATCCGGGCTTGGTGGCCTACTTTCTGAGCTTATGGTTGACTTATTTGAGTTGGTGCATGGCCAGTTGGCCTGTTAGTGGTTGGTCGAGTTCAGTGACCTGTTCATCAAGCTAGTTCTTGACTCTCCGGGCTCGTACATGAATGACCGACCTATTTGGTGGTTAACCGAGCTTGGTGGCTTATGCTTCGAGTTATGGGTTGACTATCTGAGCTGGTGTATGGTCAACTAGTTTGGCGTTCAGTTAGGATCGCTGGTTTGCTCTCCAAGCTGTGGGTTGACCATCCGAGCTAGTGTATGGTCGATCGATCTGTTTGGTGGAAGATCGGACTCACTAGTTTGCTCTTTGAGATGTGGGTTGACCATTCAAGCTATAGTTAATCATCTAGGTTGTGGCTGACTAGGCAATCATACGGTACAATAACCAATGCCTCTAATCTCCACAATAAGCCTTTATCGTATCTCCTTCTTCTTTTTGTTTTTCTAACTCATTTATCTTACCTTCCTCATTTCTCAAATTGTCTTCAACCTCTTTACCTATCATTGTGCTTTGTCTGGTAGTGATAACTCTATGTTGATTCTTAGGATTGATTTTTGTATTTACTGAGATTTTTCTTTGTTGTTGATTTGCCAATTGTTGTGCAATTTGACCAATCTGTACTTCCAAATTTCTAAGAAATGTTTTTGTGCTCTTTTGATTGAAAGTTGACACTTGTATGGATTGATTCATAACATCTTCAATCTTAGAGACTTTGTGTTGTAGTTGATTGTGTTGTCCTTGGTAAAGCATTTATGCATATTGCCTATTTGATGATCCTCCTTCTTGTCTCTAACTAGAATTTGATTTTGATTTGATCTTCAGTTGTTTGAGTAATTGTTTAGTCTCCTATTGTTGTTCATGTAGTTTACTTCCTCCCTTTTTTTAGTTTCTGATGTAGAACAATGGTCATTTTGGTGTTCTCCAAAGCAAAAATCATATCTCAACACTTGTTGCGTTAAGCCATAAGGTCGTGGCTCAAGCTCCAATTTTTTCATTTTCTTTTTTGACTCTTCCATCTGTTGAGAAATGAGTTTATTTTTGTGCTAGAATGACATCTTGTTCCAAGCTCCAAAATTTCTCTCTTTGAAGGTTAACTTTTGTCATATTGTACTTGATGGTAACTTGTTGAATGAAGGTTGATGTGTCATCATTACTTGTTTTTAAAAGAAAAAAATAAAGTAAACCTCTACAACACTTTAAAGGTTTTATATATAATGTAATTTGAATTGGTGTAACATTTATTCTAGGTTTAATACCAATTTTGGTCCCAATTTTTGTCAGCTTTATTCGAAATTGCCAAAATTTTTTTCTATTTAATGTTGTCCTAAAGAATGTAATTTATTTTCAATTTAGTCATTTTTGCATACGGCTTTTAAATCGTTAATGGCGCACTGTCCAGCTGTGCAAAATCCAAATGAGATGGCATTTAACTGCCCACGGGGATTCCCTTCAGGCAGAGTGAGGTGGAAGGCAGGAAGAGGCCGAGCAGTGAGGGAGAAGAAGAAGGGAACCGAACGGCTGAAGGGGTGAGGCTACCGAACGGTGGAAGCACGGAGCTGATCGACTCGCCAGAGGGATTTGCGATTTAAGCTTGTGGTCCTGCAGATTTCTAGTTCTTGTGGTTTGCAGGTTTGGGGTTGGCGAGGATGATGGAGGTGTGTGCCGCGGCGGAGCATTAAAGAAGGGAGAGTGGTAGTAGTATGCGGTCATGGAGATTCCACTATTGGCTATGAATATTGTATGAAACTCGCAATTTAGGTTGGTGCTAGAGGAGGAAGACTCGTGATTTGTTGCAGGTTTGATGGCGTTGCGGATGGAGATGTGGTGGTTGCAGGTTCTTGCGTTGAGTGGAACGATTCTTACGGCGATGACGGCCTGAAATGGGCTTTGTTGCGCAGCGGTGGTGGTGGCCTAAGGTTTTGGAAGCACGAGGAAGATGATGTGTGAAGATGGTGGTTTCGTGAGCTGAGACCCTAATCAGAAATACATTTTCAAAAATTAGGGCTTAGGTGGTGGAGAAGATGATGGAGGTGCGAAGGTGGTGGTTGGCCGTGACCGACGCTGACGGATAGGGTTAGGTGGTGGCTAGGGTTTCTATGTAGGAGAAATTAGGGCTTCTGGAGGTAGGACACAATGATGACGTGTCAAGGGTGATCTGTCATTTATTGCACAATTGGACAGTGCGTCGTTAACGATTTAAACGTCGTCTTCAAAAAGGACTAAATTGAACATAAATTACATTCTTTATGACAACATTAAACAGAAAAAAAATTAGAACCATTTTAAACATTTCCAACCAAAATCGGGGACAATATTAAACCTTTATTCTAATATATCATAACTGACATTAATTTTTCTATTACTTAGAGTTGTTAGACCTTAAATTCCTCCAACAAACACTTGGAATATCAGTTGTTAGGCCATCACCTGTTACACCCAAATGAAGATTTGGATATATGAATCTTGGATATGCCTCTTAGATTATGTGTCCCTGTATTTTATACATATAGAACAACGATGACATTTATACCAGTAAAGTATCATTTTTTAGATGACTCCAACACATTATTAATAAAAACAAATATAATTATTTTCTAAAAATTCATAAATTTATTATATAAGTTTCTATTATAATTATAGAAATAAGTAACAAATCATATATGACCATATTATATATATATATATATATATATATATATATATATATATATATATATATATATATATATATATATATATATATATATATATATGTATGTATGTATTATAGAAAATGTTTTTATATCTTCTATTATATCTTTCGTATAATGTGAAATTTTGTAAAATTTTAATTTTAAATGAATCTCAACCAAAGTATCTTTTTCAATAATCACGATTAAAAAGAATATGAAATATTTTAAATGAAATATATTCTCCTTTTATTTTTTAAATGTTAGATAAATGAATTAGTTTCGGTTTTATATCAATGACAATATAATTAGATTGTTATATTTGACTAACTATGTTTATAAATTATGTTACATTATTGAAATAATAGGTATCAAAGTATACATATCTATGTTGTATCAAGTGTCCATGTTGTCCATGCTACTTAATTTTAAGGGTTAAATATGTTTTTGGTCCCTTAACTTTCGGTGAAAATTGAAATTAGTCCCTCTTCGAAACTTTGGACTAATTTAGTCCCCAAATTTTAGAAATGTGTGAATTTAATCCTTTTAACCAAATTTTATTAACTTTATTTGATGTTTCAAACGCATTTCTCAGTTAACAATGAAACAACAATGTGTTAAACGATATAAATAACTCAAATGCTATTAGGAAACGCACTTGAAACATCAAATAAACCTAACAAAATTTAGTTAAAAGGACTAAATTCACACATTTCTAAAGTTTGGGGACTAAATTAGGTCAAAGTTTTGAAGAAGGACTAATTCCAATTTTCACTAAAAGTTAAGGGACCAAAAATATATTTAACCCTAATTTTAAATGGAAGTAAAATTGTTCCAAAACATCGACATCACATAGTGGAGAAGTACTATAAAATTCGCATTACAGACTTTTTTTGGGCATAGATAGTAAATTGTCTTAAATGATATTATTTACTTGGTATATTAAATTTTAGTATGACTGATGTTATACAAGCATTATATCATCTGCAGATTTCTCAATCCAGTATGAGAATTCAATTGAATTTCGCTGTATTGCTAGAATAATGACACTTTCTTTTGAAAGTACAAAATTATTGTAATTATAATAACAAATTACAGAGACAAACATTTTGCGCATCAACACTTATCTAATGTTGTCTATTTTAAAGCACATATTACAAAGACTAAGTTAGAATTACAAAATACAGAAGCCAACTATATCCTTTCCCCAATTCTGGAAATGTTAATCATATTCAAGTTGCAATGTCTAACTCACAACCAGCTTTTAGTCACCCCTCTTAATATTATTGAAGGAAATGGAAACAATATTATTTTAGGCAATTAAATCTATGTTACCATATTTTAATGACGTATCAAATTATTGTAGGAAGTGTTAATCCTAGAACAAGAATGGGATATAGAAGATCTGCAACTCTGTTTTAAATAAAATGCACCGGTTGATAGTATTATCTGCAGTCACTCTTGCCTTAATTCAGTCATCTCTAGTGGAAATAAAAAAGAAAAATAAAAATAAGGGAGAACTAAAATGAAATTAAAAAAATGTTAGATAGAAAACAGTTAAACAAAGAAAAATATATAAAACAAATTAAAGTAATAAAGAAAACTATTAGGTCTTACCTTGTTTTTTATTCACCCAAACAAATAATATTGTTTCCATTTCCTTCATTCCTCAAGTTCTAAGCAACCAAAATGCACATTAATGTAAGTATTGTGTTATTCATTCCTCAAGTTCTAACAACCAAAATGCGCATTAATGTAAGTATTGTGTTAGATTCATTCGGATAAGAAATAACTTCAAATTTAACTCAATATCTTTTCTTAACTCAATTTTTGATATGAGATTTCCAACTCATAGTTGTTCAAAATTCATTATAATTAGATGTCTGTTCTGTCTTTAGTGTTCATTGTAATTGTAAACTCTGGGCATTATTCTGTTTATTTGAAGTTTATGCAAATTATTAGAGTTTATCATTTGCACAAGTAAAATGACTCTCTATCAACAGAGTCTCTCTCTGCTTCATTTGATTGCTTTAATGGAGGAACCGTGGTCTTTAAATGCAAAGATAGATACTCAATTTTGTAACAAAATTGACATAAAAGGAATCTACTTTTGATTTATCAATGTGTTCTAGAATATATGCAATTCCCTAAAAAGACAATACAGATAATAAAATTCCCTCGTATATCTCCGTATTTTTTGCTCCACTAACAAAGTTCTACTGGTTCAGTAAGGAAGGAGAGATGGGAAAAGTAATTTTACAACGGATGCAAATATCAAATATTCCATTAAGAAATCACATAAAGTAATAAGCACAATTCAATAAAATATAGTCAAACGTGTCGTTTTTCATTCACAATATGAAGTGCACAGTAGATTAAAGATACAAGATTTGATAGATTTCACAGATTAGTAATGAGACTTTTCAATAGCTAAAGTATGATTTTTTTAGTAAAATGCTTTTCCCCCCCTCAATCTACTCAACTATGGTACAACCAAAAGCCGCCGTGCCAACATTACCTTGCTCCAATAATGTGAAATGTCCCGTAAGTGTCATGTTAATATTGTCATTTTCAGCAAAATTCACACATTCAGCAGATCTTGAGAAGAGAGGAAGGAGGCTTTACTGACGTGCTTTACCAAATGCTAGGGGCCCCAACTACCAGGAAACCTCCTTCATCGTGTTAATCTCTGGTCAAGAGGATTATGAAACTTTTTCTTTGGCCTTCGCTGCTAAATATTTTCTACTTTCTTGTTTGTACCTCTTCCATTCTCGTAAAGCACCTAGGAGGACATGCATAATAACTGGCAGAAAAAATGGCTGCAAAAATCAGAAGGAAATTAGTCAATTGCTGCTTAAATTTGTCACAACTAATTGATGTCGTTTCTCAGCAGCAGAGGCAGTACCAACAGACATTATGAGGTCGGCAAACAAGCCAAGAATTTAAACTTTCTTAGAGAACAAAGGCTAAACAAAAGATTCAACTCAAGCTTCTGAAAATGACATTTTTTTATGGGCACCACAGTTCTTCCAAAATCTAATATTCATTTCAGCCTTTGTGAAAAAAAATAAAATTGACAAATTAAACAAGAATCATTTCACATCCATAACCTAAATTTCCTAATGATGCATGCCACAAGGTAAAGATGACCACCAATATAAAACAATCATCCACAGGTCAAGTTAAATTAATTCACAGAAGCCGGACTATAGGGCAGAGAGAAGAGTTCAAGGACAAACCGAATAGATGGCAAAACAATGCTCAAACGAATAATAGCTTATGGACATAATTGAAGGATGAAAAAAGGCATCCTCAGCCAGAGATCTTGATTGCCTTGATGAAACTGATAAGAAAAAAGAGATTAACCATATTTTAGTAGCAGAAATCAGGCAATAAACCTTCATCAAAGTCGGTAACAAGCATTTGAATTCACCATAAAGTCTATGAAAAGCATACCAGCTGAAGCATCATATATTCCAATAGATGCATTACTTTGAGCAAATTTTGCTGCCTCAAGAGAAAACTTCACCTGCTCGAAGACCATAAAATATTGAGAAACAGTATAATTTGGAAATCAAAGATGAGGTCAACATTTATATACCAATTCATTGGTCAAAGTTAATATACAACAAATTTATTAGTGCAGCTGAAAATCAAGTGTCACTTTCTGAAAATCAAAGGCAACACTTCATCGCCCTATCAGGTATTAGCATATGAATGACATCATAAATAGTACTGTTATAATTTATATTATTTTCTAAGTGTTTTGCTCTGCATGTATCTATCTACAACCTAGAATCCTAGGGAAAAACTCTATCATATTTTCCTTTTTTCTCTTTCCTTAAGTTTATGTTGAAAGTCATTGATCCTTATAAACATATGAATCAGAATCAAAGAGAGATATCTAACATCTATCAAGTTATTTTTCTTACATACTCCTTCAAGTTAGTATGAGAGCGAGTTGATCCCACTATGGGTATATCCCAATGAGTTAACATCCTCCACCAACATTGTAACTTCTCACTATTACTAGGTCTAACCTATCTTTTGCAATCAATGGCATTAATCATTTTGTGCACACTCCTAGCATTGATCTTCTTTGATACCTCAAAAAGACTCCAGGATAGGGTTAGCTATATGAAGATAAAAAAAAGTACCCAAATATCTAGGTTTTGTGATGCTGATTGGGCAAGATCTCTTGTAGATAGACATTCCACAACTGGATCTAGTTTTTCATTTGAGGGAATATTATTCTTGGAAAAGTAAAAGATAAAATGTAGTTGCTAGATCAAGTGATGAAGCTAAATATAGGACAATGGCATAACTCATTCATAAACTCGTGTAGATCAAAAAGTTTATACAACAACTAAGGTCTTACGAAATCCAACAAATGAAGATGTAATGTGACAATCATGCAGCGCTTCACATTGTTTCTAACCCTATGTTTCATGAGAGGACAAATACATAGACATTGACAATCATTTTGTTAGAGAAAAGTTGTTCTCCAAGGAAATTTGCACTGAGTTTGTTGGCTCTAATGCTAAACTTGCACACATTTTGACAAAATCCTTGGGAGGACCACAGATTCAATTTATGTTCCAAGCTTGGAACATACAATCTGTATGTTTCAACTTGAGCAGGAGTGTTAGAATAGTTTATGCTATTTTCTTAACAAAAGTTCTTTTGTGTTGCATCTATCTATAACCTAAAATCCTACAAGTAAACTCTATCATGTTTTCCTTTTTCTCTTTCCTTGAGGTTCTTTTTTAAGCCACTAATCCTTATATGTATGAATCTGAACATAAGTCTAACAAGCAATGGTCAAGCATGTAGACCAAAAAATCACCTGTTTTCCAATCTCATCCATGATAATCATCCTTGGCAATGACTGTACCTGCAGGAAATGAAAGTTCGACAATATTTTAATAGACAATATAGCCAGCCAAAACAGACAGATGAAGAAACTTAATTCACAAACATACCAATCTAGAAAGCGATCCAAGTGTTGTAGCACATGAAAGAAGATTAAAGCATATATGCTTCCGAGACAAAACATCCAACTCCCTACACAAAATTCCCCACAAAAACAAATTCATGGTGATTTGTTCCTTACACCAGAAAATAAATTATATAAATAGCCTACGCCTCTTAGCCACGTGCATACAACATAAATTTAACAAATTTTCCCTTCTACCACCATCAACCAATACCATGTAGTCTAGTCTAGGGTTATTCTATTTAATGGACAATTCAAGGTTATCAGATCATGATTCATATACTAGATCATTAAGTCAATTTTTTAATCACGATAAGTAACATGCATTGAATAATATAATTCAGAGACACATCAAACACAGCTTAAAATATATCATATGAATGATGTGTAGAGCTCGATCTGATTTTTTTTAAACTGTAAATTTGACGAGACAAAGAGAAGTCTCACAAGTATTTCAAGTCAAAATCAAGAAGGAAAATAAATCATTGATCTAGCCAATCGCACAATTGACCACATTAAGCCATCATTTTGGAAGAATGAAAGTAGAGTAACACAACCAACCAAAAAGGACATATGGGTGAGTGATTTATTTTCTCCAGTTTGAGACGGACTGCAGAGAATCAGAATAGGATCAGTTTCATATTCTCTCTATATTACTACTACTATTATTATTATCATTGATATTATTATTATTATTATTATTTGTACAGTTATGTTTATATAGGGATTATAGGAATAAAATGTCCTCCATTTAATTGGATTCATTGTAATTATTCTATATAAACAGACTATGCTGTGTATTTGAAACACAGTTTCAACCAACATATTTTTGGTTCTTTCTTTTTGAACAGAAGAAAATAACTACATAAAACATGCCGTTAGCAATTTTAGAAGGGTAGAACAAGGACTATTACTCTCACCATTCTGTGAAACCCCTTTCACTGCCAAGAAGAATGGATGTGCCTGACTCACCAACATAAAGGTTATCAGACTTCAGACCAAGGAGTTGCCGCAGCTGCCCCATTAGAACTTCAAAAAGCATCTGGAGATCCTGTTACAAAATACTTGTGTATAAAAGTAACAATGAGAAGAAATTATTGTCAACAACATAGCCAACTAATGAATATAAGACAAACCTGGTGAGAAATTGTATTTCTAACTGGATCATTACTTTCTAAATCTTTTATACAGCTTTGGGGATTCCAGACAACGACACCTCCCCACATCTGCAACATTCCAGAATAGATGCTTCATAATGTTAACAGACTTCGTAATTTTATAAAGATTATTAGGAAATTTTTCAAGGTAAGATAAATAACCGGAGATATAAAGCCATTAGTTTTAGAGATATCTCCATTTGGAAGCTTCAGTTGAAGAGGACACTCCTTTGCAGATGGTATATACCTAACATAAAGAAAGTTTAAAATGTAAGCCGTCTTACAGCATAACGTAATAAACAAGCTGGAATCAGACACTTGAGAAGTAATTTCATTCCTCCCCACCATTGCACCTAGTACTAAAGACGATATACCGTAAATTGAATGAAACAAATTCTAGGTTCACGTTTGTGTCAAACAAAAAGTAAATAAATTTAGGATCAAGTGATATACACCACAAGTTGCAATACTTTTGACCTTCCTCCTGCTGCAACAGAAGTATCTAAGTGCCACTCATTTGAATTAACCTGTTTCAGATAAAACCATTCATGTCATAAATATACTATTATAGTATCCCACCAGATATGTGGAACATTGAAAAAACTACTAAGAGGAAATAAAAAAGAACAGTGTGGCAGGTTTCCATAAAAAAAAAGTATATAACTAGAACCAAATCTAAAAACTCAAACATAAAAAGATAAGAAAAACCTGAGTGACCAAAATACCGTCATTTTATAAGCTGGACATCATGCTAATATGGTATGTGCATAGGTGGGAAGTTACATTACATCGTTATGCTAATAATTTTGAGTTACAAGTTAGAACTCAAAACATGGTAATTGATGTCAAAATAAGCTAAATATTATAAATCATAATTCAAAGCCATAGATAGAACATACAAAGAAAGGAAGATCCTTGGCTGTAAATATGTGGCTGCCATGCTTATCATCCCAGTAAGAAAATGAAGACTTTGGGGTATGGTATAAAACCTGCAAAACAGGAGGAACAATAAATCACTTAATCTATGGGATCCAATGACTCTTGCAATAATTGTTACATTTACACGAGACTTCACCTGGCTTTCAACACTGATGTTTGCTATGGGTTGTAAAGCCTCAATCACGGGTTGTAACAAAGTCTTATCAATTTCACGAAAATTCCTACAATATGATAATCACAAAAACTTCAAAATGGTACTATTCAAAAGTTCATAAGCAAATAATCCGGACCTGACAATAAAAAATGTGACCTACATTATATAACAGGTTCAGTGAATATTTAACATCAGCATGGTTAATCTTTGTCTTTACCCAATCACAAAATCACCAACTTAGTTGAAGCAGGTGCATTATGTATCTGCCTCAACTTTCATAAGTATATATCTTATAATTACAATAGGGTGGTATTATTGGTTCATGAAAATGAAAATATATAGAACTGATCTCCAAAAGTGTCAGCATGATCACAAGTTTTCTTACTAAGCCATAAACTAGCAAATAATCTCATCTCTCTAAAACTAATTTATATAAATGAAAACTTCCAAGCAACAATGCAGTAGAAGCTGCACCTTACTCATAAAAAGAATCAAATCACATATCAACTATTTATAAAACAGAAACAAAACCTCAATCATTCCATTTACCAATTGATACTAATCTGATTAAAATTCCACTTCATAATCCATACCAATCATATATCCAATCTCGAGGGTCTGCATTGAGCAAACTGAAAGACAGAACAATCCTCCCATCAGCACCAACAGGCATAAATTCACTGCGAACCAGACCCTCCTCGTCCCCTCCATTAACAAAAACCTTAACAAAGATCTCAGCCACACGCAACACGGCCTCCTCCTCCTCTACCCTTCCCACAATCCACGCGTGCCGATACTTCCCCACCACACTCCTAACTTCCCCCCCTTCATTCACCACCACAACGCTATAAGCATGCCCTCCTCCATACTGATTCACTACACTCCTCACCCATTCATCAGCATCCTCATCATCACTCCGCAACTTCGCACCAAAATCAAACGCACTAACATCACCCCTTTCCACAGCCACCGCGACGGAGTAATTGCCTCCGCAACCGCCGCAATCACCGCGACCTAGGTCCGATATTTTCCTCTTGATCGCCGCTGCCACCTCGCTGTGCGAAGCCTTGAAATCGAAACCGATGAAAACGGCTTGAAAGCTGCATGGGAATGACAGGGGATTCGATTCCACTTGCGACGAGAAGGAGTCGATTCGATCGAAAGGGAGGGGCGCGCGGTAGATTTCGATGGATTTCCACAGAAGAGGAAAACCTGCAACAAGAAAATAGTAATTAATTAATTAATAAATAAATAATAAAATATTTGAAGATGAAAAGAGAGGGAGGAAAGGACCTAGAATGAATGAGAAGAGCACTGAGACACATATAATGAGGCGTTTGACTCCAGGTTTTGTGTTTCGCGTGGTTTTGGAGTCGATTTGTGGCGTAAGGGTTTGCGTGTTTTCTTCTACGGGTTTTGAAGTTGATGGAGAATCAGAGATTTCCGCCATTGCTGATCCAGGTTTGGCCAGTTCGAATTAGAGAGGTTGAAGACAAAAATACACTCACCACTGGAAACTACTTTGCATATACTAAACAACTTAGATTATCATCGGTTGGCCGTCTTAGCTCAGCTGGTAGAGCGCGTGGCTTTTAACCACGTGGTCGTGGGTTCGATTCCCACAGACGGCGTCTGCCATTTAAAATAAACTTATGAAAATATTTTAAAAAAAATATTAATTAATTTATTTTAATATTTGGTTTTTCATTTGTTATTATTTTAATTAATAATATTTTTAAGAAACGATTTTTTTCCACTTTTTCAATTTATTTTTTTAATTAAATTGTTTTATATTTTAAAAAATACACTTAAAATAATTGGGACATCACACTACAAATAAACTAAATTATTGGCTTCCTATTAAACTAAATCACCTCAATTTTCATCCACTTTCTCTTCAAATTATAATTACTATGAATCATATCCACCATCAAAAGTTACTAACTTACAGAAAAACTAATGGTTTTAAAGATCTAGACTTTTTTTCTTTAAAGAATTAACTATTACCCTTTAAAGAGTTAACTCCCTAGTGACGTGGAATACTTTTTTTTTCTCTTTCTTCTACTTTTCCTGTCATGCCTCCAACCTTTTTTCTCTCTTCTGTATTTTTATGAATTTTTTTTTCTCTGTCCCTACTGAAAACTCACCACCTCTTCCACGATTATTTTCTCTCCCTCCCATTTTATCATCACTGAACTACTCCCCACTCCCATACTCATGTGAATGCTCCCCAACCTTATAACCCACGAAGCATAACTCCCACCCCTCAAGGACTTCCTCACCAAGAACCCAACATGCCCACTCTCAGTTTTCTCTCAATCTTGGACCTGTGTGTCTAAGATATATCTGAATTGAAAAAGAAAAAAACAAGTTTAAGTCGCGGGGAAAATTCAAGATCTTTGGACCGAAATAAGTTCCAAAGAAGACTATAAAACTCTATGAAAAGAAAGAGTATATAACCAAAACATTTCAACGTTATTTCACTAGAATTGAACCATCATCAATGTATTTATATGAACCTGGTATTCTCAGAAAATATTGTATTGTTTGTGTACAATAAAAAATAAATTTCTCTTGTTGATCAAAATTGATCTTGAGTTGAGGGCATCTCATAATACCAATTCCGTGTCCTTAAGAATTTTCACAAGAACAAACATCATGACAGTGTCAGGTTCTATTAAAAACTCCACCAAAACAGGAACAAAAATATCAACGATTTGGAGTATTTGGATTATAATTAAAAAAGTTTTAAATTACATTATTGTTTAGATAAAAGTAACCACTTTTGCCATGATACGGAGAAAGATTAGATTCACACAAAAAAATCAAGGAAAAATAAAGTAGATTTAAGTTTAAAAAGAAAACCTATTTGCACTCAAATGAAAGATTTTCGGCCACGCGAAAATAAAACAAAGATTTAGACCTTATTTTTTTAAAGATATTTTTTTCTCAAGCTAAGAATTTTTTCTCAAACAAGAATGTGAGTATCGCTTAACATTAGCCTTTTGTCAAATTTTCATTTAAGTTAAAAAAGAAAAACTATTTTTTCCTTTTTTTTTTCTTCCTAACTAACTTTTTAATTGATTATATGTGGATATTTATTATAAATATAAATTTAATTGATTAAATTTATAATTTTATTTAAATTATATATTTTATGAAAATGGTTGTCAAAGTGTAATAAGAATTGTATGAAATTTTTTATAAGATAATATTGAAATCATTGATTTTTGTATTAAGTATTGACACACTCAAGTAATATCTAAGGTACATAAACTATTGTGTGGACTTGAAGAAGAGTTTTTTCATACTATAATATTTGTAGATGTGTGGCTTGAATTATTTTGAACTTACTCTTATTTCATTATTCATATATTCTCTTATAAATTTAAGTCTTAGATTATATCATATGTTAATATTTGAAGACATACACTTAATATAAGTTTTTCAAAAAAAACATCAATTGATATTTTATTTCTTTTTTATGTAAAGATCAATGTATAAATTATATGATTATTGTAAGTTGTTATTTAAATAAACTGTAATTGTTGATTGATATGTTTTTTTAATTATATAATTTGTTATGTTAAAAATTTATTTCAATAGTTTATTCTTGTATATTGTTTATTTGATCAGGTATGATATATATATATATATATAAAGTAAAGGAAGTTATAAATAGATGTTGGAGAGAAACGTATCAAAGGATTAAAGTTTTATGTGTGACTCTATTTTTGTGTTTATATAAAAAAAAATTTGTATATGTTTAGGGTATGTTTCGAAAAGTTATATAGGTTTATGGGAGAGTGTTACTACATAATTATATTTTATGTATTAATATAATATTTTATTTTCATTAAATATAAATATAAATAATATATATATATATATATATTAATAATATTAAATTATTTAATTAAATTTTATTGTATTTTATTGTATTCATCATTTTAGTGTTTTTTAAACATTTATCTTTTATGCATAGAAACATTTATTTATAAATATTAAATTAATATATTAAACTGTTTTATTTCATTTATTATTTAAGTTATTTATTTTACTATTATATAAAAGTTATACAAGTTAATATTAATAATATAATTCTTAACAATAGTAATAAATTCTTTCAATTTAAATAATAATGAAATATATATATATATATATATATATACATTTATTATGATTTCAATATAATTGGTTATGTCATAAATATTTTATTTATGAATGTAATTCATCATACTAAAATTACAACTTATTATATTTAAATTATGATAATTTTTAACTTTATAAATTCATTTTAACTATTGTGTAAAGTTAAAATTAAATTAATTTAACGCACTCGTGGAGTGATTCCTTCAATCCACATTCAACTCACTCTTAACGTGGAATACCAAGCAAAAACATCAGACAAACAAAATTATATGATGCAACAAAATAAAAAGGTTTAATGTTTTTATAGTTTTTTTTTCCAAAATTTCAAAATAGGTCCTCAACTTATTCGATATCTTAATTGGGTCCTTATTTTTTGAAAAATTGAAACAAATAGAGGCTTGTCGTCAAATTGGACAAACACCGTTTAAGAGGTTTTTATGTGATATGCTGACAGTATTTTTGCCTAAGTTAAACCTTCTCGTTTGGGCGAGATATGCACTGGAACATTTTTGCTTAAGCTAAAACTAAGTTGTTTAGGCAAGATTTAGACTAAAACTTGGAGTGCCCACTGGAACATTGTTGCCCATTTTCGCTTAGGCGAAACTTGGGTCGCTTGGGCGAATTATTTTAAAATTGTTGCCTCGTTAATCTAGTTTAAGCAAAAAATTTTAGCTTAAGCGAGACCACGCGACCTTGTGTTAAAACTCAAATAAGGAATTATCGATTCATAACCACTTTCTTTCCAACACAGTGTTTTCTTTCCTCAAATTATAGGACTCGAGTAGAGTTGTCAAAACGGGTCACCCTGCCCGACCCGACTCGGCCTACCACGAGTCGATCACTTAGTGAGCCAACCCAACCTGGCTCATTTATTAGCAAGCCAGAAAAATTCGAACCCGACCCGACCCACCACGGGTTGGTGGGTAAAAGGGTTGGCTCACTGACTCACTTAATTACAAATTTTTTTATATAAATTTTTTTACAAACTTTCTATAATTCAATTCTAAACAAATTTCACTCCCAAATTTCACTACCAACATGGGTGTTTAATTAATTTTTAAAATAAGGAATTTAAATAAATTTTTCAAGAAAAAATAATAATAAATATTTTTTTATAAAATTAAAATTAAATTTTAATAAAATAAAATTAAGTAGGTGGGTTGGTGGGTTGGTGGGTCAACCCGACCCACCACGGGTTCAACCTGCATGAGTCGGATTTAAATGAGCCGGGTTGAAATCTGACCCACATAAAAAGATATAATTTTTTCAAACCCAACCCGACTCGAACCCGTAGTGGGTCGGGTTGACCCGCGGGTTGTGACCCATTTTGACAGCTCTAGACGCGAGGTATGAAGAGATAAAACACTGGTACTTTATCACAGAAAGAAAAGTGGTTTTGCTTCCACAGGAATATGATCCGTTCTTGATTAGGATTCCTACTTTTTGATATACCATTAACATCATTGCTATATTGAGGTAAGGTAGCTCATTTTCATAAATTACATAACAGAGTATATTTTGATGAAATTTGAAATTTGATCCTGAAAAAGCTACCAAGAGAGCCAAACGGTAGAATGAATATAACACAACTTCATTCATTAAAGATAGTCAAATACATTGCTATTTGAGTTTTCATTCAGAAACTCACTTTAACATCATTTGTTGCATCCTAACAAAACAAATATATCAGCAAAACTTGTGTTTCAGTTTTCTGCATATCTCGTCCAGGTGAAAAGGTTTAACTTAAGCAAAAATACTATCAACATGCCACGTAAGGGCCTCTTAAACGGTGTTTGTCCAATTTGACGACAAGTTTCTATTTGTTTCAATTTTTCAAAAAATAAGAACCTAATTGAGATACCAAATAACTAGGAGACTTATTTAAAATTATAGACAAAAAAAGGACCTACCAAAATATTAAATCAAATAAAAAATATCTCATCTTTTAAATGGTATTTTTTTTAAGATAATCTTGATATATAATGATAATTTATTTTCATGAATCTAATACTTTTCATAATATTTGAATATAATGGTTATATGAGTGTTTCTTATTTTTATTGTTTTTTTATTTTAAATTAAAAATAAAATTATTAAAATATTCCTATGTTTAAAATATGTCTTTTTTAATAATTGAGAATTTTTTTTGTCTACTAACCACTTTGCTAAAATGTACCAACTCAAAAAAAAACTTAGATAAGTGAGCAAACTCATATATATATATATATATATATATATATATATATATATATATATATATATATATATATATATATATATATATATATATATATATATATATATATATATATATATATATATATATATATATAACTTATCTTTCTAATTCAAACTGTTGTTTAATTTTTCACAAAAAAACTACGTTGCAGCATAAAGCTCTCTCCATATACTTTAACTATAAGATTATCTGATAAAAGATGTAATCTAATCTCTTAAATGTAAATCTGATGCACAAATAATTTATATAGACACGAACATATCAGTCTGAAATAGCACACTGAACCTAACTACGTTCTATTCTCATGTATTTGTATGCAGAATTACTTCGCTAACAAATGCATTTTACGAATTTCTTACCTCAGAAGCAACGAATGCAGGTTGCAGAAACTACGATGTCAGTCCTATCACTTGTGTTTATGCATAAATGGTACAACAAGATGAACTTGAAGGCACAATTATAATGTTGAAATTCAACAAACCCTTTGTAATTCTTGATGACTATTTGTGCCACCAAAAATACTTCAGCATGCATCCAAACAATAAAAGAGGTAAAGACAACAAAAAACCAAGATGGTGAATTTGTTACGCAATGATCTGATAACTAAATCGAGAACAAACTAAAAAGAACTGCAAAACTTATAAACTTAGCACAGAGCTCTTTTGGTCAATGCTGCATTTTCAAAAAGGAACAAAAGATATTTTTTTTTTTCAAAATAAAGATTTTGCAACCTAACCAAGGATGGCCCTGAAGAAATCTCATCCCCAAAATTTGTTTATCAATGCATCTCAGCCATTCCTCAACTCTTGTGTCCCAGTGTTTGAGCCTGCAGATTTTGGTTTTCTTCTAAGAGTCTGTCATATTCAAGTAGTAGATCTGCAGCTTGCTTTTGGAGGGAAGCAACATGTGCTTCAGCAGTCTCAACTTTCTTGTCCTTCTCTTCAGATTCCAATTTTATCTTTTTCAAACTTTCGGCCACCCGTGAAAGTTCTTCCTTAAGCTGTTGTATCTCCTTCGAAGCTTTCTCATCCTTTTCTTTAAGTTGCACAGTTTCCTTTTTAAGGTTTTCTAATTCTTGGTTTGAAGTTCTTGCATTACTCCTTAAATTAACAAGTTTTTGAAGATAATGGTGGATTCGATCAATAAGAAATCCAAGGAATAATGTAAAACCTGCAAGACCAAAATAATTCATTTAAGGCAAGGTAAAATCTAGTTTAAGATGTATGCTAATGTTTGTGTCAATGTTTCAGTCCCATTTTCTGCTTTTACAAATAATAACAGCAAAAAATGTCACTTTATTTCCTGTTGAGTTTGTTTAACTATTAATGAAACCAAAAACATGTCCTTAAACTAAACTGATCCTAAAACAGACAAGAAAATTGATGACCAGTGTCCTCACAGAATTCAAAACAAAGAAGGTCTAGAAGAAAAGAGAAGATTGGATAGGCATCGATCTTCTTGTGCACTTGGACTAAACTTGCTAAATAAAACACATACAACAACACATCTCTACCAAAAAATAATTAAGCCCCTATGTGTATATTCAACACAAGGGATATTAATCCCATACATAATTTTCAGTATATTCAACAGTTAATGCAGGGTGTAGGATAATTTTATATGGACATTGACTAATATTGATGTAAGGTGTATTGTGATTATACATCAACATTGATTAGCTTTGATGCAGGGTGTATGGAAATTCTTGGGATGGTTTAATTCCTAGTGAGTATACTTTCTAAGGTGAAGTATGATTGCTAGTATAGACAATGAAGATGTGTTTATTTTAATCAAGGGAGAGATTGTTGGACTTATGAAAATAATACATCTTGGAAAATCACACATCACTTAGGGTAAGTAAGGGAGTGAGTGATAGTAGTTATATAATGGTTTAAGTTCATAGTGTTTTGTTAGATGTTAAGATGTGTGTTTCTGTTATTTGGGCTTAGTCTATTATGTATTAAGGGCATTGGCCCATATCTTACAATATAAATAAATTACCCTATGTGTATGCAACACACACAAGGGATATTCTCTCCCAATCTTCTCTATTTCTCATATGGTATCAGAGCTATGGTTAGAGCCTATCCTAGCATTATTGGTTGTTTGTTGGGCATATTGTTCCACCCATTATCGGGCCGCTATTGGACCACCCATTAATGTCTAATCTCACGCTCGAGATGTATATACCTCGGCGTGAGGGGGGTGTGTTGGAAGTCCCACATCGACTAGAGATAAGGCCAAATTAAAGTATATAAGTGGGTGCAGACCTCACCTTACAAGCCGGTTTTGTGGGGTTGAGTTAGGCCTCAAGTCCACTTCTAACATGGTATCAGAGCACAGGAATAGTTCCAGTCAACTCCACGGTCTCCGGCACCCCTCACTGCTGCCGTCGCTGCTGCTGCTGCCGCCGTCGCCGTCGCCGCCGCCGCCGCCGCCGTCGCCGGAGTTCCAGAATCGACCGGCGACCACACCATCGGAATCGTCTCGGCCGGGCGACCACCGTCGTACGAAGATCGCGGCGAACGGACCTCCCACGCGCCTCCACGCGCCGCCGCAAGAGTCGCCGCTGCCGCCGCTGCCGCGCGTGCCGGCGCGTCGCCGGAGCTTTCCGCCGCCGATCAGCACCGCCGTGATCGCCTCCTCGCCCTCTTTCTGGATCTGTGGTCGTTGCGTCAATCGGAGCACTTTGAATTTTTAGGGTTTCTCCTTCCCTATGGCGTCTTCCTCGTCTACAAACACCTCTATTGGTGGCTCATCTTCTGATCCTTCAATATATACCAATTATGTGAATGTACACTTGTCCATTGACAAGTTAGATGGCACAAATTATGCAACATGGGCGTCCGACATCAAACTTTGGTTGAAGAGTCAAGGGTACTTAGATCATCTTACTCAAAATGTGACTACTGCTCCCATAGATGACACTTCCCGCTGGATGAAAATTGATGCTCAGTTGTGCATTGTTATAAAGTCCACCATTCACTCCTCACTGAAACAAATGTTTCGATCCTATGAAACATGTTCAGAAGTATGGGCACAAGCGAAGTTGTTATACACCAATGACACTCAGCGTCTTTATGGTGTTTGTCAGGACCTATTAACTGTTATTGGTCCGCGCAATCCTGGTCCTATGGCAGAATATTTGGGTAAAATTCATGCCCTTCTTCATGACTTTAATGATATATTACCTCCTGCTTCCACTCCTGCTGAAGAATTGGAACAGCGATCAAAGTTCTTCATGTTGTTGGCATTATACGGACTCTCTGATGATGTTTCTCATGTCCGTGATCAGATTTTGGGTTCTCCTGTCATACCCAACTTTACTTCTACTTGTTCTGCTCTTTTGCGTATACCGAGCAAACCCGTCACTGAGACATCCCCTCATACTGATGATTCCTCTGTTATGGCTGCTCAACGTGATGATCGAAGTCGGTCTCGCAAGCCAAGTAAAGGACGTCCAAAATGTGACCATTGTGGCAAGTTAGGCCACAAAATTGATAGATGTTATGCTCTCCATGGACGTCCTCCTCGACCTGTAGCAATGGCAAATTCTGATCCACCTCCCCGATCACCGTCTGCAGACCATCCTACTTCATCTAATATCGTAGACAAACCTGCAATCTTTAACGAATTTCTCAAATGGTATGAGGATCATCAGCACTCTGGTTCCACTACATCTGCATCTGTTGCACGTACAGGTACACCTTTTGTTGGTCTAACACCCAAAGACTAAAACACTTGGCTTTTTCTTATACTCTTGTAGTAAAGTCTTATGAAGTGTAGTTAAATTCTTGTTCTGGAGTGTGTGGGTGTACTTATGGTCAAAGGGTTTGAGAGTGTTGTCTATGTGTTGTACAAATTTTTACATAGTGGTATTATATGGTTGTCATTAGACAATAGTCATGGTTTTTCTTCCGTGTTCCTTATGTTGCTCTTATTTTTATGTTAGTAGGGTGGTTTTCAGGGATTGTTGCTCTTATTTTTATGTTAGTAGGGTGATTTTCAGGGATAAAGACAGTAATGTTCTTCATTGATGATGTGTTTTTTTCCCAACATCTTTTAACAATACCATTGTATCTGCAATAATCACTCTTAGGGATATTGCATATCCAGATGGACGATATTCTTGATTGATTCTCAAATAGATTTCTTTCCGTATAGATAGGTATTTCCGTGGATAGATAAAGATAGGAATCCTTCTAAATCTTGCTTTATTCATTTCCATTTTTTTTATTCTGAATTTTTGAATGACTACCTTTTGTGCATATGGAGATGAACAAACCAGTTCAGAATTGGAAGCACCAGACCTGGCATCCAGAGTCGTCATTTTATTGGAAATTGGCCCGTCCCAGTTAAAAGTTAGTAGCCATCTTGAAGCCTCTCCCTCATTATCATCAACATCAAGTCCTTATTGGTTTGAAGAAGCTGATAAAGTAGGTCCACATGAAAGTATCATTCTCTTACCCTGTCGAGTCTCCTACTCTAGATTGTGGAAGTAGATGTTGGCTTAAGTGTTTTTATAAATTAGATAAAAAAACTAAGGAAAGATGAGGTTTACAAAAGGAAGAAACACTGAATTGTTGGTTCTCAAGTGAGCATTAACCAAACTCCCACATTAAGTAATTCGAAGAAGAAAAAAATTAGAAAAAGGGTTTATTTGAGTATTGTCACTACAACTTTTCTTGAGTGTAAATGAGGCTTGGATAATTGTATCATGAGAAGGTTTGTAATCTTTGTTAGAAAAGTTGCAAGAGAAGGTTTTTAATTTTTGTAAAAAAGTTACATGAAGAGGTTTACAATTTGTCAGAAAAATTGTAAAATTTGCAATTTTTGCCAAAAATATTGTACACAAGGTTTAAAGCTTTTTTTTAGAAAAATCATTTGATGCTGTTATTTGTGAATGTGTTTTTCTGTTTAAAAAGATTATTTTTCTATTTGTCATTCCCAATGTGAACCATGCATATGTTCAAAATGTAAGATATTAGAAAATGAATAACTATGGTTCTCCAAGAGACCACATATATTTTCACAAGCCCCTACTTCTTTGCGCCCAATGTATTTTTATACAAATCTCTCCTATTCATAACTATATGTGTTGACATAGTTACTAATGATTGGGAATCTAAGTATGAGTCTAAGTCTCACATTAAATAAAAATGAAAAAGTTAAGCACCATAAAAGGAAGAATCATAAACCCATTCTCTTAATATTTTGGGTTGGAGATAGTGTGTTAGGATATAGGATGATAGAATAGGTGGGTTTAGGAGTTAAGGGTGTGGGGGGTGTCGGTTGTAAAAGGGGTAGCGGGTCAGAGCTGATATAAATAGAGCTCTTGTAACTCTGTAGAGGATTATCGGGTATTATTTTGTAAAGTCAGGTTTAGCCTGTAGAGAGAGGTTATGCTCTCAACCAGGGAGGTTATGCTCCCAACCCTATTCACTGTAAAGTGACAATTCTACTATTGTGAATAAGAGAATTCATTCTTTCATCTCTATTATCTGTTGTTAGCGGGTGTTATTGTTTGGGTTTCATCTCTTTTATCGGCATCGAGGGGGTGTGTTGTTAGGTTCCAAACCCAGGAACCTAACAAATTGGTCCGACCTGCCGGATCTGTTTCGGAGGGAAGAAGAGCTAGCAAGGAGAAACGGGAACGACGACTGTCGGATCCGCTTGGGAGGGGACTGCCAGATCGAGACGCCGCAGGAATCGTGTGAGGGTGAAGGAAATTGCGGTTGATAGAATGAAGGCGCAAACAGGGGAGCTGCGAGCAGATTATGCAGCAATATGCCAAGATTATGCTGCAATAAGCCAAGATTATGCAGCAATACGTCAAGATTTGCAAGAAATCATAAGGAGGTTGGGTGGTCGAGGCCACAACCAGGAGGGCCAACATTGGGACCGGCGAGAGGAAGAGGAAGGGGAGAGAGGGGATGAACGCCATGAAGTGCAACCCAGCGGGAAGAAAAGGGTAGAATTGCCCACTTTCGAAGGGTTGGACCCGTTAAACTGGATCAATAGGGCGGGTTATCGAGCTTCAAGGAGTAGCGGAGGAGGAGAAAGTGCGGTTCGCGGACATAAGCATGGAGGGCAGCGCGGGCTACTGGTTCAGAGCCTGGAAGGAGAAAGCCAAGAATCGTTCATGGGATGGGTTGAAGGAAGCCCTGGTGACAAGGTTTGGAACCTATGTTGAGCATTTGGCGGCATCGAAACAAACGAGGACGGTGGCGATGCGGATTACAAAGGATGTTGAAGAATTCCAGGGAGGCGAGAAGGTCGGGAACGGGAACGGGATTGAAGACCAGTCGTCTTGGGGACGACCGAGCGAAGAAGTGACATTGTCTGAGACCTATTGCTATAACCCATGTCGATTGAAAGTTACCGAGCGGTCAGAGGCCGATCGCCATAATCCAGGACAACCGTTCGATCCAGGCCATCAGTGGCCAGAAAAGAGTCGAGGGACGGTTATTTTGGGGGAGGATGAAGAGGTGGAGACTGAGGAAGCTGAGACCGAAGTAGACCGGAAACAAATGGAGATGTCCGTTTTCTCGGCTGGAGGCCTCACTCAGCCAAAAATGATGAAGCCGAACGGTTTGATAGGGGGCCGAACGAGTATGGTTTTGACCGACAGTGGAGCCAGCCACAATTTCATAGGCAAGGGACTGGTCGAGGAACGGGGTTTACCCATGGAGGATACCCAACCATACCAGGTGAGCTTGGGGGATGAGCAGAGGAAGAAAACCAACACGGACCGAACAGTTGAAGATAGCGGGAAGGAACCGAACGGTAGATCGAGGGTTGCCAAACGGTCCGAGGTCAAGCGCAATATCCCAGGTGAGGTTGTCGAGCGATCCGAGACTGAATTAGACCTGAAGCAAACGGAGTTGTGCACTCTCTCGGCTGGAGGCCCTATTCAGCCAAAAGCGATGAAGCTGCACGGTTCGATAGGAAACCGAACGGTGTTGCCCGTTAAAGGACGAAACCGCACGGTGTTGCCCAATATAGGACGAAATCGAACGGTATTGACTAGGGTGTTCAATCAAGGAGGGAAGAAGGTATTCAGCAAGGGGGATCCAACACTAGCTAGAAGGTGGGGGGAGCCAGAAGCTTTGTTAAAAATAAAGGAAGTAGAACCGTGGACCTTGGTGTTGGATTTGGGGGTGATAGGAAGGAAAGAGAAAGAATGGAAGATAGTGGAGGAGGAATTGCCACCACCTAAGCCTCCCGACCTGAATTGGTGGGCAGTAGCCAGTGGATTCTCTTCAGATGATAACAAGATGATGAAGAGGAGCCAAGAGACCAAGTTTTTCGATTTCAACCTTGAGGACAAGGTTGTTCTGCAGGGGGATGTAATGTTAGGATATAGGATGATAGAATAGGTGGGTTTAGGAGTTAAGGGTGTGGGGGTGTCGGTTGTAAAAGGGGTAGTGGGTCAGAGCTGATATAAATAGAGCTCTTGTAACTCTGTAGAGGATTATCGGGTATTATTTTGTAAAGTCAGGTTTAGCCTGTAGAGAGAGATTATGCTCTCAACCAGGGAGGTTATGCTCCCAATCCCATTCTCTGTAAAGTGACAATTCTACTATTGTGAATAAGAGAATCCATTCTTTCATCTCTATTATCTGTTGTCAGTGGGTGTTATTGTTTGGGTTTCATCTCTTTTATCGGCATCGAGAGGGTGTGTTGTTAGGTTCCAAACCCAGGAACCTAACATAGTGTCAATCCCTTATATAAGTTAGGTTCATGTCTCATTGGTGTTGTGTCTTTGTGGTGATTCTCTCTCAAAAAGACTCATCACTAACTACAAACTACTTGTAACTACATCAAATAGCTTTATTTCCATTTCATTACTTGTTCTCTCAACTTATAGGAACTTGGTATTATGGTGTGCCCATCTGTATTTGATGCTTGGTGGAGTATCTAAATATTTGGCTCTCCCCCTCCCCTGCCCCCTAATAGCTAGCTTTAGAGAGTAGTTTCCACTATTTCTTGGGTATTTATTAATTGTTATCTGAGCTGGTTGCCCATGTATTAGGGGTGGTGTTATGATAGGAACTTGGGATTGTGAGGTGCCCAAGTCCCACACTGAAGATCAAGGGTGGATTTCACAATACTCGTTTTTGATCTTTCTACCATTTTTCAAATCTTGCTGCCCTTATAACAGGTCCAAACATGTGGGCCAACCAAGCCCATCACATGTTCAGGTCAGACCAAAAATGAATTTTCTTTTACGATGGATCAAAAAATTTGACCTGACCTCTGAACTCTGAATGGTTTCCTTTGCTCTTTACAAGTCAACAAGATTGATGGGGTAGTGTATGTCCCATATTGATTTTGAGCATGGTTGAAGTAACTTCTCCACAAACACTTATAGGAGAGAGAAATAAGAAAAAAATGAAATAAACTTTTTCATACGCTAAAATTAGTTCGTGCACAAGTTAAAATAAGAAATTGGAAAAGTAGTATGAGAGCCCTTCTACAATTAGTTTATGCACAAACTAATTTTAAACTAATTTCATTTTCTTTTCTCCTACAAGTGTTTATGGAGAAGTTTGTCGAAACATACCCTTTGTGTTGAGGAACTACCATTTACAGAAGATCAACCCACCCCTAATGTCATTGCTATTAAGAGTAAGCTCTCATATACTAATGTTATATTAGAAGAATATTAATAAGTTTGTGATATTAATATTCAGTATTCCTCTGCATCACAAAGTTACCATGGGTGAAAGATCAACAACAAAGGAGTTAAAGAAAATGTCTAAAACTCAGGATTCATGCTTATACAAACATATAAGTTATAACTATGATGTTTGTTAAAAGGATACATTAATCAGAATCGTCTAGAAATCAATCACAAAAGAAGGCAGACTAAAGAATATGAACTATTACTGCTATCCATGCATAATACACAGAGTTTAGGAAATGAAAAGTGTAATCTTCATTGAATAATGAAGAAGAACACTATTCCACTTACAATGGGAATTCAAATTCCCAAGACAATCCTCTTCTAACCCCCGCAACCACCCCGCGCCCCACAAAACTGAATTTATATTTTCTTATTGCAATTCCATACTCCTGTAACCAAAACTCTAAGTAAATCATTTAGGTCCAATACGACAGTTAAATTCAGAAAGATCGAGAATCAGAACAAAGTTGGGTAGTGAGACAAAAGGATCTGTTTAGGTGTCAATTTTGTAATAGCAACTTAATAACGAACATTATTACTTCTCAGTTACTTTTAAAATTGAAGAGATTATGGATATATATATATTCTAGAACAAGTTCAATAACAGAGCAACAAACATATAATTTTCAGAGGCTTCAATCAAACATTTATATAGAGATATTAATAAATTCGATCATTTATTCGTGAACCTGACACATTGTTTAGAGAAGATACCACCAACCTCAAAACCATGTGCAGAAGGACAGTTCTTCTACTATATATAAGCACGTTCTTTTAGTTTAGAACAGACAAAAATGGTAAGCAGAACAATGCATCAAACACTGACCAATTTTAAAGATTTCATACAAATAAGACTTTTCTTCAACTGATGCCTACTAAAGAAGTTTGAAACAAAAAAATGCACATCAATTCTTGGAGCCTTATGACTATGAAAAATCATGAAGGGTACAATTAGCACTAAACCAGTCAACAAGGATGCAAATAATCCAGATGAAAGGAACACGAACGCACCCATGAGGGAAGCCTCCAGCAAGTGAGTTCTCCACAGAACTTGATCCATGGGCGACATCGTTCCAAGTTTAGCACCTTTGTTCTGGATCTTTACAATGCTCATGAGACTTGAAAGGAGAATCACAGACATGGTACCTGCAATAGTTTTTACTGTAGCTGGACCCTTACCCATCTTCAATTGATCCAGGCTCTTTATAACAAGATCTCTCAAGGGTCCTATCTTCACCAACAAAAGAAATGCCAGAACCACCTCAGCAAAAATTACCAAGAACAAAAGCTGAATCATCCTTTGCTCCCTCAACTAAAACAAATGCTTCCCACTTCACTACAATTGCAAAATCCTTACTTTTTTCCAAATAGGGTGATATCGCTTACGGTTTGAAAATTAAAATCCACCCCACAAGCAAACTCATGCTCCAATATGAAAAGAACACAAGGCTACCCTTGAACTGAATTGAAGGAAAGACCCTCCTCAAGTCACACTCACACAGACCCTTTTATCCCTTTGCTGAAACTGAGGCATCCACACAATGACCCACATGAATGTGCAAACGAAATACGAATATCCAGCATCAAAGCTTGAGTCTTTACATGCAATAGTTTCGAGGGAACAGGCTCAAAATTCTTTGCAAAGGAGATGTCTTTAAACCCTTTAGAGAGAGACTTGTTCGTGTAGAGGGTTTGATCTGAGTATGCGAAGGTTCCAACAATGGGTTTGGTACATTGAGAAAGGAGTTAAGGAACAAAAAAAAAAAAAAAAAAAAAAAAGCAGAATTGAGTTAAGCATTTGAACAGCACCGCGCCTCGTGTGAACGTGAATTCCTGTGTTCGTGACATGTCAATTTTCTCTTTCAGTAAAATGAAGAAAAAAATTAATTAATTTTTCAATATTTCTACATTTTCGAACTACTAGTCTGCAATTCGTAGAGAGACATTAATAAGGCCTCAGTTAATATATATTATTCTTCCTTTTACTACATACCCACGTAAATGGTGGTAATTGAAACAGAAAGAGATAAAAGAGATGGAAAAGGGTCTTCTATCAATTTAGTTGAATCTGAAAATATGATATAATTTAAAAAGGCAAAAAATATATTAGTGAATTGAAAAATTAAATTATAATATATTTGTAAGATAACATGTGTATCTTTATTGAGATTAAATATATTAGTTATCAACTTAGTTTTCATAAAAGTATGATTGAAAAAATTGAAATATCTTTTTAAAACTATATGTTGGTTTATTATGTGCTTACTATAACTTTCTCTGTTTTTTGCTAATTTTATTTCTATAAGAAAGTACATATGTCATGATAAGTAGACTCTTATTGAATTTTTTAAAAAAACATCTCTAATGTAGGAGTCATAGTCTAGGATTTTAGGATTGTGAGTTTAAAATTTGAATCTTATAATATTGGACATGTTGCCATGGCATAAAATTTAAAATCATAAGTTTCAAGAATAAGTAGTTGTTTTTTATTTATTTTAAAAACTATTTCTTCTATCAACATATAAATAAAAATTATTAAAGGGTAGGTTTTATAAGACTTTTGTTTTGAAATAAAAATGGTAAAGAAATCTAAAAAATATGAAACCTAGTGAGAAAAAAAAATATTAAATCATCTTGAGATGACTCTTGAACTAGAGATGATTTTAGTGGAATATTCATCATTTTATTAGAGATTAAACATAAGGATAGAAAAATAGATCATGCCCAACAGGTCAACTCGTCAATCCATCAGAAAAAAGGTGGGTCAGGCCAGAATCTTGAACTTGTGAGCTTGTATTAACGTTGCTCATTTGACTCGTTAGTATGTTGGTTCGCAAAATAGATTGGTCGTGAGTTGACCCATAACTTGTTTTACCATGTGAAAGTGAAGTTGAAGATCAAGTGTATAAGGGTTAGCCTGTGACCCATATCATTCTTCTCTTAACTCATTTCACTCACTCACATACAACATCATCAACACAGAGAGAGCACGAAAGAAAGACAATGTGATAAAATCCAAACAGAACGCGAGCAACGTTGGTACTCATGGCAATAAACACCACTGCTTGTATCCAATGTTCGCGCGAAGTGATTCTTCTTCCTCTTCTTCCCATAATGCATAATGCACATGGAGACAACCACCACACCCGCAGACGCCACCAGTGACACAATTGAGAAAATCTTCACTGTTGCCACTAGTAATGGAGAGTGTCGTTGGTACCACTAGCGAAATGTGTTGATCTTACTTCCACACACTCTTCAAATCTCGTGGCTCAGTTGCTTCCTCACCACCAATTTTCTTCCTCCAATGATCCTCGCATAACCATCGATCATCATCCACACCACCTATCACCAGACGTTGCCTCTTTCTTTCCCAACTTTTTTTTTCTATTTCATTTTTAGAATCCTAGTGAAGTGAAATATGGTGATTAAAGGACGGTTAGAGAGTCGACCCGTCAACTTGTCCATGGACGAGATAAATTTCATTTTCTGACCTATGCTTTGTTAATGACTTGGCCTGACCCAACCCATTTTCATTAGGCCAAAACAGGTTGAGTTGACCCATTTTATCACCCCTAATTAAGCATGTTGAATTTGTTGACTATCCTAAGTTTGGATGATAACAAATATTATTACTTTTGTGCACTTTAATTATGTTATGAAGTATGTATATAAACCTTATATTTCCTTAATTTTGTGTCAAGTATACACAGTTTTGGTTTTACATGAAATCATGAAAAGAAGAAACTCACATTCAAACATTCTAAACATTTCTTAATGACTTTCTTCAAGATAAGCTTAAGCCTTTATCTAAATGATGAATGTCAAGATGAATAATATAATAGCTCTAAAAATATATATCATTAAAGAATAAGATTCACTAACTTTCTATTGTGGAAAAAACCAATAAGAAACTTTTTACACCCGTTTTATATATGTTATTTTATCCTTCATCATTTATTTCTCCTTACAAATACAAAAGTAAATTTTAATGGCCATATTACCATTAAAAGTGGGTTGTCAAGTCATTCTTAAAGTGCCAAAATATCATTTCTCTTTTATAAAAGGTGCTCGACTTTTCTAAATAGCAACACATAAGTGTCATCAAAGACTATTGATATTGACATGATAAATAAGTTTATTTGAGGTTGTTTATGATATACTTTCTTAATTATCTTATAGTATGTGCCTAATGCATCTTACTTGTGTAAGTTGTCTTGTGTGAACCAAGTGTCAAATTAAGTCTAATATCAAAATTGTGCAAATTGAAATTGTTCACATAAAAACCAAGATGAATAATAAACAAAAACACAAAGTTAAATGAAACAAATATGTTATTTGTATAACAAATTAAAAATATGAAATTCTAGAAAATTTTTAAAGTAATTTGATTATTTAAATTTATAGAATTTCAATTCTACCTAAAGAATATGAATTTAAGTTCTTCATACATTTTACTCTCACATGTTTGATCTTTTTTCTCTTCATACTTTTTAACTAAGGTGTCATTAGCTTACTCTCACCCAAGATGTTGTCAACCCAACCTTGGCTCTGCTACAACATCTTATTTTCAATGTTATTTTTGAACAATTGTATCCCTATGCACATGGTTTTACCCCTTTGTAGCCTCTTCCAAAAGAGTTTTGACGAAAACAATCACTTAGGCTTGTTAATCTTATATATACATGATTTTTTTCATATGAATCTTGTAATGTATGTCTTATGCAAGCTTAAACCTTTTAGATAATCTATTCTTCTCATTAGACAAAGTTAGTTTGATCTATTTATAAAGTGCATTAATGTTAGATGTAGCAAATTGTGTCAAGTGAAGAAAAACATGTAAGATAAAATGTATCAATGTCAAATGAAGCAAAGTGTGTTAGATGAAGCACACCGACACATTCATCAATTTGATTGTCCTTCTTGAAGCTTCAAACAATTTAGTAGAATACATCCATGTTAATCATGTCTTGTTTAAAATGTTATCAAAGTCATAATCACAAAATGTTTTGATATATTTAATTGAAATTATCTTTTGAAAAAATAAGCACCTGTATACATGTAAAAAGAAAAACTAGAAAGAATTTTTATTATATCTTTACAATATTCATATTAGAAACTCAAAAGGGAAAATTTGAAACACAATACACCTTAATCTAACATTTAAATATTATTAATGTTATATTTGTTATGTGTTTGAATTATGTTTTTTCTTCAAATAGAATATAGAAGCTCATTTTGATTAAGACTTTCCATATTAAGCTTTCAGTTAATGAATTTCAAAGAATACAATGAGAAGTAACTCATAATGTTATCAGGTATGAATATTTTTGTTGAAGTAATAATAATCTTTAAAGACTTATAAGAAGGCATCATGATCAAGACGGTAGAATACAAGATCATAATAAGAAAATGCAAGTATTATACAACTTTTCAGTGATTATTAGATTTTAAGTGTTCATTATGAGTAAGTGAAAAATTGTGTTTTTCACTAGGTGAAGTTATCATGTGAGCTTAAATTGTCCTTTCTTTGAGAGTTTTTTTTTGTTATTTTGTAAGCTATTAGTTTGGAGGGGAGATATGAAAGAATGATTTATGTTCTCATATAGCTAGAAGTTTGGTGTACTTGTAACCATGTATAGTTTGTGTACAATTAATTAATTTGATTATTAAGACATATTAAGCAATTGTTTTAAAATAGATCTAGACATAACTTATGAGTTTGGGTGAACTAATATAATTTTGTGTTTTATTGTTGTTTGCTAGATGGTCTAGTCTAGAATAAAAGTTCAGAAACTTTATTCAATCACCTTTTTTATAGTTAATTGTGTCAACACCAACATCCTTTTCATGGGATAAAAATAACTTTAAATTGAATCATTTTTATATAAATTTTGATTTTTTATGTGAATTATATATGCAAAATTTGAAGAAAAAAAATATTATTGATTCAAATATTAGATTGAAAATTTTCTTATATTATTTAAATGTATTATGGTGTAAAATTTCATAACATTGTCATAATTTAGTATTTCTTTATATATATATATATATATATATATATATATATATATATATATATATATATATATATATTGATTATAATACAAATTAATTACATTATCTAAAATAAAAATTTGAAATTTAAGAAATTTGAATCGACGCATTAAAAAAATTTAAAAAAATGGAAAATTTAAAGATAAGCAAATCCATTTTCTATCATTTCAAATTCTTTAAAACTTTTAACTTCCTGGTCTAAACATAATGTTAGGTCTTACTAATAGGATTAGATGGATTGATAAGGCCCAAATTGGATAAAGGCCCAAAATAAGTTAAGACCCACGAACACATTCACAAATATACGCACCTTTAAGGGAGAAGGAGAAGGAAAAGTTAGGGTAGAAAAAAAAAACAAAGAAAGGGAAGGAAGAGAAAAGGTTTGAACAAGAACAACGATCCTGAAACCCAAAGTCCATATTTATGTCATCATTGAGGTGAGTGCTTCCCTTTTCTTCTTCCAAATCTTGTTGTGATTTATTTTTGTGTATCTTTCATTTTCCCTTTCTCTTTCTTCCTAATTGAACATTTTAGTAGATTTTTATTTTACCAACTTGTTGAGATGTTTTTAAGTGTGAATAGTAGTTGAGTTTTCCAATAGAAGTGCTTTTGAGTAATTTATTATGTTTGAAACTAGTTAAGAAGCCTTAGATGGCTACAGGGAACCAAAATCACAAATGGTCATTATTTTGTAGAAATATGTGTCATGCAAGTTAAGATTTGTCGACTCAAAGTTTTCTAAGTTATGAATTTCTAACCTATTGTGAGAATGACTAAATGAAAATTCATTTTTTTGAAAAAAATTTAAATGGATTCACCTCTTAAGATTCATTAACATGAAATCACTCTTGGTAAACAAAAATGTACCATATGCATGTATGTATTTTCTTCCAAATGGTTAATATTGCGCATAGGAACAATATACATCACATGGTTTGAGTTATGATAACTCATTATTTAATTATCAAATTAATTGACCAACTTTAATTTTTATTGTAATGAAAATTGATAATGTTTCGGATGTGCAGTCGAGAGCTGCTCCTTCACATTCGGTCAATCTTTTAATGTTATTAGTCACTGTTACAATTATCCTTAGTCTTTCGTCTTTAGTTTCCAAGTCCAGCCGTTGAGACCTGTTAAAGACATTATGCCACTTAAGTGTGTTTGATGGGTTATCAAAGTAAAATCTTGAATTTGTAATAAATGCAACCACCTACTTTCTTACCTTACATACCTTACATATGTATTTATAGATTTTGAATTGAGCTACCCATTTTACATGTGTAGATATTCTTACATATGTATTTATAGATTTTGAATTGAGCTACCCATTTTACATGTGTAGATATATTGGATTTGTGATGGCGAAACTTAACAGTGGATCAACTTAATGAGAATGACCGTTGACTGAAATTGAAAACAACTTTTAGAAACGTTGACTGGATGGTCAACGAGAACTCGGCAGTCAAGATAATAATTAATAACTCTTGACAAATATTTTCTCTCTCTTTAAAATAACATTTATGATAATTAATTATATTTTCCTTATAGTCATTCATTTTTATATTCTTTTACGTTTTAGTTCATAGTAATCACAAGTTATACATAATATGTAACATTGATATCATTTGATGACTAATCTAATTTGGATCATACAAAATTTGAACAAAAGGTACTTAATGGATGGAAGAAACGGAGACTCTAATTCTGGAAAGCGAGATTATGAGACTCGTCAAAAGAAACCTACTCCTAACATATTTTGTTGCTTTAGGTGCGAGAGACCAGGAACAAATAATGTTGTTAAGGATGATAATATCATAAACTATACTGAAAGCTCTTCAAATCTTATTAGAAATTCCTCAAATCCAACTCAGCGTGTTTCAAACTCTTTGGACAATCTTTCAACAACTTCTCAATTGAATAAGAAAGAATGTCTTAGTCGCCAATCAAGTTATGCAAAAGAGCTTGAAGAGGAAATATTAACAAGTGGAAGATAAAGATGATTTTAAAGGAAATGTTTAGCTTCAAAAATATACAAAGCTGATTTATTTTGTATCAACCTCTTAATAAGAAAGTAGATATGATTTTCTCATGTTATACTTTAGAAATATTTCAATATTTTTAATCTTTATTTTTAGATACTTTAATGGTAGAAAGATATAAAATAATCAAAACAATACGTATTAGATATTTTTTTTGCAATATTTTTTGAATTCTTACGTGATTGTGAATACTAATCATTTTGGATATTATTGAATTAGTTTTTTCATATATATTTAAGAAAACTAAAAATATTTTGTATAATATATATATATATATATATATGAGTTTGTTAACTGTGGGTACATTTTAACAAAGTATACTAAGTTTTAGGAGATAAAAAAAAGTTCATTCATAAAAAAAGACATACTTTAAATACATGAGTATTTTAATAATTTTTATTTTTAATTTAAAATAAAAAAATAAAAATATCAGAAACATTTACCTAACCATAACACACTTTCCTCACTTATTTTCTCTCTCATCTCCATCATCTCTCACCCACACACACCAACTTGCAGCACCGTAATTTGTTGCTCTTATTCTGTTGATGATGTTGGTGTCGCAATTTGTTGTTCTTACTCTGCTAGTTTATTTGTTTGTCACTTTAATATCAAAGTAATGGATGATCTTGATGTTGATTTTTTATTGGATGGTTGTGTTATATCTTTTCTCTTCTTATTATTATTAAATTTCATTTTTAAATTTTAGAAGCACTAATTTATCTTTAAGGAGATTTGATATTTTACCTGCTTTTTATTTTAGAATTAGTAATTTGTCAATAATTTAAACTTAAAATCTTATAATAACTTTGCATATCTTTTATTTTACTAGGTAAAACTTTCAACTTATATCTACAATTATTGGCTTATCGTTTATGTTGTCGGTATCTACTTTTTAAAAACCACAATTAAAAGTTGTTCGTTTTTTTTTACCAAAATGAATATGAAAAAAAAAAACTTAAAATAAATTATATCATGTGACAATTATATAGTTTTTAATTTGTTTGATGATATTATACAGTGGGTTTGACAGAGAAATGAAAACAATTAATATCTCAAGAAGCTTTTTTATATAAAAAGTGAAGTTCAACTCATACATCCTTAGTCTTGAGTATCAATGTCCAAGAAATCAATCACTATCATTATGATTAATGCATAAAGATGATAAGACAGAGTTGAAATCTATGCTTTTTAGTAATGGCTTGTAAGAACAAGTTGAAATGAGTCTGTGAAAGCTTGCAAGAACTAATGGCTTCAATATTCGGTTCATGAATTAATTCTTTTGATAGAAAGAGATTAATATGTTTGGAAAGATCTTTATAGCATATTCCACTAAGAAGACATTTTTAGAGTTATATTAGAAAGATATCTGATTAGGAAGATATTTTTAAAGTTATAAAATTTCAAATATGGAATTCACATTAATTAGAAGAGATATGTTCTTCAACTTTTGCATAAATTAGTTTGATTGGTTCTAAATCTGTTAAAAAAAAATTTGATTCTTCTATCAAATTTCAAGATAATCAAGGTCAACATTTTTCTAATGTTGCTAGTTACAAGTGGTTAGTTGAGAGACTTGTGCATCTCACCATTATTAAGGCAAATATTGTCTATTATGTCCAACACTTAAGTTAATTAATGTCCAATCCTTTTGATACTCGTTACAAGGCTACTCTTAAATTTCTTCCTTATCTTACCAAAAAGGATCGCATGCTTAAGGCACATTCTTCTCCACTTCTTTTGAACTCATATATTATCAAATTTTGTTGATCTGAATTGAGCCTGTTGTTCGCATAGCAAACAATATTTTGTTGATTTTTTATGTCTTCCTTGATTTTTCCTTTATCTTTTATAAGTTAAATAAGAAAACTATTATTTCTTATTCTTCATTTGAAGTTGAATATTGATGTTGTAATAAAAAAACACAAGAAGAGAGGATTGAATTGTATTTTAATTATTTTTAAAAACTTTTTTCTGAATATCTTCTATTAATGATAACTTTGTATGACAAACAAACAGTTAGTTGCTTATGTGTTTGATGGAGTGCAATAGATGAAACATTATACATTAACTAATTTACTTTAACCGTAGAGCATTATGGTAATCAATTGAAATATACTTAGCTCATAATTTATGGTAAGAAAATTTAAGAAGATTCACTTACTTTCGACTTTTTCTTAGTCCAACTTGTTGATGTTTTCATTAAACCTGTTCATCAAATTCCTTTTTGGCATTTTTGCTATCAAGTTGGAACTTTGTGATCTTCACTACCCAACTTGAAAGGAGGCATTGATATATTCTTTTATCAAGTTTTTTGTTATGGTTTTTAACACATAGAATTGTTATTATTATAGTTAGTTTCTTTAGCGCTTGCATCATTCTCCTAGATAATTAGCTACACAGTTTTATATAACTTTGTTATTTTATTTGTGTACACATAATGTTTTCTTGATTCAATATAACGAGAATTCTCTTAAAATATAAATACTAAAACCAACCATCATACGCAAAGGAATTGATTTTTTTGATATGATAAGTCCTTTGGTTGATCATTGAAAATTATGCCTGAAAATTTATACACAATTGATTATGTATTTTATCATAATTAATCATGATTCCTACATAATTGTAGCGATGATAAAGCAAACTAAGTTTGATGGGTTAACTCACCACAATTTGATAGATTGTGTTAGAAAAGTGATACCTTATATCTCAACCAAGAGGGGGAGTGAATTGGTTAGCCCTTTAAAAAATAATCCTTTCAAAAACTTGATGAGTTCTTTGTGTTTCTTAACATCAATAAAACAAATATGATGAATCAACAATAAAAGAGAAAGGAGAGAAAGATCAACACAACGATATATACTGGTTCAGCCAAGCTTACATCCAGTCTTTCTTCAACAACTTTAATCGAAGGGATTTCACTATAATGATTGAGTTACAAGAATAAAGAGATATACCATCTTAATGTACTTCTCATCCCACTCAAAAATCACTTATAGTAACAAGATGTGAACACCCTCACAATCTTACCAAAAAAAGAGAATAGTATCAGCTCTTCAAACACCTTGAAAGCAATCCCAACTCTCAAGAACAACACCACGGTTCTCTCCTCTTGGCAAACCTGTACAGAAACACAATTCACTTGCAAATGTTAAACTGATCTTCACAGTAGTACACCAACAGTGCATAATTGATCAGAGCACTTTAGCTTAGATTTTTTGAAAGAATCTTGATGATAAACCCAAATTTGATCTTTGATTCTTCAAGACTGTTCTTAGACTCTCCTAGAATCAATACTCAATCAAAATATTAGTTATGTAATATGCAATCTGTTTAAACTTACGATTCATTTACACACAATGAATGTATATACTAGCATCTCAAGCACAAACACAAAAAGGATAAATAAATTGTTATGTCATTTGTTGTGCAAAAAATTATAAAACATTCTTTTGTTCATCATTAAAAACATAAATATATGAGGTGAGTATACCTATCAACATATTGGATAAATAATTTTAATCTATTAGTTTGTTTTGAGTTCTTAATTTACCTAAGAATTCAAAACTAAAATGAATTGAACTTATTCACAAACGTTTTTAAATTAAAATAAAAAATAACTTAAAATAATAAGTCTTTATGTTATATTATATTATTTAGATTACAAAACTTGCAACTTAAATAATTAATACTTATAAATTAAATTTAAATTATTAATTATAATGAAGTAATTTATATTTTATGATTAAGAGTGTTTTTAATATATATATATATATATATATATATATATATATTAAAGAAATTATAAAAAACTAATTAATAGGATAAATTAAGACTTTCATAGTAATTTATTCCATCTTTAACATAACAATAAAAATAAAAGCCAGTCAGATTGACATATTTAATGACTCTACACAATTAATTATATAAAATATATAATTCATTAGTAGCATTTTATTATTGTGTAATTCATGTGTATATTAATGGAAATGCTTGAATTTAATTAGTTTATGGAATGTGATCATCGTACATTTTATATATATATATATATATATATATATATATATATATATATATATATATATATATATATGGGTTTACTAACGCGCGTACGTCTGTTTTACAATTGGTACATTTTAGCAATGTGTACCGGGTTTTAGTAGACAAAAATACCCTATATATCATAGATTCTAAGTTTTAAGGTTAAAAAATCAAATTGAAAAAATCAAAAACACTTGCCGTTAAACGATTTATTTTTGTAAAAGAGTTAAGTCATTGACATATTCACCTTGAGGCAAAGGTTCATTAAGGCCAATTACCAATTCCTTCATATGTCATTATGCTTGTGAAAATTAGATAAAATTATATACGACAAAAATTATAAAATGAAAACTCATTATAAAATTATTTTTTGTAAGAAATTGTTTAAGAGTGAGTATTTCTTTTCCAGGTCAATTACCAATTCCTTTATGTTTGTGAAAATTGGATAAAATTAGATAAGACAGAAAATTATAAAATGAAAACTCATTATAAAATCATTTTTTGTAAGATTGTTTAACAGTCAATGTTTCTGATTTTTTTTAGTTGGAGCTACTATAGGATGACAAAGAAAATGTTAGAGTGAGAGAGATAAAAAAGAAAGGGTTGAGAGGAATGAGAGAAGTGAGCAAGGGTTTGGAGTTTGTTGTTTTTTAGTTTTTAGAATGAAAATTATTAAAATACATTTAACCTTAAAACTTAGAATCCATGATATAAAAGGATATTTTTGTCTACTAATATCCGATACACATTGCTAAAATGTACCAACTAAAAAAATAAACGTACGCGCGTGAGTAATATCAAGCAATTTGTTTATAATTAGAAAAAATTGCAAACTGTAGAACATATTTTACTTTGATATCTACATTCTATATAGAACGTTTAAAATATTGTCTCAGTAATTGTATCATGTATTTATGTAAAATACACTGCTAAGTTAATTGTACCATGTATTTATGTAAAATACACTACTAAGTTAATTGTACCATGTATATACACAAGTTAAATTATAAAAGAATTCCAGCCAGTAATTATATTTATAACCCAAGCAATGGATTTCAACAAATAAAATACTATAATGATTTTGTTAATTAGGACATAAGTATGGAAAAAACACTTGCTGAAGCCTAAATAATATAAAAATTTGATAAAACAAATTATGAATTTGGGTTAACTAGTAAACTTTTATATTTATATTCCAAATGAGTGTACCAACAGCATAGTATTATAATTTTTAATACCGATTTATTGAAATTAAAATCAATTACTTAAACATCTCATCATTAAGTTCAATCCCATGAACACCACATATAAAGGACCCGCACTTTTTTATTTGAACAAAAATTTAAGTCCAAATTCATAAGTTTAATCAGAATTATAGTTTTAATTTAATAAATTACTGTATTAAAGTTAATGTACATCATAAAATATTTTATTACACAACAATATTAATAAAACAAGTAGAAGTGCACTACACCTAACTAATAATTTAATAAATTAAATTTCACTTTTTAAATATTTTTAATGTTGTTTTATATTTTAATTTCAATTTTAATTTTAATTCATTTTTATTAAATTAACACAAAAAGTATTTTAATTTATTACTACCTTATCAATTTAATTATTTTATCCTCTCATATTAACTAAATGATTGATAAACTTTTTTATATTTATTGAGAGGTGATGCCGGTCAGTGTGGTTCATAAAGCTTTCTCACTAAGCTTCCTTGTTTCTCTTTCTTTCTTTCTGGGTCTTTTCATACAGTGGAGAAACTTGTTGGGTTCTATCAGCTTTCACTTTCCCAGGCTCTGATCCAAAGAAAAATCTCAACTTTCTTCAGCAATTCATCTCTACCACTTCTGGGTAGTGCTTATTTTTCCCAAACTCAGTAAAGCAGGACATGGCTGTGAGTTCTTCCACCTTCTCTCTGCTCTTTCACTTTTTCTTGTATTGCGTGTTCCTTGCCGCTGACAAAATTTGAGGAAAAGGGTAGGGAATCAAAGTTTCAATCTCTTGCATTATGTTGTAATCTTTTGTTCAAGTGCAGTTCCTTCTTATTGTTATTTGTACTGTGCATACCTTCATGTTCTGAAGCTCTGATGGTTGGCCAACATTTTGATTTTGTTTTTTCTGGTTTGCTGTCCCTTTGCATCCTGCTGATTGGATCATGAGACAGTTCATGTTAACAAATGATTTTAGTTTATGGTGGAAACTAGCTTCATGAATCAGGTTTATTAAAATTTTAGCTTAGCCTTATGAAATGAATTCTTTTCTAAATATATTAGGTATGCATACTTGTATGTGCACTAATACTAGTGTTATTGGAAAAACAAAAATACTTACTCTTAAATGTGGTTTTTGGTTGAATTAGCATAGACAAAGCAACTAGATCTGCCATTTGTAGATTGAAATAAACAAAACCAAATTTTCTTTCTATTTTTTGGATCTACTTATTTTTTTTCTAAACCAAACTGTTTGGTTTAAATTACGAATCAAAATTCAAGAACCAGACCAAACAAGGATGCTTATTATATTTAAATACAATGATATATGTCTAGAGTTAATTAACAACAGACAAACATACACGAGTATGTCTCTTGATGATTGTTTTAGGGACAAACATACATGAGTATGTCTCTTTATGATTGTTTTATGGTTTGATTGTATTTTATTTACAATTTACAATATATTTATATTTATAAAAACAAGATAACAAATTTGTATTGTAATTTTTAACTATAAAATTATGTAACTTGTAAATATGAAGGAAAGTTGACATTATCAATGTAACAACCGTCATACAAAAATAATTCACAAGTCTCTCTGTTTGACAATTTTCATTATGAAATGTTTAACAATTTTTTTGTGAAAAATGTTTTAACTATTTTATAGTGACAAAACCAATCCAAAACAAACTGCAAAACATTGGTTTGGTTTAGTTCAGATTTTATATTAAATTGAAACCAAACCAAATTGAACTTCTTTAATTTTATATTTGATTCAGGTGATTATTTAATGCAAAGCCAACCCAAATTAAACCCATTCACAAACGCCCTTAGCATATCTACCCCATGTGCAAGTGTTTGCAAGAGCAAAAACTAAAAATTTAACAACATTATATAAAGATTAAGTTGTTAATGTAGAGAATAGTGCTATGTATTGAGTGGATGGAGCTATATCATGTTGATTTTAATTTCTGCATATTTTAGGGATCCAGATTAAAAATTAGGATGCATAACAAAGAGTTCTTTATTTAATTGGTTTTGGAGATATTATAATATTCTATATATAAAGGGGGAAAGCATGTTCCCCTGAATGGTTGCTTTTCTCACTTTCCATCAAGGTTTGCTTTTATCTATTGTGATATAGTATACACATTTTAATTCATCTATATTTTGTATCCATATCCTTATATATCATGTTTTAAATGAGGCAATGAGCTAATTTTGGTTAATTCAGAAGCTTAAGAATCCTATTTTTTATTTCTTACAAAAATTTAGGACTTTCGCAGGATTTATATATTTGCTAGAGATGTTTGAGCAACTTTGAAAAGCTGTTTCTACAATTTGTTCTGGTAAGAAAAAAAGACAACCCAAATGCCAACTATAAGATGAATATGTAGGATAAAATTATTTTGGTGCTAGGATCTGATGATCTGGAGGCATAACTAAGAAAACATGAACTTTATATCATTAGCTAATTTTTTTTTCTCATAGTTGGCTTGCAAAGATGAAAAGCCAGAAAAGGAAGGTTAAAGATCTCTACTTTTTGGAGTGGTCCAACATGACGGATATAACATGGTAAGGACACTGAGGCGATCAGGGAAATTGAATCCTCTGATCATGGTTTTTTTTATAGACTAATTTAATACTGAAACTGCATCATTAGATCCTAGCTCCAAAGTAACTCCATCCAACATAACCATCTTTCTTTAGTTCCCTTAATGGGTCAAAGCATTTCCATGGGCCCCACCATGGCTGGAACTTTGTAGCACCAAGTTACCCTTTTTGTTTAGTACCCACATTTGCAGATCCTGATAAATCAATTGTCGGCTGTATCTCAAATGCATCTGGCCTTTGAAACAAAGAGGCACCACAGCGCTTTTCTTTCCTAAGAAATATCCTTTCAGTTTTTCCAGATAACTGTGACTCGTGTAACATCAACTGACAACAGTAAATTTTATGCGGAATTTACTGGTTCATATGACTTTGACTTTTAATTAGTTGGTAACTTCCAGTGGTATGAGTGTATGCAACAACTTTTTAATACATAATGGATGGTCTGACGGAAGAGACGATAGTGAAAATGAATAATGCTTTTTGTGATTTAAGTTGTACTGATTTTTGCAAATGCGTATGTGTATGAAATTGTTAGGTTTGTAAATTAAATCTAGGGTTTGTAAACTAAACTATGCTATGTTAGTTTGAACATTCTCCAGCCTTTTGAAACTGGAATTGAGAAATCTAAATTGAACTTGATAAAAATGTAAATGAACTAACCTCAACTGTCTGTTCAACAAGCAAATTGTCGTGTATCAGCCTTGTACGTTGAAGTTAAGAGACTTACTAAAATATTAGTCCTAAAGAATGATTTGAAGACTTTTAATAACAATATCTGTAAAACCTGTTTCAACAAGTAAATTGTCATGAATCAGCCTTGTAGGGTGAAAGTGACTTTTTGAAAGATTTTAGACCTACAAAATCATTCTTGATTTCATATAACCACAGCCCAAAAACTTGAATTTTGTCTCGTATCATGCCTTCTGAAAGATACTAGGTGGTTATATAAGGTAATTAAAGAATGTTAGGAACCAAGAATTGGAATGAGAAAGAAAAGAAATAGTTTATTGAATAGAAGACAAACATCTCCTCCAAGAGTTTCCCCTTCACTAATGGTGCTAAGGTTCAATTTACAATGACAACAAATCTAAATCTCTCCTTCTATTCTTCTTCCTGTATTGATACCTAATTAACAACCCCTCTAACTTTCCTAACTAACTCCCCCTTTTCATAGTCCTAATATAGAATAATAATAGCTTTGCTTCTTTTGAACCTGGTTGTTGGAAATTTTCTCTCAAGCCTTACAGATTTAGTTAATCTATTGCCTTTTCCTCAAGATCAAAGGGAATTTCTGGAAATTATACAGTCCTGCAAGAGTATTCAGAATATTTGAATGTATAAGATGGCACAAGCGAATTGAATGAGCCAGTTTCAACACTAAAGTCTTTTTCTCTATTTTTGTGGCTCCTAGGGAGTGGAGAAAAACATGGACTTTATTGACTGTGGATGAAAAAATGCTACCTGTTGATTGATGGAGGGATATGTGAACATTCTACTCTGTTGTAAAGTGTAGAAAAAAATGCTTATAGTAAATTGCAAGAATTAATGAAACAAATGCTTGTAGTAAATTGAATTTTTTTTATTAATATGGTAAATGATTATAAATGTGTAAATGGGTAAAAACTACCTAAATGTAATATAGAAAGTGTTGATAGAGACCATACATGAGGGGGAAAGAGAGATTGAAGACAAAGCAAGAAGAGTGAAGATTATAACAGGTGAGATGCAACTTGAACTTCAAAATGCAGGTATAATTGTTAATGAGTATACTATTTAGTTTTGGGTAATTCTCCAGCTTTGGTTCTTTAAGCATGGTTAAGGGCCTTTCTGATTTGACGAGTCTTAGCTTATATGGTCCCTTCCCTGCTCTTAATGATTAGGGACCTACTGTTGGTTGGTAGGTTTGATCCCTGTTAATTCCATTTTCCCATGCCTCTTCCCTAGTCTCATAAATACAGAAAATATACCTCTCAGGTGATGCTTTATTGTTTTTAACCTAGGTTATGAATAATATTTTCCCACTTGTAGGAGTGGGGATAGGTAAAACATCTTATACTAAAATGTGGAATTGTAGGCTTCTGCTTTTGATTATGTGTTCCTGTATATTTTGCGTTGTTAACATGACACTTTGTAAAAGGCTATTTGGAGTTTTTCTCTGCATAATCCTTCTACCATTTGAGAGTTCTGTGGGGATATTTTTTGATGGAAAATAATGAATGGGAAACAAGTTAGATGGAGAAATTTTGTTTCTGGTTATGCACTGCTTGTAGTATTTTACTGTGCTTACAGAAATGCTAAAATTTTGTAGTTCGTGTTTACTATTACATTTGCTTTGAGAAAATTTAAGATATGTTTGGGGATCTAGTGGTGGGGTGGCCAAAGTATGTTGGTCGAAGGAAGTGAAGTGTATCTTTTTGAGTAAAAGGTACTTTCAAAGTGTTTGGAATGGATTTCCAAACATGCACTTTTAACATGTTCATTCTCCTGAAATGCCAAAAGATGATCCTCATTACAAAGACAAACAATAGGAGCAATATTATCTCCCTTGTCTGCTATTTCTCCATTGATAACTCTTATTGTGATAATGGAATGAAATCCTTAGCATTTAAACGTGTATCAGTTACTTAACAGGACCTTTTTAATATTTCTGTTTGACAGCAAAATTCTCATGATCCAAAGTTTGGCAATCAGGAAAATGAAAAAAATGTCTCAGATACAGCTTATTCTGACAAAACCCAGAAAGGTCAATCTGGTTCGAAGATGATAAATGAGCCCGAAAAAAATTCATATCCAGTTTCGTCTGCTGACCTACCCCATTCAAAACCAAGAGTTCACTCAGAGGATCCATTTGGAAAGGGATCAGTGAGATCCACATATGAGTTACAAAAGAGCAGGGACAATGGTGATGCTAAACATTTCACTGAGTCTCCAGCTCGCCATGACAATGGTAGCCATGTGAGGGGCACTGATTCCGTGCATCGAGGCCAGGGAGTAGGTTCCGCTGACAACAGTAGAAAACCTTCAAGACAAACTATTGGATCGGAACACAACATTGACCGTTCACCCCTTCATCGCCAGGCAAAAACCCCTGGCAGGGATAGTCCTTCATGGGAAGTAAAGAATTCATATGACACCAGCCAAGTTACCCCAGGAAGGTCCCGGTTAAGACCATCTAACCGAGGGGATGAAACTGTAAGTTTTCTATTCTCTTGTTTATGACCGTGTGTGGCAAGAAATGTAAAAATCATGAATATTGAAAATCTCTAAGGTTTGATTTAGGAATCTTAATTAGACATTCCTTGGAAAATAATTTCTAATCTGTAGCTTTCTGATTTGGCAGCCTGATAAAGGTGCCGCGGTTCCAAAATTTGGTGAGTGGGACGAGAGCAACCCTGCATCAGCTGATGGCTACACTCATATTTTCAACAGAGTGCGGGAGGAGAAGCAGGTGGGGACTGGACATGTGCCAGGCACACCTAATGCTAGACAATATGGTGTGCGGAATCAGCCTGCTGATGAGAAAGCTCAGGTATGCCTGCAAAAGCTGTTTAATGTTTATACAGTATATTCATCTGTAACTTTGGAGTTTTCATCTTACTGATATTTCATTGCTTCTCTCTGTTTTTATCCTTGCTTCTTCAGAGTTGCTGCTTTTGCTGGGGGAAAAAATGATTTGTGTGAAAGTATAAATTATAATCTGAAGAGAAAAGATAGGGTTGTGAATGAACATAAGGTGTGTCTTGCACTTGTAAATATTCAAGGCACTCTCTTCCCAGGAAAATATTCTAGACGTATGTCTTAAATCTGTGTCTTCCCCTTTCTCTGTATTTCTTTTGGTCAGTAAAGACACCGAATGCAAGATTGTGACTTGTCCCTTTTAATCTTATGTTATGTAACTGCCACGCTTTATATAATTCAATTTTCTGTATTTAGGTGGGATATACAAGATTTCTTATACAATTCTTTTACAATGATTAATGGGTTGTGATTTTAGTCCTATTGTGTTGATCACCTGCAGCATAACACAAATTGATCATACTCAATAACAAACTTCCAGAAATAGATTTCTTGGTCTTTGTGACTTATGATGTAGGTTCTAAAATGAGTCCGTATAAAATCATACTCAATAACATTAATGTTTTCTAATTTTTGGGAGAAAGATCACCTTGACATTGATATTAAAATCACTAATCTTGTTAAATGATTAATTTTTATGGCTAAATCCGACTGAATACTTTTAGTGAGACTTTTTCACTCAACTTAGTCATTCCTACATAATTTGAATCCAATAATTTGAATTTCCGTTCAAATTAATAGTATGTTGATAAAAGAAATTCCTATTTCAATTCTTATGTATACTACTTTTAATCTTTGCCACAAAAATATAATGTCTTTACAGACTAAGGTTTTTGTATCTACAAAGACTCAAGTTTTTGTAAACTTCCTTTCCAGTGGCCTTCGAGGCTTATTGTCAAGGTTCTCAATAACAAGATTCTCAACCTACACGAGTCAAATTCTAACATTGATTAAAAATAAGCCCGTAATCAAGATGCCCCCTTTACAAAGTGTACCATGCCGAATTTTATAAGCCATATTGGCTTAGCATTAATATTCCTATAATCTCTGTTTTCACCAAGAGTACGAAACTTAAACCAAACACATTATATTGATAGATCAATAACATCAACCAGGTTATACGCGGTTTTATTTATTTTGTCTCATCACAATCACAGTCAAGCAATGCACTTTGCATAATGCGACTTTGAAGGATATTATGATGTATTATTCAAATTCCAACCTCGTACTGCACCAAATTAATTGTCGTTAGATTATGCATAACACCAACACAATACAACATTACAAAATGGTTGATATCTCTAAAATATGTGGTTATACATCATGCAATGAATAATATTACTCATTTCCTGATTAGTTTATATCCCAAGGCAAGATTGATCCATTAGGCAAACATTTTCTTCCATTCAGATTAGTAAACAATTTGTCCACATTTAAGCACTCCAAATCTGCTTTTCTCATCATCACCAAGAAAAGAACTATAATACCTGGTACTTATCCCTAAGTGAATTCAATGTCATTAGTCATGTTCCTTGAGATCATAGAATAAGCTTAGCTATTATGCTCATATGTGTATTTTCACTGTCATCTTAAATGATGATCTCAAACTCAGGCAACCCGTCGCTTTCAACTGTACTGTAATGATCTCAAAATATGAACTAACAAGAAGCTAAATAGTAGGTACAAAACTTTACAGAAACCTTTAATTACCTGCTTGTGTTTATGCTGTAAAATTGTCAAGCTTGTTTAACCTCAGTTTCATAGCAGATACTGATTTAAATACCTTGCAACCTCACCCCTTGTAATTAGGATTTAACACCTTTTTACTTCGTGTAAAAGTGACTATATTTCATTATCAACAAGACGCAAATAAAACCTTATAAAGTATATGTTAGGATATAGGGTATTTGGATATAATGGGAAAGGGGATTAGGACAGAAGGCACAGGAATTGTATAAATAGATTGATTGGATAGTTAGAAGACAGTTTTTGGGTAGTTAATTTGTTAACAGGCTTTGTCCTGTGAAAGGGGTTATGCCCTTGTTTCTGTAAGTGTCCAGAGTATTCTTTTGTGAATAATACACAGTTTTGTTCCCATTCTTGTTATCTTTCTGTTCTGAGAGGTGGTTTAGAGGGATCTTGATTAGGTTTCTTAATCGGAAACCTATCAGTATAACAGCCTTAAACCATCATGACCTGGCTCCAATGAGGTGTTTTTCCACTTTCTGTCAGGTCGGCCAGCAGGTGGAGAAAGTTTCATCTGCTGAAAATGAGAAAAACATTAGAGGCATCAAATTTAAGGAAAGAAGACTAACTGATACATTTAAGATATATTGTTATTTGGTAATTTTCAGCAATACCACGCTTATTGCTTGTCTGAAACTCGGAGCTTATCTACTTTCCCGGTATCATACCAATTACAAAGAACAATTTTTAGTTCTTTGAGTACAACCTAACATCTGTTAAGCAGCTTCACTTAAGTTCCAAAAGCTTTTAAGGTGAATTTGATATGATATCAAATGCTATAACTCATATTAATAAATTTCTATTCTGATAAGTTCGCAGGTTCCAGTAGGCATATATAGAGGTGGTATTGCAAGTATTACATTGTTTGCCTCACTTCTTAAAATGCACCTTATTGGTTAGACAACTTTACTTAATATATTGGTCATATGTTAATTAAAATAACTGTATAAATCTTCAAAATCAAAATAATAACAATGTGAGCTGCTTCTGCAAAGCAGTAGCAGAAAGGACCATAAAATGTTATAGTTCTAGCTCATGCAAATATGATAGATATCCAATACAAAATTCATTTTAAGAAAACACAAGATATGATAATGTAAGATACATATCTACAAATATATAAATTCATAAAACATACTAAATGAATAATTGCGATTCTGCAAATTAAAATAAAGAACATAACGAACAAGTAATTACAATATGTAATCTAAAGAACCTCTAGGCAACTAGAAACAGCTGCCTTTCTTCCAGAGCACAAACTTCCCGAAATAAGAAAACATTGATAAAACAATATAAAATTATATAAATGGTCTCTCATGACTCTCAGCATATATTACGACAATGAGTAAAACTCCAGTTCCAGCAGGTCTGTCTCTCATTATAACCACCAAAGTCAAACCTTGTTAACAAGTTCAATTTGGGGTAGAGAGCTTAGCAAGACTAGAAACAAAAAATGTTCCAATGTAAAAAACAAAGAAAATCTACCACTTGAAATGTGAATTATATCCATGAAAATCTCCCAGTTTCAATTCAACGTTACATCAAATTGGAATAAAGAATTTGTTTACATGAAAGTGTCTACTTTTCATTTTTACTATACCATTTTGCTACAGTGTATAAAGACAAGTGGACTTACGTAGTGTACCATGTAAACTCAAGATTGCAAAAAAAATGGATCAGAAATACTCTTTGGCATTGTCACTTTTTAAGATTTTAATTATTTGAACAAATTGATTCTTGACTTCGTTCAAAACGGATGTGAAAAATGAGTAACAATTTAGAACTATTTTTTCGTAAGATAAATTCAAGTACATCTTGAATACTCAAATATAACAAAATACCTAAAATCAAAAGATAAGACACAATTAGGTCCCAAATATCGGAATGGATAATAGAGAAACTAAAATTACATTTTGATTGAGACCTTTTAGGAAAGATAGATCTAACATGTTTTCCTAATTGACATAAGGTCGAAAAACCACTAAGTTCAGGATACATTTTATTTTTAATTGACAAATGAGGAAAGTCAAAAGTTAGATCCACTTCAGTGGTAATATCACTGCACAAGATACATAAAGATTCTAAATAATTTAAATGGGAGATGATCCTCTCCGATGAAAAAAATGACATGATTCAATACAATAATTAATGGAACCATTGAATTTTTCAATTTTTATTTTATAAAAAAAACTATTAAACTGATAAAATTTAATCAAAGGTTAGATCCACTTCAGTGGTAATGTCACTGCACAAGATACATTTCCAATTTAAATGAAAATTTGTATTCTATAACTATCTATAGCAACGGCAGGCATAACTCCTGTGACAGATACTAAATTTTTCGGATAAGCATAAATTACTTTTGAATTGTAATATTTACTTTTGCCACTTAAGAAATCAGCAGAGAGCAAGACGGGTAAGGACATTAAAATTAAAACCATATTAAAACAATACTTTTAAATAGGAAACGAGATAATTGGCTAATTGAATTGTTTTCAAATGATTACTTTAACAACATGTTGGAGTTTTGCAGTGGATAGCAGATCCATAACAATTTCAGGGATTTATATTTTCCCATGAGGAAGGTACCATGACATTCATGGAAACTGATGCATGGCATCAGAGATTGAAATCAATCTATTCAGCCTAAGTACAGGATTCGGACAACAAATTATATTTGTGAGCATGACAAGAAAACAGTAACCAATTCCTAACTCTAACCAAAATATCGAGGGAAAATTGATAAAACAAACAACCCAGCATAAGAAAACAACACAAGCAAGATAAAAACAGAATCATGAATGAAGGCATAGGTGACAACACACTTGATGGTTCTTATCTTGGAGCTTCCTTTCTCCATTCTGTTTGTCCCTGGTTTATCTCAAGTCTATCAGCAGACAAAGTAGATGCAAAAACTGGGGATTGGCTTTCTTTGCAATGATAGATCCATTTGTTGCTTTCAGTTCTGGAACTGCCTCAGCATCACCCTGGATCATTTCCATACCAGTGACGAATCAACTACGTCATATTGTCTGCACTCTCATAGGTAATACAAGGTAATACTCTGCAACTCATGGCTATCAATGATTTCCTGGGGCATGCTCTGACATAACAAGTCCGTAAGTTAGTTGGTGGCATCAAGAACATACAACATCTTTTTTTCGTATAAAATTAACATTACATAGTATGGACCTTCGTAAGCAAGTTCAACTTCAGGTAGAAAGCACAGAAATACTGCAACACAAATTTAAAAATGCAGCACTAGATATGTGAACTTCATCGATATCGTACTTTCAATTCAATATTGCAATGGTACATCTAATTTGGAATAGAACAGTAGTTACATTAAAATGTCAAGGTAACATTTGAGGAAACAGGTAAGAAAAGTCAAATGAATATGCTATAACTCACAATACAATTAACTAAGAAAAGAGTCATGTCTTGGTGCAATATCAACCACTGCACATCACTTATTGCTAATCTCAGTCCCAGGCACAGCAATCAGAGAAGTTCCTCAAAGAACTAATTCTAATAAGAAATCCAGCAGTTTCACAGCTTCTCAATCAACCTAACCATGAAAGAATTCACAGCTGAAGCATCCAGAAGAATCCAAGATGATTCAAATAACTCATGGAAGAACTCAGTTCCAATCTCCTCTGCAGCAGTCCTAAATGCAATCCCAAATGCGTTCCCACGAGCCCCAGCCAAACGTGGCCTCCCACAAACCCCTACAATCAGCACCTTCCCAGGATCTTGTGATACACAAGCACAAAGCAAAGGTTTCATTGTCGCCCCCTTCTCCCTTAAAGCGTCCATAAGAAAAAAACAAAACTTAGTCAATGCCTGTGGGTATCCCAACAACTTAGCATCACTTGAATCCTCCAACTTCAACCACCGGAAACTCCTTCCACTCCTAATGCATCCATTCTTGGTAATTGCAGCACTCCCTTGCCTTAAAATGGCCCTCTGAATCTTAATAGCATGTTGCATCCCGGTTCTCAAGCTGTCGATATTGTTCAAAGAAAGCGCATCATATGCCACACCAAACTGCTTAGAAGCGCTAGAACCATCCGATTTTACGAAAGATTCAAGCAAAGCAGTCACACCATACACCACATCCGCGGCCGAAACCTTAGAACTATACTGAAGAGTCCTCTGGAAACTCCTGTAGTTGAAATCAGTGAGTCCATACTGAGGCAAAAACCGCTCAAACTCACCCTTCATCTTGCGCTTCACCTCCACATTCATGTGCTGAAACTTCTGATGGCAATCGGCAAGAGCAAACCCCATCCTCCCAAACAGAAGGTTCAACTTCTTCACCCCATTCTCACTCCAAGTCTTCAACTTAGTGGCAATGTACGAAGAGCACATCATGGAGTCAAACAAACTCCACTCCTGTAACAGCATAAGCTTTGGCTGGTCCTCATAAGTAATCACCGAAGAATTCGGGGCACGAATTTTCGTACCATCCGACAGTGTAACCGAAGTAACCACATCCAAATTTCCAGAACTGTTTATGTACTGCTCAAGCTCCATAACTCCATGATGGTACCTCTCGTCACTTAACCTCTCATGCACAAACTGATCCGTGAGCGAAACACAAGCCAACCAGAGCAACTCATTGGTGTTCTTCCTGAGAGAATCCGCGAGCTCATACATCAAACACCCGGACGGCTTCCCGTGGAAAGTCCCCAATTGATAGTAATCCTTCTTCAGCTTCCGGTACAGTTTAATCGCATCGTCCTTATCATCGTCCTTATCATCGTCGTTCCTTTTTCTCCTCTTCCTAGATCTATTCCCGTCATCGTCAGACTCCGATTCAGACTCAGATTCAGATTCGGATTCATCACCCTCAGCAGCAATGGCGTTGGCAAGGGTGATGAGGTCAAAGTCATAGACAAGATCAGACTGCTGCTCGTCGGTAAAGAGGACAAAAACGGCATCGTTTTGATCACTTAGATTACGGAGATGGATGGGACGGTGGCTGTCGACAACAAAGACACGAACGTTAGGGCCAAGACTGAGCTCTTTGCGGAGGTCCCGGTGGTTGCCCCAATTGACCAAAACAATGGAAAGATGGTCGTCGTAGTCTGAGGCAGAGGAAGAGGTATATTTGTGGATCTCTTGGAAGGAGGAGACAGGGTAGCAGGCGTATCGAATGGAGTCAGATTCGAGAATGTGGAAGATGATCTTGAGAGCGCAGAGAGAATCAACGTCGGAGGTTGAAGGGAAGATGAGAACTGGCGAAGTGGAAGAAGATAAAGCATAATCACGAAGCTTGGCGTAGAAGGAATCAACGCTCTGCTCCCTCATTGTAACCTTGATGAAGAAAAAGAAAGGGATTTTGGGATTTGTTGTGTGGGAAATGATGAATCATGAGGATAATTGGGAATTTTGAAGGGGAGAAGATGTGAGAAAGAACACTGATTTTGTTTGAACTTTTTGGAATGAAAATGAAAATTTGCAGTGGCGGGGAAATATTAGGCGCCAATTGGTTTCATAATTGGAATTGATTTGGCATGTGTAAGGAGAATGTTTCACGGTCCACTTCACTAAGTGGGCCAGTGGGCCCAGTTCACTATTTTATATAATTGGTATATGATTTAAAAAATTCCTCTATATAATTTCTTAATACAAAAAATACTATTTTTATCTTTTCTTTGAAAGTTAAATTTGTCTAAAATTGTCCTTAACTTTTAATTTCTATAAAATAGAAAAAAAAACTTTATGTAAGTATTTAGTGACTTTCTTTTAGTAGTATTAAGAGATAATAATTAAAAATAAAAAAATAATTAAATTTCAAATTTTTTCATAAATTTCATATCTTCAACTTAATATCTATTAAATTTATTTTACGTTTAGTATTTAAAATTTGTATATTGTTTAATAAATTTTCTATAATTTTGTTGTTAATTGAATAAGTTTGTCTAGCTGTATTATTTAATTTTCTTTATGAATTAATAAATATGATATTAAAAAAATTATTTATAATTTAACAAAGTAATATATATAATGACACAAGATAACAATCAAATGAAAAAAAATTAATTACAAAACTTCAATTAAATATACAAAATTTAAATATTAAATAAATAAAAAATCAATTGAAAATATCTAAATATACAATAATTTAAAACTTAACTAAATTAAAATAAAATAAACAAGTAAATATAAGCTTAGGTATTAACTTTCTTACATATTGAAAATTATTTATTTATTCATTTATCAATCTTAATTTTATTGCTTCCATTTGAGTAGCATTAACACTTTTGTATTGCAGTCATGCATTTGTGTAGAACATTCTCACTCAATTTTGTACTCTTCCATTCTTAAATATTGAAGAACGCTCACTCAAATGATTTTTTTATTCTTTTCCAGCATATATATATATATATATATATATATATATATATATATATATATATATATATTCATTTGAGTATAATTTCTTCATTAAAGTACAAGTCAATTCAATATAATTGTTGAAATAAAAAAGTATGTAATACTGAATTTTACTTTCTTTATTCATTTTGTAGAGTTTTTAATGTAAGATGTTCTTAATTATATTTATTTTCTAATCTAAATTATTATTGTACCAGAGGTGCCGGATGCCGTACGGAAGGACGCCCACATAGACGGCGCCATATGTACCGATAGAGGACGTCGACCCAAAGTAGAACGTCCGCCCGAGGCTTGACGTCCGCGCAAGGTAAAATGTCCGCCCCGGAGGCTGGACCGAACGAGCGGCCAGCCATTTGAGAAGTGGACGTCCGCCTAAGTTGGCGTGTCCGCCCAATAATTCGGACGTCCGCCAAACAGTCTGGACCGAGCGTCCTTAGGAACCGAACGTCCGTCCAAGGACGCCCGTCATCTGCCAGTCCGCCCAATAATCTGATACGTATTCACGAGCCGGACGCCCGCCCAAGGATTGTACGTCCGCCCAAGAGCTGGGCGTCCGCCCAAGGAGTGGACGACCGCCCAAGAGCTGGACGTCCGCCCAAAGAGTGGACGACCGTCCAAGAGCTGGACGTCCGCCCAAGGAGTGGACGACCGCCCAAGGAGTGGACGACCGCCCAAGAGCTGGACGTCCGCCCAAGGATTGGACGTCCGCTCGAGAGCATGACGCCCACCTAGGATAACATCCCTGACCGACCATCATTCCCAACCGACGCACGTTGCTGATTACACGGTTAAATGCTAATGACACATTAAAGTCCTTAACGAAGATTAAGGTATTATTGGGCCGTCCCCAGGCCCCCAAAAGGTAAAAGCCCATTACAATTCGCTATAAATAAAGGTCTCAGGTATGAACTCTGAACTAACTTGAATAACGATGCATACACGCATCACAATCGCTCTGTCATATTACTGACTTGAGCGTCGGAGTGCCTTTAGCAGGTACCCGGCCTCTCCCCAACTGGGAGTGTGGAGCAGCGCTAGGAGAGGGAGGATGCCCGCCCAACTTGGAGCAGAGAGCGAGCGTCTGGAGCAGGAGGACGTCCGCCCGGCAAGGAGCAGAGAGCGAGCGTCTGGATTGGAAGACGTCCGCCCGGTTTGGAGCGAGGAGTAACGCTCGTCCATCTTTGTGCCGCCCGCCAATGCCGCTTCCTTCGGTTCGTGGGATTCAGCAGGACGTCCGCTCGGTCTGTGCATCTTCGTCGTCCGCCCGTCCGTCTTCGACAGTAAGTTCGTGTGTTTTTACAGGGTTCCCACCGATCCAGTTGAAACATTTGGCGCCCACCGTGGGGCCGTGTGACTTTGGTTACCCAAAGGTGACCACGAGAAATGAGCACAGACAACCCCATCGACAGTACTTCCTAGCCGCACGACACATAATCTCGGCCGTTCGTCCTCAACATTTAAGAACGTTCGGTCTCAGCATAGTCTCGGCCGTTCGTCCTCAACATTTGAGAACGTTCGGTCTCATCACAGTCTCGAACGTTCGGCCTCAACCTCTTCTCCGCCACTTGGCCATACGGCCCCCATTCATGACCGTCCGACCTCAAGTATTAGCCGTCCGACCCGGTGCTTAGCCAAATTTGGCCGTCCGGCCTCAACCTACTGTCGGCTGTTCGGCCTCAGCATGTTATTGGCCGCTCGGCCTCGACATATTATCGGCCTGCTCGGCCTCAGCGTATTATTGACTGTTCGGCCTCAACCTATCCTTGGCCGTTCGGCCTCAGCGTGATCGTGGCCATTCGGCCTCCACATAATTAAGAACGTTCGGCCTTAGCATAGTCTCGGCCGTTCGGCCTCCACATATTTAAGGACGTTCGGTCTCAGCATTGTCTCGGCCGTTCGGCCTAAGCCTATCTTCGGCCGTTCGGCCTCGTCATGATTTCGGCCGTTCGTCCTCAACATTTGAGAGCGTTCGGCCTCAGCACAGTCTCGGCCGTTCGGCCTCAACCTTTTCTCGGCCATTTGGCCATAGCATATTTTCGGCCTTACAAGGTACGGACACATCTTTCTTTAAACTTGAAATTCGCTATGTTCCCTTCATGGTGCAGGTAACCGGCAACAATGGCGACGAAGCGAAAGACCGTCCGCCCTACCAAACTCCAAGCTGGTGAAAGAGTGTTCCAACGAGGACAACTCTCAGCTTGGTTGGGCGACGAAGCGAAAGACCGTCCACCCTACCAAACTCCAAGCTGGTGAAAAAGAGTGTTCCAACGAGAACAACTCTCAGCTTGGTTGGGCGACGAAGCAAAGGACCGGCCGCCCATAACTTAGCCAAATCTGGCATTCAGAAAGAGCCGGCCGTCCATAACTTAGCCAAATCTGGCATTCAACAAGAGCCGGCCGTCCATAACTTAGCCAAATCTGGCATTCAACAAGAGCCGGCCGTCCATAACTTAGCCAAATCTGGCATTCAGAAAGAGCCGGCCGTCCATAACTTAGCCAAATCTGGCATTCAGCAATGACCGGCCGTCCGTAACTTAGCCAAATCTGGCATTCAACAAGAGCCGGCCGTCCATAACTTAGCCAAATCTGGCATTCAGAATTGACCGGCCGTCCGTAACTTAGCCAAATCTGGCATTCAGAAAGAGCCGGCCGTCCATAACTTAGCCAAATCTGGCATTCAGCAATGACCGGCCGTCCGTAACTTAGCCAAATCTGGCATTCAACAAGAGCCGGCCGTCCATAACTTAGCCAAATCTGGCATTCAGAATTGACCGGCCGTCCGTAACTTAGCCAAATCTGGCATTCAGAATTGACCGGCCGTCCGTAACTTAGCCAAATCTGGCATTCAGAAAGAGCCGGCCGTCCATAACTTAGCCAAATCTGGCATTCAGCAATGACCGGCCGTCCGTAACTTAGCCAAATCTGGCATTCAACAAGAGCCGGCCGTCCATAACTTAGCCAAATCTGGCATTCAGAATTGACCGGCCGTCCGTAACTTAGCCAAATCTGGCATTCAGAATTGACCGGCCGTCCGTAACTTAGCCAAATCTGGCATTCAGAAAGAGCCGGCCGTCCATAACTTAGCCAAATCTGGCATTCAGCAATGACCGGCCGTCCGTAACTTAGCCAAATCTGGCATTCAACAAGAGCCGGCCGTCCATAACTTAGCCAAATCTGGCATTCAGAATTGACCGGCCGTCCGTAACTTAGCCAAATCTGGCATTCAGAATTGACCGGCCGTCCGTAACTTAGCCAAATCTGGCATTCAGAATTGACCGGCTGTCCGTAACTTAGCCAAATCTGGCATTCAGAAAGAGCCGGCCGTCCATAACTTAGCCAAATCTGGCATTCAGCAATGACCGGCCGTCCGTAACTTAGCCAAATCTGGCATTCAACAAGAGCCGGCCGTCCATAACTTAGCCAAATCTGGCATTCAGAATTGACCGGCCGTCCGTAACTTAGCCAAATCTGGCATTCAGAATTGACCGGCCGTCCATAACTTAGCCAAATCTGGCATTCAGAATTGACCGGCCGTCCGTAACTTAGCCAAATCTGGCATTCAGAAAGAGCCGGCCGTCCATAACTTAGCCAAATCTGGCATTCAGAAAGAGCCGGCCGTCCATAACTTAGCCAAATCTGGTATTCAGCAGTCAACCGTCCGGCCATTTGTCCTCCAGGGTACGCCAAGTCGACCTCCACGAGGACCCCGCAATTCGGAGGCCATCTAGAAAATCCCTTCGCACAATAAAATTATGCTCGGGCTTGGGGGGCTTATGTAATAACAGGACCTCCCGGCATAGGACGAGCATCCAGCCATGTGGACGACCGCCCAAGATGGAACGCCCGTCCAATGTGGCGAGCGTCCAAGGACGTCCGCCCAAGATGGCATGCCCGTCCAAAATGACGAGCGTCCGCCCAAGATGGCGAGCGTCCAGCCAACCAAGACAGAACGTCATCCCAAAGAGGGGCCGTCCGCCCAAAGATGGAATTCAGGACGAGCGTCCAGCCATTTGGACGTCCGCCCAAGATGGAACGCCCGTCCAATGTGGCGAGCGTCCAAGGACGTCCGCCCAAGATGGCATGCCCGTCCAAAATGACGAGCGTCCGCCCAAGATGGCGAGCGTCCAGCCAACCAAGACAGAACGTCATCCCAAAGAGGGGCCGTCCGCCCAAAGATGGAATTCAGGACGAGCGTCCAGCCATTTGGACGTCCGCCCAAGATGGAACGCCCGTTCAATGTGGCGAGCGTCCAAGGACGTCCGCCCAAGATGGCATGCCCGTCCAAAATGACGAGCGTCCGCCCAAGATGGCGAGCGTCCAGCCAACCAAGACAGAACGTCATCCCAAAGAGGGGCCGTCCGCCCAAAGATGGAATTCAGGACGAGCGTCCAGCCATTTGGACGTCCGCCCAAGATGGAACGCCCGTCCAATGTGGCGAGCGTCCAGCCAACCAAGGCAGAACGTATGTACCAGGGAGTGCAGAGCGTCACCTAAATGGCCAAATGCCCATCCGCCAACCGGGTAGAACCCCTGTTTGTAAGAGAAAATTTGAAGAACTCACATGGAATTTTATCACCACAAGATAGCACCGCACTCTCTACACTCACAAAAAGTGTTCTTCAGGAAGATGCCGAGGGACGAAACGTCTGGGAAATATGTATGACCATGGCGTCAAATCTTCTCTTGTTTTAGATGATTACTCATAATCCTACGCACACTACGTGCACTAGGACTTGGGGGGCTTATGTACCAGAGGTGCCGGATGCCGTACGGAAGGACGCCCACATAGACGGCGCCATATGTACCGATAGAGGACGTCGACCCAAAGTAGAACGTCCGCCCGAGGCTTGACGTCCGCGCAAGGTAAAATGTCCGCCCCGGAGGCTGGACCGAACGAGCGGCCAGCCATTTGAGAAGTGGACGTCCGCCTAAGTTGGCGTGTCCGCCCAATAATTCGGACGTCCGCCAAACAGTCTGGACCGAGCGTCCTTAGGAACCGGACGTCCGTCCAAGGACGCCCGTCATCCGCCAGTCCGCCCAATAATCTGATACGTATTCACGAGCCGGACGCCCGCCCAAGGATTGTACGTCCGCCCAAGAGCTGGGCGTCCGCCCAAGGAGTGGACGACCGCCCAAGAGCTGGACGTCCGCCCAAAGAGTGGACGACCGTCCAAGAGCTGGACGTCCGCCCAAGGAGTGGACGACCGCCCAAGGAGTGGACGACCGCCCAAGAGCTGGACGTCCGCCCAAGGATTGGACGTCCGCCCGAGAGCATGACGCCCACCTAGGATAACATCCCTGACCGACCATCATTCCCAACCGACGCACGTTGCTGATTACACGGTTAAATGCTAATGACACATTAAAGTCCTTAACGAAGATTAAGGTATTATTGGGCCGTCCCCAGGCCCCCAAAAGGTAAAAGCCCATTACAATTCGCTATAAATAAAGGTCTCAGGTATGAACTCTGAACTAACTTGAATAACGATGCATACACGCATCACAATCGCTCTGTCATATTACTGACTTGAGCGTCGGAGTGCCTTTAGCAGGTACCCGGCCTCTCCCCAACTGGGAGTGTGGAGCAACGCTAGGAGAGGGAGGATGCCCGCCCAACTTGGAGCAGAGAGCGAGCGTCTGGAGCAGGAGGACGTCCGCCCGGCAAGGAGCAGAGAGCGAGCGTCTGGATTGGAAGACGTCCGCCCGGTTTGGAGCGAGGAGTAGCGCTCGTCCATCTTTGTGCCGCCCGCCAATGCCGCTTCCTTCGGTTCGTGGGATTCAGCAGGACGTCCGCTCGGTCCGTGCATCTTCGTCGTCCGCCCGTCCGTCTTCGACAGTAAGTTCGTGTGTTTTTACAGGGTTCCCACCGATCCAGTTGAAACAATTATAGCAGTGTGTGAGAGTTTATATTTATTATTTGAACATGAAGGAAGGACATGATTACAAAAGATAAAAATAGGAATCATAAATATATGATGACAAAGTTTTAATATATTGTGCTATTTGTCATCAGCATGATTAATTTTACTTTAAACAATTTATTATATCCTACTCTTTTATTCTCAATCATCCACCTTTCATATATTTGTTCTGTGTAAAAAACAGTACTGAACATTTATATATATATATATATATATATATATATATATATATATATATATATATATATATATATATATATATATATATATATATATATATATATATTTATTGCATTTATGATTTCCATACTATGTGTAATCTCCATAGGATATTTTATGCATTAAAAAGACAAAAAATATAAAATATTTTTTTACAGCTAAAATTACTTAATATACCATTTTAAAACTCTTTTATATAATTTCATTATATTTTAACTTTAAGTGGGGGTATGAGTTAAATTTAATTTACAAAAAATACATTTTTTTATCTTTTTTAAAAGGTTTTATAATTTTCTAAATATGCCCTTAACTTTTAATTTTTATAAAAAATGGAAAAACAGTTTTACACAGTTTGGTGTAGAGCAGTAAAATAAGTATATAGATGGAAACCTTATCTTATATGAGAATTAAATAAAATTTACTTTTGTATGATATAGTGGGGTTAGAGGAATTTAGCTTGTGTTTTTGCCTAAGATAATAGGGTACAAGGAATGTAGATTCTGAAGTAATTTATAAAGATAACTTTTTTTTAATAAGATAATTAAAAAATAAATAAATTTAAAAATTTTTTGAAAGATATTTCAAATCAATAAAATAATAAAAATTAAATATCATAAAGAAAAATATATGTAATTTGAAGTTTTATTCTTTTCACTTCACTCATGAATGTGGGACTAGTCAATTAAGATAAAAGACTCAATCGATTTGATCTTACTTGAAAGCTCAATCGAAGTTTGAGTAAGATCTACAAAGGTTGAAAGTTAAGATGAGTTAGACCAAGTTAAAAGTTAAGACAAGTTGTTTCAGGTTAAAGGTCGAGCCAATTTGACCTAGATTGATGATTGAAACAATCAGGCCCAGATCAAAGATTGATACTAGTCGTCAAGCCAAGTGGGTTAGTCAACCCGAGTCAAAAGATCTAACCAATTTGGCTTAGGCTAAAGGTTAAGACAAGTCAAAGGTTGAGTCATCTTGAGCTAAAGATTGATACGAGTCGATGTAGAACGAAGGTCAACCTAAGTCAACCCAAATTAAGAGTCAAGCTCGCTTGGGCCAAAGGTCGGGACAAGTTGGTCTAGGTTTAAGGTTGATACTAGTTAGTTCGGATCGACGATTGAGTCGAGTAAGTCCAGACCAAAGGTTTAGCTGAGTTGGCTTGGGAGGAAGATTAAGTGAGTTGGCACAAATTAAAGTTTAAGCTGATTAGGACCAAGCCAAAGGTTGAGTCGCTCCCAATTGAAGGTCAAGATGAGTCATCCTTGCCCGAAGGTTGAGAGAAGTCATTTTGAGCTCAAGATCGAGACAGGGTCAGCCTAGGATGAAGGTCAACAATACGAGTCATCTCAAGCCAAGGGTGTAGATGAGTTAGTCTGTACTGAAGGTTGAACAAGTTATCCCCGACTAAAAGTTGAGTCAATTTGACCAAAAATGAAGGTTAAGGCAAGTCAGGTAGGGTTAAAAGTCCAAACAACTAGGTTTTGAACAACAGTAGAGTTAAGTTGGCCTTGATCAAATGTTTAATCAAAATACTTTGTGTCGGAAGGTCAAAACGAATTTCGAAACAAGTGAGTTTGGATCAATTTGACCTAAACCTCATTTAACATTAAGAAAAAAATTACATTTATAAAATAAAATAAAAACTTGAAGAGCTTTAAAAAAATAAATAAATAACATTAATCAAGATTATCTACAAAAAGTAATTAATATTGATATTTTTTAATTTTTAATAATTATTTGATAATTAAATAATATTTTTGAATTTAATGGTAATTAAAATACTTTTTCCAAACAAAATAAAATGAAAATTCACTATATTTGAATTATCTTGTTGATAACGGTTGATTTCACCGTTATTTGGGATTAAATTTTGATAATAAATGAATACTTTTTAACTTAGAAACTTGCTTGTTCTCTTGTTTTTAGCTTATTTTGGTGAATATGAGAGTTGAGGTTATACTTGAAGATTTTATCACTAAATTCTCTTGATTTTGTAGGAATCTGGGATGAATTGGAAGAGAAGTTAAATTGTCGAAAAGTTGGAACTTAGAAAGGACAGAAAGAGCACCAGAAGAGAAGACTACACAAGGTTGTAGGACGCTTGGGCGCCCTTTTCTGGGTCCCTCAGTGCAGGTATCTCGCACTCACGCCTGGGCGCCCTTTTAGGGACTCTGAGCGCTAGTCTTCAAGTACTGTTTCACGCCTAGGTGCCCTTCTTGGGGCGCTGAGCGCCACTCCTCTCGCAAGCTCGCCTGGGCGCCCTAAGTAGGGGCGCTGAGCGCTGGTGACGTTGGCCCATGATCCTATTCAGTTGTATATAAGGACTTGGACATCTTAGAGGGAGTATCTTTTGATAGAAGTGACACAAATTCAAACTTTTCCAACTCTCTGGAGGCAAAAGTGGATGCGGAAGCTCTCCTCTTAAGATCTGACCAGGAAACAGAAAATATGGCTGAAGAGCAGAATGGTAGACGTACCCTGGCAGATCATGCAACAGTCATTGGCCCTAATCATTTTAATAGCATTGCAAGGCTGAGGGTTAATGCTGCAAATATGGAGATGAAGCCTGCTTTGATTCAATTGGTGAAGAGCAACCAATTCAATGGATTATCACATGAAAATCCATATGAGCATCTGACCACATTCAATGAGATATGCAATACCGTGAAGATCAATGGCGTGCCAGATGAAGCTATTAGACTTAGCTTATTCCCTTTCTCTTTGGGAGGCAATGCTAAGATGTGGTTGGACTCTTTTCCAGAAAACAACTTTACTAAGTGGGAAGCCGTGGTTGCAAAGTTTATAAACAAATACTTCCTACAATCAAAAGTGAATAAAGGTAAACAAGAAACTTTTTTCTTTCAAGTAGGGCATGGATGAGACATTAGGTCAAGCGTGGGACAAATTTAAAGGCTTGTTGAGGAAGACGCCCACACATGACTTTGATGATCCCACAATAGTCATTTTATTCCTTGGAGGTCTAAGCTCGCAGACTAAATTGATGTTGGATGCCTCAGCTAATGGTAATATCAAGTGCAAGACTTTAGAGGAAGCTTATGAGTTGATTGAAAATATGGCTACGAATGATAATGAGATGCATAGTGAAATAACTCAACTTCAACAAAAAGGAGTTCTACAACTACAATTTCAAGATGCTCTGTTGGCACAAAACAAGATTATGACTCAACAACTGGAAACTTTGATGAAGAAAATCTCTCAATTGTCAAGGGAGTTGCAGAACGTTTCTCAAGTTCAACAACAACTTTATGAGTTGTATGGTGGAGATCATATTAATGGTCAATGTGATATGCCAGAAGTTACCCAAGAGGAAGTCAAGTTCATGGGTCAAGGTAATCAGTTTCATCCAGGTAATTACAACCAAGGTTGGAAACCTCACCTAAGCATGGGTCAAGGGCAAGCTAAGCAATTCAATATACCACAACAACAACAATGGCAACAACAACCCTCCTTATCTGAAAGAACTGCAAAGCTAGAAGAGACACTCCAACAATTCATGCAAGTGTCAATCTCCAACCATAAAAGGACTGAAGCTGCCATTAGAAATTTGGAGATACAGGTTGGTCAACTAGCTAAGAAGTTGAAAGAGATGCCTGACAGAAGTTTTGGGGCTAATACTAAAGTTAACCCTAAGAAAGAGTGCAATGCCATTATGATTAGAAGTGGCACGATGCTAGATGAGAGAAAAGTTGAGAGAAAAGAAAAAGTTGTGTTGAGTGAAAAAGAAGAGATGAATAAAGAGAGAAAAGAAGAGGCTGAGAGAAAAGAAGGTGAGAAAGATGAGAGGAGAAAGAAAGAAGAAGAGGATGAGAGGAAAAAAGAAAAAATAATTGAGAAGCCCCTTCCTTATCCAAAAAGTTTTTCAAAGACTGAAAAAGAAAAATAATTTGGGCGTTTTATGGAGACCTTCAAACAATTGGAGATTACTATGCCTTTGAAAAAATGACACATGTTGCAGTCTATTTCAGGAAGCAACACTTGGTGAAGAAAAAACACAGCTTGTAATTAAAGATCCTAAATAATCTAAATCGGAGCAGATCCCATCCTATGAAAAAAAAAAATTACACGACTCAATATTGTAATTGTTCTACCCATTGAATTTTTCAATTTTCATTTTATGAAGAAGTTATTCGACTAATAAAATTTAGGCTTAAATGTTTATTTCATCTCCATGGTGAATTTTTGTTTAGTATCCGATTTTAAAAATAAATTTATTAAGTCTCAAAGTTGTAAAAATTGTATAAAAAAAGTTCCCTACGTTAAATTAGCATAAACGAAGTTAAATGTGTCGCTGAGGTGGGACTTTTTTTTCCTTATTCTCGTCTGTTCCTTTTGCAACTATCAGCTTTTTGTATATTAATGATTTTCATAATTTCTCTCTCACCAAACCTTTCTCTACTAAACCTTCTTTCTGATTCCAATCCTTCTTCCCTCTCCGCCCGTCTCAGCTTGTTCTTCGATCAGATCGATGCCATCGAGAAAGAGTGTTCTCAGAAGCACGAAACGCTTCAACGCATTCGAGCCTTGCACCAATCCAAGGACGCTCCCCCTCAAAACGACAACCAACCTGAGCCGCCGCTCTCCCTTGACGATGAAACCCCCCTGGAGTCACCGCCGAAGAAGGCAGTGGAGCTGGTGAACCCATGGCCCGTGTGGATCTAGTTGATGGAAATGCTCGTGCACTGGAATTACTTCGATATTTTCCCTTGAAACTGGAAACACACAAGACTGGAGAAATGGTATTATCAATGAGGCTAGAACGATGAAACCAACACCGGTGTTGAAATGTGTGCAATATAGCTCCGAGTCCTGGGTGTTGGAATGGGTGAGTTTACGGTTTAACATCGAAACTGTATCCATTGTGAAAGTCATGGTGAATGGAAGGCTAAGAGAGGGAGAGGGAAAGATGGTAGAGCTAAAGAGAAGTCCAAGTAATTGTTCTACTGTCTTCCCACTCGCCTTCTTAATTCCGTTTCCATATTTTTACTTCAAAAGGTAGGAATAAATTAATTAACCTACTTTTAAAATATATTATTAATTTATCATTAGAATATGGAAAACTGTATTTAGGCTTTAAAATCAAGCTTGCTACACGTTTTACTTCTTAATCTCCAATTTATATGTAATTATTTGTAAATTTTTATTTCATGTTAATTATTTTAATCTCAAATATTTATTAACTATTGTCTATATTTTATTTCATTTTTCGGAAATTTTTCATTCTTCTCCTAACTTAATCTTTAAAATTACATAAATTATTTTATATTTTGTTTTTATAAATAAGAGGTGTATTTTTTTTTCCACCGAGTTTATCCATATTTAATCAGTGATTGAAGGTTGAAGTGTAAGTAGTCTGTGGTTGCAAGAATATGATTCTAATAAAAGCCTTGTTTATTACACACTCTGCCTTTTGCTTCACAACAAAACCAAAGAACCAATGCACATATCAGAAAAACAAATTCAAGTTTTTTATATGAAAATAACAACAATAATGAAAACCAACGTTAAATTGTTTAGGCTGATATGAAATATGTCATAAGAGTTTGATTCAATTATATATATATATATATATATATATATATATATATTACTGATTTGATCATAAAATTTTATACCCGTAAATCTCAATTTTTTAATACCTTAACTGTTATTTTATAATGAAAAGCATGAATTAGTTTAGTTAGCAGCATTAAATTTGTTAATAATTTGTATTTTTTAAAAATAAAGATATTAGATAATGTATTTCCACATGAGGAAATTTTTATATTAAAAAGACAATTAATGAATAGATTATATGAAAGGAGGTTTACAAATAGAAAATGGGACCAAACATAAAGCTTAACCAAACACCTTCAATCATGATGCAATGTTTTTAAAGTATAACACATGGAGTGATAAATGTCACTGTGCAAGCAAAGTGATGTGTTTCTCTTTTAATTAATGTTGAAATATCAAGTACAGAAGATGGCAGGAGTAGTAATATTCACTTTCTTCCTTTAATTAATTAATGTTGAGAGGAATAGAAAAAAGAGAAAAATATGTCAGGAAAAGCATCCGAGAGAGAAAAGAAGTGTAGGCACGTCAGTTCGAAATTAAAGCCGTTATTATCAACTTAAAGGACAGAACTAAAGTCGTACATTTTTCATAATATAGGAATTCAATGTCTTCATTTTTAAAACTGAGTATTATACAGAAATTCACCTCTTAACATGGAGACTAAGTAAGCATTTAAACCTAAAATTTAATCAATTGTTAAGATCCCCTGCAGTTGTAGGGTCACTCCACTAGATCCATTCCCAATTTAAATGAGAACTTGTACTTTGTATCTACAGCATCGGCAAGCATAACTCCAATCACAGATACTAAATTGTTCTGATAAGCATAGATTAGTTTTGAATAGTAATATTTACTTTTGCCGCATAAGAAAACGGCAGAGAGCAAGATGAGTAAATCCAAATCATACTTTTAAAGATGAAACGGGATAATTGGCTAATTGAATAATCATCAAAAGATTACTTCAAACAATACATAATTGGAGTCATGCAGTAGATAGCAGATCCAAAAACAATATCCTTGGAAAATTCGACCAAGATTCAATGACATTCATGGAAATTGATGCCAATGAATCAGAGATTGAAGTCAATCTATTCAGTCTAAGTACAGGATTTGGGCAACAATTTATATTTGTGTGAACATGACAAGAAAACAGTAACAAATTTCTAGCTCTCCACTCCCTATATCAAGTGCAATAACTTCTAAGCAAAATATTGTGGGAAAATTGATAAGACAACCCTGCATAAGGAAAGAACACAAGAAAGATAAAAATAGAATCATGAATGAAGGCATAGGTGGAAGCACACTTGATAGATTTCATCTTGGAGCTTTCTTTCTCCATTCTGTTCGTCCGCGGTTTATCTCAAGTCCGTTAGTAGACAACCGAAGCAGATGCAGAAACTGCTGCTTGGCTTCCTTTGAAATGGCAGATCCATTTGTTGCTTTCAGTTCTGGAACTGCCTCAGCATCACCCTGGATCATTTCCACACCAGTGAGGGAATCAACTACGTCATGTTGTCCGCACTCTCGTCTATAATCCAAGGTGATACTATGCAACTCATGGCTATCAATGATTTCCTGAGGCATGCTCTGGCATAACAAGTCCAAAGGCTAGTTAGTGACATCAATGATATACGACACCCTTTTTTGTATAAATTAACATGACATTGTACGGGAATTTGTTATGACAAGGATAATAATAGAATAAGCAAAAAAAACAGAAGAGAAAGAAAAAGAATTCCAAATCAAATGAAGTGTCTGAAAGTTTAGTTTTACAGAACAGTGCTTGAATCATCTTCGTGATGTTATTTTCAACTCTTATTAACAGGTTATTTTAACATGTAGATATGGTCTACTTCCAATTGTACATCTAAGATCTAAAACCCCGAGTATCAATAGTCAACTTTTAGGCAGGGCAAAAAGGTTAGGAGAAAAAAAAATCACTCAAACCTAAGTTAGTTTCCAGTAGTCTACCAAATATATTATTGATCATACATTTGGTCAAAAGTTAGACAGACCACTTCATGCAGCAAAATTTCAATTGGTTGTTTTGAAAACAATGTTTGAACTGCTTAAATTATCAACTTATAAGTTAAACATATTGCCCCTCAATTTTCCTTTTCATCGTGATCTAGAGCAAAATAAAAAAAATTACTTTTATTACTTGTTCGCTAAAGCCAATCTTCATTCTAGAAATGGGTTAAAACCATGTTTCTTCTTTTTACTTTCAGAGTTTTAAACATGAAAGAAAAGTTATAACTAACAAATTCAAAGCAACACTGGCATATCTAAGAAATTGTGAATATTCTAGTAAACAGCATACAGGTCAATATTAGTAGTGAATTATGAAATGTAAGTCCTCAGTCAGTCATTTTGAAGAAATAAAACACAAGTATCCAAAACATTGAAAATAAGGATAAGAAGCATATAAGTACATATGAAACATATCGAGTGAGAATATCTAAGGTAAATTTTGTTAGTCTAACCATTGAATTAACAATACTTGTGGTTTTGATCTAAGATGCTAAATGTCGGAAAAATCGAACATAGTAAGTATGCAATCAAGTATTGATATTTTCTTAATTTTAAAAATACTGCACCTTGAGATATAAAGATAAATCAGAACTAAGATATAAACTGTTTATCCAAAAGCTCATTTTGTGAGACATAAACCAGCCAAAACATGAAATAGAAAGTGTTTTCAAAAAATTTAAAAGAAATTCTAACAACCTCAAGCACCCATCCAATATAGGCAACATTGTTAACATGCTGATTCATGTCCAGATCTGCTCTTCTTGGCTGCAAATTTGAAAAGGCAGGGTGAGAAGGCAGGTTCTTGAACAATATTAAAATATGCTGGATTTGCCAACTATTTTATCACCAACGAAAATACTTCTTTTGTGACAGTTAAAAAGAAAAAACAAATAACAAAAAGATTCTCTGAGCCAAATAATCATACCACAAGTCCAACTTTGGAATACTGAGCAGGGTCTTCCAATTTTGGAATTTTCTTCAAGCAATTACTGTCCTCCTCAGGAATTGCTAATCTAAAACCACAGAAGAGAAATTGGAGAAAGAAAACAAAATTAACCACAAGTTAAGCAGTAACCCAGAAATGGTATTAAAAATTGAAACTCATCAAGTCACAAACAGTAGCAAGACAACCAATGGAGTATGATCATTGGGCCATAATTCAAACCAAGCTACTTGTAGCATGCTAATTAAGCCATAAATAAATTGTTCAAAATTCAATTTTTGTACCAATTAGAAATTACAAAATAGAAAAAACTAATCTTTTATAGAAAGATTCACTTTTTTTTTAAACAATGGAAGATGGCATGTGAAGTAAAGCTCTCCACAACTTTATAAGAAACCACTATGAAACTTCCTCACATCTTTTCCTAAAGATGGGAAGGGCAGAAGCCGCTGAAAGTAATAGAATCCAAGTTTGTAGTGTAGATAGAAACGGCATCATTCCACAACTAGTTATTCACAATATTGATGATGGTTCTGATAAATATCCTTTATTTGTCAATTAATAATTCTAGAGATTACCAATAGTTGATCCTTAATTATGAAAGTGATCAAAACTGTTATTTTCACCACTATGTGTTCGCCATTAAGAGAAGTTGATAAAGAGCTAAAAGGTTATTGAATTCAGAAAGATTTCAATCAGTTATAGAATTATGTTGGATAATCTTTAGATAAAACTTCTCCATATTTTCCGAAATGTTTTAGTGAGGTAAATTCAGATAACATCAACAGGCTAGTTTTCAGATTAGTATTCCTTCATTTTAACTCATTGCTATTGGTGAAACTTGCTTCAGGAAACTACAAATCAACAAATAATATTTCTTGAAATGTGAATCTGTATGCGCATGTAACAAATTAACTCATGCCATCAGAGGTTTATCAATATTATACTCAATATCCCTCAATTTTTTTCATCCAACACAAAACTACCTGGATTTATATAACATGAACATGACACCAAGAACAATTTATCTTAACATAGACCTTCCCTGATATTTATATTGTTATATGTATTGAGGGAGGGCAATGTCAAAAAAGAGAGAGATATTGCTGTATCTTTATACTTATACCTCAAAGGGAAGTGACTCTAATTTATCCTACATGTGCACACAATAGACTTGAGATACTTCAAATATAGACTTGTAGAAACTAGATAGAGGGAGACCCCCCTTGACTTGATATAGAACAAGTGAAAAGAGTCACGGAATAACATGAGTGTCAGATTTTAATTCATCAATTCAATTGATTTAAAAAATATAAGCTATATAAATATGTGAACACGTGTCTCAGATTTTATTTGACCATCTAATGACAGCCCCATCAGTGATACCTCATTTAGTACCTAGACAATGACTTAAGCTTAGCTGACAAGCTGCACTACATTTTACCACATTTTATATCAAGCAAGTAAGCTCCTCCCTCCTACCACCAAATAAAAGTAGTAAGATTTCATTTGAAAATGCACTTTTGATGCATGCAAGATGCCAAGGTGATATGCTATAATTTGATCTATTCCATAATCCATAAAAATATAGAATATTGATCAAGTGGTGTATCCTGCTTTGCGCTAGTGAGCTCAGAAGCACTAGAGATTTTTTTTATCTCTTCTGCTTATCAATTCTAGTTATTAATGCAATGAATAAGACTTAAGAGCACCTAAATAAAAGAAATCATCAGGCACAGTTTCTGTATCTTGTAATGCATTGGCAGCATATGAGAAAGAAAAATGACTACCTGGGCTCTCGAGGACAATAAACCAAAACCTCCTCACGAACATCATCAGAAACCTTTTGTAGTCGTCTAGTGTCCTGATTCATCATTACCCATTTGCTGAAACATTAAATTTAAATGGTCAACTGTATGAAAGTGTCTAAAACAAAACTATTTCACCAGACGGTATTCTTATTGCATACGACCAAACATAAACATGTTAAAATTTAGAGATACACCAATTTGCGATGCAATGGAATTAGTGGTTAATGTATCATGATTTGCATCCATGGATAATTTTCCATCACATATAGATCTTTGGACAGTATTATTTCTGAGTTTTATGCATTTATAAAACCCCTAGCACCCCTGTGACCTAGGGATGAAGTTTAATAACCGGTAGTTGAGTTTTTTCATCCCTTTGCTACAATAGCATAGGATATATTACATAGGCTAATCATTGATGGTTGGTACCAAAAGAAACTATGGTAAATTCAAATGAGGAAAGAGTTTTACAATACATGAACAAAAGAGATAAGTAGGAAAAGCATGTGATGGGTCCTGTACAAGGTTGCCCAGAAATCAAAGAGTGGTGAGATATCATCCTACAGGATGAAGGCATATCCTACTGCTTATTAACAATTTACCTGCTATTAATGAACCGAAAGAAGTCATGCCATAAAAACTCAGTAGAATACAGTGCATAAGTAATATTTATCATCAAAGTGATTAAACTAAAATAGCAAAATATCTAAAAGCGTCACATTTCACAACATCCAGTTAGAAGGTAAATGTCCACCTTGTTGCCCTTCCAATAACTTGATCAGTCGCAAAGTCTTTCATTATAAAATCTCGCCTTGTTCCAACCCTTCCTTCTCCTTGACACCATGTCTCTATCTCAACAACATCACTCCTGTTGAAATCATCTATGTTAGACTTTTCAAATTAGAATATATAAACTGAGTTTTTATAAAAAACAAGAACCCACCAAGCAGGGTATTTGTATATTTCAATGTGCATGCGAGCAGTAACCCATATGAGACGCAATTTTCTCATCGTAGGGGTGGTTGCAAAACCATCAGTAGAATATCCAACACTCTGAGCATGATTGCATCCAACCTCCTGCAACACAGTCACCAGACGTTTCAGATTTCGTGCAATGAATACAATAGCACATGTTCTCTATATCAGATAAATTCAGCTCCCAAGGTTGGATCTGTCTTCCTTTTATTTAATTAAGCAGCCTCTAGAAGTCATCCAAATTTTTTTTGATACCATAAAAAATCAATCAATTTTTCCAACTGATTATTGTCTTTTAAGTTTGGATGAGTAAAGGATTCTTGTCTCCATTCTGGGACGCAATGATGGTGTTACAGTGAGCAAACATTATGGCATTTTCACAAGACCAAGATCAGAAACGAGAGTACTTTTCATGACATAACAATTTTTCAAGGAACAAAATAGTGATCTAAAAAAAATCACAAAGAACAAAAACAAACAAAGCACAGTTTTCCAAAATCTTATACTCCAATACTCTGCATAGAATACAGCGTCATCCAAATCGGCACAAATAGCAAAACTAAAAACTACAAAACATAAACCAAACAACCTAAAAATGAAACAAATCTTCAAGTTGTACTTAGAACATCAGACATAAAGAATAAAAAACAACCCCAACTGAAAAAAATCTTCCTTTTTCACTTAGAAAGAGAAAAAACTATCTCCCAATCTAAAACGTGCACGAACAGACATGAACCAGAAACACCCAGATGCTCAAAATCCCAATCAACCAAGATGAAGCAATCAAATCAAACCAAATCACCCAATTGAACAAACAGATCATAGTCAAAGACCTGCAATAGATTAGCAATGGTTTCCACAGTGGCAGTCTTGTTGATCCCAACTTCATAGCTCCTCACAATGAACTTCTCTTTATAAGACAACCCATCCTCCGTCAAGCTCCCCAACCTCAACCGGTCCGCCAGGGTCCCGGCCTCCGCATCCACCCGGCTGGCCACCGCGCCGTCCCTGTCCGACACGACCGCCACCACAGGAAATGCCTTGACTCCGGGCGACCGGAACCCAGCGATGCCACTCCTCCTCCGGCGAGGGCCCACACATGCGGGGCGGGCGGAAAACCCGCATTGGGCGAAGGAATGAACCCGGTCGAGGCCATTGCACGAAAGCTTCAACATTTTTGTATTATTTGGAAAGAAGAAGAGGGGAAGAAAGAGAGTGGAAGAAGTGGTGCTGAAATGAACGACGTTGTCAAAGAGATAGAGATGGGAAGCGACAGTGGACTAGTGAACGCAGCACGTGTTCTCGATGGGCTCTTTTTCTCTCTCCGATTTAACCAAAATTTTCCTCTTTTTCAACGTCTTCAACTTTTTCATCATCTAATCTAATGGTCCAAATCACCGTTGCTCCTGCCCTACTGCATCGTACAAAGTCTCCTATTGTGTATTGTTCTTACCGAAATGGTGCGACCAAATTTGTGCAAAGAAAGAATTTTTCTTCAGAACTTACGATAGATGATTTCTCATCATAATGTATTTCGAGTACATGGAATGGAGGCCTTTCCAACACTAACACCAAAAAATAGTACAAACAATAATTATATATTATTATCATTTTTAGATTGGAAAAAAAATCGGTTTTTTTATACAATAATATCGTTACGATCAATTATTATATTTTTAAATTATTATTTTTATATCCTTACACTTCTTTTTGTTGAAGTCGATTGTATATTTTTAGATGTCTTGAAGGAGTCAAGTGAAGAGTTCCTAAAATCCTTCCATCTTTTTACAACAAAAAGATTCTTAAACTTCTTTTTGTGGATCTCACAACCACAATGTCAAGTCCCAATATCTTCTTAATTTTAGCTAAAATATGATTTATTCGACTTACATAACTCAATTAGTAAAAAAAAAATTATCTGACCTAACTACTCAATAGCTTGGTCAAAATGATTTATTTGCCTCAATAGTTTAGTCAAAATAATTTATCTGATATAATAATTTTAGCCGCAATTATTTAGCTAACGTAATATAATTTAGTCATAAATATGTATCTGACTTAAATACTTAATAACTTATCTGAGATAAATTATCTAATTTAGTTACTTAATAACCTAGTCAAAATGTTTAATGTATCTTAATTACTTAAATACTTTGGAACTTTTTATACTCACTTTTTTGCTTGTTCAACCTTGTTCTTAAGCTTATTCGTAATTATTTTGTTATTCACTTCTATTTGAGTATTTGTATATGGATATTTTTGGTGTTAAGTTGGTGATGGAATTGCTCCAAAGGTTTTATTATTAAGGTCAGAATTGTCTAATACATAACTTATTTACAATGTTTATAATACTCCTAATAAAGGAATTAGTTAAAAAACATTATTTACCAATACATTCATATACCTTCCTCACTTATCAAATTTGTTTCTCTCTCATCTCCATCGTCTCTCTCACCCACACACAATATATCTTTTTCATTGTTATTAAGTTTCGTTTTTAAATTTTAGAATTAGTAGTTTATCTCTAGGAAAATTTGATATTTTGACTATTAAGTTGTCCAAAAATATTTTTCAAAAGAGAAAAACCGTTATGTGGAAAGGGGATTCCATAAGGGGTAAGTCATTGTCTAGAAAATGGATTTTTGAAGTCAACTCTTAAAAATAATTCTGGAAATATAGTTTTTGCTCAAAACAATATTTCGGAATATAGTTTTCACCTTCCTGCATATAACCAATGTCAAAACACAACAAATAAAAGCTCTTGCACGTCATACTAAATGATTTAATAGGAACAAATTATTGAAGAGAGTTATGAACAAAGAAAATTGTTGTTGTTGACTTTGTACCCTTATTCAGAAGAGAGACCATTGCTCGTTCCCTTTCGAATGTTTCGTATTAATAAACGTATTTTCTTTTCATTTTTGTAAAAAGAATAAAAATATTCTAATAAATTACACATCTTTTAGATTTGAGCAAATTGCAGAATATTAAGTAGTTTCCAAGAAGAACTGCATTGTTATACCAACTAATTAAAAATCAACCAGAAATTAGTAAACTAGTCATAACGAATCTGTTATCTCTCAGTTGGACCAAAAAATCACTTTCCAAAGTAAATCACATATGTAAGTTTATTTTAAACAATTCACATCTCTAACTTGTTTGGTCAATATAAACATGATGTTGTCATTTTGAATTATCATTTGCTGCAAAGTGAAATTAAGAAAAACAAAATGCATGAATTTCAAATTGGAATTAAACTTAATAAATTTGTTTCCATCATGCTCATAGTTTAACTTCTACTCCTTTCCTTTATATGATTTTATCAAAATTATAAACATGATGTTATCATTCTGATTTATCATTTGCCGTAGAAGTGAAATTAAGAAAAGTAAAACGCACTGAATTTCAAATTGGAATTTAAACTTAATATATTTGTTACCACTCATAGTTTATTTAACTTCTCCTTTCATTTCTATGATTTTATCAAAATTGGTATTAAGAAACTAAATGCTTTGCAACTATTATGGGTTGATGCTAACGTCTTTTCGTGGGGATTTTTTGTTTTTTTTTAGTTTTGAAATTATTGTAGACTTTAATTTTTTTACAAATTTAATAACAATCAGAAGAGAAAAGATATAACATGACCCTCCAATCAAAAATCAATATCAACATCATTATTTATTTTGTTATTAAAGTGGAAAACAAATGAACAAACATAGCAAGAACAACATATTGCAGTGTCGTGGATTGCTGTGTGTGGATGTGAGAGAGGATGAAGATGAGAGAGAGAAAAATTGGATAAGTGAGGGAGGTGAATTAGGGTTAGGTGAGTGTTTTTGATTTTTTCAGTTGGGACTACTATAGGGATGACAAAGAGCATGTTGAAGTCAGAGAGATGAAAGAGAAAAGGTTGAGAGAATGAGCGATGAGAGATATGTGAGTTAGAGTTTTGAGGTTTCTTGACCTTAAAACTTAAAATTCATAATATATGAGGGCATTTTTTCTGCTAAAATCCGATAAACATTGCTAAAATGTAAAGAGCTTACGTATGTTAGTAAACCCATATATATATATATATATATATATACATATATATATATATATATATATGTATATATATACATATATATATATATACATATATATATAGATATATATATACATATACATATATATATATATATGTATACATATATATATATATATATATATATGTATATATATACATATATATATATATATATATATGTGTATATATATATATATATATATGTATATATATATATGCATGTATATCTTACTTAAAACGATCTCTTGTGGTTTCTGCTGTTGTTTAGTTTGGAGAATAATATTGACGTTACACTGAAGAAAGATGAGAATGTGAGTTGTTGAATATAATAAAAATTATGTATTAAATTAATCTAACTTATGTTAAAAACACACATAAGATACTTTATTGTAGTAGAAGAAATATGAGTTAAACCCAAAATATAAATAATGAATAATAACAAATTAACTAAAAATAAAAAATAATATAAAGATAATATATCTAACACTCTCCTTAAGCTAATGTATACTACAAAGTTTTGTTACTAATACAAATTATACGTACAAATCACATTATTATTAATATCCGAAAAATAATAATTTACAAAAAGAATTTCCACAAACGTCTTTTAAGCATCTATCCGTTGAAGTTATATTTAATGATCCTTATAATGGTGCTCTAATAAAAAAAATATAATGCCTTTTTAAGTATAATTTTTCGTCTACTTACATTTAATTTATCATATATTTATGAATTTGTGTAAATTTTAAAAAATCTTAACCTTTCGTGACGATAATGACAGCCAACTCACAAGAGACACATTTAAATTGGCCGAAATATTTCTTCGTAGGGAATATCCGTAACTTGTATCTCGTTATAATTTTAATATTGCACAACTAGTTTATACTGTTTTTATGGATTTACTTTTTTTTTTTTACTTAAATAAGACTATACATGCATTTAATTATTAGAGTAATAATAGAAAATAATTTTCGTTATTAAAGGTGAAAAAAATATGATATTGACTATTTGAGGAATCAAATTCTTTTGATTTAAAAAAAAATGATTTATTAATATTTTAATCTGGATTACGTATATGTGTTAGTATCTTTATTCGATATGTCCAATACGTAATTCCTGTTTAATATGTATATTTGTCCAATATTTTAAGATACTTTATTAATATATATTATTAAAATTTTTAGTTTATAAAAAATAATATTTATTCTATAATGATAATAAATTATAATTTTTTTTATATTTACAATTTTAATACATATAATTTAAACTTAAATTTATACAATAAAAATGATATATTTATTTGTTAAGAATTATTATATATATTTTAAAATAAACATAAATATATCGAATACATGTTATATTTTATACAATTCATAAAAAGAAATGACAGTATAATATTATTATTAAGAGGTTATTTTATTTTCACCTTTTTTTTTTTGTTTCATTTTCTTCCCAAAAAAATCATATACTCAACAACTCATCCACGGGGCTTGCTCTTTGATCTGCAAGTTCAGAAGGTTGGTGCATAATAATTTTTGTCGGCAATGAATAAGGGAATAATAACTCCATCTTTTTTTACCTTTAATGGGTCCTTTGAATTTTGTAATCACATTCCCAGAAAAGGTATCTCCGAAATAATCTTCTAATAAAGTATGAGATGAATTATTTGATTTGAATAGAATATAACTAAATTATCATTGTGAATATTATAAAAAAGTATAAAAATATTTTAAATTTCATAATTAAATCTTGAGAGTATTTTGGTCAAATTAAAAGCTTTATCAATAACTCAATTATTATCAATCACGAACTGTTAACTTCAAACTGAGTGAATTGACTGAACCTAGCTATCATTATGAAAAAGAATGTAACTTCACTTTTTAAAACATTCATTGATTTTTTTTCTATTAAAATGCAAACAAACATCATGTAATAAAAAGTTTAGAGTTTGACAACCGTGTTTTATCATTGGAACTGTTTATACTCTGTGAATTAAATAAAAAAACATATTTACTGATGAACATATGTTTTGTGAAATTGCTGATCTATTTTTCATTATTTTGATATAATTTTTTGTGCAGCTTTTTGATTTGTCATCTGTTCTGATTTTTTCCCCTCTTTATTATGAAGCTTTAATAAAGCTAATGTGTTGTTCCATTTGAGCTGCAACAATGTACTTTGGGTCATGACATTAATCCACAACACACCATTTTTACAACATCCAAAGACAAAGTCCTAGGATAAGAAGTGGGGAGGAGAGAGGGAACACCAATCTATTGTTACTTTTGTTTTCATTACATTGTTGTCTTCTTCTCTTCTTCTTCTTGCATTGTTACTGCCCTACCCATGATCTTGGAACTGAGATGCTTCATTGAGTGATATTAGATCTCAAGTTGAAGTCTTTGAAGATACCCATTGCTCACAGAGTCATGGGGGGTGTGAGTTTGAGGGAATCATGGTGTTTCTGCAAAGGGGTGAGTAAGTCTGAGAGAATGAAAGCTGCAATCTTTACAGGGAAGGGTCAAGGTATGGCTACTATCACCGGCATTTCTCCAAATGGGGTTTCCGGTACCGGATTTTTAATCCACCGGAATCTTCTTTTGACAACTCACACCAATCTTCCCTCGGTGGTGGCCGCCGACAGTGCCGAGATCCGGCTGCACAATGGTGTGGCTGCAACTCTTGTTCCTCAGAGGTACCCTATTTGACGATAGTGCCGTGATTTCATTTTTTCTTGCTCAAGTTGATGTCAAACTTGAAAGAAAATGTAGCTAACCTATTATTATCTTTTACTTTTCGAAAAGCTTTTTTGGGTAGTGGTTAAGTTTTTATGTATTTGTTAGGTAAGAGAGGGAGATAAGTAGGCCAGTGGAGGGTTAAACAATACTGAGGTGCAAGGTGGTTGGCTTTTGTGTTAAGATTTGTTTCTGATATTGGTAACCAATGCATTTAATGTGGTGAAGTTGGATTGGAATTCAGTTCTAAAGGTTGGAAACACGTTTTCGTTAGAATTTGAAAAGAGTTGTGTGTTTTTGGTAAGAGATCTTGGTGTTTGAAAGCTACCTCTGGCTTTGACTCATTCAAGTTGGATTCGGGTACATTCACTTGTAGCAAGAGTTGAACTTGATACGTTGTTTAAGTGGAACCGAACTCTTTGGCACTGTACAACACAGAGACTCATCTCACAACACATTCTTCTTGTATCTATTTTATGTTCATTTGGTGATTTATCTGGTCTTCCTTTGTTGACTTTGTGTGTTCCTGCAATTCAGTGAAGTTTGAAAGTTTTTTATGCTTTTTAGCAGTTGTAGCTAACATTAGTTCACTTTATCAAGGACATTCATGTAGAATATTAATGGTAGATGCTAATTTAGTTTATTACTTTTGTAGAGGTAAGCTTTACACCTTTGTACCAATATTATGTCATTCAATTTCCATTAGGTGATGTATTTATATTGTTTTGCGTATTCATATATTTATAAGCTCAACTATTTAGTTTTCTGTACTGTCTGCCCTATCCTCACCAACATGGCCTACTAGCAGGTCGAAAGAACTACTAACTGGAGAGTACAAAGCCCTATATATTTATTTTGAAACTTTGAAATGATTTAATTTATGGTCAGAAGTAGCTATTTCTAGGCATAGCAAGCCAGACTAGTTATTAAAAATTACTGTAAATAGTGACTTGTGTGGTGTGTATTGGTATCAATAATCTAATGTTATGCATAATGTTTAAGGAATGAACAATCCGTGATACATGGCATAAAATAAAAAACAATCTAAACAAATTCAAAGTAAAAAAAAAAAGTAGTTTTGATGTTTTAGCATATTTTTAACTTTCATATTCTAATTCTTAAGAATTTGTTAGAGATAATGTTCCAAAAGAAAAGTAGACCTAGAACACACTTTTCCTTAGTAAGTGCTGCAGATTAAATCAACCCTCAGAAGGTGTTTGGGCTCATTTATTAAACTGGGATATTTGTCATAACTGGTTGATAGAGTATAGAGTGTGATATTTGTCATAGCTGTGAATGCAACTGTATATAGTTATTGATACAGTTGTAATCAATTAGTGTTATCATGTCATATTTCATCTTAAAGTCAATTTGCATTAAGCGAAGTTGTGAAATAGTTATGTAAGATGAAATCTAAGAATTGAGAGACAGATGATGTAGGACTTCCCAAAAACCTCATGACAAGGGCCACAATGCTTAGTTTTGTTATGGTAACTGTTTCTTTCTAAGGCTGTTGTTTTTAATGACATCAAATTTCCCTTTACTTCTTCTGGGCCTGTCTTACCTACACCAGAAGTTACGTTCAAATTACTCTCTCTTGTGTGTCTACTCCATTATTCTCACTTGAAAGTACTTCTTTTCATTCTTCATCTAGTCCTATCCCTGAACTTGTCACAACTTCTAACCCCTAATCCTGTCAAATCTGTCCATTCCATGCAAACGACCGCAAATTCCAGTATAGTTAAACTCAGGCTGCACCTTTCTTTTTTTTTTCACTACTTTTGATCTCACATTGTTCAGAAAGCTTTATCTTGTCCACAATGGAAATTAGCTATAGAAGATGAATTTTATGCTTTAATTGCTAACAAGACTTGGTCTCTTGTTCCTCTACCTCTGGGAAGAAAAGCTATTGGCTGTAAGTGGGTGTTTTGAATATAAGAAAATCATGACGATGCTGTCAATATGTATAGAGAGAGTCTTCTTGCCGAGAGTTTCCACCAAACTCCAGGTTGTGACTTCTTTGAAACCTTTTCTCCGGTTGTAAACCTGTCACAATTTGTATCATTTTGACTCTGGCTCTTTCAAATCAATGGTCTATACAGTAATTAGATGTTAACAATGCCTCAATTCAAGGCTACTCAGTTTGGGATCTTTATATGCAGCAACCAGACGGCTTCAAATCTGACAATCTTAATCTAGTATGCTAGCTGAATAAAGCAATTTATTGTCTTAAACAACCCCTGTGCATTGTATGAAAGGCTCACCAAAACTCTTACTGGTTTTGGTTTCACTCAAGTTAAGTGTGATGCATCCTTACTAATACTCAACAACTGTTGTTTTTGTCTCTATGTTCTGATAGTTGTCAATGACAGCTGCATATTCAGCTATAAGTTGTAATCTGATAGTAGTTAATTAGCTCATTGTGATCTCTATTAATAGAGAACTCTCTAATCACATTCATAATTACATTTTAATAATATTTCCTATATTTCCTCTCTCCATATTTCTCAATACTGTCATACATTCAAAAGGCCCTGTAACTTTTAATCTGGCACGCTTAATCTGATAATTTTATGAAGTTATTGACATCTCACTATAATGCTTGAGTAACCTCTATTTACTATTTCTTCTTTCAAACAAGTTTGTGCTGATATTATTTTTAGTAATTCTCTTTTTAATTTTAACCTTTTAGCTAAATTCATAATGCAAAACAAAACTGTTACGTATCCGAGTCGGAGACGTAATTAATCACAATCACAATAGGTAGAAAAGACAATGACTGAATGATAATGATCGAATGAATTTCTTTTATTGATGGTAATATCTGAATAAACAAAAGTAAACAATAATTGGGAGCATAACCTCCTTCAATTACTTGGGAACATAACCTCTCTCACATGACACATAGCTGTCTGTCAACAAAACTCAATAATCTAAAGCATCCCCCTAAATAAAATATTTCCCTAGAATAAATCCTTTCCCTATAACAAAATATGAATATTGTTCTAAATAAAATATTTCCCTGGAATATATATATTTATTTATTCTAATTAACTTATACGGGATATTCTCCCCAAATGTGGCTCCCTTTTATTGTAATTAGTTCCCGCCCATCCTAACCGCTGCGACAGTTAGGATGGTAATTCTTCAACCGTTCGGCTCATGTCCTTCTTCCCATCGCTCAGCTCGAGCTCTCACCATCTTCCGCCGTTTGGCTCGACTCCCCACAGCCTACCACCTTTCGGCTTGACCTTTCTCTGCTTCTCCCTTTTCGGCCTGGTCGCTCCCTGTTGTTCACCGTTCAGCCTGCTCGCTCCCGTTGTCCACCTTTCGGCCTGATTGCTCCCTGCCTTCCACTGTTCGGCCTGCTCGCTCCTCGTTGTCCCCCGTTCGGCATGATCGCTCCGTCTTCCACCGTTCGGCCTGGTCGTTCCCCATCTTTCACCGTTCGTTGCCCTTCTCCTTCTCTCTTATACCTTCCTCTCTCATATACCTTTTACCCTAACAAAAACATAGTTACGCAGTAATTGACTGTCATGAAAAGAGAATGTGTCAGAATGTAGAATTATGGTGGTATTGAATTTGCCATGGAAGTTTGCTTTGGTTTGAGTAGTGTGTTTCTAGCATTATATATCCAATATTTTAGCATCTCAATTCGAACTCTGCATTCTGAAACTTGAGTCAACACTTTCAAGTAGCATGTTTGAACCTTCTACCAGTACTTTTTTGAAGAGCAGCACCATTTATCTTTATCTGCTTTCCATTCAACTTTGTGTTTTATGATGCAACTCACACTGTTATCTTATTTTTAATGATTTTAATTGCTTATGTGATTTATTTTAAATTATGATTGCCTCATCGCACTACATCAAGATGATGTGAATAGGACACTCCTTCAAAAAAGTTCCTTAGATGGATAGTGAAAAGACTTATGAGAGTTCTACATTTAGAAGACATATCTTATTGTCTTTGGCAATGAATTTTATTATCTTATTATGAAAAAAATATCTGTAGTTGGCACCATTACTTATAAGTAGTCCTTAGAGTGTTTATTTGTAAACCAGTAGTGCATTGATTTTTTCACTTGCTTTCAGGTTTTTCATTACAAGTTCTGTATTAGATCTTACAATTGTGGGTTTAGATGATGCCGATGGGGACTCAAATGCACAGGGTCAATACCCTCACTACTTGAAGACCAGTTGCAAAGCCAATCTGGATCTGGGAAGTGTAGTTTACCTTTTAGGCTACACAGAAAAACAGGAGCTCACTGTTGGTGAAGGAAAGGTGGTCATAGCCACTGACAATCTCATAAAATTATCAACTGATGGAATTCAATGGAGTCCAGGTTCAGCTGGTTTTGATGCGCATGGAAATCTAGCTTTTATGATATGTGATCCTATGAAGTTAGCCACATCACCAAATACCAAATCACCTTCAACTTCATCCTCATCGTCGTCCTCTTGGAAGAAAGAACTCCCCATGCAGTTTGGCATACCAATTCCTGTCATATGTGATTGGTTAAACCAGCACTGGGAAGGCAACCTTGATGAGCTTAACAAGCCAAAATTACCAATCATGCGGTTGATGTCTACCGGGCCGAGGAGCGAGCATTCATGTGCTTCCTTCACCCTTCGACAAGTTTTCAAGTCAACAGAAGGCAATGATGATGGCACCACATCTTCATCAAACAATGCTTCAAAGACAAGAGATCAGGGACCAAGCTCTTCTGCTGTTACCAACACAGTTGAAGAAGAAAGCTTGATCACTAATCCAAATGCTGCGCATGTCCAGGGAATTCCCACCCCAGAAATATACGAATCACCTAGAGTAACTGCTGTGCCACTCAGAAGGAAAGAAAACATACCATTGCAGCTTTTGGACATCAACTTTCCTCCAAGGTCAGCCAAAGCTGCAGTTTTGGCACAATCATCCAAACCAAAGTCTGCTGAAAATCATGCCAAAGACCCTTTTCCTGAGAACCAAACAGAAGGAGAACAAAACAAGCACACAAGGCCAACAACTCCTATTCCAGACGTTTCCTCAACAGGGTCTGTCAATGGAGCTGCACAGAGCGAGGTTCAGTCCAGCTCGTCTCTGGTGGAAGTACCAGAGATGCAGAACGGATACAGCAGCGAAGGAGAGACCATGTACTCAGCCGAAACCGCGGAGAGCCGGAACTACACAAGCCCCAGAGAGTTGAAGTTTCAGCAAGTGGGAAGGAGCCAGAGTTGTGTGAGTTACAACAGGTGGGGTGCTGCACCAAGAAGCCAAGTTGCTCGTGGAATGATGGTGGAAAATCAGAGAAGCTTTATGCATGTGAAGAGAATGTACTCACAAGGTGCAGCAACTTCTCAACGAAGCAATGACTATTTCAGCCCCACTGTCTCCTCCATCATGAAACGTAACAGCAGCTCAAGCAAGCCACCTCGGCAAACTCCTGTTCATTCTCCTTCACCCAGATGGATGTTCTGATTGATTGATACTTCATATATGATCATATTTCAAGTTCTTACAGTAAAATTATAAAAATTTAAAGAGAAAGAGTATAGTTGCTTCATGTTTATATTCTTTTTGCTATCCATATTTTTTATGCAACGCGCACAGACACTAAGTTATGGTGAATAAGAAATGTAAGCCAAAATGTAGATTTCCTTCTAAATTCACTTAAGGTGATTACTGCTTCCATGTTGAGTACAATGTTTCACCCAGGATTGTCTAGTTCTTGATGTCAACATAAAGCTTTGAATTAAAAACACCTTTATTTGAGTTCATACGTTCTTGGCTATGTAAATATAAATCCAAATTAAGGTTGAAAAAACAGTGTTCTGTCTGCAGTTCTTGCTGCAAGATTGAAATTAAGATTATACATATGATTATTTAACTCAATTTATCAATAATTATTAACAGTTACAAATTGATAAAACGTTTTTAATTGAATATGAAATAAGCCTTTAAACATGAAAACAAATTGCTCCTTATGCCTGATGAAAATTTGTTATATTGATCGATACAATTTTGTGTAAATCAAAATAAAAAAATATTATTGTATTTTTTTATATTTTGGTTAGTGTCAGGACCATTAATTTCAGAGAAAAGTGGAATCCAGTTGTATGCAGCTCGTTGGATCGATCGGTTTTGACGGTAGTATATAAGTAAACTTTTCAAAATTTCGGACCACTTTTTGCATGCACCTCTTCTCTCCAAATTTCTGAGTTTTATTTTCTTCTCCTTCTCTCTAAAATTCTCCTCCTTCTCTCTACAAATTCTCATCTTCTTTTTCTTCTGATCATCAATTTAGACCGTGTCTGAGTTTCCTGGTGGCAAGAGTTTCTCTTTTCACCAATCAAGTTGCTGTTTGGAGTAGGTAAGTTAAATTCACTTGTTCTTTGAAGTTGCTGTATTTTCTGATACATGCAAGCACTGTTTAGCTTGCATGTGTTCATCATCTACTTCTCTGAGTTTGTTTTCTGTCTTTGATTCTCTGATTAGTTCCTTTTCACCGAACAGAAAGTAGTAGGTTGCCTTAGAAGCTGATTTTTTGGTTAGTCAACATAGTGGAAGCGTAGGAAGTGTCTAGTTTATTCGAGGTAAGGGAAGCTAGTAATTTAATTATGTTCGTTTATGATTGAAATGTTTGGTTGAATGTGTGTATGTGTGAATAAATTGATATTTGTTTGTTTTCTGTGTATTGCCGAGACCTGTGAACTGGTTGAGAAGTTCTGCAGAATTGTAGGGAGTAGAACGCTCATTATCGAACACTCGGTCAAGTCATGAAATAGGGTTTAGTAATATTAGGTTTTATAGTGATATTTTAACTTAGTGTTGTTCGGTTTAGTATTGGCTTTCAGTTTTAAAAATACTTGTTTTCAACCTCAGTAGTCTTCGAGTTGGTATTAACGTTCGTCCTTAGTAATATTATATTTAGTGTTCGGTTTTAATAGTATACGTTATTAATAGCAATCGGCCTGATTGGTTAGTCACCAAGTTTGGTCTCTTTAGTGTTACCAATGTTGAACGTTCGGTTTTAGGTGTGTTGGTCGTTCTCTGTAGCGCTTGGTCGTATATTGCTTTGGTAGTGTTCGGTCATATACACATTCGGTATAAATTTTTTTAAAGTTCGAATTGAGTTATAAGCGTTTGGTTTTTATATAGTGGTCGGTTAGTAATAACGTTCGGGTATTTTTCTTTAATTTTATTTATTATGGACCGTTCGGTCCTCTCGGTTGGGTAGTGTGAAGGTGTTCGGTCTCCAACATTCACATGTTCTCTTTGTTCTATAAATGAAAATATAACTGATAAATGACTGTTTATGATAAATATGAGAATTTTGACTTTTAAATACTGTGGAAGAGAATTCCAAGGCGGAATGTCTCGTGGATGGTTATTGAATTGTAAAGTATGAATATGGATATGCTAAGCTGACATTCATCTTGAAATTTTATGAGTATCATTCTTACATAGAGAGAGATATTTCATTCGTGAGAATAGCAGGAGGTCCTACCACCTCAAGGTGCCGAGGTAGGTATTATGGGATTAACCTTGGGTAATAGCTTGATTGGTGTCAGCTGTTACACTACCACAAGTGCAAGGACGACTGTAGCTACATATTCATACAATCCGGATGGTCAAGTCGTAGTGTTCGGTCTATATATGAATTATGATGTTTATTTTGTATAAGATTGCTTTTATTCGGTGTTGGCAGGAGGTAGCCTTCGGTATCACATTGTTTGAACTTGTATGAAATATTAAATGTGTTTTATAATTAAATTACATTAGCTTACCCTACTCTCTTGTTTTGTCTTGTATTGTACGTCTGGTTACCTTTTCTTTTGCAATGATCATCCTGTGGATGTGAGCAGAAGACGATGAGTGTTCAGTGGAACAAGCGTTGGAAGACGATGGTCCTGTAGCTTAGTTAAGACCGTTTGGTCATTAGGCTGAGCTTATCTTTTGTAAACCGATCGGTTTATACAGGTTGTTGTATAACCGATCGGTATAGGATGATTTGTTTAAACCTAGTAATAGAACCGTTCGGTTTATTTCCTATGTTTTGTATTAGACTTATGGTACTTTGTAAAGTTTTTAGTTTTATGGTTATTTTGGATAACTGTAATGTTAAATACTTTACTAACTCTTGAATAACTGATCTATCATATTATTATATGTGATTAATCTATGATATAATATTCTGCTATATTTTGGGATGTTACATTAATGGTATCACAACAATTCCTTCCTTAGAATCCTGTAGGTTATGAGTATGTCATGCTTGTGCTGTGTACTCAGTGTTAATTTTAGACAATATCCTTGTGTCTTTGATCTAGAATGATGGTTCTTTCTCTATGAATGTTCATAGATGACATCTCGGTCTCCTCCTTCTTCTCCAACCATGAATTCTCATACATCAGATTTGATGCGGATGATGGAGTCGGTACTCACGGCAATGCAGCAACAAAATGCTGCATTAGTTCAACATAATACTGTCGCCCTACAAGATTTGGAAACCGCTCGGTTATCAATGGAGGTGTCTGAGAGACAATATGTAGACTTGATGGCGAGTGACAGAGCTACAACTAGGACCATCTACTTCTTCTGCATATCATCAGTCAGAGTGGAGCCTGAAGAGTTTTCTTCAACACCGTCTGGCTAAGTTTGATGGCAAGCGCAGCCCGGATGAAGCATATCAATGGTTCTAAGATATGGAACGGATTTATAATGCCAAGAGGTGTCCGGACGACATTAGGTTGACATATTCTGAGTAGATGTTGACGGGAGAAGCTAGTCACTGGTGGAGTAGCATGAGGATGCTACTAGAAAGCAACGATACTCACATATCTTGGGAAATTTTCAAGATGAAGTTTTATGCAGAATATTTCCCTGATAACGTTCGGTTTGCTAAGGAGATAGAGTTTCTTGAACTGGTTCAAGGAGAGATGTCAGTATCCGAATATGTAGATAAGTTCAAACATCTGTTGAGGTTTCATACGCTGGCCATGGATGAGGAATGACAATGTAGAAAGTTTGAAAATGGATTGAAAGGGGATCTCAAGTTGATGGTGGCTGGTTTGTGTATCAAACAGTTTCCCTCTTTAGTAGAAAGAGCTAAGGTCTTAGAGAAGACCAAGATGGAAGTGGAAAGGCAACAGCCGAATCTTGGAGGACCGATTTCCTCCAGGAGTAGGTTTGGTACTAGGAAGACTCCTTATGCACCACCTTCTTCTTCAGGATATAGAGGTCAGTCTCCAAGACCTCCAGTACCGATCGGGCAGCAACATGTTCATGTGAATGCGAGGTGTTTCACTTGTGGGGGTCCACACTATCAATCAGTTTATCCTCATAAGGATAGTAACAGATGGTGTAGTCGTTGTAGAAGTGCATGACACTTTGAGAGAGACTGTAATTTAGGAAGAAGAGCTAGCGGTCAACCACAACAGGCAGGAAGGTTTTAGCCAAGAGGTGGTGGTGGTGACGGAAGAGCTCAGGCTGCTGGTCGGGTATATGCACTAACAGGAACAGAAGCAGCAAGTTCAGGTAATCTCATTGTCAGTTCTTGCTTGCTTTATGGAATATCTTGTTGTATGCTTTTTGATTCGGGGTGCAACACATTCTTTTATCTCGAAAGAATGTGTCGAGAAGTTGGGATTGCCAGTAGATGAGTGTTAGTTTGATCTGGTGGTGTCAACTCCAGCAGCTGGGAAGGTTAGGACGACCACTTATTGTGCTAAATGTCCAATAGTGGTTGAGGGTCTTTGGTTCAAAGTGAACCTGATTTTTTTACCTCTTCATGGTTTATAGATAATATTGGGAATGGATTGGTTAGCTGCCAATCGCATTCTTATAAATTATGGTGAGAAGAAATTGTTGTTTCCAGATGAAGAACAAGAAGAATCATTAGCAATCGGTCAGTTGAGGCAGGATATAATGGAAGGTGCTAGTTGCTTCTTGATATTATCCCATTTGGAAGTGGTTCAAGGTGAGTAGGATTTGGACCGATCGGTGCAGTGTAAGCAGAATGTAGACCGTTCGGTCATAAACAAATTTTTAGACGTTTTTCCTGAAGAGATACCTGGATTGCCTCCTCCTAGAGAAGTGGAATTCTCAATTGATTTGTTGTCAGGAGCAGGACCAGTATCTATAGCCCCTTATAGAATGGCTCCAACAAAGCTAGTCGAATTGAAGAAGCAAATTGAAGAGTTGATGGATAAACAATTCATTCGGCCAAGTGTATCACCTTGGGGTGCTCCTATGCTGCTAGTTAAGAAGAAAGATGGTAGTTCTCGGCTCTGTGTAGATTATAGGCAGCTGAATAAATTGACAATTAAGAATAAGTACCCTTTACCAAGGATTAATGATATGTTGGATCAATTATATGGGGCTACTGTGTTTTCTAAGATAGATCTGAGGTCTGGATACCATCAGATTTTGGTTAAGGAGGAAGATGTACAGAAGACAACCTTCCGGTGTCGGTATGGCCATTATGAGAATGTAGTAATGGCGTTCGGTGTTACTAATGCTCCCACCATATTCATGGATTACATGAACCGTATCTTTAGACCATTTCTAGATAAATTCGTTGTCGTCTTTATAGATGACATACTTATTTATTCTAAAACTCATGAAGAACATGAGTGATAACGATTTAAAATACCGTTATCTGTGATGTAATTTTGATACTAAATACACCATTTTTGATTTAGAAACTTGCTTGGACTCATGCTTTTTCATTAAGTTGTGTGAATAAGAGAGTTGAGGTTGAATTTGATGATTTTATGACTAATTCCCTTTGTTTTTATAGAAAATGAGTTAATACAGGAAGTAGAGATGAAGTGCTAAGAATACAGAGCTTAGAAAGGCCTAGAAAAGCACCAGAAGAGGGAACCGCACGAAGCTTGGGCGTGGAAAAATCGACGCCCGCCGCTCGGGCGTCGGACACCTGAAACCTGAGCGAAATTGAAGGCTCAAGCCTTACAGAAGTCAACGTCCACCACCAGGGGGCCAAATGGGGCGCCCGAGCGGCGTGCATTCCAGTTTTTGCTCTGTTTTGACTCTTTTGGACCGGGCCCTGTTTCTACTCTTTTTCAACTTTATTTAAAGGACCCAGGCACTCTAGGTTTTGTATCTCCCAAGGGTAATATTTCTCAGGGATGAGGGTATGAGTACTTGGTCGTCTTAAGCTCTTGATCTTGAGACTTAATTTTCTAGGAACGTTAGGAATTGCATGAGCTAGGAATTAAGGTAGGCTTGTTGCGCCAAGGGATTGAGTTCTAAGTACTTTAGTGAGTGACGTTAACATTAATGCATAAAGAGGAATTCTTATATACATGAGAGGGAACCTGGTGAAATCTAACCCCAACAACATATTCATCTCATATTAAACAACATCCGTTCATCTCTGTGTTACTCTACTATTGATCAATTTGCATTCATATTTTATTTTATGCTTTTGCATCACAAACCAATGATCTCGTTTATTTTAAGTCTTAATTAATTAATTTATCACACGACTGTTTAGTGCCGAGAGTCCTCTGGGATACGATACTTGGTCTTACCATTTTATATTACTTGTGCGATTTGGTACACTTGCCAATCTGTTAACAAGTTTATGGTGTCGTTGCCGGGACTCACGGTTTAAACTATTCTATTTGTGTGATTCTTAATTAATTTTGGCTTTATTCTATTTTACTTTATTTTATTTTATTTGATTTTATTCTATTTTATTTTATTTTCATATCTTTTATTTTTATTTTTGTTTTTGTGCTAACAGTGTTTTCTAGGGTTTTGTGTCTAATGTCTGCAGGATGCAATTCGGAGAAGAAGTTAATTATATGGGCACTCAATTCCATCAAGGCAATTTCAACCACTAGTGGGAACCTCACTCAAGCATGGATCAAAGTCAATTTGGGTATGCTGCCGGACAATTTTATAGAGAACCACAATAACAATGGCAACAACAATCCTCTGTATCAGAAAGATGGGCTAAGATGGATGACACACTTCAGTAGATAATGCAGATGTCTGATTCTCATCATAAAAGAAATCAAGCAGCATTCACAAGGATAGAGAGTCAGCTTGATCACATAATTCAGAAGCTGGACGATCTTGGGGGCAATATGGAAGTTAGCCCTAAAGAGGAATGCAACATCGTTATCACTGAGAGTGGCAAGTTTTTAGATGAGAGAAAAATAGAAGAAATTTTGAGCGAAAAAGAGAAAGATGTAGAGGAAAAGAAAGAAAAAGAAGAGAGTGAGGTAAAAGAAAAGAGAAAAAGAGAGGAAGAAGATGAGAGAAAAATAGAGAGAAAAGAAAAAGAAAGTTTGAGTGAAAAAGAGACAGATATAGAGAAAGAAAAAGAAGAGAGTGAGAGAGAAGAAAAAAGAAGAAGAAAGAAAGAGGATAAGGAAGAAAAGAAAGAATTATATGAAAAACCTCTTCCCTACCCAAAGAATTATTCTAGTGAAGAGAAGGAAAGACAGTTTGAGCAATCCATGGAAATCTTCGAGGAATTGGAGATTAAAATTCCTGTGACTAAGACATTACAACATGTACTCGGTTATGTTAACTTCCTGAAGAAATTCAAGAAAAAGAGAAAAAGTCCAGAGGAAGAAACAATTGAGGTACAAAGCAATTGCATTGTGATCTTGCAGAAGGCACTTCCTCCAGAAGCTAAAGATCTGGGAAGTTCCAATATCCCCTACACTATTGGGAGTCATGAAAGAGGGAAAGCCTTAATTGATTTAGGGTCCAGTATCAACTTGATGCCCTTATCTGTATTTGAAAAGATTGGTGGTGTTGAAGTCAAGCCTACAAAGAGGAAGCTGCTGAAGATAAGTTGGTGTGGAGACAGAAAGGAGAACACCAAGATTAAAGTTGGAATTGGGTGATCTAGATTGAGCTTAATGGTCTCAAGCTATTGACGTTAAAAAAGCGCTTGCTGGGAGGCAACCCAGTCTCTGAATTTTTTTTTTATCTCTTATTTTGTTTTATTTTTATTTTTTATTTTATTTTTCTTTTTAATTTAGTTGTGTGGTTTGGATTTGATTTTGTTTTTGTGTGTTTGAATTTTTTTAGGTTATATGCTGCTTCTGATGGCAGTAATGACAACATCTACTGATGGATGCCGATAAAGATGAGAAAGATTGGTGTCTACTAAGGGATACCAATGAAGATAAGAAATATTAGCATATACTGATGGATGCTATGTGATTAGACATCTACTGATGGATGTTATGATGATGAAGACTGAGTCAAGCTAGTGACGTTAAAGAAGCGCTTGCTGGGAGGCAACCCAGTGTTTTACAAACCTTTATTTTATTTGTCTGTTTTTGTTTTATTGTTTTGATTGATTGTATTTTGTTTCTGTTTTATTTTTTTTCTTTTATTTATTGTACTTTTTGCTTGAATGAACTTCACAGCTTCGATTCAATTGTGATTGTTTTGTGATAAGTATTGCTTTGTGATATTGTAGTGTATTGATTGATGTTGAGATGATGCATGATGTGTTGATATACAGGTGATGGCTCAAAAAGTATGAAATAGGTGCTTGAGGTAAAATTTAGTTGAGATGAGCAGGATGTTTTTCTGAATTCTGGGACTTGAGAGTTTACTTGTGTGAGTTTTGGGCTTCAGAGTTGTTGTGAATAGTTGTTATTACTTTGGAAGCATGAATGATTTTGCCCAAATTTTCTGTGATTGAACTACTTGTTTGTAGGTTTCATATGATTAAGGCCATCTTTCGTTATCCCTTAATTTTTTTTGCCTACTCATGAATTTTTCCAAATAAAAAGATAACAGTTTGTTCCATCCTTTGAACCTTTAGCCTTAAGCATGCTTTGAAGACCCTGTTTTAAATTCTTTACCTTGAGTTGAGTTGAGAATATTTGTGAGGTATTGATAAATGTTCAAGTTTGGGGTTGCTAAAAAAATAAGCAGTGAGCATAAAGAAAAAGGAAAAAAAGAAATCAAAAGAAAAGAAAAAATAAAAACAAAAGCTCACTGCAAGGGAAAAGGTTGGGAATAAGAAAAAGATCTTCTTGAAAAGAGAACCTGTGTGTAATTGTTAAATTCATAAATATTTCTCTTAACTCAAGGATTTTGCATTCCTGAAAAACCATGTTTCTTCTTAGCCCAACCAAGTTACAAGCCAATAAAAGCCCTTGTGATGAAAACCTACTTGTGAGTATGTTTAATTTTGGTTAAAATGAAAGGAAAAATTAATTTGTGTGACATTGTGATAGCAGAGTGATTGAGAGAGTCCACTATACACCTGTGAGTTGAGTGATACACTTTTGAGTGCTTGAGTAAAATACTTTTGAGTGCTTGAGTGAAACACTTTTCTTGGGGAGGAATAGTTCTTTGAATTTCTGATTGCATCTCTGCTTGGTTGATTGATCATTCTTAAGGATATCATCTGTTGATTAATCTGTTGAAGTACATGATTGAATTAAGGCATCTGCACATCTTGACTGAGATCTTTATGCTGAATTGATAAAAGTGATTTCTTGTCTTGGAAGGAAAAGTTTTTGAAAAATGTTGAGTCATTGTAGTGATTGTTCTGAAAAGCTGAGTTACATTTTGTTTTGCTTGAAGACAAGCAAAGTTCTAAGTTTGGGGTTGTGATAACGGTTTAAAATACCGTTATTTGTGATGTAATTTTGATACTAAATGCACCCTTTTTGACTTAGAAACCTGCTTGGACTCATGTTTTTGCTTTAGTTTTGTGAATAAGAGAGTTGAGGTTATACTTGATGATTTTGTCACCAAATTCCCTTGATATTTTAGGCTATTGGAATGATTTGAAGGAAGAGTTAAAGTTCCAAATAGTTGGAATGCAGAAAAGTCAACTAGAGTGCAGAAAAGTCAACAAGAAAAGTCAATTGCGAAGCTTGGGCGCTCAGTGGAGGCTTGGGGACCAGAAATCGACGTCCACCGCCGGACACCCAACAAGGGGCGCCCGGGCGTCGTGCATCGTGGATTAGGCCTAGGTTTTGCTCTGTTTTGACTCTTTTGGATCGGACCCTGTTTCGACTCTTTTCCGACTCTATTTAAAGGACCCAGGTGCTCTAGGTTTTGTATCTCTGGCTAGAGCAACACAACAACACACTCTTTTACTCTCTAAAGGCGGAAGCTTCCTCTTCTACTCTTAGAGTTTTACTATCTCATGCTTTTCCATTGTACATCTAGTTTCTCCATGTCTATGGGAAACTAAACTCTATTTGTTGTTGGGGAATGATGTAACCTTGTGAAATCTCATGTATTTGAATTGATTCTGAATCATATATGCTTTATTCATTAATTGTTAGGGAATTCATATGTTTTAATGCTTGCTCTATTTAACTCATTTAGTTGCATGATTTATGAATTGCATGAGTTCCGGGAGGTTCCTTACAATTCAGGTTCTTGTTGAATTCTCCCAAGGGTAATATTTCTCAGGGATGAGAGTATGAGTACTTGGTCGTCTTAAGCTCATGATCTTCAGACTTAATTTTCTAGGAATGCTAGGAATTGCACGAACTAGGAATCAAGGCAGGCTTATTGCGCCAAGGGATTGTGTTCTAAGTACTTTAGTGAGTGACGTTAACATTAATGCATAAAGAGGAATTCTTATATACATGAAAGGGAACCTGGTGAAATCTAACCCCAACAACATATTCATCTCATATTAAACAACATCCGTTCATCTGTGTTACTCTACTATTGATCGATTTGCATTCATATTTTATTTTATGCTTTTGCATCGCAAACCAATGATCTTGTTTATTTTAAGTCTTAATTACTTAATTTATCACACGACTGTTTAGTGCCGAGAGTCCTCTGAGATACGATACTTGGTCTTACCATTTTATATTACTTGTGTGATTTGGTACACTTGCCAATCCATCAACAAGTCAGAGCGTTCATCAAATGTCTCCGAACAGATAGAGGAGGATAATTTAATTCTCTTGTGTTGAAAATGTTTTGTGATGAAAATGGTATAAAGCAAAAACTTATCCCAGCCTACATACCACATCAAAACGGAGTTGCTGAACACAAAAATAGGATTGTTATGAACATGGCACTAGTGAAGGGAAAAGACAACGATTGTTTTTGACAATATGCTTCGATTTTCGAACTGAAGTATATATGGGTGAGGTAAAACGGTTGGGGTCTTTTGGCCTCGGTTAATATTGAGGTAATATGTTATAGGCTACTGCCTCAGTTCTTCAGCAATCGATGGATTTTTATACATCTCCAAAAACGATCATTTTTTATACATCTCCAATTCACCCCCCTCTTGGTGTGAGAAACGAAGCACATCTTTTTTAACAATCTGAAAAGAATCAAACCTGGGAACTCATGGATCTACTAGCTGGAGCAAAAATAATAGGAGTTAAATGGGTTTATAAGACAAAATTGAATGAGTTGGGAAAAGTTGATAAGGATAAATCAAGGTTAGTAGCTAAGGGATCTTCACAACAACATGGAATTGAATTTTTGAAGTATTTGCTCCTATTGCACACATGGACACGGTACAACTAGTTGTGGCTCTTGCAACACACAAAGGGTGGAACATCTTTTAACTAGATGTCAAATTTGCATTCTTGCATGGAGTGTTGAATGAAGATGTGTATGTTGAGAACCCAGAGGGATATGTGAAAAAGGGAAAGAGCACATTCATAAAAAAGGACACTGAAAGGAACATATTAATCGTCAACATTTATGTTGATCATCTGATGTATACTGGCAATAATAAATATGCAAATGATGTTCTGAAAAGATTTGCTATCACTGAAAGCAAACCTGTGATGAGTCCAATTGTCCTAGGGAGTAAGCTTAATAAAAATGTTGATGGTGCCATTGTGGATAACATTTACTTCAAACTGATTGTGGGAAGTTTAATGTAGCTAACGACTACACGGCCATATATCATGTTCAGTGTGAGTTTAATTAGCAAATACATTTCCAAACCAATTGAGTTACATCTACAAGCGGCTAAAAGAATCCTACGGTGTCTAAAGGGAACTAGTTATGGAATATTTTATAGGAAATGAGGTGAGGAAAATTTGCTTGCATTTACAGATTCTGATTATGCAGGAGATGAGGATGATTCTAAGAGCACATATGGTTATATGTTCTTATTCAGTTTAGGAGCAGTGTCATGGATGTCAAAGAAACAACCAATTGTTACTCTTTCAAGTATAGAGGCATAGTTTGTAGCTACTGCTGCTAGTGCCTGTCAAGCAATATATATGGATGAGAAGAGTTTTGAGTTTTTCAACTCATTCACAAGACAACATCTTTGTCATTTGTGATAACAGTTCAACTATTAAACTTTCCTAAAATCCAGTTATGCAAAGAAGAAGTAAACATATCAGAGTGCATTTTCATTTTTTAAGAGATCTTGTGAAAGATAAAGAAATTGAGTTGGTGCACTGTGGAACTCAGGAACAAGTTGCAGATTTAATGACTGAAGCCTTGAAATTTGAAGCCTGCAGAAGCTAAAAAAGAAGATGGGAATGTTTGATCGTACTGAAATAAACTAATTGAATTTTTAGTGTATTAGGGAGGGAATGAAATGGTTTTATTATTGTTTAAAGTTGTTTTTGCTTCTGTTTAATAAATCTTGATACATAGGGAGAACCTTGTTTTTAGGAATAGTTTGTTTTGAACACGGTCACGTAAGTTATACGTTGACTAAATTTTATGTATTTTGTTTGGCTATATAATAGTCTGTTTTGACGAAATAAAGCAACATAGTTTTGCACAGTTTTGCACCAGAATATCAATATACTCTTCACAAACAAAAAGTTACAAAAAAAGTAAATTACAAAATTAACCAATTGAATATAAACCACATTTAGTATTCAAAACCCATAATTTAGTCTATGTTTACAACAGCAGAAATTACTGTTCAAGGATGTTTGAAAGCGACAAAATGAAGTTAATTGCGTGTTTGTTTGCGAAGAAAGGAAGGAATGTCGAAGTGGTTGAATTTGAATACGCGTGTTTGAAGTTGAAGAAGATGAAGAACAATGCTTGAAATGAAATTGGACCGAAGCGTATTCGGTTCCAATCCAGCGGTATTCGGTTTCACGCGTGCCAAGGATTTACACAAAACCTGTATTCGATTCCCATACAGTTGTATTTGGTTTCCCATTATGCAGAACTACCCGTATTCGGTTCCCACAACCCTATATTCGGTTCCCAAGCTCCATATTTGGTTCCATGTGTGTGCCCTCACGTTTGACGCTGTATTCGGTTCTCTTGGACCATTTGGTTGCAAGCTTCATTGTGGAGGTGGAGGCGGCGTGATGTTTGACGAAGCTCGAGTTTGCTTGGTGGTGGATGCTCATTATGTGAGGAAGGTGGAGGATCAACCTTGGCCCATGATCTGTGATGGTGGAGGATGCAGAGACCTCCATCCCATGCTCTTTCAATCATTCGACGAAGCTGGAGAATGAAAAGAAGAGTGAAAGATCTTGAGTCCATAATAAACGCCTTTACCTTCTCTACACCTTTCCCTCAACAGAAAGGACGAAATTCGAGCCTCTTCGTCGAACGACTCTCTTCACTCCTTTGGTGTCGCTGTCGGCGACCTCGTCTTCTACTTTCTCAACCACATTGCCTTCTCCTACGAAACCCTCCCCCACAAGCCAGAGACTGCTTCCCACGACCGTGTGCTCTAAGAGATTTCAACCTATAAGCTGCTGAGTTAAATTCTCCTCATCAACGATGTGTACTGCTGGGACTCAAACCTTGGTATGGCTCAACTATTTTCTCCTTAATTGTTTGGAAAATAAGTTGCTAAGTTAGTGCATCATGAGTGTCTGGTTTTTGAATAAATAATGTTTGCAAGTATTGATTTGTCGATCCTTTTTCCTGGTTAGAAATCATAGTTCTTTGTCGGTTTGACTTGTGTAGTTATTTGTTTTGAATAAACGATAGTATTCCAAATGTGGTAAGGACATAATTGTTCTTTTCAGTCTTTGTGCGCTATCTTTATTATGACAATGGATCTTTCGAGTATTATTGAACGAAATGTGATGTTCAAAGTTTGAGTGCATACATTGTAAACAAAGAATAGGAATATGGCTAAAGGGAAGTGATTTCAGGCACATAATTTTTTGTAGAATGATTGGAATGGAAATTGTGTTTTTAAGTTGTAGTATAATTGTATATTAGGAATAACATGGACACTATAGTTTTTGGGTGGAAAATGTTTGTTTAACAACTCAGTTTTGCCACCTTTTTGACAACGCCAAGTGGCAGCATTTGATTGGTCCGTTTCAAATAATATCTTTAGAAATGAAATCTTATGCAGAGGGTGTTTTGGGAACGAATTTTGTTTCACGGGTTATGAAATATCATTTCGAAAAGGGGTTCATCTTCTTCCTCTCAACAACTTAAAATCTCTATCTTTATCTCAAGTCTTTCTCACTGTTGTCTCTTGGTTGCACGTCGTTTTCATCGACCACCGTGACATCCACCGAAACTCTCTTCTCTGTTGGTTGTCTTCTTTATCTCTCTCGTCTCATTTTGTTTTCGCATTTTTGCATTGTCTTCCTCTCTTGATTTGTTCTTGTTTTCTCATCCATTGGAACACATCGAAAGTGACCTCCATCAACGTTAGTTCTGCCTCTCTACCTCTCTCGCGCTCTCCATCAACGAGAAAAGATGTCTCCTTTCTCCAAGGCTGGGGCTTTGTTCAGTGAGAAAAAAGAAGTATTTCGCAATATCAATAAATAAAATCAATCATCCATGTAAAAAAATGGAATAAATCACGTAAAAACATACCTAAAATCATCCAAAAAGACATAAAAAATGACCTTGGGGAGTCAAGTTCTTCCAACTGCCAAGTCACATATTACTTTTTGTACAAACCAGCAATTAGCCCTTGGTAATCGATTACAGGGAACCCGTAATCAATTACCAAGGCATAACTTTGTCAAAAATGGTCATAGACTTCACCTACCTTGGTTTAAAAACATATATGGGCTTTTTCCTCCACAATTGAGTGGGAAAAACTGTGTTTTGATACACTTGACACCATCAATGATGAGCAACATGAGGAATCCATGCAAAAATGTTGTTACAATGCACAAATTTTAAAAGAAATTTTCAATAAATAATAGATATATGAATAAGGGGAAAGATATACATATAAGATAATGTGCTATCAAGTTTAACCTTTGCAGACTATTTTAATCATAACTTTTCTCACAGACCTCTAAATGATGCGATTCTTTTTTTTATTAGAAAATAGACTCAAAAATATTTCCAGTGACTATTAATTTGTAATTTTTGGACATCTGAGTAGGTACAATTAATTCTTTAAAGTTAACGTTTTATATATTCCTACCACCTCTGACCTTTGTTGGTTGTTTTGCTTTTAACCTTCTCCACCGAACCCCAAATGAGTTGATTCTTTTTTTAATAGAAAATAGACTCAAAAATCTTTCCAATGACTACTAATTTGTAATTTTTGGACATTTGAGTAGGTACAATTAATTCTTTAAAGTTAACGTTTTATATATTCATACCACCTCTGACCTTTACTGGTTGTTTTGTTCTTAACTTTCTCCACCGAACTCCAAATGAGTTGGCTCTTGTTTTGTTGGAATTTAAACTCAAAGAGATTTCAAATGACCACTAACTCATAATTTTTAGACCACTATACTAGGTGCAATTAATTTTCCAAAAACAATTTTTTTAAGCTTTCTAAATGGCCTACACATGTTTGAGGACTTAACCTACCTTTGTCATGACACCCACATTGGGTCTTTCCTCCACCATGGAATGTCAAAACCTTAGTTTTCAAGCTCTTCTCATACTTAAACATGCAAAGAAGTGTCATCCATTGAGAAAATCACTAAAATTGCCTTTGGGGAGTGACGTTCTCATAGTTGGGTACTACGGTTCAAGTTTTTGTACAAAACCAAATTTTTGCATGCGTAATTGTTTACAGAGCCATTGTAATCGATTACAAGAGATTGTATGTCCTAAACTTGTTTGAGGACTTCATCTAACTTGATCATCACACCAACATTGGGTCTTTCCTCCACCATGGACTGCCCAAACCTCAGTTTTCAAGCTCTACTCACACTTATACACTAAAAAGAAGTGTCATCCATTGAAGAAATCTGAAAAAAAAACAAAAAATTGTCTTTGGGGAGTGATGTTCTGACAGTTGGATACTAAACTACAAGTTTTTGTATAAAACCAAATTTTTGCATGCGTAATCGTTTACAGGGCCATTGTAATCGATTACAAGGGGTTGAATGGCCTACACTTATTTAAGGACTTCACCTAACTTGGTCATCACACCAACATTGGGTCTTTCCTCCACCATGAATTGCCCAAACCTCAGTTTTCAAGCTCTACTCACACTTATACACTAAAAAGAAGTGTCATCCATTGAAGAAATCTGAAAAAAGTATGAAAATTATGTTTGGGGAGTGACGTTCTCACAGTTGGGTACTATAGTATAAGATTTTGTATAAAACCAAATTTTTGCACGCGTAACCGTTTACAGGGCCATTGTAATCGATCACAAGGGACTGTATGACCTACACTTGTTTGTGGACTTGACCTAACTTGGTCATCACACCAATATTAGGTCTTTCCTTCACCATGGACTGCCCAAAACTCAATTCTGACCTTTGCTGACTATTTTATCATAACCTTTCCCACAGACCTCTAAATGATGCGATTCTTTTTTTATTAGACAATAGACTCAAAAAACTTTCCAATGACTACTAATTTTATAAGTTTTGGACATCTAAGTAGGTATGATTAATTCTTTAAAGTTAACGTTTTATATATATATATATTCCTACCATCTCTGACCTTTCTTGGTTGTTTTGCTTTTAACTTTCTCCATCAAACCCTAAATGAGTTGATTATTTTTTTATTAGAAAATAGACTCAGAAATCTTTCCAATCACTACTAATTTGTAATATTTGGACATCTAAGTAGGTACAATTAATTCTTTAAAGTTAACTTTTTATATATTCGTGTCAGCTTTGACCTTTTTTGGTTGTTTTGCTCTTAACTTTCTCTACTGAACTCTAAATGAGTTGATTCTTGTTTTATTGGAATTTAGATTCAAAGAGCTTTGAAATGACTACTAAATCATAATTTTTAAACTACTGTACTAGATGCAGTTAATTTCTCAAAAACAACATTTTTCTAAGCTTCCTAAATGAGTTTAATTTCAAGTTATTGTTAAACAATTCTGAAAGCCAACTGAATGGTGTCTTTGCAATTAACTTTTTCTGGTGTGGGGTCAATCTTCCATTCAAATCACCAACATACTTTATTTTGAAAGAATGACGCAAATTCAACTGCATGAAAAATAAATCAATGACCCTAGGGTAAAATGAAAATGGAAATGGGAACACTGAAAATGATAAAGGGTAAATCAAATTGGAGTAAGTGGAAAGGGAAAAGGGGAAAGGGGAAAGGGGAAAGGAGAAAGGAGAAAGGGGAAATGAGAAAGGGGAAAGGAGAAAGGGGAAATGGGACATGGGAAAGGAGAAATGGATAATGCAAAAGGGAAATGGAATAACTTCTCACCGGAGTTATGAGTCAATATTTTATTCACTTCACTTAGCTTATTGTGCTAGAATTCATAGGGAATTATGCTTAAATGTTTAGTATTTTCTCATTTTTCTTAATTGTGCTTAATTTGACCAAAAATTCTAATTTTAATTAATTTGAATTATCTGAGCTTATTATTTTGCAGAGAAAATTTTGGAAATACGATTTTGGATATTTGGAAGGCTGCCACATAATTAAAGACTCTCCACGAAAAAAAAAGGTACACAAGGGAGGTGCACAGATTGAATTTTGGGTGCACACCGCAGCAATAAGTAAGCACGTCATGGGCTTGGATCCACGTCCACGCTCACGGTCTTGGCTTTCATCTTGGAAGGCTTCACGCACATCCAATAATGAAAGCACATCCACGGCCCGAGACATCCAGCACACGTCCACGCTCATTTCCTCGGTCCAACACAACAGCGTCCACGCTGGATTCAATTAGAAGAGCACGTGGCTGGAAGGGAGGTGCACAACACAGCAGTAAACGACCCTTGAGCAAGCATCACCGTCCAGCTAGATTGAAGTGGTGTGACGGTGAGAAAAGAAGTGGCAAAAAGAAGAAGCACCAGCAAAGAATGTAGTGCGCGGATGAATGGAGCATCCAGTAAAAGAGGGGTTGCGTCCAACAGAGTGAAAGCTTCGTCCAACACGTCCACAGCAGCTGAAGGAGCTCACGGTCCAGCAAGGCATCCAGCAGCTCTTCTCGGCCCAGCAAGCAACGTGGAGGTAGGTCTAGAAGTTTGGAGAAAAACAGATGGGAGAGGAGAGATGTAGCCACGACGGAGGAGGAGAGAGAGCTAGAGAAAGAAAGCAGCATGGAGGGTTATGGGTAGCAGCAGGAACGCACTAGGTAGCAGCCGCCAACGGAGAGAGCTTTTCTTTTTCTCACTTAGGAGAATATAGGAGAAAGGGTGTCTTGGCTAGGAGCTGGAAAGGAATTTTCTTTTACTTTATTCTAAAAAGCTACTTCCACTTCCAACATTTTCATTGCAATTGTCACATCCAGTTTCGGTTACATCAATGTTCAGCTCCCTCGTTTATTTTATTTTATTCCATTTCATGGTGCTTAAATTTATTGACGTGTTTCATTCAGTAGCATTTTTCTTCCAAGCTTATTTCCGTTTTTCTCCCGAGCTTTATTCAGTTTCAATTGGTACAAGTACTCTTAATTTAGTAGCCTTGCTTTTATTTAATTCTCCCTTTCTTTCTTTAGAGAATAGTAGTAGAGTGATTAGATAGAGTAGCTGTCACGGTTTGGCATGGAGAAATGTTGTTACTGTTGTCACGTGATTTAATTTGGATGGTGATTCACGTGAAAGAAGAAGAAGGGAAGTACGTTGGAGGAGATGTGGTGTCACGGCCAAGAGTTCATTTTAGAAACAATTTTAATTTCCAATTCTCTTGGGAGCATTCTCACGTTCACGGGTTGCATCCATATTTCTTCTTTCTTTTAGATTCATTGTTTTAATGTCTACCTTAAAATATTGCATTTAATGTTTTAGCTTAATTGTTGCATTTTTATAATTTGAATTGTGTTTGAATATTTATCTATTGTATTGTTTTCTTTAAATGTTTTCATGCACTTTAATGCTTTCAATTATATTCGGTTGTGTTTTATTTAATTTCCAGTTTAATTTAATTTTACCACATCAAAGTAAAAATCTTTCACCAAAACCTCCCTACTACGTGTTTGATTTGAGACTGAACCCAATTTGGTCCTTGAGAGACGACCTAGGAGTCACTTCCTAGTACTATACTGCATTCTTTTATGCAATCAATTTTTGTGTGAGGTGCGACCCTGTCAACACAGAGTTTTCCATTGCTTTAGCAAGTCTCACCGGATTGCCTCATCGAAGAAGACGACCCTTTGTGCTTGCTTCATGAGAGAGAGAAGAAGAACCACAAGTAAGAGAGAACACGCAGAAAATGAAAACGAAAATGGAAAATAGAGAAAGAATGAAAAATTATAAAGTGGGAGGGGTATTTTCGAAAACCAATTCCCAACGCTCTTGCACACCAGCTTTTTCTGAAGAAATATTATTTTAAATGACCTAATAGCATTTTGAGACCTGTCTGTTGTCAAAATATTGTTAACAATCATTATTAACATATTGGGATCCTTTCTGGTTTTACTATATTGGGCCGCTTTGTTTAATACAAAGGTGGGAAGGGAGAAGAAATGGTAGGGAAATTAAACACATAGAGGAAGGGGTAGATTCTACAGGCTGAACCCACTTGTATTTACATGGGTTTAATTTTTTAACCCATTCAATTAGAAGTTTGTTTTTTCATAAAAAATATTCAATCTCTCAGACTACTTGGTAGTAAAGTATATTACAAAAAATATTAATTTAAAAATAAATTTATTTTATTAAATTATAATTTTTTTTACATTTTTAAAATTAATTTTAATGATTAATTTTATTTTTTTACTCTATAAATATTTTTACAATTACTAGGGATATTTTGATAGTCTTTAATTTCTATCAATTAAATATTTTTTTTTTATCTGTCACATCAATCAAATCCTACACTAATGTTCATAAATTTTACTTACAAATCCACTATCACTTACCTTTAAATTCACTCAAATAAATAACTAAAAATTTACCCTCAAATCTTCTTAAATCCATCCATTCACTCTTTCCCAAATAATCTCCTCCAAGTGAACAAAGCCTTAACTTATGGAGTTTGTCGAGTATGAATGGTTTGGTTTAGAGGTGAATTTATTCAAGTTATTCAAATTTAGTTCATATTAAGTCAATTTTTTTTAAAATTATTTTAATGTTAAATAAGTGAAATAAATATATTGAATCTTTAATATAAAGATCATACAAGTAATTTTAATAGTTATTAACTTTAATTTTTTATCACTAGATTTGAATAAAATAAATAAAACATGATTACACCAAAACTAAAATTGAAAATATAAATATTAAAACATTACTTTGAGATCAAATACCACAAAATTACAATCTCTTTCTAAATTCGTCGTTATTATCCATTTTATCCGACTTTATTTATCCAATATTAACTGTCCAAACAAAGAAATATTACACTTTGTAACATCCCAAAAATATAGCATTTAACCATATAATAGAATAATTACAATTAACAATAACACAGATCAGTTTTTAATATTAAAAGAGAGTGTACATCAATAGCCGAACGACCTTACATGAGGTACAAACTTAACCTGTACAAGAAAAATACTATTTGACCGAACGGTTTACAAAACCCATACAGAACGATCATACAAAACTAAAAGAGAAGGTGATCGAACGATCACCTTACCAAAAGACCAACTACCACAAACTAGCCGAACGTTCCTATTGCTCGGTCTTCACTTCCACTTCTATCAAATTTTCTTCTTCTAGCGCATCCTCCAACAGCGCGTCTCCATCTGCTCACATCCACACGGATGATCATTGCAATGACAAGACGGACGTACAAGGACGAGACAACACAATAAAACACAGGGTAAGCTTATGTAATTTAATTCAAGCATCAACATATATTTTAAACAATCCAACACATAAAAGAAATTCAACATACGAATCATACCAAGCCTAACACTAGATTGACTGTCCGGACTGTATGAATTCTGTGTAGCTACGACGTTTGTGCACCCGGGTGATGTAGTAACTGAAATTCTCTCATCAGCTGCCACCCGAGGTTAGTCCGTTCCGTCCAAAGTACCCCTAAGGACTAGGATCTCCTGCCGTTCCCACACATGACCTACCCTCCTCTACGTGAGGACGAGTATTCACGGAACATCAGGATGAACCGCCAGCTAAGCATTTCCACATTCATACTTTACAATTCCAATATTCATCCAAGAGTCATTCCTCCCTGGAACGCTCGTCCAAAATCCACAACCTTTTATTTATCTCATATACTCTTTATCCTTTATGATCTTTCACTTTAGTGTCGTTTTTATCATCATTTCTAAGAACCTCAAATACCGAACGTTCAGCCCTCTTCAGGACGAGGACGAACGATAGGAACTAGACCGATAAATTTCCTGTTCCAGAACAGAATAAGACCGAGAGAGTTACTTTTAGATTTAATAATAAACCGAGTCTAATAATACAATATATGACGAACGTTATTTACCACGTGAATCAGTTCAATGAACTGACTCTCGTGAGTTCAGACCAATACTCAAAGAACAAATTAAGTACGGAGGCTCTAGGCCGGATCCAATGGATGTAGACACCTCAAGACGTTAAAGAACCGTTTTTAGAATAATTCAATTACAGAAACCTAATGCCAATCAATGACCGAACATGGTAAGGAAAAGTTCTACTAAAGTGGACGAACGCTGATTCATCAAATTTGATCAACTATAACAAGTACAAGCGCTTGGTGGAAGACCGAGCACTACTAAAATTTGTAATAGAAAGATTTATACATGGGATATTATCAGAATTGTGTTCGAGAATGATTACTATAAACAAATACATGTATTTACATGGTTTAAGTTTATCACCGAATACTTAGATACAACTATGCTTGGCCAAACGCTCAAGCACAGTACTATCACAAGAAGGCGCTCGTCGACAGCTAGAGTTCTTTCCAAATGAAAGAATTCAATTTCCAACAAAATTTAATAGGACCACCGAACGGTCAAGGACTGTTCAATGACGAACGTACACTATCATAGGGGAATACATATTCAGATCTCATTTATATTCAATTCGTTTCTCAATACATAGTTTCATAACCTTATAGAATTCAAATCAAAATCAGTTGGTTTACTTCATACAATTCATATCATACTAAAAAATCATATTCCACATCAACTACCATATCAGTATTCATACTTGATATATACATTCAACCATTCAGCAACATGCATTCCTTATCAACGAACGTACAACAACATACAATTAAATTAGATAAGCTTCCCTTACCTGGGTAGTGATTAACGTCCTAAGAGTAGGTTTTTGGTTCGCCCGACTAAAATCTTTATACCCTTGACAATCAATAATTCTTCAAACTAAACCAAACAGCAAGAAACCAAAATAACTTAGACTACACTCCCGCATGCAACCATAACTTGGTTTTGCATGTAACAAAAGACGAACGACCAAGGACAGATACACTTACCCGCTCAAACTTGAAGCTTGTTCGGTTCAAGATGAAACTTGAGACGCCGAGAATGCTCCTACGGTGCCTGAACGGTGGTCGGAGCAGAGAAAAGGTGAGTTTTTGGTAGAGAGAAGGGAGAGTTTCTAGAGAGAAGAAAGAGAAAATAAAAGATCGGAGTAGTTAGAAGAAGAAGGGTGCATGCAGAGTGAGTGAAACGGGAATTTCAGAAAATCAAATTTTGCTTCTCTCGTTAAAACGAACGTCCGCTCACTCGTTGACACCTGCATTCGACTATCTGATTTTCTAATCTTCGTTGCTTGACACCTGGCGTCCGCGCAGAGAGTTTTGGGTGCGTTTTAAATGACTGACAGGAGGGTTTGGGTGCGTTTTTCCGAGGTCTGACACACTCAAACTTCCTTCGAATTTCTTTGGGTACAGTATGTTTTTATTTTTTATACCATTTAATTTGTTTATTATCTTTAACAAACATAACAAGTTATTAATAGATCCGTAGTTCCATTGTAAAAATTCTTACCCCCCCTTTCATGATACAAATTACATCGTATTTTTACTTTTGGGATGTCATTCCTTTCATTATAAACATGCTGAAGAAACAAATTTTAACGGTGAAAAAATAAATTAAAAATAAAACTTATTTTGAATATTAGTATTATAAAAACAATGTACTGTAAGTTCTAATCAATAACAAGCATGGAGTTGTACATTACAATCTCCCAAGCTAAGCTGCCATTGTCTTTTGTTCAGAAAAAGAATAACCTTCATATTTTTTTCAAGCAAGCTCTGGATCTTCTGGAAAACTGCAAGTTGATTGATTTACATATAACACTCATCTAACCTACTTTTATGCAGCTGAAAAGCAGGGTTAATCCAGGCTCCACAGCTGCACTGCATACCAGCCCAGTTGAAATTACCCAAACGAGCATTACAACCCATACACAGAAGTTTATCCCCCACATTACCTTCTTGTACTTCCAAGCCAATCCATATACAAAGTGTTAGTGTGAAGTTTGACATTATTTTATGGCAAATAAAATGTATGAGGGAAATTTTACACGTACCTGCTTCCATCCATTTCATCGGCTCAACAAATATTGAAGTGCAATCAACTGGTGTCTTTTCCGCTTCCCAGGCTTCACTGCTTCTCTTTTTCCACTTGAAGCTTGATTCTCCTTTCCCACGCTCATGGGAAACTATATTTTCCTCTGAAGCAACAATTCTTCTGCATTTCTTACACCGGTATATAAGTTGAGGTTTGGTAGTGGCTTCTGTCTGAGAGCTACTAGCTTCAGCCATTTGTATTGAATAATCAAATGATATTGGGTTTATACACTGCAAATTTATAAGCAAAAGAATATAATGCAATAATTTGATGTCGAAAACTCCCAGACAATTACAATTGCAATTAGCATGTAGCGTCATATAACAATTTTCACCAAAAAACACAGTTCATACAGGTTTTAGATTAGTTCCATTGTGAGCATAATAAAAATACCAATGAAACAATATGTGATGCAAAACATATACAGGATAAGGACACTGTAAAAACAATCAAGTCCGTTAGTATTAATGACTAGAGTCTAGAGATACCTCAAAAACAAACTATTAATGGGGAAAGCCAAACATTAAATGCTTTATCAAGCATTCCATATTAATCGATGTGAGACTTATGCATCCATAATACCCAAGTTACTATTAGAATAAAATCAAATACTTGTGCCAATAACCAGATGAAAAATTTATAAAAATGAAAGTTTCAACAACCATTCCTATTCTAGATATGCAAATTCACTTCTATGAATCAGCGTCCATTGCAGAATTAGATGGAATAAAGGACCAAACATTAGTCACCAGATTGTATAGCAAAATGCACTGAAATGGATCAGGTCAATTACAAAACTGAACACAAAATTGATGGAAGTGTAAATCAAACAAGAATGATAGTTAAATTTTTTATTAAAAAAGACCCACAGATACTAGTGGTATTTACGTAACTAGCCAAACTCAAACTCATGTGGCTTCTGAAACATATTCCCAGAATCCTGTTTATACAGCACAAAAAGGAGAACACCAATAAAAACTGTCAGGATGCAAAGAACCAAGGTACTGCTACTTCTAAAAATCTACCATGAAAAGGCTATGGAGAGAGGCCAAAGACAAAATAAACTTTCTTATATTATTCATTGATACCCAATACAAACCTAATGAATGACAATACTAAATGTGTCATCATCTAAATTTTAAGATATTTAAAATAAAACTGAATAATATTGTTAAAAGGATAATATAGTCTTTAATCCACCTATTTGGGCCTCCCTTGGCCTATTTTATCAATAACAGAAACAAATAAAGTTATGAAAACGAACAATTCCTTAAAAAGTCATCCCCAATTCACAACATATGCATCTCTTGATTCACCAGCTATCAAATAATGATATCTAACCTGCTAACATGCTAACCTAGGTCAGTGTAACTAGCTTCAGAATAAGCAGATCATATTCACATAAACCTTAAGCCAGCCAGCATGCACGGTGCATCTCAAACAGAAAGTCCTACAATTTAGATTAACTTAATAGCACTAAAGACATGTCAAATAGTAACTAAAACCAAAGGAATATAGTACCCGTACCTTGAAGTAATCAGCACAGGTTCAAATCAATGGACCCACTATAAGCTATATCCAAAACCAAGAGGAAAGGACGAAAAGTAATACAACTAAAAAACATTGAGCGAAAATTCAGATTTCCTGAATAGTAACTTTGTTCTTCTAACATTGGAATGCTTACACCAAATTACTTATACAAACTACTACAACTCAACAGAGTAACAAACTCATAACAGATAAGTACCTCTCATTTCTGACACGCGCGAGTTAACATGTTCACAACGCAAGCAGTCACCCAAAGTTGGCGTTTCATCAAACACTTGGTATACAGCTAACTACCATGATGTTAAATTCACAAACCCAACTAAAATACCAAGCGTCCCACAATATTGACAACATTCAACTCTGATTTAAAAAAATTTAAATTCATTTCCACACGGGTGCGGGTCATTCAGAGAAATTAAGAAGATGAAAAACACATGTATATGATATCTTTATAATTTATACATAAAAAAAAAAGAGAGAAGAGAGTTACCAAGAAATCCTTTCCTCCAATTTCTCTGATTTATGATTCCTCCAAAAAAAACCCTTAATCTGTAGTCTTTCTCCTCCCTTTTACGTTCTATTATTTTCTTTTGTTTCAGTGTTGTTGAGCTGAGTGAATGGGTGACGGTGATAAGCGTTTATGATCTGTAAGTATCGATTCAATATATATTTCTTAAGGTTGATCTAGTATTTTAGTAGAACAAAAATATTAATATAACAAGTTTAATTTTATTATAGTTATTTTTAAATTTTATTAACGTATTGTTACGTGTAAAAGGTTTATTTTTTATTTTTAAATTAGGCAATTCAAGGATGAAATGACCAATGTGGTGTAAGTCTTACAAAAATTACATCATTAGGTAGTTTATACCGGTACGAGTTCAATATGTATAAGTCATTGCAAGATTGAACCATTTTACTATAATAAAACTGAAATCGTCCAACATTAACACTACTTTAGTTTTGTGTCAATTATGAATGACTTTTAACACAAAACTAAAGCACACAACTCTCATTAAAGTTAATATTGTTTGCTTTAATTTTTTTTCATCGAGAATAGAAATCGTAACGTATTAGAGCGACTTCAGTGATTTTGATTTTGTCCTAAAATCATGACAGGTTGAGATGATTTTAGCGTAGAGCTGAAATCATATGTTCATGGAACAATATCTGTGAAATGAATTTTGTATTGAAATATTGTGAATTTGACACGACTTTATTTATGAATAAAAAATAAATGTGAAATAAAAGTAATAAAAATTAGTTATTAATTTAATAAATAATAAAAGTTATGTCACTATAATAGAAATAAATTTGTTTTTGTTGTTATAGTTGTATTTTTTGTGTGTCCTAATTGTTAAATAAGTTAAAAATATGAATTGCATATTTATAACTGCTCTGAACAATTGTAATGTTTTTGTGATAAAAATGGACAATTGTAATGTCTATCACATTATTTTGTAACATATTACTAATATGAAAAATTTCACCATTTTCTTAATGTTTATGAAATGTTATCTTTGATATACGAATGTATGACTTGCAAATGTTTGATATCGGAATGCCACATGTTTATGGAACAATTTCACAACTTTCTTAATGTTTATTTGTCTATGTAACTTTTTCATCTTGTTCATATTATTGTTGATATTACTCAGTGAACGTCAACACTGACTCAAGTTATGGTGCTATAGGTCATGCTTATTCTCAACATTTATTCTCTGCACCTATCTGTCAATTCCCATTCTTATGCTACAACTGGCCATATACAAGAATCAGTGAAAGAACACTTTTATATATTCATTGACGAGTTACCATATGAATAAAGTAATCAAGCGTGACTCTTTATTATTAATTTATGACTTACTTTATGAATAAAGTTGGAATATATAATTAGGCTGATACTCAACGACTTTGGTTCATTGTGTCAATGTTATATATTTGGTTCATTGACTTTTGTATTTGGCTCGTTCTCATCAACATCAGATAACATTATCATTACAAGATATCAGATTCAATTACTCTACCCTTTTACTGATGATGCCTCCATTACTCCATTAATTATCTAACTCATATATTAAAGTGAAATTTCAATCATACAAGGATTTGTGTTCTACAATATTGTCAATTATAACATTATTATTAGGGTACATAACCAGAATGGAAGCGAATCATATCAGATTCCATAATCAGAATTCAATTACTTAGTCATAAACACATAATGCTCAATTTTTCACTTACGAAACAAGTCTTCAATTTATTAAAATAGAACAAAGCTATAACAAAGTTACAACACATCATCCCATTCTCATCAACATTGAAACTAAAATTATGTTTATTACACATAAAACAAAAGCCAACAATATCAACACCTTCATTCACTTTTGAACAATGAAGACAAATTTCTGTAAATTAACTATAATTTTCCTTGTACTCTCCAATTCTTCATTATTCACCAAAGTTTCTTTGTTTCCTTCGTAGTTCAAGTAGCTACCCCTTTCGTAAAACCCAATATTAATGCACCATTTGAAGTTGCAATCAGCGTCTTCAGTACCATTATGTAAACACAATAATCAACGACAATGGACTCTTCTAAAAAACAATACCGCAAAATAAATAGGTTCAATCTATCATACCTTATACTTGAAGCATCCCCAAAATTGTTTGCCTTGATTCTTCATAGTTTTAGCAGTTCTCAACATAAATCTCTGTCCATAGTGACAAATCGGTGAACAAACATTAGGGTTTTCCTTTCGCCAGACATTGCATGTCGACGAACAGCAAGAATGGTCCATCAACATTCTGTTCGAAGAAGAACAACTACAAGCTCGATCACCACCCACCCACCCGCGTCGCACAAAAACAAGTTCAATCACTTGAAGCACCCTTTTTAATTAGGGATTTTCATCTTCGAATTTAGGGATTTAATGAAATCCCAATTCTTTTCCATTTCTACTTTACACATTCACGGAATGCAAGCTTTCTATGTCACGTGCTTAACAATTGTGCAATCAGCATGCCACAAGATAACAAATTTAACGCCGTCCAGTCCAATTAATGACAAGGTTTCAATCGACTCAATTTTATAGGAACATGAACCTAATTGAGATAAAAAAATATCACCTATTTGAAACGATTATGCAAAAATAGGGACCTCTGAAATGATTAAACCTATTTGTGATCGAAACAAAAAAAAAAAGAACTCCAATGTGGGAATCTTCACAACATAGCACCACCAATGCCCCTCATGGACCATTGGGACAAACAATTACACTCCAATACATATGTCAAAAGCTTTACAGACAACATACAAATTTCTTTGCTATTAAATTAAGCTCTACCAATAATAGGTTACTCATAAGGTCAACTAAAAAAATGTCCTCAAAACCAATTATTTTAGAATAAGTACGCGCGATAGTCACCTAATGTCCACACTTTGCGATTAATTTTTTTTCCTTGAGTCGTGCAGCACATGGGTCTGTAATCAAATTGAAAATTCATTATCAAACATTGCTTTTACAAAAATTAAAAATAAAAACATTAACACAGTGCTTATACAACATATAAGGGGCTAAAGGCAATCCTCTTCACAACTCTAGACCACCTTTTCTCAAAGTACCTAAAAGGGGTTGGTACAAAAAGCATGTCCTACAAAAAAATATAATAAACTAACATTAATACAATAATAAATTAACATTAATACAATCACATTAAACAGAAAAATTAAAAAATAACACTTAGTTTAAAGCATTATTATCAGGTTGTCGACCTACTTGGTCGGTCCCAAACAGTAACATTCCATTTAGATAAGGATTTACCCACAAATTTCACAGACAATCCTAACAAAAAAGACATATTCAATTATATTCAAACATGTGGCTTCAAAAGATAAAATAATTTGCAATAGACAACCAAATTTCATACCTGAATGGACGGTCAAATTGAATCATTATCCTGTACAATTTCTTCTCATCCAACAACCATTGAAAGACCATCCAAATTTGTCTCTAACTTCTTCCCAATTGTCACCAAGATCATGATATGGTGTTTGGAGGCATTGCTCCTTCGGGCATTGACCCTTCATCCAAATGGAATTCAATGTGAATGGTTAAGTTGACAAGATCCTCCTCTCTAAGGAACCAATCCTAACATATCTAAAACCATTAAACACATGAAATTATTTCAATAACCAAATGATGAAAACAAATAATATGAACTCAACTTATATGAATAATCAATTCAAAAATTCTTGAATTACTTACATTCTTCATCTAGAATAGGACTCAATTTTCTTTGACCTTAGTTTCAACGAAGGCCAATTTAGGATTCTAGGGAAAAAGGTACCACCATCGAAAAAAGCCAAACCCAGACGTTCAACGTCCCAAAGCTACAATAAAATTAAAACCATCATCACTAAAGGTATCCAATACAGTGAAGTCATTCATAAATAATACCAAACTGAATTCATAATAATTTTACCTGCAACACCGCAACATTACCACTAATACTTATGGAGCCAAGAAACTCTCGCTCTCGTATCATCGAAGAACCTCTGTTTAAACTAGTTACCAAAAATCTATGTACAATACTTGCCCAATCATAGTTAAACAACCTATCTAAATAATCTAAAACTCTACAACGCATATTACTCACTAACCTAGATTTCCTAAGAAAATAAAATACACAAAAACATACTAATATATACAAGCGACATACATTATCTACGTTGTTCTCATTAATTTCTATAATTACTTTAATAATATTTACAATGTCTTTTACAATTAATGCATCAACAACTCCACAATCATTTTTATCAAAAACTCACATCTAAACCACATATACCTAATCCTAGACACATACATACATCTACCACAGTAAAGCGCACCATTTTCTACCTGACACGGAACAATTCGTTGGTGCCCACCCAATGGCTTACCATTTGCTTCAGTAAAGGGGAGATGTGTATGGGTCTCTCCATCTATAGACACCATTTGAAGGGACTGTCCACGATGCGCCTACGATGTCTCTCTGGTAGTAAAACATTTATCTCCACAATATGTTTGATGTCACCCAGGCTTGAAAATGCCACTAAAAAAAATTTTAAAAACAAAATTACATTGAAAACAATCATTCAACGAAAATGAAGAAAAGAAAAACATCCAAACATTAACTTATTGTGCTTTCAAATGGTTCCATTACTATAAATGGACAAAAGGAAAATGCCCAAAAACACAAATCAAAATGGGAAAAAGGACAACAACAAAAAGCGAAATGCTACCTTTACACAAATCATTTGGGTAATGCCTTTACTCTAAAACGTTATCGAAAGTGGCTCCTCTTCATGCTACCTTCATGTATTCCTCTAGAACCTTCGAAAGGGCGGGAAAAATTGGAACCGAAGCGTGGTGACCTTAAAAAATGCAGGAAGGGGTATGAACTGTAATGTCAAGACGTTTCAATTGACAAATCTCTTCTCTTTCAATGTTCCAGATGGCTTCGATGAACCGCCTTCACCCTCTATAAATAGTGGTGGGGTCCTTCCTTTTCACGGCTTCAATCCTCCACCTTTTTCCAGGTAAATAATGTCTTCCTTGACGAGCTTTGGGTCTGCCGGGATGGAAGGCCGGTGGTATATTGACGAGGCTATTGCGTCTCCTTCCTCTACTAACTCTTCTACTGTAGGTCCCATTGATGAGAGAAGTCCTCCCGCCGGGATCTATGCTAACTCCCCTACCGCTGAAAACTCCTCTCGTCTTCTCGAGGATAATGAAGATGAGGAAGTCGGGATCAATGTTGACTTCACTGGTGAGCGGGATGGGAGATGTAAAGCAAGACCCACCCTTGCTGGTTACGAATGGGCTCCTCACGAGGTTAAGCTTTATTCTTCCTCTTTCTTTTCTGGTTGTTCAATAAAGGAGTTGGCCAATAGTGTTTGCTTGGTGAAAGTGGCCAGCGACGCAGATTGCTTTAAACTGGCAGTTTGCCAACTGATCGAGCAGGCGTGCCACGGTTGGGATTGGTACGCCTTAGACTTCACTTATGTATATTCCACCATGTTCCATGATCTGCGGGTTCTTCTTCCCTTCCCAGGCTTTCAAATGGGCATTCTAGCGAACTCAACGTGTCTCCCACCCAACTTCATCCGAACGGTTGGGCTTTCATGCAAGCGTTCTTGGTTGTCTGTGTCGCTCTCGCCCTAATTCCCACTCCCGCTTCGTTTCTCTACTTATTTTGCGTCACACCGCATTCAAACAAGCCTTGGGTTTCCCTTATCTCGATAAAGGAGAGACATCTTTTCAAGTTGTTCAACACATCCTACAGATTTTGAAGGATCTCAAGGTTGCATTTCTTAAGACCAGTCGTTCGCATTTTTACTTTATAGATGGTCGACCTAAATTTTCTTTTTATTAGACTGACAATCCCAGGAAATGATGGAAGAGAGATCCAGCTGATTCTGGTGCAAGATGGAATCAACAGAACTTCTCCTAGGAACTTCTGGAATCTGAACTGGAAAGGAGGATGAACATCATTTTGTTGCAGCGGAAGAAGATGAATTAAGATGATTATGACCGGAGGAAGCATAAACTCTGGAACCCACTCTTCAAACAGTGTTCAGTGACTGGATGGAAGGAGAGTGGATGATTCAGTGATGAAGATAAGGTTGAGGCAAAGGAGGATTGAATCAAACAGTGATGTAGTGAAGAAAATAGATGAATCAGTGATGGAGAAAAATGGAATGAGGGAAGTGGTTTAGGTGCTGAAATGTGATGCGGATGGGTGGAGATGTGCTAGTAATGGAGCCTAGCTAGGGAGAGAGGCTAGAGGAAACTCTCAAGCTCTCTCTCTGTGACCTTCAATAAGAAGAAAATTCTGGACAGCATCAACAGAAAACTATTCTTCATTCAAATCAAAGGTGGGTTACAAGCAATGGAGCAAGGTATTTAAAGGAGAAACAAAGCTCCTGGTTCACGCCTACACTTAACTACGTTAGCTATGATGCAAGGAAGCAAGTGCTAGTTGTGCAAGGGTGAATAAGCGTGAAGCTCCACGTGGACAATAAGCAATCAACTCGGTGAAGAAACGTGAATGGCTACGTGGGCAACAAGCTAGCAGCACGTGGCAAACAAGTTTGGTGCAGTTTCAGCCACTTGAGCACAACTCCATTCTACTGGCGCTAGACTTCTTTCTTCTTCAACAAAGCTGCTAGAATATGGCTCACATTGGGCTTCCTAGAATAGCTTGCTAGACAATTGTATAATGCATCCAAGTGAAGATTTAATCTTGATTCTCCATTCTTGATGTTTCCTTGCTTCTTGATTTGTCAAGCTTCTTGGCTAGTTGATTCATGATCTCCTAGCTTTATTAGACCCTACAAAACACATATAAACATATTAAAGAAAATCCTACTAAGACTTAGAGAAAGAAAATTAAGAAAGAGTCTTTAACAATCCTTCTTCACTTCCCTTTCTTAGCCTTAGCTTAAGTTGATACTCCTTTGAATGGAATGCCCTAAATGGGTTTCCATCATACCCTCCCTCTTGAAAAACGGTTTGTCCTCAAATCGGAAAGATATAAAGAAGCACAACTTTGGTTTGTTACTTTCCTCCTGGATCAAAAATATATCTACAATAAGCATCAAATATATCTCTAATTAGTATCAATCCAAGAAAGAATTTTTTTTTGGAAGTAGCTTTACAATAAAGACTTTGTTTTATAGTTTTAAAGAAATCTGAAAGTCCTAATTCACAAGTCACTTTTCTTTTATCTTGAGTTTCTTGTATCCCTAAGGGTAACAATAACTCAAGATTTAAATTGCCATATTTTGAAGAGGGTAGTATAATGATAATTGGTGTGGGAATTGGTTTAAAAGAGAAGTTATCATGCAAAGACTTAAAGATAATTGAAGAAGAATTAAAGGATTGGAAACCTTCCCTTTTTGGTTCACTTTGAATTGTAGGAGTAGAATTTGCCATCACTAGCAAATGCTCCTTTTCTCTCTTTTCTTTTTCTCTTCTATCATCTTCTGCTCTCTTCTCTTCTTCTCTCTTTCTCTTTTCTTCTTCTATCTTTTCTCTCAATTCCTCTTCTCTCCTTCTAGTCTCTCTCTTTATTCTCTTATCCAAGAGTTTCTCAAGTCTTTCTTTAAATTCAATTTCCCTTCTAGAGAAACCATCTAGACCTTTCATAAATGTTTTTCCTTCTTGAATGAGGTGTCCCATTAATTCTAGGTCTCTCTTGGCTGAAGGAGGAACAAAGTTTCTTCTCATGCAAGCTCTTAGCTCATACCAATCATGAATGGAGGATTTTCTACCTTTCTTGACACTATATTGCCTATGATTCCACCACTCACTTGCATGTTCTTCTAATCTAGAAAGATATATGTTAAGAGCAAAGGATTCACTATTTCTAGCAAGAAAAGGATGTATTATATCAATTTTTCTTTCCCAAGCTAAATATGTTAAAGCACTAATGTCCCTACCAAAGAATGGAATATCTTTCCTAGCTTGGTTGTACCTTTCATCCTTCCTTCTTTCTTTTTGTTCACCTTCATTTTGATTTTTCATGTATTGGGCAAACAAGTTCCTAAGCTCACTCATTTCTATTTCTCTCTTGGTGATCATGATTTCCTCATTCATCTTTTTAATTGCAAAAGTGGATTCTTAGTTTGAAAAGGTTTAAGATTTTACCTAGAGACAATTCCCAGGTAAGAGAGGTGAGCCAAAGGCCGCTTAAATACCAAGTCTTACCTAGCCAGAATGTCTAAGGTTACTTACTTGACCATTTTCAAAGTAAAATTCACTATTGAATTTAAAAAATTGGACTCAAACAATCAAAATGAAAGAGTTAAAACACCTTGACTCCTAATGTAGCAAAAGCTTAAAGCGTGGAAATAAGGAAATAAAGCAAAAGAAAATCCTAGGTGAGGCTTGTCGCTTTAGCTAACAAGACACACTCACCGTCTACTATCAATGCAAGCAAATGAAAAATTGCCAAGATTGGATAGAGCACCAAGGACCCTTCCAAGTACTTGGTCTTAATTGGCCTTTTACAATGAAAGTTGAAAGAGATCTAAAATAGGAACATTACAAATCAAATGACTCAAAGTAACTACAAAAAAAAAATAAAAGTGTTGCTGCCACTATGCTAATTTAGTCCACTTCTGCAGAAAATGATTAACGTGATCACATTGAGGCTTCTGGACAACTGTATTATGCTACTGGAAGGCACCCAAAGGGAGGCTTGATGACCTGGACATTGCCTAGTTCAATGGTCATATGAAACTGCACTTTAAGCAGACGTTGTTCAACTGTTCCAGGTGCTGAAGGTTCAATCTGTTCTGCTTTGTCCTTTCAGTTCAAAGAAACCTGCACTGTTACACACCATAACCAGCAAATATACTACAGCTTTCCAAAATCAAGTTTACTCAAGCAGCAAAAGACTCAGTTCATTAGTGTCAATCAACTTGAAATGAAAAAATTGTTTGTTCTAATTGATCACCAATAATGAACCAAGCTGGTCAAAATATATAGCAGCACCAGTAAAACCAAAAAAAACCCAATTGGTCAAGTGTGATGGAATCTGTTTTGAGCAGTTTGGATAGACTGGAATTTGCACCTTCAATTGGAAAAACCAGTTCAAAAGTGTTTCAAAAATCTTTTTGATCATTGGCGTTGCCTTTCCAAAACAAAAACTGTGTAGACATATTGAATAGCACAAATCAGATTTAAGAAATTGGACTTTTCAGCATTGGAAGCTAAAACAGGATTTTCCTCTCGGCCAAGTATTTTGGCTTCATATGCATCCACTCAAATCTTACTTTCTAAACTGTTTCAGGGTATTTTCACTCCACTGACAAATTGCTTTTGGATGATATACACTCAATCTCACTATCACTCAACTGTTTGGCTTGTGTCTCAAAATTTGGCTAGTGGAGTTGCCAAATTTTTACTCTTTTTCTCACTGCAGAATGGTGTTTCAGGAAGCTATTTTTTTCTTGCTGTGGAGGCACTTAGATCAAGAGCTATATAAGTTTCCACCCCTCAAAATGCTACCACTAGCATGAGCAATCACCCTAGCACAAAATCTGCACCAATAAGCATCTAAACAGCACCATAAATCAGAAAGTAAAGCTGGAACAGAACTGACTTATTATGGACAAAACCAGATTTTCAATTTAAAGACAAACAAGAAATTAAGGCTATTAATAAAGGAGGCACTGCAAATAGAACCTAACAAAGCTCTAGAGTAGATCAATAAAGCAAGAAAAGCCAAAATGCAGGTTGAAATCAAGGTGAAACCAAACTGTTTGATATTTTCCGAAACTGTTTGATGAAATGCCCCAAAGAGAATCAGATTTTGTGTTTTTGATTTTTCAGGGCCTGTAATCTGGATTGGTTGGTTCTAACAGCTTTTTAACACTTGATACTTCTTCTTTTGATCATGTATTTTTCATTTTTAAACATTGAACCAGCTCTTACTACAATCCAGAAATGAATTTGAACAAGAATGACCAAAACAGTTGCTGGAAAATGATTTCTGCATCAGAAAAAGTGGACTGAAATGGTAGTTTTAAACCCAAAATTGATTGGAAGTGATTCAGCAGTTCAATTGATGCATCAAACAACTTTGTATCATCATTTTAAAGATGTTTAAACATTGAAACAGCTGGAAAACAGATTGCAATGTGAATTCACTGGTGCACTTCCATTTTAAAGTCAATTTTAAGGTTTAAAAAAAACAAATCTGAATATAGGCTAGAAAATGACCAAATGAACAGTGCAAACAACTTTGGAATGACAATTTAAACTTGCTCAAATGTTGTAAATGCACAGAAATAGCAAAATTCAACAATTCACCCTTGCTATAGCCTATTTATGCAGAAAATTCCCACCAAAACTGCACCAGATTTAAGAAACTTGTGGAGATAAGGCTGGACAGCACACACAATGACTCCAGAGAATGTTATTACACTGAACTAAGCTAGAATTAAAGTGCTTAGTATGAATAAACTCAGACTGGACTAAGCAAAGAATGATAGCACGGTGAAAAGCTAGAATAAAGCTGAAACAGTGACATGCTAGTGTTTATGCACAACCAAGCTATGCAAATTGCATTTCATTGCTTGTAATGGTTTGCTACACTTTTAGCCATGTCCAACAACATCAAACAAAGTTGTACAATGCTTCAGAATCAAATGAAATTAACTGAAAACAGGTTTAAAGATTTAAAACCAGAAACAGAATTCTGCATCAGAATTCAAAACTGAAATGAAACCAGATTTGAATTTCTTGAGCAGATTTGAAATCAGAATTAGTTTCTAGTGCTTTTGCTTCTCTCACCAACGCTAGAACATGTTCTCATTGCCTTATTTGGTTGATTTAAAGCTTTTCTAGCACTTGAACTCAAGCAAAACGAATTATACCAGCAGAAAAAAAAAACCAAAGCAGTGACAGAAATTAAAACTGCAATATTCACTTGCACATGACCAAGACAACACTGAAATTGAAAATTAAAGTTGGAAATGACTCAAACAAAGAAAATTCACCGTTTAAAATAAAGGATAAACATGATAACAGAATGGAAGCACACCGAACAATGATTAAACACACCAAATTAAGAAGAATAGAACCAAAACAGAATGGAAACAGTGCTGGAACAAAAACTGGATAGAATCCAAAAAAAACAGGACAGAATGCAAAAACAGAAAACAGAATTGGAATAAAAATGGATGAAATAGCTTAGCTCTTGGTGCGTGGACGACCTAAGCTCTGATACCACTTGATGGAAGAGAGATCCAGCTGATTCTGGTGCAAGATGGAATCAACAGAACTTCTCCTAGGAACTTCTGGAATCTGAACTGGAAAGGAGGTTGAACATCATTTTGTTGCAGCGGAAGAAGATGAATTAAGATGATTATGACCGGAGGAAGCATAAACTCTGGAACCCACTCTTCAAACAGTGTTCAGTGACTGGATGGAAGGAGAGTGGATGATTCAGTGATGAAGATAAGGTTGAGGCAAAGGAGGATTGAATCAAACAGTGATGCAGTGAAGAAAATAGATGAATCAGTGATGGAGAAAAATGGAATGAGGGAAGTGGTTTAGGTGCTGAAATGTGATGCGGATGGGTGGAGATGTGCTAGTAATGGAGCCTAGCTAGGGAGAGAGGCTAGAGGAAACTCTCAAGCTCTCTCTCTGTGACCTTCAATAAGAAGAAAATTCTGGACAGCATCAACAGAAAACTATTCTTCATTCAAATCAAAGGTGGGTTACAAGCAATGGAGCAAGGTATTTAAAGGAGAAACAAAGCTCCTGGTTCACGCCTACACTTAACTACGTTAGCTATGATGCAAGGAAGCAAGTGCTAATTGTGCAAGGGTGAATAAGCGTGAAGCTCCACGTGGACAATAAGCAATCAACTCGGTGAAGAAACGTGAATGGCTACGTGGGCAACAAGCTAGCAGCACGTGGCAAACAAGTTTGGTGCAGTTTCAGCCACTTGAGCACAACTCCATTCTACTGGCGCTAGACTTATTTCTTCTTCAACAAAGCTGCTAGAATATGGCTCACATTTGGCTTCCTAGAATAGCTTGCTAGACAATTGTATAATGCATCCAAGTGAAGATTTAATCTTGATTCTCCATTCTTGATGTTTCCTTGCTTCTTGATTTGTCAAGCTTCTTGGCTAGTTGATTCATGATCTCCTAGCTTTATTAGACCCTACAAAACACATATAAACATATTAAAGAAAATCCTACTAAGACTTAGAGAAAGAAAATTAAGAAAGAGTCTTTAACAATCCTTCTTCACTTCCCTTTCTTAGCCTTAGCTTAAGTTGATACTCCTTTGAATGGAATGCCCTAAATGGGTTTCCATCAGGAAACTTGTCTCTTTGTCTAAGTCCTCCATGACGCCTGAAGAGTTGGAAGTGGTTAGCCAATTAAGTCAACTACCCCTCAAGTCCTCCTCCCGCACGCTCATTTGCTACTTGGGTTCTAAAAATCTTCACACTATAGTGTTCAGTAAGTTACTTTTGAGACCTTAGACTAAGCAGTAATTTGTAACTTATCAAAACTTCTTTTTTGTTTTACAGATTATCTGACAATCATGGATCAAGGAAGAAGCAACATTTTCGCCCGCATGATGGCCCATAAGCAGGTAGGACTAAAGAAGTCAGGAGAGGGATGCTTTTCTCGTCCTCTCATCACTATCTAGCTTGCAGTTATGCAAACTCCCCTCGTTAACCTACAAAACCAGGCTGCTGCCTCTACTCGACCAGACGATGTTGCTTCCGCTTGGAAGGCTCCCAAGAATATCACAAATCCTTCTGTCTTGACACAAAAGAAGAAGAGTAAAAGAAAGGCCGCTCGGGAGCCCTTGGTGTCCTACAAGTGTAGTGAGAGGGCTTTTCCCGAAGGAGCTCCCGTTTTCGAGTCGCTCGACCCAAATGTATGGATGGCTCAACACGTTTAATTCAAACTTTTCCCTAAGGAAAAGGAACTTTTCAAGGGGATGACCGAAGAGGAGGCCTCCAATATGGGCTATGAGCTTATTGCTCGGTCCACAATGTGCATGACCTATGTTGTTGAATGAAGAAGGTTGTCGCCTCAGCCAAACTGCAAGCTCTTCAAGAGAGTCTGAACACGATAATTAAGTCGAACGAAGAGCTCACCCTTCGAATCACAAAGGTCGAGAAAGTCACTGCTGACGAGAAAGCGAAGGCCAAAACTTTAGTTGCTGATATTAGGACCACCACTCGTCTATTGCAACGATCCAATGATGACCTAAAGCTTGATCTTCAACATTCGGCTAAGAAAAACAAGGAGCTAGTCACCGACAGGGATAATCTTTTAGCCGAGTGGGATTCTCTGGTGGCAAAGTAAACATTTTATGAAGAGAATAAGTTCCTGGGCGAAGAAGTTATTAGTGAGCACGTCCTTGGTTTTAAAAAGGCAATCGCCCAATGCAACTTATTCTACCAGGTGCCACTCGACAATCCCCACTTCGACATGATAAAGATCATAGTTAATGGGGAGCTTGTGGCCATGCCTACTGTCCCCGAGACCCCGTCCCCGGTCGTTCCTTCTGTTGAGCATCTAGTAGTAGAAGTCATTGAAGAAACCGAAGGGACTAATGCTTAACTTGTGTAATTTTTATTTCTTTTTGTATTGGGCATCTATAGTTATTTGACCTTTAGTTCTTGTACCAAACCTTTTTGAATGAATATTTTTCATTTTTACTCATTCTTTACACTTCTTACTCTTTCAATTGTTTTTCGTTCCTAACAAGTTGAGAACATTGCTCACCGAAAGTCACACTCTAGGTGTTCCCTTAGAACGTTCCCTAGGTATAAAATGTTAAGGTGAGAGTTACAAGAATGTTCCTCATCGAACGTTAGACTCTAGGAGTTTACTTAGAACGTTCCCTAGGTAAAAACTGTTAAGGTGAGAGTTACAAAAATGTTCCTCACCGAGCGTTAGACTCTAGGAGTTCACTTAGAACGTTCCCTAGGTCAGAAATGTTTAGGTGAGAGTTACAAAAACGTTCCTCATCGAGTGTTAGACTCTAGGAGTTCACTTAGAGCGTTCCCTAGGTAGGAAATGTTAATGTAAGAGTTACAAAAATGTTCCTCACCGAGCGTTAGACTCTAGGAGTTCAGTTAGAGCCTTCCCTAGGTAGGAAATGTTAATGTAAGAGTTACAAAAATGTTCCTCACCGAGCGTTAGACTCTCGGAGTTCACTTAAAACGCTCCGTAGGTAAAAAATGTTAAGGTGAGAGTTACAAAAACGTTCCTCACCGAGCGTTAGACACTAGGAGTTTACTTAGAACGTTCCCTAGGTCAAGAATTTCATATAACTTGCACAATATTTGGAAGGAAACAACTGATATTGTTAATGGCTGAACTGCACATTGCACATAAACTTTCAACTGAAATAAAATTTATGGGGCGAAGCATTCCTAGTGTTGGTGTCAATACCAAATTTCGTCCGGATCGTTTTTGGATTTTTACTATAGTCTATTCTCCTAGGTTTCATGATTTATTTATTTTTATTTATATTGTTGTTTTTATTTTTATTTTCGTTTTTTATCTTTTTTTTATCCTTTTTATTTTATTTATTTATTTTATTTTTATTTACTTATTTATTTTTTCATTGCCATTTATTTATTTATTATTTGGTTTATTCCATCTTTATTTATATATGTTATTTTTATTTTTTATTTTTATTTTTATTTTTATTTCATTCTCCACTTTTTATTATTTTTTGTTTTTAGTTTTACCCTTTTTATTTTATTTTGTTTTAATATGATATAACTAAAAAAAACAAATAAAAGAAAAATAAGGCATTTTGTTTTTTTTTTTTTAAAAAAAAGGGGAGAAAAGAATGTTTGGTTTGGAGTGAACAGTGTACGTGTGTGTGTTGGGAAGAGGGGGCAGAAACCGTTTCTGCACAGAGCCAAGGTGGTGGCAGAGACGTTTTGGAGGAGAGCAGGGTGGCAGACGCGATTTGGGTGCGTACGAAATCAGTACAAGCAATTTTGCACAGAGAATTGCACAAAAACAAGCACGGAGAGCAGATTGGATTTTTAGGGGTTTTGGAGGAAAAGTAAAAGGATTTTTTCCACAGCTCCGTGCCTTCATCTTGGATCATCCATTGCTGAGTAGTTTTTCACCATTTTTGCACCTACAAAGAGAGACAGAAAAGGGAGACCTTTCGCCTCGACCGGGGACGACTCCGGCGACGAACGTCGTCACGGTGGACGCCATGGACCGTGGCTCGCGGCTGCCGGTTGTGTGAAGGTTGAGTGGTGATCGTCGTGTGGTAGAGGTGAATGTCCACGGTTTCTGTTTGTTAAGAGAGGAGGAAAGGGGACCTCTCGGACGCTGATGGCAAAATGGGGGAATTCAACCAAACCCCTAATGGGATTAGGGTTTCTGAATAGAGAGGCTTTGGGCCTAGCGGGGGCTGCCTCTTCTTCATGTTGACGCGCATTTCTCATTCACACCCCCTCTGTTTGGGTTGAAGCCCATTCCGTTTCTGCAAACCAAAAGAGCCTCAATTCCGTTCTGCAGACCCTGTTTTCTCACCCGCACACCCCCATACCACCCCCGGGCCAGTGTTGGGTGAAGCCCAAGAAGAAAAAAAAACTCCTTTCTCCTTCGCGCAACCCTTGTTTCTCACTTCCACACCCCCTTTCAGTTTGGGTTTAGGCCCAATCTGTTTATAAAAGGAAAAATAGTTTAGACACCCTTTTTTCATTTAGACACCCCCTATTATTTACATTATTTTTATTATTTATTTATTTATATGCTTTGTATTTATTTCATTTATTTTGTTCCCTTATTTTTCTTATTTCATTTATTTTTTATTATTGTTTTATTTCATTTTATTTATTTATTGTAAATATCTACTTATTTTAAAATATATATATATATATATATATATATATATATATATATATATATATTTAATAATACAAAAAAAAATAAAATTTACAAAAGATATATTTTAAAGGTTAAAGCACATGTGAGACCGCTCGCGTCGTCCTTGTGCTAAAAACCTTTTCTTCTTTCTTAAATAAAATTACAAAAAATACGTTTTGAAGGTTAAGCACACGTGTGACTGCTCGCGTCGTCCTTGTGCTAAAAACCTTTTCTTCTTTCTTAAATAAAATTACAAAAAATACGTTTTAAAGGTTAAAGCACATGTGAGACCGCTCGCGTCGTCCTTGTGCTAAAAACCTTTTCTTCTTTCTTAAATATAATTACAAAAAATACCTTTTGAAGGTTAAGCACATGTGTGACCGCTCGCGTCGTCCTTGTGCTAAAAATCTTTTCTTCTTTTTTAAAATAAAATTACAAAAATATGTTTTAAAAGTCGAATACTCGTGTGATCGTCCGCATCGTCCTAGTGTTCGATACCTTTCTCTCTTATTTACATAAATTTAAATAATGGTATGAGTGGTCGTGTGACCAACCACGTCGGCCTAGTGCTCATTACCTTCTTTTCTCGAAAATATTAAAAAAAAAACAACATAAAATCTTCTAGAAATTAAAAACATCTGCTTTTTTCAAGCAACGAACAATCTTTTAACCCAAAACTACGTGATCCTTGATTCTCCATCAAGAGTGGAGATACGTAGGAGCAAGACTGGTCCTTGTCAGGTTCACTTCCCAAAAATCCAAAATTATCCATAATCCTTTCCAAACAAAATTCGCAAACAATTTCTAAACAAAATTTCCAACACAGTTTCCAAAAGAACTACGTAACCTTGATTTCTCATTTTGAATGAGAATACGTAGGAGCAAGGTCAATCCTTGTCGGGCCCAAAAAACTAAAAAAATATATTTTGTTTATTTAGAATTTTATTTTATGGGATAGTTAAACATTTTGAAAACCACATCATATTCGTGTATTTAGTTAAAGGTACTGCCTTAGGGCAGGCGTTGTAGGGTGCTAACACCTTCCCTACGCGTAACCGACTCCCGAACCCAGCATATGGTTTTCGTGGACCGTGTCTTATTATTTTATGGTTTTTCCGTAGTTTTCCATAATAAACTACGGTGGCGACTCCAAAATCTCTTTTCAAAACCCGTCTTTTTTTTTTGATCGTCGTTTCGTCGCGATTTCAGTTGCGACAGATACTCCGTTGGGGACTCTTAGAGAGTCAAGACATTTAATTAGATGCACGATTTTGATGTGGTTTTGCTCTATGTTTTCCTTCCCTTTTTTTTTCTTTATCTATGTTTGATATTTGAATAATTGCATGCGGGTTATTTAGATTGTTTTATATTGAAACCTAGGGTAGAAAACATGTTTATATCTGCTTGGGAAATTTTCTGGTTATTTTGGAGGTGAGAGTTAAGGCATTGCATTCTCCCTTCCCACACACACATTATACATATCATGAGTGGGACCCTAAGCCCAGGTTTGAGTGCAACTTAGAAATAGAGGGGTTGTGTAGCGGTGCCACTTGGGACATACTTCCTGTTTGGCTATCGTGAGAACCCCAGCTAGAGTTTGTTCTCTTCATTTGTGTCTTCACACCTAGTTGATTACTCGACTGTTGTGGAGATGCTATGAAGGGGGCCATAGCTCTAGTGACCATTGATCCTTAGGTTCAAGGTACCATCCTTGTGAGATTGCATATACTTGACCTTGAATTATAAATCGTTGAACCTCTATTAGGGCACAAAGGGAGAAATGTATATTCCTGTAACTCTCACACTATTTGTTCTTTTTTGAAAATAATGACTTTGCATTCTCATACCATGCATACATTTTTGTTAGTCATATTGTTTTACTTCACTATATTTTCATGCATCATGTTCATTCATCATTTGGTAACATGCTGGGTTTAGGGGGAAATCACAGGTATTCACTTGATCTCGTACAAGATGGAAGTTGATGCAAGATCTGGTGCTACACAACAGACCGACTCTATCGTGTTAAGAAAAAAATCTCGCCTGAGGACTCATAGTGCGAACTTGGGAACTTGACAGGGTTGATAAACTTAGGCAAAAGGTTAAAGACCATAAAGACAGAAGCCTTCAGGAAGAAGTACGGAAATCTGTTGAGTCTAATGGAGGTGGAAGTACAGTTGCCTGCTATCACAGCTCTTGCACAGTATTACGACTCTCCGCTAAGATGCTTCACCTTTCAAGATTTTCAGCGGGCGCCAACTATAGAGGAGTTTGAGCACATCCTGGGATTGCCACTAGAGGGCACCACTCCGTATCAGCACTTGGAGCATCACGCCTCCATCCCTACCATTGCCGCCATACTGAAAGTACATCCCAAAGAACTTGAAGACAGGTTGGTAACAAGGAATCAAGTACGTGGACTGACACAAGGATATTTGGAGCAGTACTTGCATCATCTAGCTGATGGGGAAGAGTGGGAGACTTTCATGGACGTGTTAGCCCTTACCATGTATGGCGTCGTGTTGTTTCCTAAAGTAGAGGACTTTGTGGATTATACCGCAATGGATGTCTTCGTGGCAAAAAAGACGAGACCAGAGAACCCTGTAACAGCAGTCCTTGCAGATGTTTATGGGACCATGAGTTTTTGCCATGAGAGAAAAGGGAAGAAAATTCTTTGTTGTTTGCTGGCGCTGTATGCATGGATGACTGCGCGTGTATGTAAGGGGGCGGTTGATGTCAGGTGTCCGTCGGGAGATCCTTCACACCAAGGGCCCAAAGACAAAGGAGGAAATGAGTGGGCCCAATTCTTTGCTGGCTTGAATGGAGGAAAAGTAAAGTGGCTTCTTCCTTGGCTTGGGATTAAGCCCTCTATCCATCATTGTGGCAGCTTTCCCAATGTACCCCTCATAGGTACCCGATATTGCATCAATTATAACCCTGTCTTGGTTCAAAGGCTATTCGGACATCCCATGAAAGGGGCACCTTCACCGAACTACCTTACAATATTGTTCATCTATTATGAGGATGGGCACCTCACTGAAACGTTGAGGAAAGTTAAAAGTGCTTGGGAAAACATTATGCGAGCAGAAAAGGATTGAAGGTTGGGAGTGGTGGACGGCAAAGTTAGTTATCATACCTAGATCCTGGAAAGGGTAAAGGAAGTCAAACTGCCTTTCAAGCCAATCAGTGATCAGCCGGTTAATGAAGGGCCCTCCCTAGACCTAGAGAGCGAAGAGGTGAAGAGGTTGAAAATAGAGATGGAAAAATTGAGGGAGAAGAATCCTAGGCTGGGAAAGGAATTACAAACTGCGCCCAAAGATTTTGTTGATATGATGAATGATAAAGAAGAAAAGGCACATGCCTATGAAGAAATTGTCAGAAGTCAGAAGGCCGAAAGAGATATACATTCCGATTGAAGCAAGATCTTGCAGCCGCAAGCAAAGAGCTGGCCATGAGAGTGAAGGAGAAGAATGCGGCGTTGGAAGAGGGAAAACAGTGGAAGCACCTCTACGAAGAAGCTAAAAGAGATAAGCGAGAAGCCTTGAAAAGACTAAGAGAAGCGCAGGTTCAGGTAGAAAAAACGGGGCATGAGATGAAGGAAATGGCCATGTCGTTTGAGGCGGATATGAACCAGGAGCGTTGGAAGCTAGCAGAAACAGAAGAAGAGCATCGAACCATGATAAAACAAATGGAGGAGTACATTGAGGAGCAGGAGGAACGATGGAGGTCGACGGAGTTTGAGGAAAGGCATCAGGTCTTGGTGAAGCGAATGGAGGATCACATCGCAGAGCAGGAAAAGGCTGTGAAGCATTGGAAGGAAAACTTTTCCCAATTGGCTATGCTGGAAAACGGAGCAATTGAAAACATCCCCAAGATGGTGTTGGACGCCGAAGCGAGTACCCACTTTTGTAACCCACCGGAAGAAATCGAACTTTTTATTAATCACTGTAAATGGTTGGTAGGCGAGATGAAATCCTTCATCGCTCGAGCTCAGGAGTGATCTATAAATGAGATCTGTGTATTTTTTGCCTTTAGGCGATGTATTAAACTGATTTTTCTTTAAATGAAAGATGCGGGATGTTCGTTTGGTACCGACTTGTGTTAATTGCCATCAATAATGATTATCGTGATCTTGTGATTTCCACCTCTCACTAGCATGCATCATGTTTTTCTTTAGCATATCTCATTCTCATCTAATTAATTCGATTAAAATAATAAAACAGTACAAGTGAGAGAAACAATGACCAATTTTCCACGACATCCCTACAGGACTCGAGCCAATTCAAGAGTCATGGACAGTTGGGAGGAGTCGCATGAATCCATCAAAGATGATGTTAGCCTGTTGAAAGATTAGGTTGGCCAGATCTTGGCAGCCCTCGAATCCCTAAAGACTACTGGGGAGTCCTCATCTGCACGAGTTGAGGGAAGTGCCCATTTTTATCCCCCAATGTTCAACGCTGTAAACCAATCGGTCCCTTTCCCGATGTATGGTTTACCTCCAGGTTACACTCCTCCCACGGGAGATTACGCAGAAGTAGAGCAGACTTCGTTCTCCCTTCCCCCAATTGCTAATGTACAACCGACCGACACTCAAGGACCTGTTTCAGTGACGACTCCAATGGTGAATACAAGTATGAATGAGACGACCACAGTTGAAGGAACGTGGGTGACTGTAATGCCACGCGTGATTGCTAAGGAGGACTCTTCAGCCGGGGCCGTGCCGCACACCACGGTGATTGGGGGGATCGTTAGCTTCATTGGAGCTAAAAATAAGCTGGAAATTCTGGAAGAAAGGCTGAGAGCCATAAAAGGAGTCGAAAGCTATGGATTTGGCGACGTCGCAAGATTGAGCTTGGTTCCCGGCATAAAAATACCACACAAGTTTAAGGCGCCAGAGTTTGAGAAGTACAAGGGTAATACATGCCCTAAGAGCCATTTGACCATGTACTGCAGAAAGATGGCTGCGTACGCTTACGATGACAAGCTACTCATCCACTTTTTCCAAGACAGTTTGGCTGGGGTAGCATTAAACTGGTACACCCACCTTGAGTCGTCTCGAATCCGTTGCTAGGCAGACTTGACAGACGCCTTTGTAAAGCAGTATATATACAACACGCATATCGCACCGGACCGACTGCGGCTGCAAAATATGTCAAAGAGGGACAACAAAACTTTCAAGGAATATGCCCAACGGTGGAGAGAGTTAGCTGCACAAGTTGAGCCGCCTTTGTATGACAGGGAGGTGGTGGCAATGTTTGTGAACACTCTCCAGCCTCCATTTTACGAGCACATGGTCGGGAATGTGTCTGCCAATATCGCCTATATCATTATAATAGGCGAAAGGATAGAAATTGGGGTTAAAAATGGGAAAATTGCAAACGGTCCGCCCGCAACTGCAAATTACAAAAAACCCAATTTCAATTCAGGAAAGAAGAAGGAAGGGGATGTGCATGCAGCATCGACGATGTCTGTGTTGAGAGGTCAAGCTCCCACTCATAGTTTTCGACCATACATGGGTCAACCCCCTTATGCGGCTAACGCGGCGTTTGCTCATCAAACCAGGCCTCAACAACAACAAGGGTATTATCAATCGTCGTTGCCCCCGACTGATACTTGGAGGGCTGGGGCAATTGCGGGTCCAAATCAGAATGCGGGCCAAAACACTTACCCAAGAAGGAACCAATTTGTTAATTTCACCCCTATCCCTACAACTTACGCAGAATTCTTACCCCATCTCGTCAAAAGGGGTTTGGTTGCTATCTGTCCGATGAAGCCTATGCAACCTCCGTACCCTAGGGGTTATGATGTAGAGGCCAAATGTGGTTATCATGGGGGAGGCGTTGGTCACTCAACTAAGAGGTGTCTGGCTTTTAAACACAAAGTACAGGCTCTAATCGACTCTGGGTGGTTAAAGTTTCAAGAAGATAAACCTAGCATCGAGACTAACCCGCTTTCTGGGCATGGGAGTGCCTCGACGAATGCCATCGAGGATGGAAAACATGAGTTCATAAGGGATGCGAGTAAAATCCGAAGTTCCAGAAAGTTTATTTTTAAGGCGTTGATAAAAGTGGGCCTTTTAAAAGGTGATTATGACGAGGATGTAACGTGTGCGCTTCATCCGAATGATGCGCACTCTATTGAGGAATGTGTTGAATTTGAAGATATTCTGCAAGACTTGCTGGATAGAAGTTTGATGCAAGTATGCTACAAGGATAAGGAGGGGGAAGTGTTCACACAAATTGGTGGGGAATCTAACGTAACTCTGCCTGAGCCGTTGGTGATCCATTTCACTAGAACCACCCCTGCGCCAGTGGCTGAAGAAAAGCCGTCTGTCGTCATCCGGGCGCCGTCTCCCTTTCCTTACAAAAACGAGAAGGTTTTCCCTTGGATGTATGGAGCACATGTGTTAGATGAGGGAAAAGGCGCAGATTCGGCCATTGAAAACATAACAAGCATAGGTGGGATGACGAGAAGTGGTCGAATCTTCGCGTCACCAATGGTGACAAGAGAGGAAACCAATAATAATGAAACAACAATGGTCGCAAAAGCCAAGGAGGTCTTAAAAGGAAAGGGCGCGCAGGTAGAGGAGACCCCTGACAAGGAGGAAAAGAAAGAAATATCCGAAGAAGAGGCCTGCGAATTTTTAAAATTCATTCAATAGAGTGAGTATAAGGTGGTGGAACAGCTGAACCGCATGCCTGCTCGGATTTCCTTGTTAGAATTGCTTATGCATTCTACCTCTCACAGAAAGTTGTTGATGAAGGTACTCAGTGAGGCTCATGTTGAGCAAGGTATTTCGTTGAACAAGTTTGAGGGCATTGTTGGCAACATTATCGCTAATAACTACCTCACCTTTACTGATAAGGAGATACCCACTGAGGGGAGAGGGCATAACAAGGCTCTTCATGTCTCTGTGAAATGTTTGGATCATGTTATAACACGTGTCTTGGTGGACAGTAGCTCCTCTCTGAACGTCATGCCAAAATCGACATTGGAGAAGCTACCCTGTGATGAAATGCATATGAAGCCAAGCTCTATGATTGTGAGAGCGTTTGACGACAGTAAGAGGGTAGTGATGGGAGAAGTTGAATTGCTAGTCCAAGTCGGTCCTTGTGTCTTTCAAGTGACATTCCAAGTTATGGATATCCTCCTGGCTTATAGCTGTTTGTTGGGTCGCCCGAGGATCCATTCTGCAGGAGTTGTGCCTTCCACACTACACCAAAAGCTGAAATATGTCATGGGAGATAAGTTGGTGATAGTATCAGGAGAGGAGGACCTCCTTGTGAGCGGACCATCGTCCACGCGATATATTGAGGTGGCTGAGGAAGCTCTTGAAACAACTTTCCAGTCATTGGAGATTGTGGGAAATGCCTATGTGGAGCCATTCCCAGTAAACCCGCATTTGTCACGTGCTTCTATCATCATGGCCAAGGTCTTGCTGAAAGAAGGGTATATGCCTGGTAGAGGTTTAGGCAAGCATGGGCAGGGGCAAACTTTCCCTCTAAAGGTCGTTGAGAATAGAAACAGATATGGCCTAGGGTACAAGCCCACCAAAGAGGACAAGAGAAGACTGATGGAAGAAAGGAGAGAGCGCGGTCTGGCTCGTGTAGAAAGGCGAGAACCCAGGGTGGAAAGGATTCATATTCGTGACATCAAGGAGAGCTTTCGTAGTGCTGGATGGATCAACGCGGGCCATATAGCAGCCGTGGAGGATGAAGATAGCTCTGAATGCTCAAGTTTCGTGCGGGCCTGCTCCCCAGATGCACCACTCAACAATTGGGAAACTCTGAATTTACCAGTGATGCTTAATTTGAATAAAACGTAATAGTTTTAATTAATCCTATAGCTTCACCTGGGGCTTTAGGATTCATGACTTACGGGTTGACGTTTTAGTTTTTGTGCTCAACGTGATAATCAAATCGTGTTTGTTTGTGTTTTATCATCATTTGGCATTCTTCATCATTTTTCCCGTTTATTTATTCTTTTTTTCATAAATTTAAATAATGCAGATATGACAATGAAAGTTTTGAAAATAACAATGTCGATATTCCTAATTTTGAGCACCCTGTCAATAATACGGAAGATGAATGTGAAGATGATCCGGAACCCTCTCCAGAACTCTTGAGATTAGTGGAAAAAGAGTCTAAAGAGATAAAACCCCATCAGGAAGAGATTGAAGTACTCAACTTAGGAGAGGAAGAGGAGATAAAGGAAGTAAAAATCAGTATTGGCATGAAAAAGGAAGTGAAGGAAGGGTTGCGAGCCCTATTGAAGGAGTTTAAGGATGTGTTTGCGTCTTACAATGACATGCCAGGTTTGGATACCGATATTGTGCAACACAAGCTCCCACTTAAACCGGAATACCTTCCAGTCAAGCAAAAACTAAGAAGAATGAAGCCAAAAATGTCATTGAAAATCAAGGAAGAGGTACAGAAACAATTCGACGCAGGATTTCTGGCTGTGGCGAGATACCCACAATGGGTAGCAAATATTGTACCAGTGCCTAAGAAAGATGGTAAAGTTCGAATGTGTGTTGACTATCGGGATTTGAATCGTGCAAGTCTGAAGGATAACTTCCCCGTTACGCACATCGACACTTTGGTTGATAATACGGCCAAGTACTCGCTATTTTCATTCATGGATGGTTTCTCGGGGTATAATCAGATTAAGATGGCGCCTGAGGACATGGAAAAGACGACCTTCATCACGTTGTGGGGGACTTTTTGTTATAAGGTGATGTCTTTTGGACTCAAGAATGCCGGGGCAACATATCAAAGGGCGATGGTGACACTTTTTCATGATATGGTGCACAAGGAGATCGAAGTTTATGTGGATGACATGATTGCAAAGTCTGAATCGGAAGAAGAACACATCCTCAACTTGAAGAAATTATTTGAGAGATTGAGAAAGTATAAACTCAGGTTAAACCCCGCCAAATGCACATTTGGAGTGAAATCCGGGAAGTTGTTGGGTTTTGTGGTTAGCCAAAGGGGGATAGAAATGGATCCTGACAAAGTGCGAGCGATATCGGAAATGCCTACGCCTAGAACGAAAAAGGAGGTTCGCGATTTTCTGGGTAGATTGAACTACATTGCTAGATTCATCTCCCAATTAACCGCTACCTCTGAACCAATGTTCAAGTTGTTACGAAAGAATCAGGTTGTGGTTTGGAACGAGGATTGTCAAGCCGCTTTTGAAAATATCAAACAATACCTGCTAGACCCACCTGTATTGCGTCCACCCGAGCCAGGAAGACCACTCATTTTGTATTTAACTGTATTGGAAAGGTCAATTGGTTGCGTATTGGGTCAACATGATGAAGCTGGAAAAAGAGAGCATGCAATATATTACTTGAGCAAGAAATTCACAGACTGTGAACAACGATATTCGTTGTTAGAGCGAACTTGTTGTGCATTAGCATGGGCTGCTCATCGCTTAAGGCAATACATGTTGAGTCACTCTACTTGGTTGATAGCCAAGATGGATCCGATCAAGTTTATTTTTGAAAAGCCTGCTCTCACTGGAAGGATAGCTCGGTGGCAGATGCTATTGTCAGAATATGACATCGTATATGTTACTCAGAAATCCGTCAAGGGTAGTGCTCTAGCAGAATACCTGGCTCATCAACCCATTAGCGATTATCAACCAATGCAACCTGAATTTCCCGATGAAGACATCATGGCTATACTCGAAGAGAACGAAGAAGATCGAGACGAAAAAGCATGGACGGTATTATTCGACGGAGCCTCGAATGTGATGGGACATGGAATAGGGGCAGTGCTTGTTTCTCCAGGGAAGCAGTACATACCAATGACAACAAGGTTGTGTTTTAATTGTACGAATAACATCGCAGAATATGAGGCTTGTGCTATGGGTATTCGAGCGGCGATCGAGTCCAAGGCAAGAGTTCTAGATGTATACGGAGATTCAGCTTTGGTCAGGCTTATATCAGGGAGACTAGGGTTACAAAATTAATTCCCTACCAGGCTTATATCAGGGGATTAATGGAGTATTTCGATTCCATCACATTTAACCACATACCGCGAGAAGAAAATCAATTGGCAGACGCGTTGGCGACCTTGTCATCAATGTTTGAAGTTGACCAAGATGCAAAATTACCAATGATTAAAATGAAGAGTCATGTAGAGCCAGCATATTTCCATTTCATCGAGGAGGAATTAGACGGTAAACCTTGGTATTTTGATATCAAGCATTATCTTAAGACCCGAGAATACCTTGAGAAAGCATCTGAAAACGATAAAAGGTCGCTAAGGAGATTGGCTGGCAATTTTATCTTGAGTAGGGATATTTTATACAAGAGAAATCACAACATGGTCCTCCTCAGATGCGTGGATGCAAAGGAGGCCGAGTTGATATTGAAAGAAGTGCACGAGGGTACCTTTGGCACGCACATGAATGGGCACTCGATGGCCAGGAAGATATTGAGAGCTGGTTATTTTTGGCTGACCATGGAAAGTGATTGTTGCACACATGTGAGAAAGTGTGAGAAATGTTAGAAGTATGCAGATAATATCAATGTGCCACCTACGACTCTAAGCGTGTTGTCTGCACCGTGGCCATTTTTGATGTGGGGGATAGATGTCATTGGAGCTATAGAGCCGAAGGCGTCAAATGAACATCGTTTCATACTAGTCGCAATCGATTACTTCACCAAATGGGTGGAGGCTACTTCTTACGCCAACGTAACTAGAAAGGTGGTGACCAGATTCATAAAAAGGGAGTTGATCTGTAGATACGGGCTCCCTAACAGAATCATCACTGATAATGCCACTAACTTGAACAATCAGATGATGGTGGTGTTGTGTGAGGAATTCAAGATTCATCATCATAATTCTTCTCCTTACCATCCAAAGATGAATGGGGCGGTAGAGGCTGCCAGTAAGAATATTAAGAAAATTGTGCAAAAGATGGTGGTCACCTATAAAGATTGGCACGAAATGCTTCCTTTTGCTCTACATGGATATCGCACATCGGTACGAACATCAACCGGCGCAATACCTTTCTCGCTTGTGTATGGGATTGAAGCAGTACTTCCATTTGAGGTGGAAATTTCGTCCTTACGAGTGTTAATGGAAACCCAACTAAAGGAGGCTGAGTGGGTTCAAGTTCGATTTGATCAGCTCAATCTTATTGAAGAAAAAAGGTTAACAACAGTGTGTCATGGGCAATTGTACCAAAGAAGAATGAAAAATGCATTTGACAAAAGGGTGCATCCAAGAGAGTTCCACGAAGGCGAGCTGGTGTTGAAGAAGATCTTGCCTGTACAAAAGGATCATAGAGGCAAGTGGACCCCGAAATATGAAGGGCCATTCGTAGTGAAGAAAGCATTCTCTGGTGCGGCACTAATTCTCACAAGGATGGATGGAGAGGAGTTACCGTTACCGGTTAATTCGGATGCGGTCAAAAAGTTTTACACATGATGATTCCGTGATGGGGGAATGCTGTTAAGGGATATTGACATGATCTTTACAGTTTGTTGTACTCTGTGTTATTTCATTCAATAAATACTGCATGGTTTCATTCATAATTTTTGTTCGCATGCTTCTTGAAATATTGCATGTCGCGCTGAGCTTTTAGGTAAATAAGGGAAAATAAAGGTAATGATAATTAAGCACACATGAGTAAAAGCATCGCGAGTATATTCGGTTGGCACAAGCTTGTTCCTGAGGGATGTCGTGAAAGACTAAAAAAGGAGAGAATAAAAATGAACATGTTGAATTCGTTGTCAATTAAGTTGTCTAGGGCATGGTACTTTCAAAAAACAAGCAAATAAATAAAGTTTTGAAAAAACAATAACTTGAAGTGGCAAAGATGTGGAGTCTTCTCCTGATTCAGGGTTTCGGGGGTAACTTGTGTTCATTTCTCGTTAAAGCATCTGCTTTCATATCGCGTGAACCCCTAACCTTTTCATTTCCCTTCAAAACAAAGGATTGTTGTGGATATAATACTGGGGCAGTTGTCATCATGGTACCGGTGCCCAACGATCCGTGATCGGGGAGCAAAAAAAAATAATGATAAATAAAAAATATATATATAAAATAAAAAAATGAAGTCGATGTGTCAACCGCTACAGAATTTCGTCTCATGGTTAAGGTTGTGGAAGGCAAGTCAAGCAAGCTTCAGGATGACGTGTGACCATTTTCTTTATCCAAATGATAAAAGAAGTTTAATTAATTGCACCCACTTTGAACCATAAGTCGTAATCATTTTTCATCACCCTAGACAAGAATCATTCGCATATCAACGTCAACCTAAAAGGTACATCAAGGACATCCAAAATCAATGAGAAAATTGTTGTAAAAAGGATAAGAAAAAAAAAGCTAAAAAAAGGGCTACAACAGAGGCAACAAAACAAGTGACCAAAAGGGAAAGAAAGAAAGTAAAGGAATGAATGGAAAAATAATAAAAGAATGTCCAGAGTTTTAAACTCTTAGAAACTGGTTGACTTAGCACTTTGCAGATGATTCTTTTTTAAAATGGTTTAACCGTTAAACACTTATTTGAGCTTTCATTATCTGTTTCTTTCATAACCCGTTTGCCTTTTAGCCACGTTACAAGCCGATTAAATTCCACGCCGACTGAAGATTGTTCGTCCTGATCTTTCTCACGAACTTAACTCTGGGAAGGAATGATGTGGTGACTGACATCATCACTAGAAGAAAAGAAAGGACATTGAAAATGAAAAGTGAAAATATAATGTAAAGTCTCCCCATCAATCGTCATCAACTGGGGCAATCCTTCCCACCCAAACCTTTTCACCTCTCCAAATCGTACTTACTGTGCACAGTAAAATTGGGGCAGTCTTGTGGGCCCTACATGTTTCTATGTTAACCATACCTCCCCAGATGAGGAGAACACAAATGTTAGCTCCACATACAATCATTCAGCTATCTACTTCTCGTCCCTATTTTTCCCTCACCTTCTCGGGTTCAAGCCAAATTGGATTGCAGGAAGCAATAAAGAGAACTTGAACTCATGGTTACACCCTTCTCTTTCTCATTAGAGGGCTCACTGTCTCCTGACATTTTTATGATTACGTTTTGAATGTACATCAAGTTTGATGACGATGTTGACAATGAGTTTCAAACATGGGCAGTCTAATTAAGAGAGAGTGGCACAATTTAAAAAAGGAAAAAGAGGAGAGCAAAGGTTTCACGTGTTTATGTATGCATGCATCCTCATGACATTACATCATACATTTCATAATAAGCAAGGTATTTTGTTTGAAAAATCCTTAAGGCACAAGAGAAGTTGTGAAAAGGATAATACGACATTTTCTTTCAAGTCTATTCAATGTTTTGCTCAGCGTTTACCAACGTTTCAGAAAGTTTCAAATCCAAGTTTTCTTATATGTTTGGACCCTCTCCTCGGCAATGGTCGAATTCAGTTTGTTATTCTATGTGTTGACCCTCTGCTAGGCCATGGTCAAATCCAAATTTTCGTTTTATATTGTTTACCCTTTGCTCGGCAATGGTCGAATTCAGGTTGTTATTCTATGTGTTGACCCTTTGCTAGGCCATGGTCAAATCCAAATTTTCGTTTTATAATGTTGACCCTCTGCTCGGCAATGGTCGAATTCAGCTTGTTATTCTACGTGTTGACCCTCTGCTAGGCCATGGTCAAGTCCGGTTTTCGTTTTATGTTGTTGACCCTCTGCTCGGCAACAGTCGAATTCAGCTTCTTATTCTATGTGTTGACCCTCTGCTAGGCCATGGTCAAATCTAAATTTTCGTTTTATAGTGTTGACCCTCTGCTCGACAATGGTCGAATTCAGCTTGTTATTCTACGTGTTGACCCTCTGCTAGGCCATGGTCAAGTTCGGTTTTCGTTTTATGTTGTTGACCCTCTGCTCGGTAACGATCAAATTCAGCTTGTTGTTCTGTGTTACCGGCCCTCTACTAAGCAATGGTCGAGTCTAGATTTTCGTTTTATGTTGTTGACCATCTGCTCGGCAATGGTCAAATCCAGCTTGTTGTTTTATGTTTCGACTCCCTGCTTGGCAAGGGTCGTCTTCTTTTATTGCAATCTTTGTTTTATGGATTCGGCTAATCTTATGTCTTGTATTTATCCTCTTTCATTTCATTTCCTTAGAAGATCTAGACGAAATTAGTATTTCTATCTTTACCTATCTTTTACTATATAATATGAAAACATCACTTTGTCATATTATCTAGTAAAATCTAAGTAAAGAGGGACAACTGTCAATACCAAATTTCGTCCGGATCGTTTTTGGATTTTTACTGTAGTCTATTCTCCTAGGTTTCATTATTTATTTATTTTTATTTATATTGTTGTTTTTATTTTTATTTTCATTTTTCATCTTTTTTTTATCCTTTTTATTTTATTTATTTATTTTATTTTTATTTACTTATTTATTTTTTCATTGCCATTTATTTATTTTTTATTTATTTTTTTATTTTTTTATTTTTTTATTTATTTATTATTTGGTTTATTCCATCTTTATTTATATATGTTATTTTTATTTTTATTTTTATTTCATTCTCCACTTTTTATTATTTTTTGTTTTTAGTTTTATTACCCTTTTTATTTTATTTTGTTTTAATATGATATAACTAAAAGAAAACAAATAAAAGAAAAATAAGGCATTTTGTTTTTTTTAAAAAAAAACGGGGGGAGAAAAGAATGTTTGGTTTGGAGGGAACATTGTACGTGTGTGTGCTGGGAAGAGGGGGCAGAAACCGTTTCTACAGAGAGCCAAGGTGGTGGCAGAGACGTTTTGGAGGAGAGCAGGGTGGCAGACGCGTTTTAGGTGCGTACGAAATCAATACAAGCAATTTGGCACAGAGAATTGCACAAAAACAAGCACGGAGAGCAGATTGGATTTTTAGGGGTTTTGGAGGAAAAGTAAAAGGATTTTTTCCACAGCTCCGTGCCTTCATCTTGGATCATCCATTGTTGAGTAGTTTTTCACCATTTTTGCACCTGCAAAGAGAGACAGAAGTCAGCCACTCAAGGGAGAAGAGTACTCATTGGAAGCACGAGATTGACCATAGCAAGCGGATCTTCGAGAGGTAAGTAATGCTATTTAGAGAGTTGTTTGTTTGCCCTTACACATATGTCTGTTGAAGTTGCTGTTTGCGTATGACTGTTGTTTGAATACATTCCACTGTATATGTTCACTGTTGCATCACCCTCCCCACGTCCACTTCTATGGTCTTATTTTTCTGTTCCAAGCAAGCTCAAAATGAGGTAGGTTCCATAAGCTATGCCCCCCAAGCCTCTGTTCATCTCCAATCATCAATACTGAAATTGAAACAGTAAACACAAAACACACAACAAAAAAATCATGTAAGAGAGACAATAGAATAGTGTCTTCATCCTCACTGAACCATTCCATTCCCCACTGGAACCACCTTCCCAACCACATCATCAATTTTCGTTTCCGACACAATCCACCGAGAACTCCCTCGGCGTGTCACTCCCCCTCACCTGCAGTCAACCAAACTCAGAAACATAAACAAAAACAAAACCCATTCTTCTCTTCTCTTTTCTCCCCGCTTTCATGGAACCCTTCAACGTTTCTGTTCATCTCCAATCCCCAGCAAAATTGAATCCTCAAGCAGCAAATACCACCTCTCTAAACACACGCATAAAGTCGAGCCTCTAACCGTTTTTTTTTCTCACCATCTCCACGACTTCATCTTCTTCCTCACCAAACAACAGTCACGCACATAACAACCCATCATACAATCAAGGAAATAATGACAGAAAGAGGGAGAGATCGGAGGGTGGCGCACGCCGGCGACGGTGGCTGGGGAGTCACAGCGGCACCGGCGCGAGTAGGGGCGAACCGCGGACGCATCGGTGGCGGCTGGCTCTGCTCCTAGTGGTGAGGATTCGTCATAGAGCAGCAACGTGTCTTGCCTCTCGCGCGAAGAAGAGGAGGAGAGGCGAGAACCTGGAGCTGTGGCCTGTGGCGATGGGCATCGTTGGCGGCGGCGAGGGCGTGTCCAAACTCGCGCGCGACGAGCGGCAGAAAAGGGAGAGCTTTCGCCTCGACCGGGGACGGCTCCGGCGACGAACGTCGTCACGGGCGACGCCATGGACCGTGGCTCGCGGTTGCCGATTGTGTGAAGATTGAGTGATGATCGTCGTGTGTCAGAGGTGAATATCCACGGTTTCTGTTTGTTCAGAGGAGGAGGAAAGGGGACCTCTCGGACGCTGATGGCAAAATGGGGGAATTCAACCAAACCCCTAATGGGATTAGGGTTTCTGAATAGAGAGGCTTTGGGCCTAGCGGGGACTGCCTCTTCTTCATGTTGACGCGCATTTCTCATTCACACCCCCCTCTTGTCGCAACCGGAATCGCGACGGGACGACGATCCAAAAAGAAATCGCGGGTAGGGAAAAGAGATTTGGAGTCGCCACCATAGTTTATTATGGAAAACTACGGAAAAACCATAAAACGATAAAGCACGGTCTACGAAAACCAAAGATTGGGTTCGGGAGTCGGTTACGCGTGGGGAAGGTGTTAGCACCCCACAACGCCTGCCCTAAGGCAGTACCTTTAACTAAATGCACGAATATGATGTGATTTTCAAAATGTTTAACTATCCCCTAAAATAAAATTCTAAAATAAACAAAACATATTTTTTAGTTTTTTGGGCCCGACAAGGATTGACCTTGCTCCTACGTATTCTCATTCAAAATGAGAAATCAGGGTTACGTAGTTCTTTTAGAAAACTGCTTGAAAATTTGCTTGAAAATTGTTTAGAAAATTTTGTTTGGAAAATGATTATGCATAAATTTGGATTTTTGGGAAAGTGAACCTGACAAGGGCTAGCCTTGCTCCTACGTATCTCCACTTTTGATGGAGAATCAAGGATCACGTAGTTCTGGGTAGCAAGACTATTTGTTGTTTAAAATTGTTGATGTTTTCGGGTTTTTTTGAAGATTTTATACCTTTTTTTGTATTTTGTTTAAGAAAGAGAAAAGGTTGTTAGCACAAGGACGATGCGTGCGATCACACATGTGCATAAACCTTTAAAACATATTTTTTTTTGTTAATTTTACTTAAGGAAAAGAAAAGGTTTTTAGCACAAGGACGATGCGTGCGATCACACATGTGCCTAAACCTTCAAAACATATTTTTGTAATTTTATTTAAGGAAAAGAAAAGGTTTTTAGCACAAGGACGATGCGTGCGATCACACATGTGCCTAAACCTTCAAAACATTTTTTTGTAATTTCAATTAAGAAAGAGAAGAGGTTTTCAGCACAAGGACGATGCGTGCGATCACACATGTGCCTAAACCCTTAAAACGTATTTTTTGTAATTTTAATTAAGAAAGAGAAAAGGTTTTCAGCACAAGGACGATGCGTACGATCACACATGTGCCTAAACCTTTAAAACGTATTTTGATAAATTACTTTATTTAAATTGTAAATATTGCATTATTAAATATATATTTTAGGATAAGTAAATATGTAGAATGAGTAGATAGAAGAAAATAAAATAATAAATAAAATAAAAATAAAAGAAATAAATAAAACAAATGAAATAAGATAGACAAAATAAATGAAATAGAATAAAATGAAATAAGAAAAACAAACGAATAAAAATAACGAGCGTTGGGTGGATCATAAACGGACGTTGAGAATGAGGAGAAATAACGAGCGTTGGGGGAATTATGAACGGATGTTGGGAATGAAGTTAAATAACGAGCGTTGGGGGAAATATAAACGGACGTTGGGAACGAAGTGAAATAACGAGCGTTCGTTTCGGGGATTAACGAACGTTCGTTGAGAATGAGGAGGAGGAACGAGCATTGGGGACGAGCGTTCGGTTTGGATTTGAATGATGAGCGCTCGTTGGGACGAGCGTTCGTTGGGGACGAACGTTCGTTGGGAAAGGGTTGAATGACGAGCGCTCGTTAAGGACGAGCGTTCGGTTTGGAGTTGAATGACGAGCGCTCGCTGGGACGAGCGTTCGTTGTTGGCGTTGAATGACGAGCGCTCGTTGGGGACGAGCGTTCGGTTTGGAGTTGAACGTTCGTTGGGAAAGGGTTGAATGACGAGCGCTCGCTGGGACGAGCGTTCGTTGTTGGCGTTGAATGACGAGCGCTCGCTGGGACGAGCGTTCGTTGGGGACGAACGTTCGTTGGGAAAGGGCTGAATGACGAGCGCTCGAGCGTTCGGTCAGGAGTTGAATGACGAGCGCTCGTTGGATCGAGCGTTCGTTGTTGTCGTTGAATGACGAGCGTTCGCGAGCGTTCGTTGTTGTCGTTGAATGACGAGCGTTGGCGAGCGTTCGTTGCTGGCGAGCGTTCGGTTGGGAGTTGGTCACCAAATGGTCCGTCCAAGAAGTGGACGGACAGACGTTCGTTGAGGAGGTAGGGGACGAACGTTCTAAAAAGGCTTAACGTGCGTTATTTATGGGCTTGGCCCACCCGGGTGATTTCTAACCTAGAATCTCCTAGGGGTTTGGCACCTTCCCTTCCATTCCTCACCCACTCAGATTCAAACACTCTCCCGTAAGCTCACTCCCACGACTCACACACTCTCCAGAGACCCAAGGTCTCTTACTCTCTTCGCGGGCTCGCCGCCACCTACGCCAGCGCCGGCCACCTTTGCCTCAACCAGCACACGCCTTGGCCTCGCCGGCGACAACTCGCGTCACCAGCCCTACTGCCGACCGCGGCGCCACTGCTTTCTCTCCCTCGCTCCTCTCACACTAGCCTAGGGTTGAGGCTTTCCCACCTTGGGCACTTCCTGCCGCCGCCTCTGCCAGAGCCGGCCACCGTCGCCTCTAACTGGAGCGCGCTTCCTCACCGGCGCTACCAGCATCGCTTTCCTCCCTCTCCGTTCGCGGATTCTCTCGACTGCTAATCGTCCCGGCAACACCACTCTTCCCTCTCTTGTTTTCCATCGTTATCTCCTTAATTCGTATAACAGACTATGTGCGTGTGTGCTGTTTGGTGAGGAAGAAGATGAAGGTGTGGAGCTGGTGAGAAGAAAACGGTTTAAAGGCTCGACTTTATGCGGGTGTTTGCAGATGAAGATGAGTTATCAGTGAAGGCAACCATGGAAGCTTACCGAGACCGTGCTTGGGGGTTGAGATTTTAATCTGATATTGTAATGTGCTTATGCTTTTGGTTTTTTTTTTGTTTTCTGTATATGCCTATTCAAATCCTTTGCTTTGCTGGTGATTTGGCAATGAGCGGCTTTGCTGATAATTGCTTTTGGTTGTGGTTTGGTTAGAATGCTTGAGAGGATATGAAAGGGGATGACAATGCAAAGGTTCAGTGGTGGATTAGCGTTTTACAGGTGAAAGAAATTGGGGATGGTGTTGAAATCACTGGAGAAGGCCGAGGGGTTTGGCTGGATATTGATTTGGTCTCTTTTGTTTGCTTATTTTTTTTAGTACAAGGAGGATCAGGAACAAGGTAATCAGGAGATTGAAACTGAAGATATTAGTGGCAAAGTCATACATGGGAAGTCACATGGTGAATATGGGAGGGTGATTGTGCGTGGAAGGATGACGACGGACGGGAACATTCATACATCCAAACACACTTAAACAGAGCAACATCACAGTATAATGCAGTATGACTACGCAAGTGAATAAGGCGTGCTTACCTCTAGGAGCTCCACTGGCCGCCGTTAACTATGTGAATCCGGTGCCTCCTCCTCCTCTTCCAAGCTGGCTTCCGCGTCTTTTTGCAGGTGCCAAACGTGGTGAATGCCCTCTCGAAGCCCTCACCAATGGTGCCCAAGATGAAGGTCTGAGAGACAGTGTCCAAATCCCCTTTTTTCTTTTCTTCCTCCAAACTCTCCTCTCTTTTCTGTCCAAAACCAGAATAATCCTCCCCTCTGCTCTCTCTCGCTATGTGTTTATTGATCCTTTCTCTGTGCCCCGTATCAAAATCCCCTTGTACCGATCCCGTACATCCCAAAACGTCTCTGCCATTCCAAAACGTCTCTGCCATCACCCGCGTACACTGTAAAACGGTTTCTGCTCCCCTTCCTTCCAACACGCGCACCCCGTACCCTGTCTCCTAACCCCAAACATTCCTTTCTCTTCTTTTTTTTTCTTTTTACTAAAAAACAAAAATGCCTTTTTCTTCTTGTTGTTTTTTTTAGTTATATTAATTATATTAAAATAAAATAAAATATAAAGAGGTAAAACAAAACAAAAAGGAAATAATAAATAAAAGGGAGAACAAAATAAAATAAGATGATTTATATAAATAAAGATAGAATAAATACAAAATAATAATAGATAACAAAAAATAAATAAATAGTAAAAAGGGATAAAAACGAAAATAAAAATAAAAATAAAAATGAAATTGATAAAGAAATAAAACTAAATAAATAATAAACATAGGAGAACACATTAATAGTAAAGTCAAAAATCAATCCGGACGAAATTCGGTATTGACACCTCTGTTTGGGTTGAAGCCCATTCCGTTTCTGCAAACCAAAAGAGCCTCAATTCCGTTCTGCAGACCCTGTTTTCTCACCCGCGCACCCCCATACCACCCCCGGGCTAGTGCTGGGTCAAGCCCAAGAAAAAAAAACTCCTTTCTCCTTCGCGCAACCCCTGTTTCTCACTTCCACACCCCCTTTCAGTTTGGGTTTAGGCCCAATCTGTTTATAAAAGGAAAAATAGTTTAGACACCCTTTTTTCATTTACACACCCCCTATTATTTACATTATTTTTATTATTTATTTATTTATTTGCTTTGTATTTATTTCATTTATTTTGTTCCCTTATTTTTCTTATTTCAGTTGTTTTTTATTATTGTTTTATTTTATTTTATTTATTTATTCTAAATATCTACTTATTTTAAAATATATATTTAATAATACATAAAAAAATAAATTTACAAAAGATATATTTTAAAGGTTAAGGCACATGTGAGACCACTCGCGTCGTCCTTGTGCTAAAAACCTTTTCTTCTTTCTTAAATAAAATTACAAGAAATACGTTTTGAAGGTTAAGCACACGTGTGACCGCTCGCGTCGTCCTTGTGCTAAAAACCTTTTCTTCTTTCTTAAATAAAATTAAAAAAAATATGTTTTGAAGGTTAAGCACACGTGTGACCGCTCGCGTCGTACTTGTGCTAAAAACCTTTTCTTCTTTTTTTAAATAAAATTACAAAAATATGTTTTAAAGGTCGAACGCTCGTGAGATCGTCCGCATCGTCCTAGTATTCGATACCTTTCTCTTTGATTTACATAAATTTAAATAATGGTATGAGTGCTCGTGTGACCGTCCGCGTCGGCCTAGTGCTCATTACCTTCTTTTCTCAAAAATATTAAAAAAAACAACATAAAATCTTCAAGAAATTAAAAACATCTGCTTTTTTCAAGCAACGAACAATCTTTTAACCCAGAACTACGTGATCTTTGATTCTCCATCAGGAGTGGAGATACGTAGGAGCAAGGATGGTCCTTGTCAGGTTCACTTCCCAAAAATCCAAAATTATCCATAATCCTTTCCAAACAAAATTCGCAAACAATTTCTAAACAAAATTTCCAACACAGTTTCCAAAAGAACTACGTAGCCCTGATTTCTCATTTTGAATGAGAATACGTAGGAGCAAGGTCAATCCTTGTCGGGCCCAAAAAACTAAAAAAATATATTTTGTTTATTTAGAATTTTATTTTATGGGATAGTTAAACATTTTGAAAACCACATCATATTCGTGTATTTAGTTAAAGGTACTGCCTTAGGGCAGGCGTTGTAGGGTGCTAACACCTTCCCTACGCATAACCGAGTCCCGAACCCAGAATATGGTTTTCGTGGACCGTGTCTTATTATTTTATGGTTTTTCCGTAGTTTTCCATAATAAATTATGGTGGCGACTCCAAAATCTCTTTTCAAAACCCGTCTTTTTTTTGGATCGTCGTCTCGTCGCGATTTCGGTTGCGACAGTTGGGAATAGTTTTTCCTATTGGGTGTTCCAAACGGTAAGCTCCGTTCTTCAAGTTTTCAACAACCCTGAAAGGACCTTCCCAATTTGTAGCCAACTTTCCACCGTTCGGTTTCTCCGAGTGTCTCCCGTCTTTCGCCAAACTAGATCTTGCTCGGTAAACTGCCTTGGTTTTACCTTGGTGTTGTAGCAACGAGCGATAAGCCTTTTTTGTGCCCTTGGTCGGACAACAACTATTTATCTTCTTTCCTTAGGGTGTCCATGTCCGCCCTTAGGTCATCATTATTCACCTGTATGTCTTCCAATCTCCTTCTAAGCGTTTGTTCCCCCACTTCTACTGGCAACATAGCATCGGTACCATAAGTGAGCTTTAAAGGTGTTTCTCTGGTTGTACCCTGCGGTGTGCAACGGTATCCCCAAAGAACCTCTTGTAACTCATCGACCCAAGCTCCTTTGCCACTTCGTAATTGCTTCTTCAACTCAGACATTATGACTTTGTTGGCGGCCTCTACCTGCCCATTTGTCTAAGGATGCTCCACTGAACTTGTGACATGCTTGATTCCTAAGTTCGAATAGAAATCAGCTAGTCGTTTGTCTATGAATTGTCGCCCGTTGTCTGTCACGATTGTTTGTGGCAAGCCAAAGCGACAAATGATTGTCCATACAAACTTTTGGACTCGAGCAGCTGTTATCGTAGCCAAAGGTTCTGCCTCCACCCACTTAGTAAAGTAATCAATGGCCACTAGAAGAAGCTTCTTCTGGGAGCAACCGATCGAAAGGGGTCCAACAATGTCCATTTCCCATTGTGCAAATGGCCAGGGAGACACCAAACCACACAACTCCGCAGGCGACAAATGAAAGTTGTTCCCATCCTCTTGGCACTTCACACATTTCTGCATGAACATCTTGCAGTCCCTTTCCATCATCCTTGCACAAAGGGCTCGCTGCCCTGTATGCATTCCACACGCCCCTTCATGTAGTTCCCTCATGACATACTCGACTTCCCCTGGCGAGACACACTTCAACAACGGTGAGGAGAACCCCCGCCTATAAAGGTTGTCGCCTATGAAGAAATACCGAGCTATCTTCTTGGCCTCTGTCGCTCGTATTGATGAGTGATGAATGCATATTTATGCCCGCATTTATATTTTAAAATTTGTGCTTAAATGGTTGATTTGAAGAGGATTTGTGATGATTGGATTTATTGTGTTTGGAAATAAAAGGGGCTTAAAAAGTGATTTTATTGCATAAATTATTCTAAGAAATTCTTACGTTTATTTGTGCAGCTGAAATTACAAGTTTATTAGTTCAAAGATGCAAAAATTGAGGCCCAAAATTGAAATGAGTTTATTCAAGAAAAGGGCTGAATGCACCTTTGTTTTACAAATGTACACCCCTCTTTTCTAAAAATGGCCAAACATAAAGGCCATAAATAAACCTTTACCTCTACACCCCTAAATTTCCCTACCTACACTACTCCTAAATCAAACCCACCAATGCTGCCATGTAAGTGCCACAATAGTAGCCTTGCCATATCGCATGCCATGTCATCACAATCTTCTCTAATAGAGGAACCCTAATGCAGCCAAACCCTACCCGCTACAGCCAACCAACCAACAACCACGACGCTGACCACCACGTGCATGCCGGCGCAAGGCCACCACCAAAGGGTACTCTCCCTCCTTTCTCATCGGATCACCACCGGTGTTCATCGCACCGCCACTCTCCCTTCTTCATCACGAAGCCACCATCCGCGAGAGGCCACCGCCATGAGCACTGCCTCACCACCATCCTCATCGGCAGCCATCATCACATTCCCCATAGATTAACGCAGAGACCATTTGAATCTTCTTACAACAACCACCCTCTAGGAATCACGCCGCCATGAAGAAGAAACCCCAATCGCACAATCAAACCTCCATAACCATCGCGTTGTGAAAAAACCTGCAACCTGCCAAGCACCGTGAATGACTACCTTGCTTCCATCGACGCAAACCCTACAAGACCACTTTGCAGTTTTAGTCGAGTCACCATGATAGCAATGGCAACGCCTCCATGGCCGAGAGTTGTGAAACCATTTTCATTCGGGTGACGTTGCGACACAAGTAGGGTGTGCCTCCATCCTCTCCACAACGACGTAGGAAGCTTTTCCCGCTTTCCCCTCAATCTAAAATCTTAATTTTGGGTGGGGAAGAGGCTGACACGTGTCAAGATTCCATTGGCGCATCACTCTTGAGTCAAAGTTGGTCAATGCTGTTTGAATCTAGTAAAAGGTTGGTTAACTCAAGGGCTTTCCTACAATTTTTAAAAGAAACAAAGGGGCTTAAGTGTAAATATTGAAAATTTCAGGGCTTATGGGCAATTTTGGAAATTTCAGAAAGGCTAAAAGATAAAATTCAATTAATGAATTAATTTAATTTGGGAATATCAAGAGAAAATATGTTCCAAATCATATTATTATTATCTAAATCTTTTAGTTATTTGGAAGATATATGATATAAGATAAAATATTTTATCAACAAAATATTCAAAGTCCAAACCCAATCAAGCCCTATATAAAGAGACTCAGGGGAGGCAGAAAACACACTTCATTCATTCTCTCACACTCCTCCACTAGAAGCAAGCATCCACCACTCTTATAACTTTTATTCCATCATGTGTTCTACTCCATCCATGGAGGGCTAAGCTCCAGGGCTATTTCGCTGTAATTTTATTATGGATTCTGAGGTTAAGTTGAATTAATGCAATTGTTTCTTTTGATTAATTATTTGAGTTGCTATCTTTCTATGTCTTCCATCTCTCAATCATATTAAAAGTATTTATTTTTGCATCATAAGGTGTTTGAATCTACATGCATATTAATCATATGAATTCAAGGGTTTATAGGTTTGGTTGAGAATCTACTTTGATTAAATTTAGGAACTTTCATATGATTAAATGATTTTTGCTATCAATTGATAATGTACTTTGATTAGTGGTAATAATTTCAACTATAATTATTTGAGAATTTACTTTGATTAATTATTTGTTAATTTGGTTTGGAGATTTAAGAATAGACTTGATTAAACACTATAGAATTTGATTGAGAATGTACTTTGATTGAATTTATTGTGAATAATCTAGAAAGCTCTTGCATTCGATTGAGAATCTACTTTGATTAACTACATGATCGCCCTTAAATTAATTAAGAATGTACTTTAATTAATTTTAAACTCAAACAATAATCAATTGAACAATGATATGTGGATAACCGATGATGAATCTATCTTGGAAAAGTAGTGAAATTAGCCTGTTTCATCATAATTGTTTCTAGGTTTCCTATTTGTTCCTAAAATATTCTTCCAACATTAACTTCATTAGCATAGTTTTCACTTTTATAAAGCATTGCATAACATTCATAAGAGTCAAATATTGAAAAGCAATTCTGTATTCATTGGGAGACGACTCAGGGTTACTTTAACCTTATCTACTTTCTTGAATACTACTTGGCAACACTGAAGTTGCCTTGAAAAGTAGTATTAATTTGATAGCTTCAACGACATCGTATCAAATTTGGCGCTGTTGTTGGAGAGTACGGTTAGTATTTTGAATATTTTGATTCTTATTTTTATTTCTATTTTCATTTGTTTTTATTTTATTTGATTTTCCTAACGCATATACATTTAATTTAGTTGGAGTTATTTTGTAGTCTTTTGTAATTCCTATTTTAGCAAAAATATTTGTTATTGTTTTAATTAAGAATTTCTCTTGAGAAATACTTGAGGCTAGTTTGAATATACTTTGGCTAGGAAAGACTTAGTACTTAAGTTGTTTATTGTGACGCACCTCTCTTTCACGGGAATGGACCCAAACAAAATCTCTCGTATCTCTTATTTGAAATCTTTCTCTAAAGCAACAAGATAAAAAAAACTTCTTTCGTTAGTGCATGACCCGAGCTAATCCGGGATAATTTTTTCAAATTAACCCGAAAGTGGAAAGGAATTTATGTAAGCTGTGAAAAAGTTTGAAATTTTGGTGTTCTACGGAGGGAACACTTCCTACATCTGAAGCCGTACCACCTTCATTATTTCCAGTTACAAATATACCATCTAATCCTTTACCTGATCCTAACCCAAACAATATAGCATAAAGAACCATCAGACAGTTAGCCACCTTCCACAATACAGTTATCCGAAGTAACATTGAATACCCTAATAAGGAGTGAGAGTTGAGACCTGACTTGTTAAATGCTTTACCAAAGTTCAATAGGCTATCAAGGGAGATCCACACAAACACTTGAGATAATTCCACATGTTGTGTGAAAATTTTAGATCTCCTAGGATCACAATAGAGAGCCTTAAAATGAGAGCTTTTGCATTTACTCTTTAAGGAGTAACTCAAGATTGGTGGTATTATCTCTCTGCATGGATTAAAAATTGGGAAATTATTGAAAGACTCTTTCTTGAACAATATTTTCCTACGTCCAGATTATCTGCCATCCGTGGAGAAATCCAAGACATAAGACAAAGAGATATAGAGAATCTTAGTGAATATTGGGAAAGATTCAAGAAACTATGTGCTTCATGCCCTCAACTCCAAATGGAAGATTTCATACTAAGCTTTTATGAATGCTTAAGTCCAACTGATAGAAAGATTGAATAAGCTAGAAAGCAAACTCGACGAGATTGCAAGCTTGTTTAAAACCTCAACTCCACAAATCGCTAAGAAATGTGGAATTTGCATTTCAACTGATAACTACACTGATGAATGTCTTAGCTGGATGGAAACTACGATGGAAAACTCATCTCAAGCTTTTGCTGCAAACATGTTTGGAGGAAATAGACCATACCAGAATTATCATGATTCATCCTCCAATAGGTATTAATAGAACATGCAAACTTATGTTCCAATTCAACTAAGGCAGCAATCTCAACCTGAAATGTCAATGCAAGATTTCATGAAGACAATAGTTGTGTTAAAATAGAATGGCTCAATTTCTCACACCAAGAGGGGGGTGAATTGTTGAAATGTAAAAACAAAGTCTCTTAAAATCTTTTTCGCAAAAGGTGATGCCTTTAAAGCTTTCTTCAAATGCAAGGTAAAAGACTCTCAAATGCAGTGAAAATTTAATTGAATAAGTATAGAGTAAAGTCGATTAAAAGTAAAAGAGTAGGGATAAAAAAAATTCAAACACTGTTTTTTAACTAGTTCAGCTAACCTGCCTACATCTAGTGTCCATCCAACTACGGGAAGCAAATGCACTATAATGATCAAGGTTTTTACAACAAGGCTTTTATAGAGACCTCACGTCAAAAATATAAAACACCTCTCTAACCCTCTAATCAAATATAGGCAGTACAATAACTAGACCAACAACAAGAATCCCCTCTCCTACTGTCTAAACCCTTTGAGACACCTCTCAAAGTCAAGAACGCCGCACACTCTTCTTCCTTTAGTCGCAACAGGGAACCTCAATCAAATCTTCACAAGATTGTAGACTCTGATCTCGCAGTTACAACCAAATGTGCATATTTGATCAGCCCTTTGAATACACATCAAACTTGCTCTTTAAGAAATCACAAGGAGATTATCACTAGAGTCACTTCTTGATTCTTAGAGCTTTTTTCCTCTTTCTGCAAGATGGTACTTTCTAAAAGATGGTACTTTCTGAAAAATATCACGAAAACTGTTAGATTCACAAAAGTTCTTACAGAAATCAAATTCGCATCAATTTATAGTATAACACATCTGTGACGCATTTTAATCGACTAAGCTACTAATGCAGTCGAATATAACAATTATGTTATAGTAGTTAGCACCAGTCAAAGCAATTAATTGAATTCATAATTAATGTAGTCGAATGAAATTTAATGCTTGGTCAACATATTTAAAATCATGACCGTTAGACAGTTATATCAAACATTAACAGAATTTCAAAACAGTAACAGACTTAGTCGAATGCAACACGCATATAATTGACTATGTAATAGTGTAAATCATAGTTTTGAAAAAATTTCTCTTTGAAAAATCTCACAGCACACTTTGAAAAAGGTTTGTGCAAAGACACGAGTTTTAATTGACTCACCCCATAATGAGATCGACTTAAAGCTGTTTTTTTGCCACACAATTAAAATTCAACATTAGTGCTTGTGATTTTTCTCATCCAGAAACATGTGTCATGCATTCATGTATAAAATCACATATATAACACAGTGGAATGCAGTGAAATGCAATGAACAACATAACAATAACACAATCATGCTCTCACATACACATATAACATGTAAGCATAAAACATGTAACACAAAATACACATGTATTATTAATTATTTTTTGTCATCATCAAAAACTCAGATATTACTAAGATTGTGGGTTCAGCTAAACCAATGCTCCCCCTATCAACAATCTCAATAAGTTGATCAAAATTCAGAAATCAAAAAATGAATTGTAGAGTTGATTGAGAGGGTGGATAAGTTAGAGACTAAAGAATCAAACAAACTGCTTGCACAAACGGTGATCAACCTGAGAAATTAAAATGCTGTTACTTTGAGAACGGGTAAGCAAGTAGAAGGCCTTGAAGGAGCCCAAGAGGATGAAGATAAGGAGAAAGAAGAATGATGACAATGGAGGACCAAGTGAACCATCACCTGAGACTACCACTGAAAAATCCAGGTTAGTATCCTCTAACTCTTCTTCTAAAAATTCTTCTTCATCTTATTCTCCACCTCCTCCATATCCAAATCGGTTGAAGCCGAGAAACAAAAAAATGGAGGAATTAGACCAAGAGATTTTAAATACTTTCAAGAAGGTGGAGATCAACATTCCTTTGCTTGATGTTGTTAAACAAATCCCTAAGTACGCTAAGTTTTTGAAAGAACTTTGCACAAATAAAAGACGCATTAGGGCTAATGAGGTTGTGAATTTGGGAAGAAATGTGTCAAGCTTGGTTAAGAAGCATATTGAAATACCGCGCAAAATGCAAAGATCCAGGTATGTTTTCTGTTTCTTGTGTTATTGAAAACTCAAAGTTTGACAATGCCATGCTAGATTTAGGGGCTTCCATTAATGTAATGCCTTTATCAGTGTTTACTTCTCTATCTGTGACCTGTTAAGACTACTGGTGTGGTCATTCAACTGGCCAACTATAGCACAGTTAACCCTGCAAGTGTGCTAGAGGATGTCCTTGTATGAGCAGATGATAACGGTTGAAAATACCGTTATGTGTGATTCAATTTTGATACTAAACGCATCCTTTTTGACTTAGAAACTTGCTTGAACTCATGTTTTTGATTTAGTTTTTGCGAATAAGTGAGTATAGGTTATACTTTATGATTTTATCACTAAATTCCCTTTATTTTGTAGCTAATAATGTGCCTGGCAGAGTCTCCAATAATATATAGAGTTGCTTTGTTTAACTCATTCATAGCATGATGTATGAATTGCATGAGTTTCGGGAGGTTTCTTACAATTCAGGTTCTTGTAGAATTATTCCCAAGACTAGTATTTCTTAGTGATGGGGGTATGAGTCTTGGTCGTCTTAAGCTCCTGATCTTCATAACTAATTATTAGGAATGCTAGGAATCGTATGAACTAGTAATTAAGGATAGACTTTCTTCACCGATGGATCGAGTTTTAAGTAATTTAGTGAGTGACGTTGACTTTAATGAAAGAAGAAGAATTATTATATACATGAGAGTAAACTTGGTGAAATCTAACCCCAACAATATATTCATCTCATAACATAAACATCATTCGTTCATCGTTGTGCTACTCTTCAATTGATCAAAACTGTATTCATATTTAATTTTTTGTATCTGCATTCTAAACCAATGATTTTGTTCCTTTTAAGTCTTAATTAATTGAGTTATCACAAGACTGTCTAGTGCCGAGAGTCTCTTGGGACACGATACTTGGTCTTACCGTTTTATATTACTTGTACGATCTGATACACTTGCTGGTGACTCAACAGCAGACAAGCTAATTTTTCCTATAAATTTCTACATCTTGGATATGAAGGAAGAAGAAGGAATCAAGTCATCAACTATTATCTCGGGAAGACCTTCCATGATGACATCACAAATCAAGATAGATGTGCATGCAGGAACACTGACCATGAAGATAGGAGACGAGATGGTGCATTTTAATGTATTGGAAGCCACAAAGCACTCAATTGAAGAGCATTATCTGTTTTGTATTGATTTTTTAAGTGAAATTGTAAATAATTTTTCTATTAGTTTCTTGGACGTTTTTTCAACTTTTTCTCCACCTTTGGACTTTTCTTTTTCAAACATGTCGTGCCTGATTTTGGGCGACAAAGAAAATTGTAAAATAGGTGATATTGAGGACGTGGTGTCAATAGATGATACCTCTATGGCATCCGAGTGTGATGTGGAGGTGGCTGAAATTACCTTAGGCAGTAAAATCTTGCCATCTGTGGTACAACCACCCGTTTTGGTGTTGAAACCTTTACCATCCCATTTGAAATATGCTTATCTTGAGAGGGATGGGAAACTCCCTATTATTATCTGCATTTCTTACTAATGAGCAGGAAAAACAACTATTACATGTTGTCAAAGATCACAAGAAAGCAATAGGCTGGACTTTGGCAGATATTCCTAGTATTAGCCCTTCTTTTTGTATGCACAAAAAACTTTTGGAGGAGGATGTTAAACCTGTGAGACAACCTCAGAGAAGACTGAGTCCTCAACTGATGGAGGTATTCAAGAAAGAGGTAACCAAGTTGCTACAAGCAGGTATTATATACCGAATTTCTGACAGCACTTGGGTGAGCCCTATACACGTGGTTCCCAAGAAATCTGGAACCATAGTGGTAAAGAATGAGAATGATGAGTTGATTCCTACTTGTATTCAGAATAACTAGAGGGTTTGTATTGACTATAGGAGATTGAACCAAGTCACTCGAAAGGACCACTTTCCTTTGCCATTCATGGATCAGATGCTAGACCGTTTGACAGGTAAGTCACATTGTTGTTAACTAGATGGATTCTTCGGGTATTTTCAAAATCTATATAGCCCCGGAGGACCAATATAAGACTACCTTTACTTGTCCTTTTGGTACATATGCTTATCAGAAAATGCCATTTTGTCTATGCAATGCTCCTGGTACATTTCAGCGATGTATGTTGAGTATTTTTACAGACTTATTGGAGCATTGTATTGAGGTTTTCATGGATGATTTCAGTGTGTATGGTTCATCTTTTTATAATTTTTTGACTATTCTTGCAAGAGTTTTGCAAAGATGTGAGGAAACTAACCTTGTTTTGAATTTTGAAAAGTGTCATTTTATGGTGGAACAAGGTATAGTAGTGGGTCATGTTGTCTCCCGGAATGGTATATTTGTAGATCCTACTAAAATTGATGTTATTTCACAATTGCCTTACCCCTCTTTCGTACGAGAGGTTCGATCTTTTCTTAGTCATGCAGGGTTTTACAGGAGGTTTATACAGTACTTTAGCAAGGTAGCTAATTGTTAAGATATCGGCAAGTGTACCGAATCGTATCAAGTAATAATAAAATGGTAAGACCAAGTATCATTTTCCAAAGGACTCACGACACTAAATAGTTATGTGATTACCCAACTAATTGAGACTTTTGAAGAACAATTTAGGGGTTTTGAATGCAAATGCTATAAAAATAAACATGAATGTAATTTTGACCAATTGAAAGAAAAACACAAAGGTGAATGAATGATGTTGAAAATATGAGATGAATATGTTGTTGGGGTTTAGATTTCACCAAGTTTCCTCTCATGCATATATGAAGTCATCTTCTTCATTAATGTTAATATCACTTTCTAAATTACTTAAAACCCGATGTCTTGGCGAAGAGAGCCTATCCTTAACTACTAGTTTACAATGTCTTGTCTCCCTAGCAATTAATTCTGCATTACATACGCATAGAAGATTAAGATAACCAAAACTCATATCCCTATGTCTAGGCAATACTGCTTTTGGGAGCAATTCTCTAGATCTAGGTTTCCCTGTTTGTGTCCATATCACAAAAACTAATAATCATGTCATGATTGAGTTAAACATAACAAGCATTGAGTAAAGAAGAATAATCCTAACAATTAATGAAAGAAGCATAAATAAATAAGAATAAATTCAAATACATGAGAGTTCACAAGGTTACATCATCCCCCAACAACAAAGAATGTTTAGTTCCCCCATCGTCATGGAGAAACTAAATGAAAAATGGAATGAAAAAGATAGAAAACCCTAAAAACTGAAGAGGAGAGCTTCCGCATCCACTTCTGCCTTGAGAGAGTTGGAGAAAATCTGAATTTGTGTCAATTTTGTCAAGAGATACCCTCTCTAGGTCGAGCTAATCCTTAAATAGAGCTGAATTGGGCCATGGGCCAACATTGCCACCGCTCAGCACCCTTACTTAGGGCGCTCAGGCGTGTTTGCCAGAGAATGGCGCTCAGCGTCCAATGAAAGGCGCTTAGGCGTGAAACGTTGCAGAAAAGATGGCACTCAGAGCCCAAAACAGGGCGCCCAGGCGTGATTGCGAAGCTCCAGCACTGACGATCATGAAAGGGGTGCCCAAGCGTAAGTTCGACCTTTTGTAACCTTCTCTTTTAGTGCTCTTTCTATCCTTTGAGTTTCAACTTCTTAATAACTTAACTCCTCTTCTAATTCATCCTAATTTCCTACAAAACCAAGGGAATTTAGTGATAAAATCTTCAAGTGTAACCTCAACTCTCTTATTTCCCAAAATAAACCAAAATCAAGAGAACAAGAAGTTTCTAAGTAAAAAAAGGTTCATTTGATATCAAAATTTACTTTTAAATAACGGTGAAATCAACCGTTATCACAAATCCTCTCTCAAACTTACTTCAGAAGGATGTACCATTTGACTTTAGAGAGAAGTGAAAAGCCGATTTTGATTCCTTGGAAAGGGCACTCACTACCACTCCTATCAAACAACCACCTGATTGGACATTGCCATTCGAATTGATGTGTGATGCATCAAACATTGCAGTGGGAGCGATACTTGCACCAAGAAATGGGAAGCTACCACATGTGATATACTATGCTTCGCGGACATTGGACACTACACAGGAAAATCATACCACAACTGACAAGGATTTACTAGCTGTTGTATTTGCCTTGGATAAATTTAGAACATACATACTTGGATCCAATGTAAATTTAATACAGATCATGCTGCATTGAAATTCCTTCTAAAGAAAGCAGATTCCAAACCAAGGTTGATCAGAGTGATGCTACTGCTCCAAGAGTTTGACATTGAGATTCGGGTTAGAAGTGGTGCCCATAACCTAGTAGCAGACCATCTTAGTAGTATTGAAAAAGAAGAAGGTGAAATTCCTATTCATGATGACTTTCCTGATGAAGTCCTGCTAGCATTGACTTCTGTAAAAGGTATGTATCCTGAACCTTGGTTTGCTGACACTATTAACTATTTGGTTGTTTCAGTTATTCCTCCATCTTTCTCCAAATATGAGAAAGCCAAACTGAAAAGTGAGGCGAAGTACTATGTATGGGATGAACCATTCTTATTGACTTCTGTAAAAGGTATGTATCCTGAACCTCCTAACCAAATTAAAAGCTAATTACTCAAAGATAATTTCAATTAATTATAGTTGAAATTAATACTACCAATCAAAGTACATTCTCAATTGATAGCAAAAACCATTTAATCAATGAGCCTTCCTCTTGTCTTTGGATCAATTCTCCAATCTCTTTTCTCCAGTCAGAACGATTGGATATTTAAAAGACTGACAAACACTCAATGGATGGCTTCATCATGACCTGTCGTATGTTCGATGACAACTGACTCTTCTCTTTCCCACTGGCCAGTTTTTACAAGATATCGACCCTAGCGTTCTCTCCTCTAAGAACATGTTTAACCTCAACTGTCTGGAATGTTTAGTTAATTCCCTGATCTTGTGATAATAACGAAGCAGTTGGTCGTCTTTCGTCTGAAAACTCTCGTTCAGCTACCCAACCATCAATTGTGAATTTGTTCGACAATCAATGGAAGCTGCCCCCAAGTCTTTGGCTAACTCAAGACCAACAATCATTGCTTCGTACTCAGCTTGATTATTGCTAATATTGAATCGAAAGAGAATAAACTGTTCAACCAGTAACCCATCCGGGCCCTCTAAAACAACTTCCGCTCCGCCACCTGCTCGATTGGCTGATCCATCTACGAAGAGCTTCCACGGCTGCAAAGGATCTTCTCCCTGTAGAGGCAACTCAATCACAAAATCAGCCAAGTGTTGACCCCGCACGAATCCACGCGGCTCAAACCGTAATCTGAACTCGGACAGTTGCAACGACCAATCTACTATCTACCCCGCTTTATCTAGCTTGCGCGATATCTTTACAATGTGATGGTCGGTTCTTACCACCACTTGATGACTCTGAAAATACGACCTTAAATGTCGTGCAACTATAACAAGAGCTAAGGCGATCTTCTCCACCTTCTTCTACCTTGTCTCTGCGTCATGCAATGTTTTGCTGATGAAATAAACAAGTTTGAACTCTAGGTTCTCCTTAACCAAAGCTGCACTGACCGTCTCCTTCGATACCGCTAGGAAAAACTACAAATTGTGCTTTGGATCAGGCCGACCTATTATGGGCAGGCTGGAAGAATGCCCTAAACCTTGTTGAAAGGCTCTTCACATAGATCGTTCCAACTACTCTCAGCACTCTTCTTCATCACCTTAAGAATGGGCTTGATTCGCTCGACCAGTCTTGGGCTAAATCGGGATAACAGTTAGTCGTCCCACTAGGCATTTCACCTCTTTAAGATTATGTGGGCTTCTCATTTCTGGCACTACCTTGCACTTGTTCGGGTTCGCCTCTATCCCTTTAGTCGTCAGCATGAAGCCTAGAAACTTCCCCGCAGGTTCCTTGAAGGTACACTTAGACGAATTTAATTGCATTCCATACTTACGCACCTGGCCGGACACCTCAGCATGATCTTTCACATGATCTTCTATTGATCGGCATCGTACGAGCATGTCATCGACATAGACCTCCATGTCATCTATTATCCATCAGTCGCTGATAGGTAGCCCCCACATTCTTCAAGCCGAACGACATTACCTCATAGCAGTAATTAGACCGCTCGGTGTTAACTCATTGACAAGTGTACCAAATCGTATCAAGTAATTTAAAATGGTAAGACCAAGTATCGTTTCTCAAGAGACTTGTGACACCAAACGATCGTATAATACCTTAACTAATTAAGACTAAAGAATGATTCCATTGAATGAACACTAGTGCAGAAAGGGCTTTAGACGTCCGTTCTTTTGGCCTTTTGACGTCCGACGTACGCCTGACGTTTATGTGGGTGATGTTACTCAGACGTCCGCTGTGTCAGGATGGACATCTATATAGACGTTCGTTGTGCAAGACCGGACGTCTATATAGATGTCCGCTGTGTTAGGACGGACGTCTATATAGACGTCCGCCTCCTCCCTCCCCGGACGTCTACCAGGCTGAATTGTTTGTGGTAGGGTCTGGGGGTGGACGTCCGTGTGTGCACTGCCAGACGTCTATAGACGTCCGACTGTACACTAACGGACGTCTACTGGGCGTTTGTTTTTTAAAAATTAATTTATTTTTTCAATAAAACCACACCTGAAAAGCAGAAAAATGTCCCAGAACAATTTTGTAATAATATAAATATGCGTTTTATATAAACAAAGTTCTACTCATTGTGGAGTTCAATCCACTACCAAAACTATCAACATAAAAATATCGATCGTTTCTTCCAAATGTTCTTTGCAGAGGTACTTTTATGATGTTTTCCAAACACAATGTCAATGTTTTTGACTTCGTTGTACACCTCTTCACCATTCCGGGGTCTGCACACAATCTCATCCTCAGCACTTCCATTAAATGCTTTTTTCAATCTACGATAAGGATGATTACGAGGAAGAAATTTTCGATGTCTTGTATATACCGTCTTCTGACCATGCTTCAACTGAAGGTAACTAGTGTTTTCTTCACATATAGGACATGCAAAATGACTTTTAACACTATAACCGCTCAAGTTTCCATACGCTGGGAAATCATTTATAGTGCAAAACAACATTGCACGCAAACGGAACTGTTCCTGAACATGTGAATCAAACACGTCGATGCCTTCTTCCCACAACAATTTCAAATCATCAATTAAAGGTGCTAAGTAAACATCAATGTCATTTCCAGGTTGTCTAGGACCCGATATCATCATGGACAACATCACATATTTTCTCTTCATGCACAACGAAGGAGAAAGATTGTAAATCATCAACATAACTGGCCACGAACTGTGTTTGCTACTTAAGTTTCCATAAGGATTCATACCATCAGTTGCAAGTGCAAGCCTTAAGTTTCTTGGATCTACACCAAATTCAGGGAATTTGTCATCAATCTTTTTCCATTGTGGAGAATCAGTAGGGTGTCGAAGAAGATTATCGCACTTTCTTTCGTCAGAGTGCCATTTAAGGTTCTTTGCATCTTCTTTAACAGAGAACATACGTTTGAACCTAGGTATTATAGGCAAATACCACATCACCTTAGCAGGTGCACCATTATTACCTTCATTAACAGTGACTCGGTCAGATTTCTTTTTAAAACGGGATAAACCACATGTTGGACAATACTTTAACGAAGCAAACTGCTTTGTGTACAAAACACAATCATTAGGACAAGCATGTATCTTTTGATACTCAAGACCCATTGGACATAAAATTTTTTTGGCCTCGTAATTACGAATAGGTAGAGTATTATTTTCTGGAAGCATCTCCTTCAACAATTCCAACAACTCGGTGAAACTTTTATCGGTCCATTCATTCCTTGCTTTTAAACTAAACAACTTTAAAGTTGAAGACAGACGTGTAAAGTTCGAGCATCCTGAGAATAACGATTGCTCTGAATCATTAATAAGAGAATCATACAAATTAGCCCTTCCAAAATTATCTTCACCGACATCACGTATCATGTCCTCTAAATGGTCACTCATCCATTCTTCCACATAATCCGTTCCTTGTGACGTGGTAGGCTGCTCTAGTACTTCTCCATGCCAAGTCCAAACGGTATAAGTCCTCATTATGCCGTACATGAATAGATGGTCACGCACATTGCCTAAGTCTTGCCGTATTTGATTAAGACAACGGACACAAGGACAAAAATATGTCCCGTTGACAGACTTAGCATTTTGTTCAGCGTATTGCAAGAACTTCGAAACACCCTTATCATATTCTTCACTGATGCGACGTTCGTTCATCCAGCTTCGATCCATACTATGTTCGTAAAATCATCAGTTCAAGTTTTTTAACTCTCACAAGGTTAGGCCCTACCCATTCAAAAAAATTAATTTTCATAATTTGCTCAGACACGTGCATTGAAGTCTACATCATAAAATTGATAAGATTTTGGCAGCATTTCGCATTGGTCTCCAAAATACACGAAATGAGAGTAGTCAACGATGACCACAATCAAATATGCATCCGGAGAACAACACAAGTACTGAACCGAAATTTTATCAATCTTATCCGTAAACTCCAATTGACATTTTGTAAATTATGAAAATTAATTTTCTCAAACTGTCCAATCGGACAATTCAAAATTTAACACAAACGATTAAAAGATTAATCGTTTGTGTTAAATTTCAAACGGGAACTAAGTGTCACTCAATGATTTCATACTTATAATAACACAACTAATACATGCATATTCAAAATCCAATAACACATGCACACTTTAGATTAAAAAACATGCATACACAAAACCCAATTACATGCATACAAAAATTTATCAATAACAACAAGCTAACCTAAAAAGTAGATTCGAAATGAAAGGGAGGGAAATTGAGGAGGGAACGGCCTAACACCTCGTCCAAAAATAGTCAAAGAAGCCGCCCAAGAACACGCAAGAGACTGCACAAAAACGGACAGAAAACGATTTTTAATCGGTTCAAATCAAAGATATTTCATCACAGAGCAATGTAATCGGATTGAAAGTCAATTTAAACGATCCAAAAGAGAGAAAACGCACCTGGAAAATCAATGGCAGCCATCGTTCGCAGGGGACGACGATGAACAGTGAGCGTACTGCTCGCGGGTTCGCGTTTCGCATATTAATACTATGAGACGTCCGACACTCTGGGGCCCGGACGTCTATAATAATATAGACGTCCGGCCCGTCACTAATATGACGTCTATGGTAATTTAAAATTGATATTCGCGGGGGGTTTTAGACGTCCGTGGTGGGGGGCACGGACGTCTATAATATTATAGACGTCCGTGGGAGGGGGGCGGACGTTTAAGGGGCTGAACAACTGAACGTTTCAACTCCCCATGTCAGCCCCTTAAACGTCCGTCCTGGGAAGGGGCGAACGTCTATAACATTATAGACGTCCGTGGGAGGGGGGCGGACGTTTAAGGGGCTGAACAAAATCAACGCTTCAACTCCCCATGTCAGCCCTAAAACGTCCGTCCTGGGAGGGATTGGACGTCTATAATATTATAGACGTCCGCCCCCTCCCAGGACGGACGTTTAAGGGGCTGACAGGGTGGTTGGAGCATTAATTCTCCAACCACCTGTCAGCACCCTAAACGTCCGTTTGGGAGGGGCGGACGTCTATAATATTATAGACGTCCGCCCCCTCCCAGGACAGACGTTTAAGGGGCTGAAGACAATTAATGCTCCAACCACCCTGTCAGCACCCTAAACGTCCGTTTGGGGGGGGGGGGCGGACGTCTATAATCCCTCCCAGGACGGACGTTTTAGGGCTGACATGGGGAGTTGAAGCGTTGATTTTGTTAAGCCCCTTAAACGTCCGCCCCCCTCCCACAGACGTCTATAATGTTATAGACGTTCGTCCCCCCTCACAACGGACGTCTAGAATTTCACTTATTTACGAATATGCCACCGGTCAGTTATTTACGTTGGGCCTTTTGTGAACGGACGTCTATGGGGGGACGTTAAAAGCCAATTCTGCACTAGTGGAAATTTGGATGCAATAAAAGTAAACATAATAACTTGAATGTTAAATTGATCTTTTGAAGCTAAAACAAGAATGAATGAATGGTATTGAGATTATATGAGATGATGATGTTGTTGGGGTTAGATTTCACCTACATCACTTTCATGCACATTATAACTCATCTTCTTCATGGGAATGTTAATGTCACTTACGAAATAACTTAGAACCCAATCCCTCGGCATAAAAAGCCTAGTCTTAATTATTATATCTCAATCCCTAAGAACCAATTCCGCATTAAGAAATAAAGCTTAAGACAACCGAACGTCCTATCGTTATCCCTAGGCAATATTTCCTTGGGGTGAAATCCTCTAGATCAGGATTCATAAGATATTTCCCAATACTCAAACAAATCAAACATCAAGTCATGAATGGCCAAAACAAGACAAGCATTATGAATAGGAGAAAATCACTAACATTCAATGAAAGAAGCATAAAATATTTAAAACATGTTCATATACATGAAAGTTTTATAGGTTACATCATCCCCAACAACAAATGAGTTTAACTCTCCATTGTCATGGAGAACCTTGGCTTACAATGGAAGAATGTAAATGAGATGGAATCCTAGAAAGAGAAAAGGAAAGTTCCCACATGCCCAATCTTCCTCCAAAGGGTCCAAAAATAACTTTTTTGTGCTTCAGCCATCCAAAGATACGAACCCTAATGTGTAAAAGCATTTAAATAGATTAAACATGGGGATTTGGTTATGCCCCGAATAGACATGCATAAAACTTAGAACTTGGAACCCCGAAGCCGCATCTACCAAAGTGTCAATGCTCGGAGGAGGGTAGGAATCTTTAGGGCAAGTCTTGTTCAAGTCCGTGAAGTCTGTACACATCCTGCATTGCCCGTTCAATTTTTTCACCATCCCCACATTTGCTAGCCAAGTAGTGTACTTGACTTCATGAATGAAGTTTGCCTCCAATAGCTTCTTCACCTTGGCATCTACCGCCAATCTCTATTCCTCTCCCAGCCTCCTTTTCTTCTATGACACCGGGCGAACATCTTTGAATAGTGCCAATTTGTGCGACATGACCAATGGTTGTATCCCCGACATGTCAGCTGTAGTCCAAGCGAATAGATTACTATTGCGCTTCAGCTCTCTGCCAATAAGTTTGGCATGTTCTTCCACGAGTTCATTCCCAATAGTAGTAACCTGGTCTTCCCTACGCCTTAGGCCGAACTACCTTGTTTCTCCTAGCAACTCCATTCGATCGTCGGTGTTGGCTCTTGGATCTATATCTGCCATTGCTACTTCTGGCTGCTTGACCTTACACCGCGAGGTTGAGGGTTCAACCTTAAACCTGCAACATAACACTCCCGAGAAACTTTTTTATCTGCCCAAACAGTGCAAATGGTACCCTTGTCAGAAGGAAACTTAAGGGTTAGATGAGGCGTAGAAACTATTGCCCCAAAAGCATTTAGGCAAGGCCTGCCTATAAGTACATTGTACGGGGTGTTTGCCTCCACTAGCAAAAACCTGGGCTTTAGCTCCTTAGCATTCCGTTAGGTTCCGAGACACGTTCTCAAATCTACGTATCCTCTTGTATCCACCTACGAACCCCACAATCTGCTCATTATAGGGCACGATCAAGTCTTCAGATAAATCCATTTACTGGAAATACTTCCTATAAAGGATGTTGACCGAACTACCTTGATCGATCAATACTTTGTCCACTTTATATCGAGCGATAACAACGGTTATCACCATAGGATCATCTTGCTCGGGGTTAGGAGTATGAAACTCCTCATCAGAAAATGTGATTGGTGGCATTGAGCGTTTCTTCACATCCACCCTATGCACACTCTTTAGTTCTCTCAAATGCCTCTTTATCGCCGAGGCTGACAATCCTCCTCCAGCAAAACCTCTGGAGATGATGTTAATGTGCCCGTACAACTATCGATCTTGACTTCGACTTCTACTGCGGCGGTTTGAACAACAATCATCTCTACGATCATACCATATGGATCTTTCCCTTCTTGGCGGGCTTCTCTCCACCCCCTCGTTTCTGACGTACCTCCTTAACTGCCCTACCTTGAAAAACTCCTCAATTTTGTCTAGGTGTGTTGTGCACTCTTCGCTAGTATGCCCCATATTCTGATGATAGAGGTAGCGTTTAGTACCATATGAGTTCTTAAGCGTTGGTTTTTTTCAATGGGGAAGCAGATTTGCACTCAAGGCTTCCTCTAGCACTCTTGCCCTTAGCGCATTCAAAGAGGTGTACCGATCAAATCTGGCCCCTTTCGGGCCATCCTTGTACTTTTTTCCCTTTTTTCGTTTGTCTGGGACAAACGTCTTCTTGCCTTCTTTCCGCTCCTGACCTGAGGATGAAGTGTTTTCCTCATGCTGCCTTTTTTGAACAACTCACATCTCCTAAATTCAAATGAATTTAGTAGCCTTCTCCTACATTTCTCCCAATGTCAAGGGTGTCCATGCGAATAGGGTGTCTACAAAAGAACAAGGCCTTAAAGCCGTGACCAAGGTGTTCATGATGAACTTCTTGCTCACTCCCTTCACCTACCGTGCAGTCTGATTATAACGGTCCATGAAATCCCTTAAGCCTTCGTCTTTCCTCTACTTGATCTTGGTTAGCTCTATATAGGTAACATTTTGTGCCTTACTAGAAGCAAACTGCTGCTTAAACAAGTTTCTCAGCGTTCCAAAATTGTTTATGGTCCTACACCAAACCAGCTCGTTAGGCGAATATATCGCCATAGCATCCACAAACGACCTCAGATGCTCCTTTGGATCCCCCGATCCATCATTTGCTTTTCAATAATAGCCGTCGTGAAAGGGTGAAGTGCCTTGGCCCGAGCGGCATAAGTAGGGCAAACTGAACGACTCCTGGAACTGCTTTCCTCTTGATCAGTTCCCTTGGGCTCAGTTTGAGCAAGCTCCACTATAGGAGTTGGGGCATGTGCTACCGACTACTGGTTTGATTGTCCCCTTTGTTCCGTCATGCGCTCTTGCCCGCAAAGTCGTAATCTCCATCTGCATCGCATGCATCTGCAATCTCCTGTACTAAAGCCATGGGATCTAGTTGTCCTGCCATCCTTATGGTCTCGATTGGGTTTCTTCTACTATCCTCGGTCCCACGGTGGGTGCCAAAATGTTTCTACTGAGTTGGGACGAGGATGACTCCTGCTCAACTCTCCTACTCAACTCTCGTGCCTGGACGAACATTTGCTCTCCTTCGTGCTCCTGGTGACCGATCGGTTTGAGTAGGGTGACTTGTAAAATACACTCCGACGCTCAAGTCAGAATTTTTCTCTGGAGGTCTAAAGTAATGTGATTATAAAAGTGTAAACATTACCTCAGAATTAAATCTCTATTTATAGAGTTTACAAGAATCTGACCAATTAATTTACCTCTTAATGGTAATTAATATCGGTCTTAACCAATCATCAATAGTCGTTACCGTATTAATTGCGCTTTAACTTTGTCCAACTGCTACCGTAATTGTTAACTCATTGGCAAGTAAGTGTACCAAATCATATCAAGTAATATAAAATGGTAAGACCAAGTATCGTTTCCCAAGAGACTCGTGTTCCTAAACAATTGTATAATCACTTAACTAATTAACACTAAAGAACGATTCCATTGAATGAAATTGAATTGCATTAAAAGTAAGCATAAAAACTTGAATGTAAAATTGATCAATTGAGGCTAAAACAAGAATGAATGATTTAAGATGATATGAGATGATGATGTTGTTGGGGTTAGATTTCACCTACTTTACTTTCATGCATATCAGAACTCATCTTCTTCATTGGAATGTTAATGTCACTTACGAAATTACTTAGAGCCCGATCCCTCAGCGTAAAAAGCCTAGTCTTAATTATTAGACCTTAATCCCTTGAATCCCTAATAAGCAATTCCGCATTAAGAAAAGAAGCTTAAGACAACCAAACGTCCTATCCCTATCCCTAGGCAATATTCCCTTTGGGTGAAATCTTCCAGATCATGATTCATAAAATATTTCCCAATACTCAAACAAATCAAACATCAAATCATGAATGGCCAAAACAAGACAAGCATTAAGAATAAGAGAAAATCACTAATATTCAACGAAAGAAGCATAAAATATTTAAAACATGTTCAAATACATGAAAGTTTAGAGGTTACATCATCCTCAACAACAAATGAGTTTAGTTTTCCATTGTCATGGATAAACTTGGTGTACAATGGAAGAATGAATGAGTGGAAACCGTAGAAAGTGAGAAGGAAAGCTCCCGCATGGCAATCTGCCTCCCAAGGGTCGAACAATGTGTTTTTGTGCTTAACCGTCCAAAGATACCAACCCTAATGTGTAGAAGCCTTTAAATAGATCAAAATTGGATCATGGGCCAACGTCGCTGGCGCTCAACACCCTAAGTGGGGGCAAGCAGGCGTAACTGCGAAGAGATTGGCCCTCAACACCCTAACTAAGGTCAACCAGGCGTCCTACGGTGCAGCTGACTAGCGCTCAACGCCCCTAGAGGGGGCGCCCAAGAATCTTTGCAAGAAGAGTGGCGCTCAACGCCCCAAATGGGGGCAAGCAGGCGCCCTTGTGAGAGTGCTTTTGTTGTCCCTCCTGGGTTCCAACTCCTTGATACTTTTGCTCCTCTTCTAATTATACCAATAACCTAAAAAATTGAGGGAATTAGTGATAAAATCATCAAGTATAACCTCAACTCTCTTATTCCCTAAAATAAACTAAAAACAAGAGTTTAAGCAAGCTTCAAAGTCAAAAAGGGTTAATTTAGTATCAAAATTGAATCACAGATAACGGTAAATTCAACCGTTATCAGTAACCGAACGGCTATGGAGTCATTTTACGTAACCCGGTCGTTCGGTCTATTCGACTCAGCCCGCTGTCATGTCTTACCAGGCGAGTCTGACCCTATAGTAACACGAAACAAGACAATAAAAAAAATTAGAAACAAACACACACATATACCCGACAACTGAACTGTATCATTTTGAAGTAGTGGGAGAAGAGGTTCGAAAGGAAAGACGGAGCGAGATTTTGGGGATTTTCCCTTTCCTTTTTTTGCTTGATGTATTTGCTTGGTCTCCCAACAAGGAACCAACACTTGAGAATCCTGAACTTGCTTCTTCCTAGTTGATCAATTCAATCATTCATTCTAATCAAAATTGAGCTGATGGGTACATCCATCCATTGATAGAAGCTGTAGAACAGAAATAATGGAAGTGCAAAAGCATATGTACATGGAGATTTCAGAAGCCAAAACTAGTCAAAATTCCTTGCCACTTGAAGGGATATACTGCAAGTACAATTAATTTGAATTCACAGTTTGTTATGTTAATTGCAATTATGTTGGGCATATACTGGTTTCTCTAAGTTGTAATTTGAAGAGTTCTTATAGTATATATTGTTTATAAAAAAATACTGATATACCAGTCACCACATTCATTTCATTTGACATATATGCCTCATTTTTATTTGGCTTAAATTAATAAGCAGATCATGATTAAAATTAAATTAGATGGTTTCTTTGGATTTAAATACTGAATGAAATCTAGACACTATGAAAACAAAACCACATCAAAACAAAAGCTTCTTCTATGCTAAAAAGTGCAGGTCATATGAATATGAATGTAAAAATCATTCTCTTGTCTATGTTGACAAATTGAAATATAAACTTACAATAAAAATGTATTCCTGTGTGACGTCTATCCTGCGGATAGAATCTTGTGAGTTGTGACATTATAGAGAGTGATTTAGCTAGCCATTACTCTTGCGCATGATATACAAGCTCGTATATAATTCTTTTGACTCGTTGGTAACTTTTCATATATTGATTGTTTGTAGGATAAACTTTTCGTATATAAGTATTGACAATAAGGTATCAACTGGTTGATAAATTGATAATACAAAATTACAATCATGGATTGACAGAAGTTTAACTGTCAAATTAAACTTGTGGTTTATGTACTAGTGGGGACTGGACGCCAAATAGGCCGGACGTCCTACATGGACCAAACACGCTAACCTTCTGCTCATCATCAGGGGATGGGCACGCCAAGCCGGACTCCCGTACGTCCGCGAACACGCTAACCTTCTGCTCATCATCAGGGGTTGGGCACGCCAAGCCGAACGCCCGTACGTCCGCCAACACGCTAACCTTCTGCTCATCATCAGGGGTTGGGCATGCCAAGCCGGACGCCCGTGCGTCCGCGATCATGCAACCTTGCCGCTCGTCATCCGGATAAACAATAACGAGGTCGGCCGGTCATGCCGCTTGCTAACCATGCCGCCTATAGGGATTGGCTGGTCGAAAGGCCAAACTTTGGGAGACCGGCCGACCATGCTACTAATTATCAAGTGTACCAGTAGGGACCAGACGCCAGATAGGCCGGATGTCCTACATGGACCAAACACGTTAACCTTCTACTCATCATCAGGGGTTGGGCACGCCAAGTCGGACGCCCGTACGTCCGCGATCACGCAACCTTGCCGCTCGTCATCCGGATAAACAGCAATGAGTTCGTCATGCCGCCTGCTAACCATGCCGCCTATAGGGATTGGCTGGCCGAAAGGCCAAACTTTGGGAGACCGGCCGGCCATGCTACTAATTATCAAGGTTTAAGGTAAGTTGAGGTTAAAAGCTATTGGGCTGAATTTGGGCCGTGATTAACTTTTCACTAATCCCAAGCCTTTAGCGAAAACTATAAATACAGATCCAAGGGTGAGTGGTAGATAGGTTGCATTTACTGCGCATTCATTACTGTTCCATTGAAAAACGTCATTGCTCTTAACTGACTTTGGCATCGGAGAATCTTTCGCAGGTCTCCCCCCTACGCACAGAGAAGGAAATTGAAGAGCAAGGACGGAGGGCCGGACATATGGAGTACGAGCAGAGAAGGACGTGGAGACGTTGGACGACATAGCCTTCACATCCGAAACAGTTTAGATACTGGACTTGTGTTTAACACTTGGAAAATTGTATCCAAGTTTTGTCCATACCAATTGTAGTTTGTTAGAGAACAAGAATTATAGATCTTCAACACCTTTTTATTTTCTGATATTGAGTCATCTTCAATATTATTTCGTCTATCGCTAGGTTGAGGCAAAGAACGTTGTTCCTAGGAAGGAATTGCCACTTTTCTTGTACACCCAGAATCCACATGCAGATAATAATTTGAATATTAATGTTGAGTTATTGATATTAATGTTGAGTTACCACAATGCCATCAAGAAAAAACAAAACACAAAGTACAAAGTGGTCGAATAAAAAGTTCAAAGCACCTTAAAGCAAGACCCTGATAGTGTAGAGAAATGAGAAGAGATTTCGCAAGTAAAGAAAGAAAAGAGAAAGCTTTCGAAAAAGAAAAAGAAAAAGAATTTGAAAAAGTGAAATTGAAGAACGGGTAAAATCTAATCTGCCACCAATTTGGTCCTCACATCAACTTTTTTTTTGTTTTAAATAAATATTCAAACGAACCAGATTCGTAACTGCTAAAATATCAATATAAATGGTTAAAGTATCGTTTTCCATTGAAAAAGTTGTATAAGAAGCCAAAGTGAGTGATTCAAGTTTAAGGGTCAGAAGGACACTAATGAAGTGTCGTGTCGTAGAGTGGCAGTTGTCACTTCAACATCATAACCCTCAAAATCCTCCACATGCATCATTAACGGAAAATATCAATTAATTACTAATGAGGCAAACCCTCATCCAGTTCACGAGTCACAAACAATCCCAGCTATAACTTGGCTGGTTGCATATACTTCACTAAAGTCGGTAACAGTGGTTTCGACCTTTACTCGGTCCATGCCTAATAACACAATCAAACAAACCGTTTTGATCCACCCAAAGCCATACTGTTATAGGAAAACTTTTCTTTAACAACAGATTTTTTACAATAATTTGACAATGATACGTGTCACGTTATCATTGATTGTTTTTATTAAATTTTTTTAAAAGTTTCATTTTGTCTTCGAGGGTATCTTTGGAAAGAATGTTCAGAAATATTTTGGTACCTTTCACTTTTTGAAACAATATTGAGAAGAAAAACCTTTTCCTCTCTTCGATACTCTCTCATCGCCTTCGACATTCCTCATTCGAAACTGTCTCTCCACCACCGAAGTGATGTGTTTGTCCACTGTTGTTCTTACCTAGCTAGATGAACATTGCTCCCCAAAGTCGTTTTTGTATCCCCAAAGTCGTTTTCCATTACTCAATACCCTTCATTATTTTGTTTATATTTGTTTAATATTGAAGTATTCCAACTTGAAGTGTTCCATTAATGATCCATCCACAAAACCTTCAAAAGACAGTCATAACGAATCCAAAATATTCCTGGGGAGTGCTTAAGCCACGTCTGGGTAGCACTCTTCAACTTTCGGTACAAAAGGAGATTTTCCTACTGGTAAGCGATTATCAGCTCCCTGTAATCGATTACAACAACATCAGTCCTGTGTCAATGATGACGAACAAACAATGATCATGCACCTCACCTAAGTTGGAGAAAACCACCTAAATGGACGTGTTTTTTGAAGAAATCAATGACATAACCTCATTATTGGTGCAGGAAGCACACCCAATAACATTTAACTCACTCACCCATCTCAAAAAATGAAAAATTCAACAAAAATAGAGAATGGGGAGTAGTGTTCATCTAGCTAGGGAGTATAGTTGAAGTTTCTGTACAAATTACCCATTTTCCGTTGGTAATCAATTACAGGGGTCTTGTAATCGATTACTAGAGGAAAAAGGATAATTTGTATAGAAACTTTAACTGTACTCCCGAGCTAGATGAATACTGCTCCCCAACTCTGTTTTTCTGACCTTTCCTACTTGTTTTGTTCTTAAATTTCTCCACCAAATTCCAAATGACTTGATTCTTGTTTTGTTGGAATCTAGACTCAAAGAGCTTTCAAACAAAACAAGAATCAACTCATTTGGAGTTCGGTGGAGAAAGTTTTGAGGAAAACAACCAGCAAAAGTCAGAGGTGGTATAAATATATAAAACGTTAACTTTAAGGAATTAACTACACCTACTCAGATGTCCAAAAATTATAAATTAGTAGTCATTGGAAAGATTTTTGAGTCTACTATCTAATAAAAAAAGAATCACATCATTTGGAGGTCTGTGGAAAACGTTATGATTAAAATTGTCAACAAAGGCCAAAGTTGACAGCATGTTATCTTATACGTATATCTTTCCCTCTTATTGACAGATGTATTATTTATTGAAAATGCCTTTTAAAATATTTGCATTGTAACAACATTAGATGACATATTTCTTAATTAATAAAACGAAAAAATTTTCCTATGAGACTCCGAGAAGGAGTGTTACAACAATGGTCATGCACCTCACCTCAGTTGGAGAAAACCACCTAAATGGACATTTTTTTTGAAGAAATCAATGACCTAACTCATTATTGGTGCATGGAGCATACCTAATAACATTTAACTCACTCACCCATCTCAAAAAATGAAAAATTCAACAAAAATAGAGCATGAGGAGTATTGTTCATCCAAGTGGGGAGTACAGTTGAAGTTTGTGTACAAATGACAATTTTTTCTCTGGTAATTGATTACAAGACCCCTGTAATCGATTACCAGAGAAAAAATTGTCATTTGTACAGAAACTTCAACTGTACTCCCCACCTGGATGAACAACACTCCCCAGGGTCATTTTTCTGTCCCTGTGGGTGATTTTTTTCTATTTATGTCACTGTAATTGATTGCCAGGGGCTTTTATAGGTGTTTAAACCAAGGTAGTTCAACTGGACTCCCCATGATGGTTTTGCCTGTGTTTTTGGTGACTTTTTCCAATTTTTGAGATGGTTGAGTGAGTTTAATGGTCATGTGTATCAAATCCATTAATATTCCATGATGAGAACATATTTTGGTTCAATCCATGAATATTAACATTGAAAAAACATGTTATGAATTGGAAATGTTCAATACAATCCATTACAATAATTTTTTAAAATATTAACGTCAGCATGATTGGAAAGTGGACATTCCATAATTTTATCAAGTAGACATTCCTCTCCTCATGAGTCAATCTTCCATTCAAAACATCAACAAACTTGGTTTTGAAAGAATGTTGCACACACAACTGCATAAAAAAAATTCATGTTAGAACAATCCAAAAAGTAATTAAGAAAACAAGAAACACAAATTGGAAAAGAGGAAAGGGGAAAGGCTAAATGGAAAATGGGAAAGAGGAAGTGGAAAAGGGGAAAGGGAAAATGCGAAAGGGGAAAAGGAATAGTGGAGATATCTTGCTCTCATCACCGAAGTCATCGGAGTTTTCCATTTCCCACAACAAAATCAATATAAAGGAGAACATGTTTCTCGCTGGGTTGCTTCGCCGAAGAAGATGAAGCTAAAATAAAGAGAAACGAAAGAGAAAAAAGAAAGCTTGAAGGGAGAAAGGAGAGAGCTTGAAGAGAGATAGGAGAAGGCTTCAAGAGAGAAAGGAGTGAGCTTTAAGAGAGAAAGGAGAAAGCTTGAAGAGAGAAATGAGAGAGCTTGGAGAGAGAAAGGAGAGGGAACGATGAAAGAGGTTAGAGAGAGGATGAAAATGGAGTAAGGGAAAAGGAAAAAAGGAGAAAGGGAAATGGGAAATGGAAAATGGGAAACGAAAAATGAAAAGGGAAAAGAAAATACCTTGTTACCGGAGCTTTCCATTGCTTCACCGGAGTCTCGCCGGAGAAGATGAAGCTTCCTTCGTGAGAGAGAAAGAGAGAAAGGAGAGAAAACGCACACAAAATGAAAACCAAAATGCAACATTGGAGGAGAATGAAAACAAAAATGAGAGGGACATTTTCGGAAGCCAAATTCATTGTCAACTTTAACGAAAAAAAAAATATTTTAAATAATCGAATAGCCTTTTGACACGTAACGTTGTCAAATTTTTGTCAAAATTGCGTTGTTAGAATATCGCGATGCATTGTTATAAGAGTATGCTTCTAAAGATAGATTTCAGATTGTGTTGTACAACACAAATTCATTAATTAATGGTTATAATTATTATTATCTTTTGTTATTATACTATTTATTTATTATTATCGTTGATTCCACCAAACCAAACGACTCATCAACAAATTCCAATAAAAACAATAATTAGTTAAAACATATATTAAATAGAAAAGTAATAAAATGGATGGCAGAATGAGTGAAATCCATAGGGTGTAAACAAATCAATAAGATCCGAAATTCGAAACAAAACATTCACAACTTTAAACATTGATCTCTTTGATTGATTGAAGAAGGGCTGTGAGATTATCGTAAGAGGATCCACCTTCTTGAACAGCTTTGTCTGCTTTTTCCTTCAACTCCTGCACTCGTTTTCTGAAGAAGCCTCCTTCATCCTTCATCACCTTTCTCACAGCACTCTGAATTCTTTCCCAGTCCACCAGCTCCCTCCTCAAATCATAGGGTGACATGCTCCATTCCCAAACCCCCACACTCTCCCCAATCCCAAGCACCTCAGTCACCAACTTCTCACACAAAAACTGGTCACCAAACCTAGGCATGGTGATCATAGGCACCCCGTCACAAATCCCCTCCATCACTGAACCAGCCCCACTATGTGTTAGGAACCCTCCAATGGCAACATGCTTCAATATCAAACGTTGTGGAACCCACCCTCTCACTACCATTCCTCTCTCATTTTCCCTCATCCTTTCTTCAATCCCTTGCACCAACCCTTCTTCTCTCATCTCATCATCATTCACATTCTTTGGAAGCACCAAGAGGTAATTGTACCCAGAGGCCTCCAACCCACGTGCAATTTCCATATGTTGCTCTTTGCTCAGACGAGCCAAGCTTCCAAAACATACGTACACCACTGACCTGGCTTCCTTGGAGCTCAGCCACTTGAGGCACTCATGCTCATCAACCTAAAATTATTAGAGAAGCAAAATCATAATCTTGCAAAAGATAGATATTCATAATAAAATGGGAAATCTCTGTCGTAGTGAAAGTCTATCGATCTTATGCTTTTGTGGCTTACATGATTCTCTTGTGATGTGCGTCTTCTTTGGTAATAATCCACCATCAGAAAGAGGTTGCCAACGTGCCACACCTTAACGCCGGTGAGTTTCTCGTAGTACTCAGTGTACACACCTTCGAGCTCTGCAAAGGTATCCACAATAACCCCAATAGTGTTGTTTTCCTTGGATTGCACTAAAATACGAGCCATGGCGTGGAAGCTGGTATTCCACGGGTTGAAGTTAAGCGTGATATTGTGGGGAAGAGCACCAGGGACGACAAAAGAAAGCGAAGAGTCCGAAGGCAACACTTGGGGCTGGAAGTTGTTGATGGCCTCGGCAACGCAAAGAGCGAAGATGGGCATGGGGCAGTAAACGAGCGTGGGGATGTTGAGTGTGGAAGTGAAATTCCATGGAAAAATTATGTCTAAAATCAAAGCATGAGGAGGGTTTTGCTGCAGAAAGGTTTCTATCTGGGGTTTCATATCTTGTGTGGCTTTCCATATCTCGTGCGCGGTTCGGTTGTCTTCTACATAGGATAGATTCTCAGAAGAAAGACCAACTTCGTTAGAGGGGAGGTTGAAGGTATGAACTTTGAGGTTTTTGGGGATGAAATGAGCGTTTGAAGGAGTTGTGAGAATGGTAACATGGTGGCCACGAAAGGCTAAAACTTGACCCATATTGATCTGTGGGATCATGTGCCCTGGTCCTGGAGCCGGAAGGAGGTAGAGTTTCAGAGAACTTGAATCTGCCTCTGAAAATAAGCCTTCCATCTCTTAGATTTCTCCTTCTCAATTGTTTTGCAGACCTACTAATGCAGCATAGAAAACAGAGCATACCTTCGTTATATAAGGGACCCCTGTATTGACCACGTGTTTTGAAAATATTTTTATAATGAACATGTGTCAAAACATTTCAAATAATATTTTATTCGAAAAAGTTAGCGTGAAAGAGCCAATGAATTTACTATTTGAAAATATTTCTCTTTTCGTTTTTATTCTTCCTCCAATGTGCATTTTTGTTTTCAAGTGTTTTTTCTCCTTTCTCTCTCACAAGCATAAAGGTTTATTTACCCTTTGGTAACTTGGATGTACCATTTCCATTTTAACTTCACTAGTTGGATATTATTTCATTTTTCATGGAGTTAATTTGTTGGTGGGTTGAATGGAAAATTGATCTCGAAACTCACGACCATTATTAGAAATACACCATTCATATTGGTGGATCGTGGAGAAAAGTGATGATAAATTTATGAACACCGAAAAACAGCGTCACAAACTTGTTTAACTATCGGCAAGTGTGACCGAATCGTATCAAGTAATAAAACTTGGTAAGACCAAATATCGTTCTCCCAAAGGACTCACGGCCTAGTTAGCTATATGATTTGTTGATTATTTAAGACTTGTTAACAATTGATTGTAGGTTTAAATGCAAAAGACAGTAATTAAACATGTATGCATGAATTTGATCAATGGAAAAGAGGAATACAAACACTTTAATGAATTAGATGGATGAGTATGTTGTTGGGGTTATCAATTTCATCTTATCCACTCTCATATACTTTTAGGAATTCATCATTCTTTTCATCAATTGCTAATGCCACTCTCTAAAACACCTTGCAAGAAGGCGTATCCTTAATTACGAGTTCATACAATTCCTAGCATTCCTAGTAATTAGTTCTGAAGTGCAAGAGCTTAAAGGCAACCAATATGCTATTGGGAGAAATTCCCCGGATCTAGATTTCCCCGTATATTCCCATATCGACAAAATCAATAATCATGGCAATGAATGAGTTAAACAAAGCAAGCATTAAGCAAAGAGGAAAAACCCTAACTAAAGATGAAAGAAAGCATGTATCTTAATATAAGATGTTAAAACAAATTCCATATATGAGAGTTTCACAAGACTACATTGATTCCCCAACAACAATAGAAGGTTTAGTTCACCATATTCATGGTGAAACTAGATGAACAATAATGAAAGAATGAAAGAGATAGAAAAACCCTAGAAAGAGAAGAGGAGAGTTGTCACCATCTCCCAATCTACCCCCAAGGGGTGAATAATGTGTTTCTACTTCCTCCCAGCCAAAGATACAAACCCTAGGACGTGCAAGTCCTTAAATAGGGCATAAAAATAACATAAAACAAGTCCAAGCCCATAAAAACAAGAGAAAACCGGTCCAAGCCCACTTAGAATGGCGCTCAGCGGTAATAGCGCATGATCCATTTTGCCCCCAATTGCTGTTTTTGCCCCTCAACGGTGATTTTGGCACCCGAAAAGTGCCGCTCAGCGGTATTTTACCGCTCAGCGCCACTCGGTCACACTTTTTCTGCGTTCTGGTTGGTTTTTCAGCATTCTGGTTGACTGGTTGACTTTTTTGGTTTCTGGTTGACTTTTCAGCACTCCAATCATTCGGTATTTCAATTCTTCTTTCAAATCATTCAATTAGCCTACAAAATCAAGGGAATCTTGCACAAAATCATTAAATTCACCTTTAACTCTCTTATTCACAAAACTAAAGAAAAATATGAGTTCAAGCTAGTTTCTAAGTCTTAAAGGTTGCTTTTGGTATCAATTTTAAGCATAAAAATAACGGTTTTTCAACCATTATCATAACCCCAAACTTAAAACTTTGCTTGTCTTCAAGCAAACAAGATGTAACTCAATCTTCCATCAATCCATATAATGGTATTCCAACTCACCTGACATGTTCATTGGTGCACTAAACACCAACCATGACTAATAAACTCACTCAGCCATCTAAAATAAGAAACATGAAACAATAACTTGAAAGTAAACTCATTTAAGAAGCTTAGAAAAACATTGTTTTTGCACCCATGACCATTAAACTCACTCACACATCTAAAATAAGAAACATGAAACAATAACTTGAAAGTAAACTCATTTAGGAAGCTTAGAAAAACAATGTTTTTGGTAAATTAACTGGATCTAGTACCATGGTCTAAAAATTAAGAGTTAGTAATCATTTGAAAACTCTTTGAGTCTAGATTCCAACAAAACAAGAATCAACTCATTTGGAGTAGGGTAGAGAAAGTTAAAAGCAAAACAACCATCAAAGCTCAGAAAAACAGAGTTAAGGAGTGTTTGTTGTTCATCCACCTGGAGAATATAGTTGAAGTTTCTTTTTAGATGGCCCCCAGGCCTCTGCTAATCTATTACAAGACCCATGTAATCGATTTCTAAGGCAAAAAATATTCAGAAATGCTTATAGAGCTCATCGAACTTACATGAAAGCACCTAAATGACTAATGTGTTGATTGATGCACTAAACACCAACCATGACCATTAAACTTACTCACTCATCTAAAATAAGAAACATAAAACAATAAATTGAAAATAAAATCATTTAGGGAACTTAGAAAAACAATGTTTTTGAACCAATGACCGTTAAACTCACTCACTCATCTAAAATAAGAAACATGAAACAATAACTTCAAAGTAAACTCATTTAGGAAGCTTTGAAAAACCTTGTTGTTAGAAATGAAGAGCCTTGTTTCTCAACACCAAGAAGGGGAGGAATTGGTGATCAATAAAAACAAATGCATTTTAAATCTTTTTGCAAACTTAGAATGATCTTTAACCTTTCTTGTAATCTAAGTAATATGTGTATGCAATGAAAGTAAAAGAGATAAGAAAAGAAGAACAAACACAAGGTTTTTATCCTTGTTCAGCCTCAATGCCTACATCTAGTTTCCTTCCAATCAACCTGAGATTGAAGGATCTTTCACTATAATGATTTGAGTTTTACACCAAAGGCTTTACAGAGATTCTCTCAAATGTAAACATCTCTCTCACTCAACAATCAACTATAGAAAGAAAACACCTGAGCAAAGAACCACACGTCCTTGCTGTAGAAGCCTTTGAGACAACCTCTCAAAGTCCAAGAACTCCTCGTTCTTCTTCCTATCATGCACGAACAGAGAAGCATAATCCAAGATTGCAAAAAACAAGTTTTTGATCAACGTAGAAACACCTCAGTAGGGCAGATAAAGATCAGTCTATTCGTCCACAATGTTTCTCTCAAAAGTCCTTCAAGTTTCTTCCAATTCTTCAAATCTTGATTCTTGAAGCGTCTCAAAAACCTATAATACTTTTCTCAAATCAAAGATATCAGATATGACAGTTTACAAATGATCAAAAGTTCTTACAGAGTTGCATGTAATGCGTCAATTTATAGTTTCATCATGACAGACGCAAAACAATCGATTACGTTAGTAATGTAATCGGTTACTTTAAAATCATAGGTAACAAAATTTCAACTAACACGATTCTATTTGAATGAACAATTAATATAATCGATTTTGAATAAATGCTAGTCAAACATATTTAAAAATATGACCGTTGTCGCAACCGGGATCGCGACGGGACGGCGAGCCGAAAAACAAACGGGTTTGAGAAAAAGGTTTTGGGAGTCGCCACCATAATTTATATGGAAAAACTATGGAAAACCAAACAATAAGACATGGTCTGCGAAAAGTAGATTTTTAGGTTCGGGAATCGGTTACGCGTAAGGAAGGTGTTAGCACCCTATCGCGCCTGCCCAAAGGTAGTACCTTTAATTAAATGTAAAAAGGTTGACGTGGTTTTTTTTTAATTAAATGTAAAAAGGTTGACGTGGTTTTTTTTTTGAATGTTTAATTTTCCCTAAAAAAATAATATAAAGAAACTATTAAGAGACAAAAAATATTTTTTGTTTTATGAACCCGACAAGAATTGACCTTGGTCCTACGTACATCCATTTATAATGGACAATCAGGGATAACGTAGTTCTTTATCTAGAAAAAGGTTTGTGAGTTTGTTTGAAAATTATTATTGATTGATTTGGATTTTTGAAGAGTGAACCCGAAAAAAGATTTGGTTTAACAAGATTGATATTTTTTTATTTTAAAGATTTTGTATTTTTTATTTTTAAGAACGGTGGGAAAGAGGAAAGAAACCGACCATAGGTCGACGCGTACTTATACTTCAAAAATAATGATTTTTAAAAGAACGTCATTTGTGTAATAAAAAATAAAACCTTTAGAAAAAAACCTTCAAATTGCAACAAAAAGAAAAAAAAGAAAAAAAAAAGGGTATGTAGATGACGTACCTTTTCAGCTTTCAATACTCTCTAATTCTTCTTTGGTAATTTCTATTGGCAGAGTTCCTCTAGCGTGATAATTTACTTTTCTCTATACTCTCTCATACCTTTTCTATCTCCATTATTTCATAGTGTCTCTCTCTATTTTTTTCTTCTCCTTTTTTCCGTCCCCCCCTTCTGCTTCTATGGCAGAGTGTGTATTTATATACACACATCGTAATATTATGGAAATTTTGCCTTAATTGTGAATTAATTGACAATAAAACAAAATAGGGAAAAAAATTGCTTTAATTGTGAATTAAATGCACAATAAAACAAATTAAATAATATTCAAAACATTGACTATCATTATGGTCAGAAAATCATATTTTCCTCTTTAAAAGCAACTGATGCAACAAATTATATTAATATACTATTTTAATTATTGTTCATAATTATTAGCATAATATTAATTCAAATTATTACCATATTAAACTAACATTTCAAAAATATTGTATTAAAGTCAATATTTTATCCCTTTTTACCCACCATTAATTATTATTATCTTATTTTTTACTATTTTTAAATATTTACTTACCCGGACGAAATTGGGTGTTGACAACCGTTATAAACTACAAAAAAGAAGGGCATTACCAAAGGCTATAATCCTTCGGTAACAGCCAGAAGCCGTCGGTTATTACTATTTACCGACGGCTTAGCGACGGCCATGAGAGCGTCAGTCAATCTCTTGTCGCTAACATTTACCGATGGGCTGTGGCCCTCTTATCAAACCAAACAAACCTATATAAATTGTTCACAATACAAACAAACCTGCATAACATTTTCCAACCATAAAACCTATATAAATTGTTCATAGCACAAACAAACCTGCATAACATTTTCCAACCACATACAGACCTGCATAATGTGCATCTCAATCATGCAATCATTGATCAGAAAAACAATATAACATCTGAATCATCCAATCATCCATAGAACATGTATTTATAAATGAAATATAAAGCAATCTAACATAATGTTCTAACATCCAAATCATCCAATTTATCTAACGTCCAAATGATCTAACATCATGTTCTAATATCCAAATGTTTCTATAACAACTATGTTCAATAACAAAATAAAACTAATAATCTACATAGTTATCATCAGAATGATCTTTATAATCCTTCTCCTTTGTAGATGGTTAGACTGGTGTGGGTTGGAATGATGTCAATTGGACTGATGAGGGTTGGAATGATGTCGGCTGCTAAGGGACAACGAGTGACGGGGAGAGTTGTGGCTGGTCGGAGGGATAATGAACTGATCCTGTGAAGTTTCAAGCAACACTCTCATGACCAGGGCCTTAAAATTTATAAACTCTGCTCTCAAATCAGTGATTTCCTGGTCACGTTGCTCCAGTGCCTGCGTAAGGCGGACAACGGCCTCCTCAGTAGTAGTGGTGGAAGAAGAAGGGCATTGCTTCATAGTACCTCCTCTCGATGCTGTATAGTTTGCAGCAAGTTGTCATGCACCGTACACTCGTCCCTTTTTCTTTCCACCAACGATGTCGTCCCGGCACTATGTCCTACGGATGTCATCTTCTGCATTACTCGCATCACCCGGTGTAGGAGCTTACCCATGTTCAAATCTAACCTGTGAAAGTCTTGTAGAAAATTCTTCTTGTTCAAACATTAAAAGCAATGTTAGGGAATGATAGAATAACATAAATGAAAAATTACTAATAGTAACAATGTTATTTGCTTATATGAGTCTTCCGAGATCTTTCATCAACAAATTCATTAGTGCCCTTCCGAACATGAGTCTGTGCAAAGACCTCACCAACATGGATCGCCCATCCCAGAGCTTGTGCCTGTAACATATGAAATAGAAAATACATAAGTTATATATGAAAGAAACAGAAAAGTAATGAAAGTTTACCATACGAATGACATGCTCATGAATCGTGATCGACCCACCAATATGCAGGGTGCCACCCTTTTCAGAAGCTCTATTCCTCTGGGCTTTGGCACACTTATTGCGAAACTTTACTGAATTCCAATGATCCAGTAAAGAGTTCCAGATATGCCCACCCAACCAGTAAGAGCACTCTCTTGCATTGCGGACATCCCTAAACATCTCTAATAGCCGATGAGATGCTTTCATGTGGAAATTTCTTTGTATTTGTGTTTCATGTTCAGGTTTCCACTGTACCTTCATCTGTAACATTAAACAAAACAAACATTGATTAATGAACATACTAAAATAAGAATGACAATTAGTTTAATGGATTGTTCACCTGAAAACGCTGCCAAAATGGCTTTTTTTTCGTCATCAGGTATTGCTCCCCAAGTAGGCCATGGACTTAAAAACTGTTGCTTAATTGATCGTGTGATGGCCTGGGAAGCAACCCTATGTGAAATAAACCTGCATAATAGAAGTCATTTGAATTAAGGCAATCTTTAAACATCAAAATGGTTAAAAAAGGAATTAAAATCTTACCCTTTACTATACGGCTCAATCCATGATCGATCATGGAGGGGCGGGTCAACACCTTCACCATCACCAGCTGAATCTGGATTAGCAGATGGTGTGACAATCTCAGAAGGCGGTATACAAGATGAGGAAGGTATAAAAGTAGGGTCAGGGGGAAGAGTGGGGGTAATAAGCACAGGGGGAGGAGTGAGGGTTATAATCATAGCAGGAGGAAGAGGGTCTGCTGCAGGGGTAGGAAGAGGGTCTACTGCAGGGGTAGGAGAAGGGTGTACAGCGGGGTAGGAGGAGGCCCCACAGATGATGGACTGGGGGCAGCAGTGGTAGGTAGTGTAGCAGGCATCCTAAGTACATACTTTGGTGCTTGTCGTTGTCTCCTTTTAGGCTTTGCTACCCCCTTTCCTTTATCAGGACGTTCTGAACCTTGTCCTGTTATTACTGCATTGAAATGGTTAGAAATAAAGTGAAACAATAGAAATAATAAGGAAGGATAAATACAAATTAAAGTGAATGTAAAATAATTGCATACAACTTTTAAGATGGTATTTTTCATAACTCTATTGAAATCATAGTTCAATTTGCTACAATAGATGTCCAACATTCAATAATCGTCATCATGATCTTCATCTTCATCTTCATCTTCTTCTTCATCACCATCAAGGTCGTGCAATGCGGTTATACGTTTAACTTCAATAATTTCTTGTGGTTGTGACATTTGGTCAAGTTGGTAGGCAACATCTTCCTCAACCTCATTTGAGTCAATGCAACCTCTAGGCTTGGTTTGTATTGCTACAGCCCAACCACGCTTGTCAATATTGCAGAATGGTGGATATGGCACATAATAAACCTGTCTGACATTAGTTGCTAGAATGAAAGGATCAAACGGTCCATATCTTAATCTCAGGTGGAGTTCGACAATGTTAAACCTAGGATCCACTCGAGTACCAGCTCTAGAAGGATCAAACCATTCACAATAAAAAAGTACTACTCTATTTGGAGAAGTAGTGTTGTTGTACTCTAGCTCATATATTTTATGAATGATGCCATAGAAATCATCATAACAACCCTCTGTTAGGCCCTTGACGTACACACCACAATTTTTTGTTTTCTTCCCTTTAGACCATTCATGTGTATGGAATTTGTAACCATTGGTGAAGTAAGTGTGCCATTCTTTCACACATCTCATTGGCGAATTGGAGAGATGTCTTAACTCTTGAACCGTGGGAGTTAATTCCTAATTAAAAACTTACAAAGATACCAAAAAATATTTAAAAGCAAGAGTCAAATTAACCTTGCTCAAAACATAGGAAAAAGTATGGACCTGATTTCTGAACCATTGGGGAAACTCTAAGTGTATTCTAGCAGAAGCATTTCCTTCTGTGACTTGCTCAGCCACAATAAATGAGCTGATACAAATGAAATGAATTAGTGTATAAAAATTTAACCATTTAAAAGGTAAGAGTTGGATAATGACATACTCAAGGTACGACTTAACTTCACTGCAATTGATTAAGACATGGACATGAGCAGCGTTGAATTCAACATCAATTAACCAATGAGTGAATTCTTTCCTTGCATGACGACTTAATTGTCGAAAAATTGATAATGCACCTTGACGTGGTTCAACTTGCCATTGCATTTCATTTCTGACATTAATGGGGGACAACATGAAGTCTTTGAAATAATGTGAACAAAAATGCGTTGTCTTTGTGAGCTGCACAAATTGAGCCTTCTACTCTAACTTTATTTTTAACTGAATGTTTAGATTCTCCCATAAACCTTTCAAAGGGATACATCCACCTGTACTGCACAGGTCCCCCAAGCCAAGCTTCATATGCAAGATGAATTGAAAGATGCTCCATTGAATCAAAGAATGCAGGAGGGAATATTCTTTCTAATTTGTAGAGAATAATTGAGATATTTTTTCCATCTTTCTAAGGGAATTTTCCTTTAGTGTCGTACAACACAAATCTTTAAGAAGTTACTGATTTCTATGAGTGGATTTAACATGTGCATTGGCAAACAACTGAACACAAGAGGGATGAAAGTCTCCATGAATACATGACAATCATGACTCTTCAACCATTGAATAGTACTGTTCTGAACATTGGCACATCTGGATAAGTTAGAAGAATATCCATCTGGCATTCTAAGCTCATTGATCCATCCACACATTATTCTTGCCTCGTCTTTTGACATGGTGTAATTTGCTTTTGGTTTAAAGAATCGACAGTTACCTTGCGCCTTCAACTCTAAGTCTTTTCGTCTACAATACAAAGGTTAATCATTTCTTGCTTTATCATTATCTTTTGTCTTACCGATAACATTCATAACTGTGTTGAAGACATTGTCAAAGAAATTTTTTTCTATGTGCATGACATCGAGGTTATGTCTTAGCAAGTTATCTTTTCAACAGGGAAGATCCCAAAATATGCTTGTTTTAGTACAATTATGCCATTCTCCAAACCCTTCAATCCTATTCTGACCACATTCGGTGACTTTTGGGAAGTCTTTCACTCTTCTCCAAATGTGTGATCCAATCAACTTTAGCGGGGGCATATCCGTTTCAACTTGCCTTTTGCGAAATGCCTTTTTGTTTCTTCTAAAGGGGTGATCAATGGGCAAGAATCGTCGATGACAATCAAACCAACTACTTTTCCGACCATAACTCAATTGGAATGACTTTGTATGTTCCATGCAATGTGGACAAGCTAATCGACCATGCGTGCTCCAACCAGATAACATGCCATACGCTGGAAAGTAATTAATAGTCCACATCAAAGCTGCCCTCATAAGGAAATTTTGCTTCCTTGAAAAATTTTAGTTTATTAATTTATTGTAGGCTTAATACCTCTTTTGGTCCCTCGAAAGAGAGTGAATGTTCAAATTCGTTCTACCTTTTTTAAAAAGTTAAAAAGGGTCCCAACTTGTGAAAAAACTGTTCAAGTTAATCCTTTTTGGTTACGGCGTCAAATTTTTAACGGTGCAGTTACCACCTAGACAAAACATAATGATGTGTCTAGTTTATGTCATTGCATGGCAGTGTGATGTTAAATGATGTGTATAATTTAAATTTTAAAAAAAATATTTTGACAGAGGTAGGGCTGCTTTGCTCTACGTTGAAGAAGATGCAGATGTTGATGGCGTGATGAAGAATGGCGATGAAGGGTTTGCTTGTAGGTTCAAAGAGTTTGATGTGCTGATGGCGAATCTTGGTTGGGGATTTTCACGAGAGGGTTGGACGATTTTTATTCGCGATGAACTCACAATTAGGGCATAACCAAATCTTACCCTACATTTTCATCCATGCCAATACAATATTTATTTTCATAGCATATGAAAATTCAATCCATACAAAAATCAGTCTTACCTTGGCATCCTCTCAGTTACGTCCAAAAATTATACGTCCAAAAAGGGATAAAATTTTGCTTCCTTGAAAAATCTTTGGCAGAGACGAAGCAAACACTCTCTTTTCCACCCCTTGAAGGAAGATCTTGGATGCTCAGGCTACCTTCTTCTCTTTCTAGGGTTCTATCTTTCATTCTTTCATTATTGTTCATCTAGTTTCACCATGAATATGATGAACTAAACCTTGTATTGTTGTTGGGGAATCAATGTAGTCTTGTGAAACTCTCATATATGGAATTTGATTTAATGTCTTATATTAAGATATATGCTTTCTTTCATCTTTAGCTAGGGTTTTTCCTCTTTGCTTATTGCTTGCTTTGTTTAACTCATTCATTGCCATGATTATTGATTTTGTCGATACGGGAACGTACGGGGAAGTCTAGATCCGGGGAATTTCTCCCAATAGCATATTGGTTGCCTTTAAGCTCCTGAACTTTAAGAACTAATTACTAGGAATGCTAGGAATTGTATGAACTCGTAATTAGGGATAGGCCTTCTTGCAAGGTAATTTAGAGAGTAGCATTAGCATTGATGATAAGAATGATGAATTCCTGAAAATATATGAGAGTGGATAAGATAAAATTGATAACCCCAACAACATACTCATCCATATAATTCATTGAAGTGTTTGTTTTGTTCTTTACCATTGATCAAATTCATGCATACATGTTTAGTTATTGTCTTTTGCATTAAAACCTATAATCAATTTGTTCTTAAGTCTTAAATAATCAACAAATCACATAGCTAAACTAGGCCGTGAGTCCTTTGGGAAAACGATACTTGGTCTTACCTTGTTTTATTACTTGATACGATTCGGTCACACTTGCCGATTGTTAAACAAGTTTGTGGCGCCGTTTTTCGGTGTTCATAAATTTGTCATCAGTCATACACATCTCAGGTGGTAGATTGTATGGGATAACTATTACCGGCCAACATAAATATGGTGATGTAGACGCCTGAATGTACGGTGTAAACCCATCAGAGCATAGACCAAGTCTGACGTTACGCGGTTCACTAGCAAAGGATGGATGTTTACGATTGAAGTGCTTCCAAGCTTCACCATGAGAAGGATGACGCAAAAATCTTTCAGTTTTGTTACCATCATGCCATGTCATGTGTTCTGATGTTTGTATTGAAGTAAACATTCTTTGTAATCTTGGAATTATAGGCAAGTAGAACATAGAGTTTAAGGGAATTGGTTCTTTTTGCCTCCTTCCATCATGCATCGTATGATATCGAGGTGAGCCACAAAACTTGCATTCAACCAACAATGTATCATTTTTGCCACTGTCATTGCCATAGAATAACATACATTCATTAACACAACAATCAATCCTTTTGGCTTCCAATCCCAACTTTGACACACATCTTTTGGCTTGATAATAATTCTTCGACATAGAATTGTTTGGTGGTGTCAAATCTAACATCAATTTTGTATAGAAGTCCATTGCTTGATTGGGAATGTTCCAATTAGATTTACCAATCATGAGTCTAATGAACACTGACAATTTTGACTTAGATGAACCTTCAAATATAGGTAGATTTGCCTATGTCAGTAAATTGTAAAACCTCTGAGTGGTTTCATTTGGAGACTCTTCATCATGATTATCGTTTTCTTCTTGTTCAGCATGTCGATGAAGAGCATTGTCGACCATCTCTTGCATATAGGCAAATTGATCTATCTCAGATGTGTGTACAATAATATTTGAACCTGATGCAAGCCGTTTTTCAGCTGTAGTGGAGGTTGAAGGAATTTCTTCACCATGAAATGTCCAAACCGTGTAATTACCCATGAACCCTCTTTGGTATAGGTGAACTTTGACGACTTCATCTTTCAAAATCCTTGTACATTTGCACTTGATGCAAGGGCATCAAATCCCTCCATCAAGAGCATAATATTGATATTGTTGAGTCGTCTCGACAAACTCTTCAACTCCGATGACAAAAGCTTCATTCAAACCTCTCCTTCCGCTATAACAACGGCCGTACATCCACCCACGGTGGTTGGGAAAATGACCATGTTCTGTGACAAGCCAAACAAAGAAAAACTTAGACAAAACAACAACACTCCGTGTGACATAAGTAATAGACCTATTACTACTTAAGTAGAACATGGAAAGCAATTTGAACACTACTGTCATAAGCATACATTAAGTATATGCAAAGAGAAGTCCTCAATATTGAAATGCCTTAGACATCCTAAGGGGCTGTGTATTAAAGTTAGGGGAGACAACTTATTACTACTGAAGTTCTCTAGTATAGAGTACTTTCAAATATTTTGTAGGTTCTAAGTGTTTATAGTATTTTTACCCTTCTCATTGCATTGAGAATGTGTGTAGTACCATAGGATTTTAAATGACTACTTAACTTAATCAAGTTGTAGCCTAATAAATGAAATACAATATACATGAACATACAATATATACATCAACATAAGTTAGGCAATCAAATATCTATAAAACATCCTAAGACATCCTAAAACACTTGATCTAACTGCAGAGAATCAACTAGAAGAATGTAAACACCTAAGACACAAGCAAAGATATCAATCACGGTGAAAAGATTGATCAAAAAAATAATAACAACACCTTGTTTCAGGATTTATTAGGAACTCAACTATGCTTTTTCCACTTTAACATTCAATACATGTTGCTACTACTAGGAACATGTTTAATATCATTAAACAAACTTGCACATTGCTTAAGAAACAAAAAACTTCCACTGAAACAGATTTATGAGATTGCACCAAATTTATTCCATTTTGTGCAGAATTTTTGAAACAAAATCATGTTTTAACTGATGTAGCACATATAATCAAGGCTAGACATTGTCTCATTGCGTTATACACATCTAAAATCACAACACAAAGTTGTTCCAAACTGCACTTTCGAACTTATGCTACTTCCATACAATTTTAATTACCAAACCACTCATTTGAGGTCACTTTTCAAGTGCAAAGTTGAAAGTTCAAATCTATTTTTCAAAATTGAACATTCTAATTGATTTGGATTGTACCATAGGCTAGGTTCTATGATTTAAATGGAAAACAAAGTGAATAAGAAGCTATATCAGTGATTAAAAAGCAATTAGAACTTGTACAATCCAGATTAAAGCCCTTCAAAACCAAAAATCAAAATTTGAAGTTCTTTGAGGGGTGGAAACTCATATAGCTCTTAATCCAAGTGTCTCCATAGCAAGGAAAAATAGCCTTATAAAAACAGTTTTATGCAGTCAGGATTTAAGTGAAAATTGGCAACTCCTATAGCCAAATTTTGAGAGACCAGCTCCATATCAAAGTAAATGAGAGATTGAGTGTTTTGAACCTAAAAGAAACTTGCTAGAGGAGAGCCAACACCCTAAAACCTTAGAGCATGCACAATTTTTTGGATTGATACCTCAGTTAGCTTCCTATACACATTAGGGAGAAACTAAGATTTTTCTTAGTCTTTATGCAACTAAGAGACTGCTAACAAGTTGGTGTATTGGCACATTGGAAATTTTGTAGCCAATTCTGGTTAGTTATCATTTTTTTGATTTCCAGTTTGTGCATGCTATTAAGCCATATTTTCTTTAACTGTTTTTGGTTATTGTTTTCGTATGAATTACCATTCTGTGTATGGGGATTATTCTTCATTCTACATTTCTCAACTATATATGCATCATGAATCATATTATGAGCAACTATCATAGTTTTCCAGCCACCTAGTGTAGCCCTTTCCTTCATATATTCAATAGCCTTGTCAAAAATAGTAAATACAGTCACACATGGTTTGAATTATGTTTTAATTGTGTTTTCACCAGGTTGAACATGAGAATTCAGGAGATGATGAAGCCTAGAAAGTTGGCCAAGTAAAGCTAGTCAGCTGTAAAATTCTATTTTAGAAGACAAACATCACTAATCCTAGGTTGTAGCAAGTGTCTAAAGCATCAAGTGACACTTGATCAAAAGGATTCACCATGTTAAATGAGAAAGGAAGGAGCATTGGGGGGGGGGGGCATGGTCCTGGCAGGAGTAGAATGAAGGAGAAAGAAATAAAAGGAAAAGTTGAGAAGAACTGTACAATACATATTCTTAGGTTACTTTAGTTACTTTCTGTAGTGTTAGTTTTTTAGTAGGTAGGTATAATCGTTCTAAACTTGTTAGGACAATTTCAATACATACTTTATAGGACGATTTAAAGGTCTATATGAAGATCTTAACCTCTTTCTTAGTAGAGGTTAGAGGCAATATCAGTCTATTCTTGTGATGTCAAACAATATTATTCTTATCATAGAAAAAAGAAAAAAAAGTAGGTAAGTAGACTTTCGACAGATCATTCAGCAACAAACTAAAATAAATCATCTACATAAGTTTACATGCTCAATTTGCACAATTTAATTCCCAATAAAGCTATAATAGGCAAAACAGACAATTCATACATGCTCAAATTGCTCAAACTGTGAAATTTATAAAACAAATTCAATACTCACCTTTTTAGTAGACTTTTCTAGGTGGGTTGTAGGTTTGATAACAAATTTCTCCAAGGAAATAAAATTGCAAGATGTTTAGCCATGGTCTAAATGCCAAACAGAAGAAATGGAAAAATTGGACTCAAAGAAAGACCTAAAAATTGGTGGTTTGAGATTCAAAATTACACAATAGCAGCTCTAGATCAAAACTAACTACTTTAGCAACTTTGTTTGATGAATTGAAACATGATAAAACTCAAATTTAACTCAAAACCAAACTGCTACTCACAATCACCTTTCTACTTCCCAAAATTGACTCAAAATTGGTGGTTTTGGAAGTGATTTTGTGCCTAAGCCATTCTGACACTTTGGTAATCATTTCAACAATTTTAATTCATCAAAATACACTTGTTTGAACTCTAATTGGGCACAAAACAAATCAACAATTCAGATTCAATTTCGAAGTTCCAAAACTGGCTTAAATATGATGGTTTGACATATTAAATTGCATATAGGTGATTCTAACTTTATATGAACGGTTCTAATAGCTTTAATACATCAATTTGGACTTGTTTAAACTTTCAAACATCACATAATCATAGCAGAACGAAAAATGAAAAGTAATCACCCTTTTAGTACACTTTTTTAGGTTCTGCGTACTCAAACTTTGAGTTTTAGGTAGTTGTTTGCTTTTTAGTAGTTTCCTAGCTTCATTTGACTATTTTAGACTTGTTAGGATAGTAACATTAGTTATTGTTAGTCTACTTTAGGTGAATTGCCACTTTCTCAGCCTTTTAGTAGACTTTTTTAGGTTTCAAGTACCCAAATTGTGAGATTTAACTACTTGATATAATTTGACATGTTTCTTAACTTCATTTAACAACTTTAAACTTGTTAGGATTAGTAGAACACACAGTCTTATGCTAATTTAGGTGAGTTCCCAATTTCTCACCTATTTAGTAAACTTTTGTTGGTTTTAAGTAGTCCAATTTTGAGTTTTAGGTAAACTACCAATTTCACGTGTTTCTTACCTTCATTTAACTAGTTTAAACTTGTTAGAATATGCAGATTACACATTCTTAGGTTACTTTAGATGAATTTCGAATTTATCACCTATTTAGTACATTTGTTTATGTTTTTAAGTGCAAAATTTAGAGATTTGAGTAGTGATTTAGAAGTTGTCTTAGGAATCAAAACTTCACTCAATTCTTTGTCATTTCTAGTCCATTAGAACTGGTATGGATAGTTTTAGGTCTCTAAAACAGAATGCACATTTTCATTATTATCTATTCACCCTATTCTAGTGTAACTTTAGGTGCTCAATAGTCAAATTTGATTTCATCTTATTTTCGATTTATGACTTCATTTTTATCTTTTTTTTATTTTTTAAAAGTTGTCTAGATAGTTATTTGACAGTTTCAATTAGTACTTTAATAAAATTTTCATTCTTAGCACTTTTACCCTACTTACTACTTTAGGTTCTAGGTTGTCATAATTTTAGTTTTAGGTACCTTTTTGTAGTGAGTTTTTTATTACCTAACTGTTACCCTTCTAAACCTTTTAGGATAGTTTCTTTCTAGTTTAGGCTAGTTTACTGCACTTTACAAATTTTTAGCATTCTAGTCACAATTTTTGAGGTTTAGGTAGTGATTTTTAAAACTTGTCTTAGGAATAACTTCACTCAATTATTTGTCATTTCTATTCCATTACAACTTTTGTAGATAGTTTTAGGTCTCTACACAGAATGAACATTTTCAATGTTAGAATTTCACCCTATTCTAGTATAATTTTAGGTGCTCAATAGTTAAATTTTTATTTTGTTCTTATTTTCGAATTGTGACTTCATTTTAATCTCTTTTATGTTTTAAAAGTTGTCTACATAGTTATTTTACAGTTTCAATTGGTAATTTAATATAGTTTTCATTCTTACCACTTTTAGCCTATTATTCTTACTAGTTTAGCTTCTGGGTTGTCTTATTTATTGTACACTATCCAGAGACATGCTTTTATTTTGACATTATCTAGAGACATGCTTTTATTTTGACTCTATCTTCTTAGAAATGCATCTCTATATCACTTCTTCCTCACTTCTCATTACAACCATCTCCTAAATATAGCTAACTTATGAGCATATTCTATGCTTCTATCACCCAAGTACAAAACCCAATGAGAAAATAAATGCTTCTCCATACACAGATGTCACAAACAGCAATTGGTTTGGACAAGAAGTAACATGTGTAGTGTTTGGAGAATATAATGAAAAAAAAATTTAAGGCAAAAGTGTATAGAGAAGCATGCAAGAGAGAGTTAAAGCAACCTCTAACGCTAGAGGTAGAAACAGATAAAATGCAACAATCACTCCAAAATAAGGCCATTAGGGCCCATGCATAAAGTAAGATGTAACCAATGTACACAGAAACAACTTTCAGCACCTAATTCAAATGCACCAAATTCTTACACAAGTTCAAATGCACCAAATTCATAATTTAAAAAATGCAACACTGAAACAACAACTTGTCTATGAAAAATGCCAAAAATTTGGTGGTTTAAAGAGTGAAAAAGCATAGGTAGCTAAAACTCGTAGTTTCTTTGCATCATTAGGTTGAAATCACTAAAACTAACTTGTTTGCACAACAAATGGATGCAGAAATGTAATATTCCAGAATTTGACTTACCCAACCCCTATATTTCTCAAATTAAGCAACTCCACCACCCAAAATTTGACTCAAAGATTCAAATAGCTTTTGAACAACTGACTAGACTCACGAACAACAATTAAAACATCAACAAGACACTAGAAGATTAATGTATAAGATGTTCAGTAATGATCTATATGCCAAACCAGATTTAAAACAATAGTTTCAAATGTTGTTCTAGCTATTTGAGATCAAACACAACAACTATTTTGATGTGCTAGGATCATAGTGGACCATTCAAGATCAAAGGAAAGTGGTATTGGACAATCAAGGCAATGTTCAAAACATCAATCAACCATCTAAATGCACTCTAATTGACCATTCTAGCCTCATGAAGAACAAAACACCACAGAATAAGTGTTGCAGTATTACAATTTTGGTCTACAAGCTCCCATTACCTAATTAAACCTTTAAGTTCACTTTAGACCCAACCAATCATTATAACCGAACAGAGCATAGTCTAATTTTCCAGTATGTTAAAGAGTATGTAAGGGTTACAAGGCATAATCTATGGTGTGTAGGACCTATGTCCTTGGCAGCCTAAATCATCCAGATCCTGACCAATTAATAGAATTAGTGTGAGGATTGGAATGAATGAAAAGGGCATTCATTTTGGTAATTAGATGTGCATATGGAATAGAGCAATTGGAGAAGTGGTTGTTGAAAGATGGGTTTCAAGAGATGGTGAAAGGGAGAGGGATTCTAATAAAGAGTTGGGGGCCACAAGTGTTAATATATGCACAAGTTTAGGAGCTCAAATCTATTGTGCACATAGGCAACAACATCACACTCAACCAAATACAGTGGCAAGAGTTCATATAATAAAGACATGTCCTTAAACATAAATGATGTACCTGGAAATGATGAAATCTTGGACACTTCACTTCAACTGCAACCCTTCAACAACTGTGCCTCAGCCCCTAATCCAAACCACAGAACCAAAATATACATTACCACTGAACAACAACTTCAATGCAATGCAATGATATTCAAAACGAAAATGTGTCAACACAGTTTGAACCTACCTCCTCACGCAGCGACAACGGTCTCGTCACACACCCCTTCGATTGGCGGCGTCGCGATAGTCCAAACCCTACTGAGGCCGCCATAGCACCCTCCTCAAGCTGCCACACCACCGTCACGAAACCCCTTCCAACGACAATGTAAACCCTCACCTCACCAACCAACTTCCTTACGGTCAATTTCCTTCCACGATAGACGAATGAGCACACCACGATTGAGGAGTGGATGAAATCACAAAAGGGAGAATGGCGTAAAGGCTAGGGGGAAGTGCGAAAAAATGGCCACCGTTGACCGAGAGAGGGAGATTAGGGTCGAGAGGTTTTTGGGGGGAGATGCCTTCACAAAGACTGAATTTGCGAGAATGGAGAGCGAAATCCCAAATTCTAATTTCACTAAAATGCGAGAATGACATATTCCTTCGATACTGTCACTGCCCCATTATCGAAGGGTAAAAGCCTTCGGTAAAGGAAATTTACCCAAGGACAAAAGGCCGTCGGTATTAATCTTTCGGTAATAAACATATTTCTTCTGTTTTGACTTAGCTTGAATATGGTTTTCAAAAGATAATAGAGTTAAATGATTACATAACTAGTGTAATCGATTAAGCTCTTCACTTAAACAGATTTTGAAAACATTTTCTCTTCAAAAACTCATCATAGTACATTTCATCAAAATGTCTGCAAAGACACAAGTTTTAATAGATTTAACACTTAATGTAATCGATTCAAAACTTGTTGTCTTGCCACGGTTTAAAACATAAGTTATCTGATGAACTTAATTTATTACGACATCACTATAATCAATTAACTATTACAAAGTTGCTTTGTGCTTGTGGTTTTTACACACAAAAACATTCATTATGCATACAAAGATATAAACACATCATGATCACAGTAGTATGCAGACTAAACAGTATATGAACATATGTATTAATCAATAATAAACATTTTCATAACCCCATACATATGTATCAATCACAAATACACATCTCTGTTGTGTCATGACAACATCTATGTGTTGTTGCAATCAATGTGTTGTCATCTTAAAAAACAAACACTTAAGGGGTTGGATTCAACCCTCATATTGCATTCAACACTCATATTGCCCTATCAACAATCTCTCCCTTTTTGGATGATGCACAACCATGATGTATAAAAACAACCATGATGTATAATGCATAATCAAAAATTATTTCCAACAGTTTCAAACATTTCAAACTGACACATATATGTCATCCAAATTCAACTATCTCTCCAAATTCAACTATTTCTCCCTCTTTAGACATTAGCAAAAAAGGAATTATTACATAGTGTATAATTGAAACACAAAGACCATGAATCAAATAGAGATGTATCAACAAATGTTCACAAAAATGTCACAAACACTAGTACAAAAACAGCGTATAATGTCACGCGGTCAACGTCGAAGTACTCAATATTCAACGTTAAAAATGACCGGTGACATTTTTGTAAATAAATTGAATCGCCCCACGTCTTTTCCTAAAATAGTGCGCTGTCTAAAATGTATTAATGTCAAACAAGGAGCATATTGACGTAATCTAAAATGTATTCATGTCAAATAAGGCATAGAATGACGTCAAACAATGACCTTAGAATCACATAACGTCAACTGAAAAAACATTTGATGTTTAATTTAAAATAATAAAAATAAAGAAATAGTGGTTTGCTTCCAGCAGTATTACTGCTACCCACATTTGACGTCAACCATGACAAATATTCGACGTTTTATATTCCAGCATGAAGCCAAAGAGAGAATCCATTTTTTATTTTTTATTTCGTTTTTCTTATAAACCAAACAGTACGTCCACTTTTTATGGTGGACGTTTAAAACAATACCGAACGTCGAACAAGTTGGGGTTGGACGTGGAGGTCATAATCACATAACGTCATTAAGGAAGCAACTGACGTCCAATACAAAATAAATAAATATTAAATATTGATTTAATTAATATGACGTCAACCGTAGAAAAAGAACGACGTTGTATATTACAGCTAGCAGTTATCTGTTTATTTTTCATTTATATCATCCCATAAAATGTCAATTTTATATTGGCTTAGACGTTTTGTTCTTTAGTTCCTTTTTTATTAATTTTTCTTTTTCTTTTAAACCAATCACAGAACATCGAATTCTTCTTCGCGTTCGACGTTGTATTTTCCAGAAATTATGTTTTTAATTTTTTCTTTTAAACCAAACGAAAAAATGTCCTTCTACTCGTGGCTTAAACGTTTTATTAAGCGAATATGAAGTAAAATTATGTGGGCATTTGGCTTTGACGTGTCATACTCTCATATAACGTCAAAGTTCAACGTCCCATAACAGAACAGACAACCACTCCAATGCCTTTCACGTCGAAGACCCCTATAGTTAGACATTCTGTAGGAATTTAAAAAGGAAAAAGAAAAATAAGAGCGATCTTTTGCCTTCGGAAAAAGAATATTACGTCAGATGCCCAAGGAATCGGACGTTTATTGTTGGATTAAAAGAAAAAAGAATTAAACCAAAAAGACACTTTGGAAGTCTAAAGAAATTGACGTCAACCTCTTCGTTTCTAGCAGCAAACTACATTTTCCCATATATTATTTAAGTAGATTGTCTTTTATTATTGAAGCCCATATCAGGCCCATATCATGCCTTTCCCAACAATAATTATTATTGAAGCCAAAGGTCACCCCACATCAGGCCTTTCCCAATAGTCATTCTTTTTTTTCTATAAATACAGTCTCGGAGCCTTAGATAACCTATACATATCCATTTATAAAATTTCTGCTATGAACTCCATCTGTTAAATTTTTTTCTTTGTGTTTTCCGTTATCTCCTTCAAGGACACAAAAAAGCTTGAAGGACTATAGAAAACCAAAGGAAAAGGTTGATAGATTTGGATTTCATATCCTTTCAAAACGCTACTCCTACTTCACTAAACTATAGAACTTCCATAAACAAATTCATGTTAACTTTTTCCATTGGTTTGTTGTCAATTCCTCTATTAAACAAAGAAATTTCTTTGTTAACGATGAAGGCATGGCAGCAAACCAGAGGAAAATGTTAACACTTATGAATTTAAAACAGACTCTATTCAAAAAAATCCTTCTACATTTTAACAAAGAAAAAGGTTGAAAGATTTGGATTTTGCAACCTTTTAAAACGCTACAACCTCCATTCACAAAAATCCTTCTACATTTTAACAATCCTGCGGATCTTTTCGTGGTTTGATTTTCTTTTTTTTCGTATGTTTAGTGTTATTATGTTTTTCCTTAGTTTCGTTTCCATTTATAAACGTAATAATGTCAATATTGGATGTTTATCTCTTCGTTTTAACGTAGCATTTGCTATGCTCTGCCAACACTCTTTCCCCATATACTTGGTCGTCTAGTGGTGTCAGTATAGGACGTGGATCTCTTCGTTTCTAACACAACATTTATCAAGCCCAACAAACTGAGTTTTCCCATATAAAGTTGAACGTTCTATTTGAATTTAAAAAGGATAAATAAAAAAAGGGAGAGACCTTTGGGTTTTGGTTAACGAATTATATGTCACATGCCCGAGAAATTGGACGTTTATTGTTGGTTTAAAGGAAAAAGAAATAAAAAGGGAGTAATGTGCCTGACAATAATACGTCGAAGTCTGAAGAATGACGTTAACCTCTTCGTTTCTTAACTTTTCTATTAATATTACGTCGAGTAGCTTTACTAATCGACGTACTATTGGTGTTCTAAAAGAATAAAAAAACAAAAAGAGTGCAAGGGTATATTCAATGTAATGATGTAACATTAAAAATTTCAATTACAATCATATAAGTGATTTAATGATATGCGGTTAAAGTTGAACTCTGACAATATAAGGATTGTCTTGATGGGCGACGAATTTCTAAGGGGTATGACGTTCTATTATGCGGTTGACAATTTTTTAATGTAGTTTCTTGTTCAAGTAAAAGATATAGGACATCGAATAGAAATCGAATTGGACGACATACTTTAACAGGGAAATTAAAAGTTAATAAACTTCAAGGTTTAAAAATGAATACTTCTGCAGGCAAATAAATCGTCATATAGTTTGATTAAATCTATCATGTATCATTGTCAAAAACAAAATTCTTAAACCCTTCATGTAAATGTCTAAATCCTGTTCTCAGATGGCTTCTTCATCTTCACGGCGTGGAAAGAAGGCTGCACACCTTCTAAGAAATGCTAGTCCAAATGGGTGGACCAGTGATGACGAAGAACGATAAAAATTTGGATGTTATAGAAAAGTCTTCAAGGTGGTCCCTCACAAGTTCTTGGATGTGGAATTATTCAGAAGGGAGGGGTTTATCTTTCAAGAATGGCTTGTAGATGTTGGTCTTCTAAAATTTGTAGAAATGACTGGTGATTGCTATCCTAACCTAGTACAAGTCTTCTACCACGATCTGAAGGTTGTCGATGGTGTTATATGCTCTCAGGTGAAAGGTGTCCATATTAAAATTGATGACGAGATATTAAAAATGGATACCAACCAACTGGGTTGTTGTTATGAGTGAGCACATGATTGAAATTGCAAGTAGTCATGGATATATTCTGCCATATGGTGTTTTTATCAGCTGTGTATTGAAGCATCATCAAGTTGATCTTCTGGTGAAAAAAAATTCGGTGCACCGAATCAAATGAAATAGGAAAAGCGGCATTAAGACATAATGGTCTAAAGAAAACAAAAGATGTCTGGGTGTTCAAGGATGTTGACGAAACTCCTTCTACCTTCACTCCACAGACTGAGTTTGAAAGATTTGTTGCGGATCAATTTCGAAGGCTTTCAACAAGAATTTCAAAATTTGAAAATCTCTGATCATGATTCATAAGAAATCAGATGAAGTCAATGCTCTCATAACTCCCTCAGGAAGTGAATCTGATGATGAAGACGACACAACAGAAGATGAGTCTATGGAGACATCTGACTCAGATTAGGAAGAAGAGTCATTGATGAGTCAATATTTTCTCAATTTCACTTAGCTTATTGTACCGAATTTAATTAGGGAATTGTGCTTAAATGTCCGGTATTTTTCCGTTTTTGCTAATTGTGCTTAATTTGACAAAAAATTCTTATTTTAATTAATTTGAATTATTTGAGCTAATTATTTGCATTATGAATTGTAGGGAAATTGTTGGATAATATTTGGGACATTTGGAGGTCAAAAGCAAAAATATACCACATCAAATATACTTTAAACTAACGTGAGAGAGGGAGAACATGTCATTCACTTGTTGAATTTTAAGAAGCAAAATTGGCTTGGAATCATCACACCACACGGCCTAGGCAATCAGCTGTCAAGGAATCTTCTATCTCTTTTAAAGTAAAGGACACCAATGGAGGGGGCCACCACGTTGAAGGAAGGAAGTTCATGGTTTTCTCTATGTTTTGGCTCCAACTCACGCCCACACGGAAGAGGGTCACGGCCCATGAGCAGCACAGGGGTGTATCAAGTAAAATTGCTTCACGGCTGTTGGCACAAGCAAAATGAAATGGTGTCACGGCCCATAAGAAAAAAACGGAGGCGCTGACTCATTTGGTGGAAGAGGTGCACTTGGTAATGAATCTTGAAGCACGGTCCAGTAGGGGGTGACGTCCATGCAGAGTGAAGTGACGTCCAGCAGCCTTCACGGTCCAGCTCCAGCACGTCCAAAGCAAGGAGGATGGGATTTGGAGTCCGCGGTCCAGCTTGGCACCACGAAGAGGGCAGTCCAACACCTTCATTCACGCATCCGGCAGCTTGGTTGCAGTCCAGCAACGTCTAGCAAAACGGTCCAGTAGGAGCAGCTGCGGATTCCAGCAAATGGTAGCAGCAGGGGTGCAGAAGAGTAAAGAAGATGCTACATCTTCTCGGGTCCAGCAGCTTGAGGAGAGGGCTGATGGTGGAAGCACACGGACCTTGAGAGCTGCCACGTCTAGCACCAAATAGGGGTGACATCCAGCAAAAAGAAAATGGTGCTGAATTGGTGCAGCAGCCCACACGGACAGCAGCTTCAGCACTCCCAGGAACTCATCACGGCCCACGCTCCACACCTTCACCACGTTCCAGCAGCACACTCCACGCCTACAGTCCAACACAGCAGCAAGGGCACATGTGTGCTTAAAAAGAAAAGCGTAGCTGCCACCTAGGGGGTGTCTCGGTTTTGGGGGGGCATCCAGCCGCCACTTGTTTCGGAAGGGAGATTGTTTTTGGTTTTTCTGGAGAATGGAACAAAAGTTTTTCCAGCTGTTGTCAAGTCTAGGATAGAGAGAAGAAGGCTGTGAATTTTTTTTATCTTTGTTTGGAAGAGAAAAATGTAGCATATTCTAGTGGAGAACGTGGTGTCCAGAGGCGTCTGAGCAGAGCCGTCACCCTCATAGTGTTTGGTTAAAACGTTTTAGTTTTTTTTAGAATGCAGAAGCAGCACACGGTTTGCTCACCAGGTCGCCTCATATTTTTTTCTTTCTTCACGCATGAACTGAAACATATTTCTTATATTCTACATATGCATTGGAAAGCAAGCAGCTGAATTATTTATAATTATTTTACTTTACTGTTCATGCGTTATTTAAATACTGTTTTAGTGATGATGTTGCATTTTTTTTATTGTTGCATGATTCCCATGGCTGACGCTTTATTCACTTATGGATTTGCATTAATAGAAGACCACAATCCGCATTTCATTTATTTCGTTTAGCCGCTGCGTTTCAAAAGCATCAATGTGTCTTCTTTAAATTTTTACTTTTGCTGCAATGAGCATTTTTTATTATTAGCTAAACGTTGTTTCTTTTATTCAAAGCTACAATTTGCAATTAAATTCTGATTTAGCGATTTCATTTCAAGTTTCGTTGCATTTCAATTGTTCCTAATGCTAACTTAACATCTTGCTTTTGGACCATTCAGTTTACTTTTCTTTTTATTCTGTTCGGGTCTTTTATCTTCCTGCATTTACAATTTCCTCATTAGAGACCATCTGGTCTCAATGTTCAACAGTTCGATCATCTGTAGGACCCTTCGGTCTTCATGCTTTGTTCATTTATTTCAATGTTTGGTTGTATTTAATGTCCAGTTTTAATGTAGTTCATTTCTAAAGACAAAAAAACATTTTCAAAACCCCCCCACTACGTGTTGATCTGAGACTGAACCGCAATTTGGTCCTTGAGAGACGACCTAGGAGTCACTTCCTAGTACTATACTGCATTATTATATGCACAACTTTTGTGGGAGGTGCGACCCTCTCATCAGTCATTTTAGTTTATTTTTCTGAAATTAATGTAATATTTTAATATATTTTAGTATATTTTTGTATGTTTGAACTCTGTTTGAAATTTTAATATATACTTTTCGTGGTTATATTTTCATAATTTTCTTTGTTTAATGTTATTATGGTTCTTTTTTAAATGAATTCAAGTTTTTTTTACGTCGATTCTTAAGACCGTCGACGTTTTAAAAGATAAAAATAAGAAAAATGTTAATTTTACATCACATATTGTAAACGATGATGTCAAAGATCAAGTCCATTACTATAAATATACTTGCGGATCCTTGATCTAGTCCTGCACTTATAAAATTTAGTCGTAACGCGTCACTCTGATATCATATTTTTTATGTTTCCTCATAGCTCTTTCAAGGTCACAAAAGTTAGGGTGACGCATGAAAGAGCTATAGAAAACATAAGAAATAAGTTAACAGATTTTGTTTTAGTTTGAAGTAGTACAATTTCATTCATATCCATAATGATTACAATCATATTAGAAGCAAAACATAAACATAAAACCGAGTCCATACTAAAATTCTAAGCCTCTATTCTCATTCAAAATATTTCCATTGAATCCTCCTCACTAGACTCCTCACTTGAATCTTCAGTTAGAGAATCATTTTTATTCTTTTTCTCATGCAGAGCGTCTATCTTCTGTTCGAGTCTCCTGAGTTTTTCAACAGCAAATCTTTCAAAATTGGTTTCAGGGACGAAGTTGGTGTTGTCTTCATTTAGTGCAGGCGTGCTTCCAGAACTTTGAACCATATTCTCTTCATCCTTGAAGCACCATCCTTTTGTGGTCTTCACAAGGCCAATGGAATTCAAGGTGTTTCGATTTATCACATTTGAGCAGTTACAAGAGCATTTCTTTTCACCACTAACATCCACACCTTGAAGGGTCAGGATTTTACTGATAAACACAGCATATGGTAGATGTCGTGCATGTTTGGTTCCTGCATCAATCATATGATCTTTTATTACTTCCACCCAATTGGTAGGAAGATCATTCTTGATGGCATACAGCAGAAAAACATCTTTAGTTGTCATTCTGTCTTGTACAGGTCTAGCAGGTAAAATCACCCAAGAAAGAATGTGTGTTGTTATATTTTCTTCTTTATTCAGTCCATCATGCACATATAATCTTTCAATTGTGTATCTCCCAAGAAACCTTAACCAGTTACTGTACACATCCTTTTTCTTCAGCCATCTGTTTGTTTTTGAGTACCGTAAGTGAGAGAATAACCCTTGGGCTTTTAATCTAAGAAGTTGAAACCAGATATCATTGTCAATGTGAACATTTACTTCTTTTACTCGAGAATGAAGGACACCATCTATGTTTCTCATATTGTTGTACAAGACCCTTACTAAGTCAGGGTACCAATCACCCTTCATCTGGACAAGTGTAGAGAGACCTTGAGTTTCAATCCATTCTTGGAACTGAAATCCCTCCTTTTCAAATAAGTCAAGGTTCAGATATTTGTGAGGAACAATATGTTTAAATTTCGTCCACCTCAAAAACTCTAGACGAGTCTCCTCATCACTGATCCACTCGGAGAGATCAGCATTTCTTGCAGCCACAACAGCCTTTCCTCTGTTTGTTGAAGGATGTGATGAAGAAGCCATTTGAATTTGGATACCAAATAATTTTCCTCAGTATTAGGGTTTACCAATATATAAACAACACAGTGTACATAAGATTTTCAAATTCAATGTATATAAGGGTGCGCAATGCTACGCGTTCAACATGAATAAAATAACGGGCAACGTAAACAATAACCGGTGGCATTGTCGTTAATAAATTCAGTGAAAAAGTAAAAAATCTCTGCTGCTTCTGAAGAAAAAAACGTCGAAGATCTACAAAGCTTCGACGTTAAAGTGAGAGTTTAAAAGGAAAAAGAAAAAGTAATAAAAAATGGAGCGAATTTTGGCTTTTGGATGCAGATTAAAACGTCATATATACCAACTGAATTTGACGTAACATTTTGTTCACACAATTAATGGTCCCAACCACTCCAATGCCCTTCACGTCTATAAATAAGTAGACCATTTGAAAACCTATCCGACATAACTTCGGTAATAAAATTCATGTTAACTTTTTTCAATTGTTTTAGTTCTTTTCCTTCACTAAACGAAGTCATTTCTTTGTTAACCATGAAGGCAAAGGGCTAAAACAGTGGAAAATGTTAACACTTATGAATTTCAAGTAGACCCTTTGAAAACCTATCCTACATAACTTCAGTAATCAAATTCATGTTAAATTTTTTCTTGTGTTTTCTTTCTTTTCCTTTACTAAATGAAGACATTTCTTTGTTAACCATGAAAGCATGGGGGAAAACACAGAAAAAGTTAACACTTATGAATTTCAAGTAGACCCTTTCAAGACCTATCCTACATTACTTCCGTACCCAAATTGAAGTTATCTTTTTCCTTTGTTTTTTTTTACTTCCTCGTTTTCGTTGTAATGTCTTCCATCATCTTTGGTCTTCATTTTATATTAAGTGTTTTGTAAGAGGAGATTTCCTTTTGAAATCCTCTAAGTTATAGGACGTTGGTGATCCCAAATAGTAGACGTCAATACCAAGGCCTTTGCATCCTAGCACCCAACATTCGACGTCAACTTCATAAATTTAAATTGCCTCGGAGTTGTTTCCACCATAGGAACTCAAATAGCTCTGAAATCTAATGGTAGAAGACAACTCCAAGACAATTTAAAAAACGATTCATACATTATTGAATGATGAAGTTCAACATCTTCTTTATATAATTATTTTAGATCATAAAATTGTTTCAGCATTAAACATATTGTGAACCATTATTCTTTTTCCTAAGCGTTTCCCTTTCAGTAAGATAACTTAATCATTTCTGTACTCTATAAAGCATTTTGTTGACTTGAATTTCAAAGGCCACCTTCATATGAACTGAGACCTGAATGCGACACTTTGAAATTCAAGGGAGCAGATTGCAATTTGAGGAACAGAAATGCTTCGAAATCTAAGGAAAAGAAAACGTAAAGGATATAAAAACCATGAATCCTAATATGTTCAACAGAGAAACAGGATGACAGGGATTACACGAAATTTAAGCTATATTTATAGATGAAATGACGACATTTGGAAAGTAATACATCTCTTTTGATTAAACTAAGAAGTAATTGACATCAAGCCCCTAACAAAAGACGTGAAAAACATCGTTGGAAAGATGATCCAACTACTCCACAGAGTCGGACATGCTATTGAATGATTAAAAATTAGACGATCCACTAACGAAATTTAAATCATTATTAAAATAGTACATCGTGTAACTATGACTAACAACTGTCACATTGTATGCACGTCGAAGCCCTGCATTACTGGACGTTCAAACATCATTCATTAAAAAAGTAAAAAATCTCTTTGGATTCGATATTATCTCCTTACTGACTAATCGAAGACATTCTACGATAAATAATGATATAGTGTTAGCAAAAATCAAAGATGAAGTTTTGATGATGAACAGATTTGCACAAGTCAAGATCCATAAAGACAAATTGAAGATCTCTGTATTTTATAAAGCTTTTATAATAATCAAAGTTGATGTAATAGTGCTCAAATATGTATTAGGATTGATTCTTGTAATTTATATTTGATTTATTTAGTTAATCGATTATTCCTGAGAATAACCAATTAACACTAGCCGTTGGGGGTTTCAGATTTGAAAAACTAGCCGTTGGGGGTTTCAGATTTGAAAAACTAGCCGTTGTACTCATTATTAATCGATTAATATTTATGTTAATCGATTAAATGCGTTAGATGGCCCGTTTTCGAAGAATGGAAGGGTATTAGGCTGAGTCTATAAAATGGCTCACTCTTTATCTCAAAAATAACTCTTCCCTTGTGCAAAAGATCTCTGAACTCTTTGAGAACTCTGTGAGATTGTTGAAGCTAAGGAAACTCTTGTCTGCAAAGTCCTGAAGTGCTACTACGGTGACAGAGGAATAGCTTCTTCATCCTTGGTGTGTCCAAGGAAGTGCCTGGAAGAGAATCATCCTTCGTGAAGCATTCGAAGGAGGTGGTCATCCTTTGTGAAGATTCAAAGGAAGTGTAAGTTCATCTCTTGTGGTTTCAAGAGAGGTGGTATTTCTAAACTCTTACAAATTGTTTTTCTTTGTGACTAATATTTGTAAGTGTTTTGTGTGAATGAAAAAGGTTTATCTTGTTTGAGATAAGCGACTGGACGTAGGATCCTAGTGATCTGAACCAGGATAAAATCACCTGTGTAATTTTTCTCTTTCCCTTACTCTGTCATTTATATTTAGTCATTCGCCCAGTAAGAAAAATTAAGAGAAAAATAATAAAAGGCACAATAAAAGTATATAACCAATTCACCCCCCCTCTTGGTTTGTTCCACGCTAATAATTCAGTTGCGGCGATTCTAACATATAGGACGTGCCATTGAATGATTAAAAATTAAAAGGAAAAAAATACTAAAAATTAGATGATCCACGTAGCAAAATTAAATCATTTTAAAAGCATTACACATGAGCAATACCCTGCACGACAAAGCCCCGCACAATTCGACGTTCAAACATCACTGAAAAAGTAAAAGATCTCTTTGGATTCTTAAGACTCCTTGATGACTAAACAAAGACATTACTATGATGAATAATGATATAGGATGTCCTCAAGCATAAATAATTGACATTAACTTTCTGAACGTCGAAGCCCCACATAAAACAACGTTCAAACATCACTCACTGAAAAAGTAAAAAATCTCTTTGGATTTGATATTATCTCCTTACTGACTTATCGATGACATTCTATGATAAATAATGATATAAGACATCATTGATCACAAATATTTGACCCAATCTCCAGACTTTTGCATCGTTTGCAGTCCATACTGGACGTCAATCGCATAAATTTAATTTATATTTCATTTCTTTCAACCATAAGAACCAATTGACGTCCGACCCCAAACAAAAGACGTTAAAAATATGGTTGGAAAATGCACACCATTAATGTCCCAATGCTCGAGAGTCGGACGTGCCATTGAATGATTAAAAATTAAAAAGAAAAAAATACTAAAAATTAGATGATCCGCGTAGCAAAATTAAATTGTTTTAAAAGCATTACACATGATTAATATCCTACACATAAACGTAGATATTTCTATGATGAATATGATATAGGATGTTGATAACGCTAATTCTTACCATTATCTAAGCATCATTTTAATAGCAAAATGAACTCTTTTCTAGCTTGTAACTTGCTTAATCCTCTAATTTATCTTAGTTTTATGAGTAACTGTGTTTTGGGCTACTTTGATGTAATTTCATCTATAGTCCCTTATTTTGTAGCAAATAATGTGCTTGGAAGAATACCCAACAATGTATAAAGTTGAACCAACCACAAGAAGCAAGCACATCTGCAGAAAAAGAGAAAAAGATGCAGCGCAGAAAAATCAAGCCGGGCTCCCCTGGTTCAGGGGGGCTGAGCGCCAGTTTCCGTGCAACGCTCGCGCCCGGGCGCCCTAGGAGAGGGGCTGGGCACCATTCTCGTTGATGTGGCATATTTGAGCTTATTTAACCCTAAAACGCGAAGGGGTTTTTGTCTTTGGTAGTTTGGAGGCGCGATTTCACTTAGAGGAGAGCTTGGAGGGCTGCTAGGGCTTGTGGGAACACTTCCTTCTTCCTCTTTGGGTTCTTCTTCTTCTTCCATGGCCATTTTGTAAGCTTAAAGGCTCTCCATGGAAATGGAGAGCCAAACCCATCTTGTTGGGGTTAGTTGTAGCCTTTGAATCTTGTGTAATTGTTGAATGATTTGAATATATATATATATATATATGCCTTTTCTATCAATTGCTAGTATTCTTGTTTCCAATCTTAAAGCTTGCATGTAATGGGGACGTTCATGACTTAATTTTGGGGTTTCATGGGTTATGAGGACGTAAGATGGAACCCAAAACTGAAACAGTAATCCTTGTGGTTCATTGATTCTAGGGATGGAAGATTATTCACATGTTGTCTTAGATGCTAGTTCTTAATGTAGGTTTTTCTTGTTAATTAGTCAAGGGATTGATAGTTAATAGGTAAAAGTTGACTCTTTCACCTAAGGGATTAGGGCTAGAGTAATCTTGTGGATTGATTTTAGTTAATTGATGGAAAGGAGATGAAATTGTGTTTGCACAAGAGTAAATTGGTGAAACCTAACCTCAACAATGTCTTTTCATATCATTTCTAGTCTATTTATATCTAAGTGCCTTCAACACCAAAGTCCAACCATTGTAAATACTCTATGTTAAATTCCTTGCACACCAACTATTTGATAAAATACCAAAAAGAGTTTCTTGTGTTTTTTTGTACACTTTGATGTCTAATTGAGTTATAAAAGGAAGAATTGTCATGTGTTGCTGATAACAGTTGAAAAACTGTTATTTTCATGCTTAAAGTTGATACTAAAAGCAACCTTTAGACTTAGAAACTAGCTTGAAATCATGCCTTTTGTTTATATTTTCAGAAATAAGAGAGCTGGACAGGTTTATGCTTGATTTAAGTGTTCTTGTGCAGGTTTTGAGGTGAATTTGGTGAAAGAAGTGAAGAATAAGAGAGAGGACATTAGAAAAGACAAGAAAGAGTGCAAAAAGGAGAAGTCGAAGGCACCGCTCAGCGACAAACTACCGCTGAGCGGCACTCAAGAGGTGACGTTGGAACCGCTGAGGGGCAAAATGGCCGCTGAGGGGAAGAAAGAAGACGCGCAATCACCGCTGAGCGGTAAATACCGCTGAGCGGCACTTTTTGGGCTTGGACTTTTGTAATCTTTTGTAACTCTAGATTAGTATATAAGGGCTTGCACGTCCTATAGTTAGGATCTTTGGCAGAAACGAGGCAAACACTCTCTCTTTCACCCCTCTGAAGGAGGATCTTGGATGCTCAGGCTACCTCTTCACCTTTATTGGGTTTATTCTTTCATACTTTCATTGTAATTCATCTAGGTTCACCATGAATATGGTGAACTAAACCTTGTATGTTTGTTGGGGAATCAAAGTAATCTCTTGAAGCTCTCATATATGGATTTGTTGAGTACATCTTTGAATTAAGACATATGCTTTCTTTCATCATTAGTTAGGGTTTTTCCTCTTTGCTCAATGCTTGCATTGTTTAACTCATTCTAATGCATGATTATTGGTTTTGTTGATACGGACACGTACGGGGAAATCTAGATCCGGGGAATTTCTCCCAATATTATACTGACAATATTATATTGGTTGCCTTAAGCTCCTGCGCAAAATAAACTAATCATTAGGAATGCTAGGAATTGTATGAACTATTTGATTAGGGAGAAGCCATCTAGAATGGTACTTTAGAGAGTGGCATTAACAATGATGATTTGAATGTTGAATTCCTAAAATGTATGAGAGTGGATGAGATGAAATTGACCCCCAACAACATATTCATTCATATATTCCATTGAAAGTGTTTATCTTTTGTCTTTGTCATTGATCAAAATTCATGCATACATGTTTATTTTCTGTCTTGCATTTTAAACCCAAATATTTCGTTTGTAAGTCTTAGTTAATCAAGAAACCACATAACTAAACTAGGCCGTGAGTCCTTTGGGAAGAACGATACTTGGTCTTACCAAGTTTTATTACTTGAACGATTCGGTCATACTTGCCGATTGTGAAACAAGTTTGTGACATCATATTTTTGTTTTCTGTTTTTATTTTCTGTTTTTTATTTTTCGGTTTTTATTTGATTTTATTTTATTTGATTAGATTAGATTTTATTTTATTTTATTTTATTTTCTGTTTGTATTTTATTTTATTTTATTTTATTTTTCTGTTTTTATTTTTCTGTTTTTATTTCCTATCTTCTTATCTTTTCAATTATATCCTTTGATTTTTTTTTTCTCTATCTTTTTGTGCTAACAATTGTTTTTAGGGTTTTGTGCCTAATGTCTGCAGAATGCAATTTGGTCAAGAATTTAACTATATGGGCACTCAATTCCACCAAAGTAATCTTAACCACTGGTGGGAACCTCACTCAAGCATGGATCAAAGCCAATTTTGGCAAGCTGCTGGACAATTTGAGAACCAACCACAACAACAATGGCAGCAACAACCCTTTCTATCAGGAAGTTTAGATAGGTTGGAGGACACCCTTCAACGATTTTTGAAAAATTCCGACTCTACTCAGAAAAGCATTGAAGAATCATGTAAAAGAATGGAGATGCAACTTCGTTACATCAATCAGAGATTGAATGATGATGTTAATACTGAAGTTAACCTTAAGGAGGAAGGGCAAGTCATTATCACTGAAAGTGACAAGATTCTTGATGAGGAAAAATTAAAGGGAGATGAGGAAAGGGTAGAGAGAAAAGAGAAAGAAGAGTTGAGTGAGAAAGATAAAGATGAAGAAAAAGAAAAAGAAGTGGTTGAGAGAGAAGAGAGAAAGAAAATTTGTGTGAAAATAAAGAAGTTGAGGAGAAAAAGAAAAGGGAAGAAAAAAATAAAAAAAAAGAAAAAGAGAAAATTTAGGGAGAGAAAAGGAAGAAAAAGAAGATGAGAGGAAAGAAGAAGGAATCATATGAAAAATCCCATCCTCATCTAAAGAAGAATCATAGGAAGGAAAAGAAATTCAAGTGCTTTATGGAAATCTTCAAGAAATTGGAGATTAAAGTTCCTATGATTGAGACATTGCAACAGGTTCCTGGTTTGATCAAATTTTTGAAGAAGTTCAGTAGAAAGAAGAAAAAGAAGAAGGAACTTGAGCTTGGGTCAAGCTAATGACGTTAAAAGAGCGCTTGCTGGGAGGCAACCCAGTTGATTTAAGAACTTTTGATTTTATTTTGGTTTTGTAATTTTTAATTTGTGGACATTATTTTTGTAATTATTTTGTTGGATTTAGCATCTACTGAAGGATGCTAGGTGGTTAAGTATCTACTGAAGGATACTAAGTTTGTAACACCTACTGATGGGTGTTGGTGGATTTTGGGTCAGGCTCGTGACGTTAAACAAGCGCTACCTGGGAGGCAACCCAGTTGATTGATTGTTTTCTGTTTGTTTATTTTTAGGATTTGCATAAGCATTTTTAACATTGAATTGCAGGGAACCTATGAGGGGTATGCTAGGAAGGCACGTAGGTCAAGAAAAGAAGGAGAAGGGCACATCACGAAAGTGCCGCTGAGCGGCAATTACCGCTGAGCGGTACTATCGCAGATGGGCTTAAGTTCCCCTTAGCGGAACCCGAGCCCATTGGGGTATTTTTAAACCCTAAGCTGCGCGTTTTTATATTCTTTCAAGCTCTTCTCTGCATAAGACTCCCACATATCTCCTCTTAGGTTTCCCACATCTTTTTACTCTTCCCTCTTTAGAAAATTTCTCTTCCACTCACTTTTACACTAGTGTGCTATCAAAGTTTGGGGTTGGAAGAGAGCATTCTAGTTTGGAAGCATTCTCATATCATCTAGCATCTCCACCCAAGTAAGTAAAATGCATTTTGTTCATTCTAGGGTTCTTGAAATTGACTGTGATTGTCAAAGCATGAATATTTAGGGGTTTTGATTTCTATGCATGATTTGATGATATATTTGATGTTTGAACCGATTAAACTGCTTGATTATGAACTGGAAAACTGAAAATTGCATTTGGGTGGAGTTAGGACAGTTTAAAAACGAGATTTGCAAAAATCTGCAGATCACCGCTGAGCGGCATTTACCGCTGAGCGGCACTCTGCCAGATTTGCTTTTTCTGGTTTGTTGCGTGTTTGAATGTGGCACTGGTGGCGCTGAGGGGAAATTCTGGCCCTCAGCGGTGGTTTAGCTTCAAAAGGAGTTTTGTTTTGTGTTTACTAATGATTAACATCGTGTTCTGTGGTTTTGGATTTATGTTTGAATGCAGGAATGGCATCCTCTTCAGGAAAGAGATTGAAAACCATGGCAACCAAGAGAAAGGAAAAGGAACCAGAGCAGCCCCATAATGGCAGGTTCCTCTCTAGGAAACATGAGAAGCACTTTAGGGTGGTTCAGGACAGGAGACTTCTAATGGAGAGAAAGGTTGGAATGATACCTAACTTTGCTCCTCAATTTGGAGAGCAAGTGTTAGGGAATGATTGGGGGAAGCTAGCCACTTATCCATCACCTGCCAACATAGCTGTGGTGAAAGAATTCTACACCAATGCAAAGAAGATTGGTGATTATCCAGCTGAGAATTATTTGGGCTATGTTAGAGGCCATGCTATCAGGTGATAGCTGATGAGATTAGTGTGTGTGCTAACACCTCAAACAACAAAGCACCACTGGGACATCCTTCTTTGATCACTCACCTTTGCAAGCTAGCTGGGGTGGACACTTCTGTTCCACCATTTGAGAGGCCAAGAAAAGCTATAGATGAGGCCTATTACAGACAGTACTGTGGAGGTGAGGAGGCAGCCCAGCCAGTGCCACCACGCCAGGCTCGTAGAGAGAGAAGGCCAGCACAGAGCAGGACTTCTGCTGATACTCATGAGGCAGAACCATTCCAGATGAGGGACATGTATATGTCTCTTATAGGTGCTCAGTTGCAGTCCATCCACAGAGGGCAGGTGGCCACGGCTGAGATGATAGTGGGGATGTATGATACCCCTCCAGCACACAGGTGGACTATGGATGAATTCCATAATGTGGTAGCTTGGCCAGAAGAACCATGGCATGGAGGAGCTGAAGCAGCTGAAGCTTCAGCCCGAGACATGGATGAAGATGAAGCTGAGGAGGAGGATGCATTTGATGAAGATGATGATGAAGAGGAAGAGGAAGATACAGAGAGCTCGGACTGATGAGGAGCTGAGATAGCATTTACTGATGAATGCTATCATATGATTATGCTTTTGTGGTTTAAGTTTTCTGAACTTATTTGTTTTTGTTTTTAGATTAGGGTTTGATGTACTCTATTGAACACCTGGTTTTATGATGGTTTGCTATTAACTGTGATTGTGTGATAAGTAATGCTTGATGATGCTTATTGATTGATTGATGTTGAGATGATGTGCACATTAAAATGCTTATACAGGTGATTCACAAGCTTTGTGAACAAATGCATAATATCATGATTGTGATTGTGAAATTAAGCAGGATGTGCATGTCAAATGTGAATGAGCTTATATGTGAGGTTTTGAGCTCCAGAGTTGTTATTGTTGAATGCTATTACTTTGAAAGCATGAATGACTTTGCCCAGGTTTTCTATGATTGAATCAATTGCTTGTTTTGCATCATATGATCAAAGGCCGTGTTTTTGAAACCCTTTTTATTGGCCAAATTCATAAAGTTAGCCTTCTAAAAGAGAACACGTTGTGTTCTATCCTTTGAACCCTTAGCCTTAAATATACACTGAACACCCTTGATTGAAAATCTTTACCTTGAGTTAAGTAGAAGATCTTGTGTGGTATTGTTAAATGTTCAAGTTTGGGGTTATTGGGGAAACATGAAAAAGGAAAAAGCATTGAGCTAAGAGCTAAAAAGTAAGAATATGCAAAGAAAAGAAAAGAAAAAGAAGCAAAGCTCAATGCAAATGCAAAAGCAAAGGCAAAAGAAAGTTGGGAATGAATAAGAAGATTGTGTTGTTATGATTCTCTTAACTCAAGGATTTTGTGATCCAGAAAAACCAATTTTCTTGTTAGCCCAGCCACATTATAAGCCATTGAAAAGTCCTTGTGATGATGCATGCTTGTGAATGTATTTGATTGTGGTTAAATGAAAGGCAAAGTTGATTCATGTGACATTGTGATAGTGGAGTGAATGAGTGAAACACTTTACCTCTTATACACTTGTGTGTTGAGTGAAACACTTTACCTAGTGAGGAAATATTCCATAAGCACATGAACATCCATGCTTAATTGATTGATCATTCATGAAAAATAGCATTTGTTGGAATTTAAATGACTTTGTGAACACTAAAGCATGTGCACATCTTGATTGAACTCTTGGTCTTAAGTTTGAGTGAAGTTATTACTTATCTTGAAAAGAGGATTTTGAATGAGTGAACCATCATATGAATTGGTTGGAGATGGAGTTACATTTTATTTGCTTGAGGACAAGCAAAGTTCTAAGTTTGGGGTTGTGATAACAGTTGAAAAACTGTTATTTTCATGCTTAAAGTTGATACTAAAAGCAACCTTTAGACTTAGAAACTAGCTTGAAATCATGCCTTTTGTTTATATTTTCAGAAATAAGAGAGCTGGACAGGTTTATGCTTGATTTAAGTGTTTTGTGCAGGTTTTGAGGTGAATTTGGTGAAAGAAGTGAAGAATAAGAGAGAGGACATTAGAAAAGACAAGAAAGAGTGCAAAAAGGAGAAGTCGAAGGCACCGCTCAGCGGCAAACTACCGCTGAGCGGCACTCAAGAGGTGACGTTGGAACCGCTGAGGGGCAAAATGGCCGCTGAGGGGAAGAAAGAAGACGCGCAATCACCGCTGAGCGGTAAATACCGCTGAGCGGCACTTTTTGGGCTTGGACTTTTGTAATCTTTTGTAACTCTAGATTAGTATATAAGGGCTTGCACGTCCTATAGTTAGGATCTTTGGCAGAAACGAGGCAAACACTCTCTCTTTCACCCCTTTGAAGGAGGATCTTGGATGCTCAGGCTACCTCTTCACCTTTATTGGGTTTATTCTTTCATACTTTCATTGTATTCATCTAGGTTCACCATGAATATGGTGAACTAAACCTTGTATGTTTGTTGGGGAATCAAAGTAATCTCTTGAAGCTCTCATATATGGATTTGTTGAGTACATCTTTGAATTAAGACATATGCTTTCTTTCATCATTAGTTAGGGTTTTTCCTCTTTGCTCAATGCTTGCATTGTTTAACTCATTCTAATGCATGATTATTGGTTTTGTTGATACGGACACGTACGGGGAAATCTAGATCCGGGGAATTTCTCCCAATATTATACTGACAATATTATATTGGTTGCCTTTAAGCTCCTGCACATGAACTAATCATTAGGAATGCTAGGAATTGTATGAACTATTTGATTAGGGAGAAGCCATCTAGAATGGTACATTAGAGAGTGGCATTAACAATGATGATTTGAATGTTGAATTCCTAAAATGTATGAGAGTGGATGAGATGAAATTGACCCCCAACAACATATTCATTCATATATTCCATTGAAAGTGTTTATCTTTTGTCTTTGTCATTGATCAATTCATGCATACATGTTTATTTTCGTCTTGCATTTAAACCAATATTTCGTTTGTAAGTCTTAGTTAATCAAGAAACCACATAACTAAACTAGGCCGTGAGTCCTTTGGGAAGAACGATACTTGGTCTTACCAAGTTTTATTACTTGAACGATTCGGTCATACTTGCCGATTGTGAAACAAGTTTGTGACATCATATTTTGGTGCTTACAAATTTGTCCATCAGTTGCACAAGTCCTTTGGGAGAGAACGATATTTATCACTTGCTACGCTGCAACCGATCGTTGGTTTTACAGCTAACAGATGTCCTCAATCACAAATATTTTACATTAACTTTCTGAACGTCAATGCCCTCCGCATACGACGTTCAATCATCATTCACTGAATAAGTAAAAAATCTCTTTGGATTCTTTTGAACTCCTTGTTGACTAAACATAGACATGTCATTGAGTAGTCTTTCGCATCCAATGCACTCAACATTCGACGTCACATTTATAAATTGAATTTGTCTTTGAGGAGATTCCACCATAAGAAATCAAATAGCTCTCAAATCTAATGGTAGAAGACAACTCCAAGACAATTTAAAAAACGATTCATACATAGTTCAATGTTGAAGTTGAACTTATATAATTATTTTAGATCATAAAATTGTTTCAGCATTAAACAAATTGTGAACCATATTTCTTTTTCCCAAGCACTTTCCTTTCAGTAAGATAACTTAATCATTTCTTTACTGTAAAAAACATTTTGTTTACTTGAATATCAAAGGCCTCCTTCATATGCACTGAGACATGAATGAGGCACTTTGACATTCAAGCGAGCAAATTGCAATTTAAAGAATAGACATGTTTAGATATCTATGGAAAAGAAAATGCAAAGGAGATAACAAACATGAATCATAATATGTGAAATGCAAGCTATATTTATAGCTGAACTGATGACGTACATCGTGTAATTATGCTTAGTAACTGAAACACTCCACCTTCTTGTATGAACGTCAAAGCCCCGCTGAATTCGACGTTCAAACATCATTCAAACAAAAATTTCGTTTGATTCATTTAAATATAAAATGACGTCCCGCTCCCCAGAAATTGTCTACTTTTGAATCACCCGCGAAGAAGATGAGATTTGGAGGGCTTGAAGTTAAAAAGTTTGATGTGTCCCTCTATATTCATATAATTCCACTCTCAATTTTGCTAAGTTAATATAATCGATTCTAAGTAATAAAGAATCGATTCAAAGCGTTATAAATTAAGAAATGCAAATAATGTTATTCATAGCATTTTCCTAATAATGTTATTCATACTATTTTTTTATATCATAATCATTTATACTAATAACTAATTATAATTATTAAATTATTCAAAATAATTTATCTCAATGTGGCAAATAAAATTTGTTATGAGAGTTTGTTTGATCTTTGATCGTCGTTCACTTTTTAAATTTGACAATTTTATAAATGCTTAAGTGGTAGTCATGATCACTCCGTTTCAAATGTATAGACCAATAAAATAGTGACATAGTATATTGTTAAAAAGTTGTTAACATATAGTTGGTTCCTAAAAGAAATATTTGCCACAAAGATGTTAATCTCTGATAAGAATTAGAGAACCAAGAACCAAAAGAATCCTCTATCAACGTTGCAAATGCAAATTTATGACTTCCAAAATGTGTACATATGTATTTGGTGTCCCTATATATAGGTATAAATGTTTAAGGACCCTAAGAAATTCTAAAAGAAATATTCGCCACAAAGAGGTTATTAATCTTTGATAAGAAAAATACAATTTATTTTTGTTAACATATCGTTGGTCCTTAAGAAAATTTGTGTTGTTCCTAGAATTCTGACAAATCTCTTTGATGACCTTGCCCTTCCGTCTAGACTTTTTCAAATTTTACTTATGGTTCATAAGACAAAGATGGAAACGCCACAGTATAGGTATAAATGTTTAAGGCACCTAAGAAACCCTGAATTAAATATTTGCCACAAAGATGTTAATCTTTGATAAGAATCAGAGAACCAAGAACCAAAAGAATCCTCTCTCAACATTGCCAAGTCCCTAAGAAACCCTAAATAATTAAGGCACCTTTGGTGTTATTCTCCGAATATTCATTTTGGGTCAAGTAGTCTCCACCGTCAAACTTAATCTGCCTTAATTTTCGACCCAACCCATTATGCTTAATTTTTGGTCTAGATCTGTCTGACTATTCCCCGTACACGCAGTCTCTTCTCGATATTTAACCTAGTATGATGCATCTATGTTGTTAACTTGTCTAAATATTTTTGGATAATTATACTTTGACAACATTTTTTTAACATTTTTTTCTAACTGACCTATCTGCATTTTTTTCCAAAATATTCTATCTTAACACCTTTAGTTTATCAATCAACTTATTCTTTTCTCAAACTTATGGTATTATAATTTAAAAATGAATCAAAGTCTTTTAGTATAATTATACTTATATTTAACCTAAAACATTCATTTCAAATTACTTTAAATAATATATTAATATTTATTACGGTTTTAATTATTGTGATCTATAACTAAATTCAATTCTCATAAAATATTATTATTATTATTTTCCATATGAAATGAAATTAATATTTTAAACAAATAAAATTGTATATTCTCTTTAAATTTCAACAACGAAAGCATAGAAAAAGAAGGAAACCTCGAATATCGGTAACGTTGCATTTCTAGTGCGAGGTTATCTTAAAATGTAAATATTATACTAAAATATAATGGTAATGGGAGCTTGTGAGCGGTTTTATAAAGGAAAAAAGAAAAATAGGATGGCGGGAGGATGAAAAAGAAAACGTCGAATATCTCTAAACTATGACGTCTTTTTCTAACTCTTTGTATTTTGGCAGACAATTAATACGTCGATTCCCTCTATAATTCGACGTCTCCTTTGTATTTTTTAAGCAGAGAAGTTAAGAAGTTACGAAGTTAAGAAGTTAAGAAGTTAAGAAATTAAGAAGTCGATATTGTGTAAGACGTTCCTAGAATTCTATTCAGAAATGACTTCTCCATTGTCATCATCAAGAGGAAAAGAGAAGGTTACCCAAATTACAAGAAACGCAAGCCCATCTGGATGGATAAGTGATCGAGACACGCGAGCAAATTTTTTATACTGGTCACATATAAAAAATGTAGTTCCTCACAAGTATCTGGACCTGAAATTGTTCAAGAACGAAGGGTTCCTTTTTCAAGAATGGATTGCATATCAAGGGCTTACTGATTTTGTGCATATTAAAGGACATTGCTATCCGAATTTGGTAAAGGTTTTCTACACAAACCTGAGGGTTGTAAATGGGGTCATTCACTAAAGGGTCAAAGGTGTTAACATTACTATTGACGATAATGTTTGGTCAGATATTGTTGGACTGAAAGCTGAAGGTTTAGATTCTTATATCCGTGATTCTGAGTCAAACAGATTTTTAACCAAGAGAGCTATATATATAAACTGCTTAAGATATCCAGGAAGATATAGGGTTGATAAGCAGTACCTACATGAGGGCTTAAACAAGGAGGAGAAAATGATTGCTTATGTCCTAACTTGGCTACTGTTGCGTGGAAGATTGAACGAGGACAAAATGTCAATATAAGATGTATTTCTGTTGAATGCTATCAAGACTAGATCCCAACCAACTAGGTTGCGGTACTAAAACACCACATGATCGCTGTAGGAGATGATTATGCACGCAAATTGCCATGTGGAGTATTTATCAGCAAGGTGCTGGAACTCCAAGAAGTAGATGTATCTGAAGAAGAAAGAAATTGTGCAAAAGGTCAGAAAAAATTGGTATACCTAGTCTGTCATCTATTGGGCTGAAAAAGGCTGTGAAGGGATGGTTCTTCATTGATGAGCAAACTGTTGGAAGTCCACCTACTCCTGATCAATATCATATTGAAGATTCTCATGATGAAGATTCAATGTAATCTTCTTGATAATTATTTTAGACCCTACTTTTCTATGTTTTTTTGTTTTTTATTTTTTAATCATGCTAGTAAGCCACCTATGGTTTCTTTATTTCTTTGGGTTTTAGATTGAAATGAAATGAATATTTGAATTTAGTAAACGATCTGTGAATTGTGAATGTTGGTTGTGATGTATGTGGACTAACCCTTCACATCAATAATTTCAAGTTCAGAGCTCCCCATTAATTCACCTATCATACTTCAATTCCCTTCACGTCCCTGCCCTGCTGCCTTCAACGTTCTATGAAAGGGGAAAAACAAAATATATCCAAATGCACAGTACATTACATTTTGCTCCAATGAAATGTACTTCTTCAAAATGTTGATCCAAATGTACGTCAATTCTAAGACGAATTTGACGTTAAAACATCATTTAGTGAAAAAGTAATAAATATATTTAGATTCATTTTAGATGCTGCATTTTAAGGGCTTATAGGACGTCATTTATCACACAAAATGGATGTGAAAAATGAATAAACTCCAGGTCTTTGCATCGAGGGTACTCGACATTCGACGTCAACTGTGTAAATTGATTCCAAATTTAAATTGTCCATAAGTTGGACCCTCTTTTAGAAAAAAGATAGCTCTAAAATCTAATAGAGGAGTCCAACTTATGGACAATTTAAAAAAGAATCATACAATTTTAAATGATGAAGTTGAACAATATTTTATTACAATTATTTTAGATCTCAAAATTGTTTCAGCAATAAACATATTGTGAACCATATCTCTTTTTCTAAGCACTTCCCTTTCAGTAAGATATGTTAATCATTTCTGTACTACAAAAACATTTTGTTAACTTGAACTTGAAAGGGCTCCTTCATATGAAATGACGATGAATTAACCACTTTCAATATCAAGTTACCAAACTGCAATATGAAGAACAAAAATTCTTAGATATCTAAGGAAAAGAAAATTGCAACATGAATCCTACTATGTTCAATACGGAAATCGGAGGCAGGGATAATGTGAAATGCAAGCTATATTTATAGATGAACTGATGACGTACATTGTGTGATTATGCTTAGTAACTACCACACTCCACCTTCTTGTATGAACGTCGAAGCCCCACCGAATTCGACGTTCAAACATCATACAGAAAAAAAATTTTGTTTGACTCATTTAAAAACAAAACAACGTTCCGATCCCCAGAAATTGTCTACTTTTCAATCACCCGCAAAGATTGGGAGATTTGGAGGGCTTGTAGTTAAAAAGTTTGATGTGCCACTCTATATACATATAATTCCACTCTCAATTTTGCTAAATTAATATAATCAATTCTAAGTAATAAAGAATCGATTCAAAGCGTTATAAATTAAGAAATGCAAATGAGTTTTTAATGATTGTTTCGGTGGAAAGTTTGTGGGACCGAGACACTAACCTTTCTGACTTAGCTTTCCTTCTTCTGACCTCTGAATCTCCTGCTCCAAGTTCTTCAAGTTCGACTCAAAAGGAGTGAGGTACCTGCAAAGGCATTCCGACGCTTAAGTTAGGCGTATGTTGAAAAAGTTGTTGCTCACAAATGAATATTATGGCAATTGATTATTGTGAACTCAGTAGAGCGTGAGCATAATGTTTTGGAATGTCAATTGAGCCTACCTCGCAGATGGTTCTGACCTTGTATTTATAGGTTGTCTCCTGGATCTAATATGATACATGCCCAATAAAATATAAACAGATTTACCTTAAAATCTGGTTGGTTACCCTAAAATTCGGTTGGTTGCTCATAAACCGCCTATCAGATCTTTAATCAGATATCTTTGAATATTTTATAATTCGTTGGACACTTGGTCCACTAATAAGCGTTGGCCCAATTATGGCCCAGACCGATTGCTCTTATTGGCTATAGTGGTGATCGAACGGTGATGATCGTTCAGTAAGTATAAGTGACGAGCGGTGTCGCCCCAGCTTTAATAAAAACGATCGCCCTTATTTGGCTATAGTGGTGACCGAACGGTGATGACCGTTCGGTAAGTACAACTGACGAGCGATGTCGCGGTTGGAGCTGAATGACGAGCATTGTTGTTATTAACCGATCGGCCTGGCCTAGATATCATACTATACATAATGCACCCCAAGTCCAAGTTAATCGTCTGGTTTTAGCCAAGAAGGTTAAGTATAGGACTTATATGAGCTTGGGGAAGGTCGTCTTCGTTCTATTAGGGGAGGTTGTTCTGATTGTAACTTGAGTTGTTGCTCCTCTCCGACTGAATGGTTGACTTTATAACTTATTTCTTTTTTTTGAACTTTTCAATAGTCCGTTTGGCTTTGAGAGGGTTTTAACCTTCTGCCGAGCGGGATTTACCGCTCGGTTTTTGTCTTAAGATGGTTGACGAGAGGGATTTACCTCTCGGTCTTTGACTTTTTACCTAGGACATCTTCCTAACGGGATTTACCGTTCGGCTTTACACTAGGAGATTCTAGAGAACGTCCTAATGGAAGGCCTTGCCGAGCACGATTACCGCTTGGCCTTTGTCTTCAGATTATTGGCGAGAGGGGTTTACCTCTCGGCCGAGAGGGATTTACCTCTCGGTCTTTGACTGTTTACCTAGGAGATCTTCCTAATGGGATTTACCGTTTGGCTTTACACTAGGAGATTCTAGAGAACGTCCTAATGGAAGGCCTTGTCGAGCATGATTTAACGCTCGGCCTTTGTCTTCTGATTATTGGCGAGAGGGGTTTACCTCTCGGCCGAGAGGGGTTTACCTCTCGGTCTTTGACTGTTTACCTGGGAGATCTTCCTAACGGGATTTACCGTTTGGCTTTACACTAGGAGATTCTAGAGAACGTCCTAATGGAAGGCCTTGCCGAGCGCGATTTACCGCTCGACCTTTGTCTTCACATTATTGGCGAGAGGGGTTTACCTCTCAGCCGAGAGGGATTTACCTCTCGGTCTTTGACTGTTTACCTAGGAGATCTTCCTAACGAGATTTACCATTTGGCTTTACACTAGGAGATTCTAGAGAACGTCCTAATGGAAGGCCGTGCCGAGCGCGATTTATCGCTCGGTCTTTGTCTTCAGATTGTTGGCGAGAGGGGTTTACCTCTCGGCCGAGAGGGATTTACCGCTCGATCTTTGACTTTAACCTAGGAGTTCTTCCTAGGGAACGGGCTTTACCGCTTGGCTTTGAGAGGACTTTACCTCTCTGCTTTGATCTCGGAGTGCTTCCTAGTGAACGGGCTTTACCGTTCGGCTTTGAGAGGGCCTTAGCTCTCTGCTTTGAGCTAGGAGTGCTTCCTAGTGAACGGGCTTTACCGTTCGATTTTGAGAGGGGTTTACCTCTCTGCTTTGAGCTAGGAGTGATTCCTAGTGAACGGGTTTTACCGTTCGGTTTTGAGAGGGCTTGACCTCTCTGCTTTGAGCTAGGAGTGCTTCCTAGTGAACGAGCTTTATCGTTCGGCTTTGAGAGGGCTTTACCTCTCTGCTTTGAGCTAGGAGTGCTTCCTAGTGAACGGGATTTACCGTTCGACTTTAAGCTTTAGTGTTGACTATGAAATTCTTGAACGAAATTGGTAACCAATGACCGAGCGTGAATTGCTCGGTTTTATTTATTTCATAATGAAAGTTTAAGAAAATAAGAAAAGTCTAAATCAAGAATTTAAATATGACATTAATAGAGTTTTGGATTGCTATCTTCAGTTTATAATTCTACGAACTGATCGTTCACGATGACGACTGGGACTGTGACTATAGTCTCGCCTTCGTTCGTTCTTCCGATACGTCCGTTCGGGACTTCTTCTTGTTTCCTGTATATACTTACGGAGGTGTCCTGCTGATGCGGGCTGTCGCGACCCATCAAATTTGATGTGCATTAAAGAAATGCAGTATAGCTAGGAATTGACTCCTAGGTCGTCTCTCAAGGACCAAATTGCGGTTTCGGTAATAGGTCGAACACTTTGTGGGGAGGTTTTTGTGAAGCTTTTGTGAATGCAAGTGAACTAAATTAAAAAACAAACATAAACACGGATGGGAACACAAGATTAAAACAGTTGGTCACTTAAGCTAACATCGTAACTAAAATATCACAACCAAGAAAAATAGAGAACATTAAAATGAAAAGTGCTTTAACCCATTTAAAATGCAACATTGAGCTAAACAATTAAATGCACACCGAGAATGAAGACACCAATTTAAAATGCTGAATGCACCGCTCCAAATTAAATCACCTTATACACCTCTCTATAAGAAAACATTCATCTTCCCTTTTGTGAAAGTAAATACCCGCATCTCTCTCCAAGCCGAAATGAATAAGTTGATTTCTAAAAAGCCAAAAACTAATTCTTCTTAGTGGACGTAAGAACACATATATTCCTCATTTACCATGCACAATACAGCTACTCCCATCTAATCAAATTGCTTTCCAGTCCTGACACCCCTTCTTCCACCTAATCTACCTTTCATTCCAAAAAAAAAAAATCAAAAGCAAAGCTACTTTTCCTCTAAGCCGTAATGTCCCTACACCCACTTCTCCAAACAATTAATTAATCTTCTTCTTCCAACATTAACCATCGTACATGTATACCTACCCCCGTCTAATCAGCTCTTCATTTTATTATCCATCACTTCACAAGAAATAAAAAAAAGAACTTCAAAGTGAAATTGAGGAGCTCTACTCCAACGTATGTAACAGCGTGATCTCCTCTTCCAACTGAATGAATTAACTTACATCTTTTCTCCAGCAAAGGTCAATCACCGGATGAATCACCAAATGGTTACAAAATTTTCTCCTCTACATGAAACACGTTCCAGCCTGCTCCTTGCACTTCTCGGCTGATTCCAACTCCGTTGAGATTTGTTTTGGATGAAAGAAACCGTGCACACACACATTCACGCTGCTTTAAGGTTGTGACACTTGTGTGCTACTCATGGACATGGCAGTGATGACAACGACCTCCTCAAGCTTCATCAACCAAACATGAAATTAAATGCCCAATGTAATCAGCCCCCCCTTTCCGTGTGCTTCCTTCTTTTTCATTTAATAAAATTGCTCAAAGAAAAACCAAAGTCACGGCTGGACAAATCCCTTTTACTAAATGAAATAACTTCTAATTGTGCTCTACCATTCTCTCGTTCAGCACCGCTTCATTCTCAAAATAAAGGGGCCATGAGTAAATCAACAAAGAGGAGTAAAAATCAACTCTTCATTCATCATCCCTAAAACAGCGTTCCAGTCAAGAAACATGAAAATGAGGCGGAATAAAATAAAGAAAAGATTCAATGCCAAAACAATGTTGGCCGTGACAGCGTTGGGGTCAAGAGGACAAAAGAGTACTCAATGCAAAAGTGTTGAATCCCCCTCCATTCAATGAGAAAACGGCGTAAAAACTCTCCAAACTCTCAAAAACGTTTAAAAACCAACCCCCCCCCCCCAAAACCAATGGCAAGTGGCGGCTGTAGCCCTTGGCCGTGTGTCCTCTCTTTAATAGGGGTGGGGTCCACACAATAAAACCCTAAGGTCCAAGTCACTAACCTCTAATTTTGGGTCTAATCCAGTTTACCAAAAATTGACCCAAAATGTAAGAGTTGATTCAAAAATTCTAAACTACTGAATTACAATTTAATTAATTCTAAAATGTCTGTGTGGAGAGTCTTGAATTTAATTGCATTCTTCCTGATGTCCCAAAATGTATCTCCAAAATTCTTCCTGTAATAAAAAAATGCACTTAATCAGCTTAGAAAACCCAAATTAGCACAATTACAAATTTCCGACCAAATTAAGCAGAATTCGGAAAACGGGGAAATAACAAACAATTAAACACAATTTCCTGGTTTATTTAAGTGCAATAAACTAAATATAATTCAAGAAATAACGACTCATCAAAATAGACCACACTTAGTCTTTTGCACTCCTGGGAAAAACCAAGACGAAAACCAGGGAAGTACTCAAACATCAGGGAGGTGACACAGACTCGACAGACAGACAACAAAGATTCCAAAACAGGAACAGTTGCACAATTCTCACCAAATCTGGACAGTAAAAGGTATAGGCAAAATCCCACACCGAGTCAATGAAAGCGGATACTCAAAGAATCATCCAAACAGTTTAGTACAAGGAAAACAGTCAATCAGTTCAAGAGATGAATCAAAAGCAACAGAGCCTCACAGATGCACACAATCAGTGTTTCTCTCAAGTGTTTAAGGTAAATCAATGTCACTCAATGCACTCAAGAAAGCAAACACAAAGAGATTTGGCAAGCCTCTAATATCAACACTAAAGCACATACGCATGTTCAAATCAAAAGGTCTTTTCATGGTTGTAATGAGGCCAAGGACAAGGGAGGATATATCTGGATAAGAAGCTACAAACCATAAGGAATAGAGGAGCAATGGGGAACAAGTGTAAACACATTCAAACACACCCACAACCTCTAATTCCATCCTCTTCTTGACTCCATTATTCACAATTTTTTTTTTCATTTTTTACTGTTTTTCTGCTCTCTCTTTTTTTCCATCCTGTCTCTTTTCTTTACTTCAAGAGACAAGATACACCACATATTTACAAAAACACAATAAGAAGATGACTCACTAGCCAATTCCTCTGAAACTCCCAAGAGACCACACTTATTCCCAAAACAATTCCAAAGCTCCAAAATTCCCTAAGGTTAAGGTAATAATGGTTTTTTCACTTAGGGCTAGTGTATGGCTTCAAAACAAAGAAACGGGGGAAAGTATAGGCTCAAAAGGGGTTATCAAAGGATCAAAACAAGGTAAGCTTATTTGGCTAAAGAGGCTCAAGAACAAAATGCCTTTATCACTTTCAAACATGTGTATCAATCAAGAATCATCAAAAAGAGTCAAGCCAAGACATATGTGCAAGCAATCAAGAGACATATCACACAAGAAAGATCATCAAATGGCTCAAATCTCACAGGTAATATGGTCATCATCAATCCAACTCTCAAACATCATGATCATCTTCCAAGCATAGAAAAGTAAGGAATCCAACAAATCAGAGTATCAATGAAGTGAAGGAAAACTGACAACCTAATCACAATCCAGAATTCATGAAAAGCATGCAAAACTGTACACAAGACACAACAAACTACATAAAAACCGAAACATGAACAAAGAATCAACCTCCCCTAATAAACCACACTTAAACGACACAATGTCCTCAGTGTGTCACAATCAGCAGATCAAACAATCAGAACAGTCATCAGATATCGACAAAGTGCAATAAAAGTGAGCAGGGAAGGAGAAAAGAAACTCCCTGAGTCAGATGGGAGGGTAGGTGGGGTGGACCAAAGACGTCTCCTCCACCACTACATCCAACAAAGAAGGATTGCTGAGGAAAGGCTTCAGTCTGTGCCCGTTCACCTTGAAGCTTTTAGCTGTAGATGGACCTTGGATCTCTACTGCACCATAAGGATAAACATTAGTCACAACAAAAGGTCCAGTCCACATTGATCTCAACTTACCACCCATGAGGCCGAGTCTAGAGTTATACAACAAAACCTGTTGGCCAACCTCGAAGTCCTTCCTAACAATGGAGCTATCATGGAACTTCTTTGTCCTTTCCTTGTAGAACTTCGAGTTCTCATAGGCCTCTAATCGGATCTCATCCAATTCATTCAATTGCAACTTTCTTTCCTCTCCAGCTTGGTCCATGGAGAAGTTGCAAGTCTTCACAGCCCAATATGCCCGATGCTCAATCTCAACTGGTAAATGACATGCCTTTCCAAAGACAACCCGATAGGGAGACATCCCAATGGGTGCTTTGTAGGCAGTCCTGTGGGTCCAAAGAGCATCGTCCAACCTATTACTCCAATCTTTCCTGTTGGGCTGGACAATCTTCTCCAAAATCCTCTTAATCTCCCTGTTGGAGATCTCAACCTGCCCATTTGTTTGGGGGTGGTAAGGTGTAGAAACTCTGTGCGTCACCCCATATTTCTTGAACAAAGCTTGCATGGATCTGTTGCAAAAATGGGTTCCCTGATCACTAACAATTGCTCTAGGCACTCCAAACCTGCAAAAGAGGTGAGATCTAACAAAATCTACAACAACCCGAGCATCATTAGTCCTGGTGGCTCTAGCTTCCACCCATTTTGAAACATAATCCACACCAAGGAGGATATAAGAGAAACCAAAAGAAACAGGAAAAGGACCCATGAAATCTATACCCCAAACATCAAACACCTCACAAAACAGCATAGGCTGTTGAGGCATCTCATGTCTCTGTGAAATTGATCCTCCTGCTCTCTGACAAGGCTCAGAAGTGCTGCAAATCCTCTCCGCATCTTTGAAGATGGAAGGCCAATAGAAACCACAGTCAAGCACCCTGCGAGCTGTTCTCTGTATCCCCAGATGACCACCAGGTGAGGAGGCATGACAAAACTGCAGGACCGAGTCAATCTCATGGTCCAGAATGCATCTCCTAGTAACCTGGTCACTGCACAACTTCCACAGATATGGGTCATCCCAAACATAATACTTAGCATCACTCTTAATTTTAGCAATCTGAGCACGTGATGCTAAGGGAGGAAAAACAGAAGCAACCAAATAATTTACAATGTGTGCAAACCAAGGAGTGGGGTGAGAATAAGAAATCATCAACAAACTCTCATCAGGAAAGTCATCCTGGATGGGCAACACATCAGCTTCATTCCCAGCTCTCTCAATCCGGCTGAGGTGGTATGCAACCAAATTCTGTGCTCCACTCCGGTCTTTAATCTGCAAGTCAAACTCCTGGAGCAGTAGCATCCACCTGCTCAATCTAGGCTTTGACTCAGCCTTTTTCAACAGAAACTTTAGAGTTGCATGGTCAGTATACACAATAACAGGTGCTCCAAGCAAATATGACCCAAACTTATCAAGGGCAAAAACAATTGCCAACAACTCTTTTTCAGTGGTGGTATAATTTGCTTGGGCGGCATCCAAAGTGCGTGAAGCATAGTAGATCACTCTCGGCAGCCACTAGTGGAAAAATGACTTTTTATAACGTACAAAAATGACATTTTATATCGTAGTTACTGGGGATATAGTTCTGGGCGATATAGTAAGTCTGCACATTTTATAACGTAGCAAAAATTTACGTTATAATATGTTCAACATATTATAACGTAGTTTCTGATGTACGTTATAATATGTGCAGTTTATTATAACAAATTCTGCATTTGTCCGTTATAATAGGTGGAAGATATTATAACGTAGAAAATTTTGTACGTTATAATATGTTATATATTATTACGTATATATTATTGTACGTTATAATATGTGATCAACATACCATATCATACATTGCTTAATACGTTATAATAAATGTTTTTAAAAAAAAAATTGATTATTAAATTTGACATCCAATGAAATTATAATAATATTCCTGTATTATCATCTCATCCAATCCATTTATAATAAATATAGCTTTAAATAAACAAATTTATTGAAACTAACAAAATAGAATTCATTTCAAATATTAAATAATCTAATATTTAATACATCATTTATACATGAAACTATATATTAAATCCAAAATATTACATTAATGTACATACACTATTTAAGTGTAGCCAAGTTTCTACTAACACTTAAAATAAAAGAAGCCCAGTTCCTTCTAATTTCTTCCATGTCTGCAGCTTCCATGGGAGATGAATCATTAAAGATCTACAAATAAAATAATAGAGTTAAAACAATATTGTAATGAATAGTTGGATAAGATGCATATCTTTCTGTACTGAAGGTACGAAAAGTTTGCCAGTGATCTTTGCAATATCTGCAAAATGTGCTCATATAAAGGCCAACTAACTCTTAAATTAAAGTATAAATTTTGTCCTTTTCAACCCGTACACTAGATTTTATTAGAGTTCAATCACTGTTTTATCAATTTTGGTCCTGATTCTGTTATCTGTAGCATAGATGCACTCATACCACTTGTGATGACTAATCTGCAGTAATGTAATCAGCAATGGGTGTCTATATCACCCTACGATTCTGATGCATGGAAACCTGGATTTGGTATACTAAGGCAAAGCAACAGAACCTTAAGAAAATAAGGAAAAGTAAGAAAAATGGCTAAAACGAAGCATTGGTTTTTCAGAATTTATAGGGAGTTATAACATCACTAGTGATAAATTATGACTTACAAACGCAAAATATATTGAATTGCTTTTTCATGTTATTTTTTCTTGTGCAATCCCATTCTTTTCAATCTAAAAAGGATGTAGTATTTGTGAGGATAAGCCAATGACTTTGGGTATGTATTGAATTTCCTCATTCAAGTGAATTTGATATGAGGCTTACGTTCTTTGTCCTTTTGTGCAGGCACTTTTGCATGCTTCTGTTGCTTGCAACCGTAAGCTTGTTGTGGACTGGGTTCTAAAACATAGTCTATCACAGCGACGTTTCCCTTCTATTATTTACACATCTAATAGAACTTAAAAATCATCTTTTGTTTTTTATACTAAACCAGCAACAGGAAAATTTACTTAGCATTTCTAATTCATTCCCTTCTCCACACAAAGTAGCTTGCCCTCGAAAGTAACTTCACAGTATTCCAATTAGTTATTTATTGCATTCTTAGTTACTTCATTGACAGAAGATCCAGCAGAAGATATCATGTTCCAGAGCAGAATTTGAATATAGATCAATGGCTTTAGACACTTGTAAACTTGTATGAATTAAACAACTCCTTCAAGAATTATAAATTTGTGATTTAAGAAGGTGAAATTGTACTATAGGCAGCCCTTAATATCACCTCCAATCCAGTATGTATATATAAAACACTTTCAAAAGAGGAAGATTTTTCAAATAATCTTGGCTTCACAACCAAATTAATCCCCCTTTTGAGTTGTTGAAGCCATTTAGTTAACATTAGCACTCCATCTAGGATCTCAAACAACAAAAGAAACAAACAAACATAGTGAAGTAAGAAAAGTAGACAAACAACCTAAAGTCCAGATTATTGACTAGATCAGCACAGATTAATAGACAAGCATCAACCCTCTTACTTTCTCTCTTTTGCAAATAATATTATCAAGTAAATAATGGTGAGTTTCGTTCCCAATCTGAAAGTGAAAGACCAGAAATGTGTCCTATATTATATGAGCAGTGAAGTTGTAGAAGTTGTAGAAAAACGTTGACAAAAGAGCATTGAACTCACCTATTAAAAACTGTGTTAAATTTCAAAAAGGTCACAGATTTCTTGCAACAACAATGGCAGCATCAACAAGGTACACGTTTCTTCAAGTCTCGTAATGGCAGCATCAACAATGGCAGCATCTCAAATAGTAAGACCTGGATTTGTGAGAGAAGATGTGAAAGGTTCAATCCTTTACTAGGTGACCTGGATTTGTGAATAAAGTTGAATATATTGAAGCACAAATAGAAATTCTGATTTTATCTATATTGAAATATATAAAAAATCAAATAAATAAAAAAGAATTATGTGGGTAAAAGTATATTTTTACATAATAAAGAAGCTTATCATAACCAAGTTTATGCTCAAAGCAAAATCCAAGACTACCATACTTGAAGCCGACTTTTCATATAATAAATATTAGTTATAAGTAAATAATATGCAATCACTTTAGCTATCTTCATGAAAATAAAAGTATTCTTGGCGTATAAAAAATCATTCTACATGTGAAGGTTCTCCTGCTCCTGTAAAAGGAACTCTTCCATACACAATCTTATGCCACATTTATATATTAATAATCAAAGGCATATGACTTAGTATTATGCTTTGATGTAAAGGCAGCAAGAAAAATATACTTGAAGACTACTACTACTACTCAGTGTGCCCTGCAATAACACTCCCAACAGACTTTACTTCAAAGTATCATCACACAACCTATATATATATAGACTCCTCTGTTTTCCCATTCTTCTTCAAAGGAACAAATTCAAAGGAAAGCTCTGTGCAATTTGTTCCATTACTTTTGTGTATATTATAGGCACCATTGGTGTTAAACTAAACCACTGTCACATCTCACCTAACTTATCAAACACATTAGTTATTAAATTAATCACAGAGAATTTTGTGAAAGCACACACATACGAAAAGAAGTTTTCCTGATAAATTTAATCTAAAGGGAGCAAAAGAAATCTCTAGAGTCATATATGAATAAAAAAAGGCTAAAATAAACTGAAATAAAAATCTTACATTAACCAAGTTGAAGCAATAAAAATGGCAAAGGTGTGGAAATCACTGAACAACTTGATTGTCTTCCTGTAGAGAACAAAGCATAAAATTTAAATTAGAACTGAAATATCATCTCACATTATAAGTCACAACAAATACAAACTGAAAAAATCAGCTTCCCATGGGATTGAGGATGCTATAGTAATATCGTGCATATGTATCTAAGCAGTCTACTATACAACCCTTTTTGTCTGAAATAGTTATTTGAAAGGAACCATCAATTATTTTGATAACAAAAATCTTAGTTACTATATCAACTTAGAAACTAACTTACTATAGTATTTTTTATTTTATCAACTAGCTTAAAAAGAAGAAGAATTGTTTGATAATACAGTAATGATATATACCTTATCTATTGGAATCTTAAACATCTTACCTAACTCTTCTTTTAATCTTGCTTTAATATATTATTAAGCTTAAACACAATTATTACTCTTAAATTAATATTACACACTTACGTTAGTGGATGAAACACAGGTACAATGTATATATTTGACGAATATTCGTAAGGTGTGGAGGGATATGGACATGATAACATCATGTTGAAGAGCTAATTGACCCAAATCTGATTTAATTGGAGAGTGTTGTAGGAAAGGGGATGAAAGTAAAGGTGGAGAGACAACAGCTTAATATATCCAAGCATATGCCAATGCAGTGGTTGTAAGTTCAGATTTGTGAAAGCTACACATTGAGTTGCTTTGCTGTGTTTCCTACATTAAACGTACATAGCTTCGTCTCAACTTTAATGTCCCCTCAACTATGAAGAATAAATAGCTAAGTAGGAAAAGAAAGAAAGAACTTATACTCCAACAACAGTAGAAAACCTTTTTATTTTTATTTCAAAGTAATATTTCCCACTTCCTTTCATTTCTTCATAAAAGTAGAAATCTCTTTATTTATTTCTCAAACTTTTCTTTTATTAATTTTTTTTTGTATCTTGGTTTTTTTCAATAATTATATTTTCTTCGATTTTTCTTGATACAAACTGCTCACATCCTTCTCCAGAGACAACCTTTCTTGAACAAATTATTATGTCAAATTGTTCTAAGGTTTAAGAAAATCGTGAAGACAAAGCTCATCAAATAAAAATACGTACAAATTATTATAACAGTAAATGGAGAGTGTATAAAATTTAATACAAATCAATATGGAGTGAGCAAATTGATTTAAGCATGGGCAGTTGAGAGAAAGAGTAGCAGAGATAATGGAAGAATACAGTTCAACATTACTATGCCCAATACACACGAGACTTAAAACACGATTTTTTGTTCTTCAAGAATCCATGAAAACTAAATTAACAGGATAAAAGAGGGGAAAAGTGTTACAGAGAAGAATGTGAACTATAATTACCTTCAAAATTCTCCAATCCCCGCTGTGGATAAGGCTCCCTCCTCCACCTCTCTCTCGTGTTAACGCCGCTAATTTCTCCACCAAACGAAACACAATCCCCACCAATCTAAGAAATTAGTGAAATTAATAGAAGAAAAACATAACAAATTAGGGAAAAACATAAAACCTACTTGGTTAGACTTCAGAGAATTCGAGGAAGAGGCAGCGGAGCTACGTGAGCGGAAAGAGGCAGCGGAGCTGCGTGAGCGGAAAGAGGCAGCGGAGCTGCGTGAGCGGAAAGAGGCAGCGGAGCTGCGTGAGCGGAAAGAGGCAGCGGAGCTGCGTGAGCGGAAAGAGGCAGCGGAGCGTGAGAGGAATGAGAGTGAGAGGGAACGTGAAGAGAGGAATGAGACGAACGCAATGAGACTGAGAGAAAACGTAAAGAGAGAAATGAGACGAAGAGGAAGAGAGGAATGAGAGTGAGAGGGAACGTGAAAAGAGGAATGAGAGTGAGAGGGAGCGTGAAAAGAGGAACGAGAGTGAGAGGGATCCTCAGATATTATAACTGATTTCTAAAAGTCCGTTATAATACATCAATAATAGATTTTCAACTTATTTACAAGTTTGCCACCGTTTTTCATATTATAACTGATTTTCAGAACTACGTTATAATATGTCTTAAACTTATTTACAAATTTGCCACCGCGTCTCATATTATAACTGATTTAAAAAACTACGTTATAATATCTCCCTATTATGATGGATAATTTTTGTCCGTTATAATAGGTTTGTTATAAAATGTCATTTTTCTACTAGTGAGCTTGTCAATTTTCTGTGACAAGACAGCCCCCAATGCATAATTAGACGCATCACACATGAGCTCAAATGGGGCTATCCAATCTGGTGCCTGAATGATAGGGGTGGTGGTCAAAGCTTCCTTCAGGCAATCAAACGCCTGCTTGCACCTGTCATCAAAAGCAAAGTCAATATCCTTCTACAGCAGTCTGAACAAGGGGAGCGCCTTCTTGCTGAAATCTTTGATGAAGCGCCTGTAGAAACTGCATGTCCAAGGAAAGATCGCACCTCTCGCACGCAAGAGGGGTAAGGCAACTGCAAAATCACAGATATCTTAGCAGGGTCTACCTCTATTCCCTTTTCAGAAATGATATGCCCTAGAACCAAACCTTGTTCAACCATGAAGTGACATTTCTCAAAATTGAGAACAAGGTTTGTTTCTATGCATCTTTTCAAAACTTTTTCCAGACTGTCTAAACATGCATCAAAAGAGGATCCATACACAGTAAAATCATCCATAAACACCTCTATGCAACTCTCAAGAAAGTCGCTAAAAATGCTAAGCATGCACCATTGGAAGGTACTAGGGGCGTTGCATAGACCAAAGGGCATCCTCCTATAGGCAAAAGTGCCAAAGGCGCAGGTGAATGTGGTTTTCTCTTGATCCTTAGGTACAATATTTATTTTAAAGTAACCAGAAAAACCATCAAGAAAACAATAATGAGATTTACCTTCCAGGCGCTCCAGCATCTGATCAATGAATGGCAAGGGAAAATGATCTTTCCTGGTTGCCTGGTTGAGCCTCCTATAGTCAATGCAGACTCTCCAGCTGTTCTGCACTCTAGTTGGGATAAGCTCATCCCTCTCATTCTTCACCACAGTGAGGCCAGTTTTCTTGGGCACAACATGGATGGGGCTCACCCACTGATTGTCTGAAATAGGGTAGATGATCCCAGCTTGCAAAAGCTTGGTCACCTCCTTCTTGATGACGTCCATGATCACGGGGTTTTGCCTTCTTTGTGGCTATCTCACTGGCTTTGTGATAACAGTTGAAAAACTGTTATTTTCATGATTGAAATTGATACTAAATGCAACCTTTAACACTTAGAAACTAGCTTGAAATCATGCTTTTATTCATATTTTCATAAATAAGAGAGCTGGACAGGTTTATGCTTGATTTCAGTGTTTTTGTGTAGGTTTTAAGGTGAATTTGGTGAAAGAAGTGAAGAAGGAGAGAGATGAAATCAGAAAAGACATCAAAAAGTGCAAAAGGAGAAGCCGCAACTGCCGCTCAGCGGCAGTTTACCGCTGAGCGGCACTCAGAAGCTCACGGGGGATCCGCTGAGGGGCAAAATGGCCGCTGAGGGGAAAAAACCAACTCACGCACTTACCGCTGAGCAGTACTTTTCCGCTGAGCGGCACACTTATGGGCTTGGGCCTAAATTTTCTGTAATTTTAGAATAGTATATAAGCTTTAGGACGTCCTAGGGTTTGTATCTTTGGCAGAAACGAAGCAAACACTCTCTCTTCCACCCCTTTGAAGGAGGATCTGGGATGCTCAGGCTACCTCTTCACCTTTCTAGGGTTTTATCTTTCATTCTTTCATTATTATTCATCTAGTTTCACCATATGGTGAACTAAACCTTGTATTGTTGTTGGGGAATCAATGTAGTCTTGTGAAACTCTCATATATGAAATTTGTGTTTAAACATCTTATTTGAGATACATGCTTTCTTTGATCATTAGTTAGGGTTTTTCCTCTTTGCTCAATGCTTGCTTTGTTTAACTCATTCAATGCATGATTATTGATTTTGTCGGTATGGGAACGTACGGGGAAGTCTAGATCCGGGGAATTTCTCCCAATAGTATATTGGTTGCCGTTAAGCTCCTGTGCTAAAAGAACTAATTATTAGGAATGTTAGGAATCGTATGAACTCGTAATTGGGGATAGGCCTTCTTGCAAGGTAATTTAGAGAGTGGCATTAACAATGATGAAAAGAATGTTGAATTCCTAAAGTATATGAGAGTGGATAAGATGAAATTGATAACCCCAACAACATACTCATCCATATATTCCATTGAAGTGTTTGTATTTTGTTTTAGCCATTGATCACATTCATGCATACATGTTTATTTTCTGTTTTGCATATTAAACTTCACTTATTTTGTTCTTAAGTCTTAAATAATCAACAAATCACATAACTAAACTAGGCCGTGAGTCCTTTGGGAGAACGATACTTGGTCTTACCGAGTTTATTACTTGAAACGATTCGGTCACACTTGCCGATTGTTCAACAAGTTTGTGGTGCCGTTTTTTCGGTGTTCATAAATTTGTCATCAAGTTTTTGGCGCCGTTGTCGGGGACTCGTGGTTTAACTAGTTAATTTGTGTGATTATTGATTACCTTTGACTTTAATTTTGAATTTCTGTTTTTATTTTTCTGTTTTTATTTTTTCTGTTTTTATTTTTTTGTATTTTATTTTATTTTATTTTATTTTATTTTATTCTCTGAATCTTATATCTTCTCCTATATCTTTTTGTGCTAACCAAATATTCTAGGGTTTTGTGTTCTTGTGTATGCAGGAGACAATTCGAACTAGGAGCAAGATAACTGCAAAACCTCTTCTTGAAGGTTTAGATGAGAGTAGACGGAGGAGAAGAATCCGAACATCTAGAGAACTTTTCCCTCCTCCGGAAACTCTGTTGCAACCATTACCACAAGGTTCTGACCATAGCACAGAAAATATGGAGAACAATAATATCAGAAGAACTCTTGCTGATTACACCAATACAGCTGGACCTCAGCACTTTAACAGTATAGCTAGACCTAGAGTCAATGCAGCTAACATGGAGGTCAAACCAGCATTGATCCAACTAGTGAAGAGCAATCAATTCAATGGGTTATCTCAAGAAAGCCCATATGAGCACCTCACTACATTTAATGAGATCTGCAACACAGTGAAAATCAATGGGGTGCCAGATGAAGCGATCAAACTTAGCTTGTTTCCTTTCTCATTAGGAGGCAATGCTAAGCTTTGGTTAAATTCTTTTCCAGAAGGAAGTTTCACAGAGTGGGAAGTAGTGGTAACCAAGTTTCTAAATAAATACTTCCCACAATCAAAGGTGAACAAAGGCAAGCAAGAGATTTCTTCATTCAGGTAGGGCATGGAAGAATCACTGGGTCATGCATGGGATAGATACAAAAGCTTGCTACTAAAAACACCCACGCATGGATTCGATGAAGTGGAAGTAGTCCTTACCTTCCTTGGAGGTCTTGGTTCACAAACCAAGATGATGCTAGATGCCTCAGCAGGAGGAAACATTAAATGGAAAACTCTAGAGGAAGCAACAGAAATTATTGAAAATATGGCTACTAGTGATAATGAGCTCCACAGTGAAAGAGGAGCTCCTATGCAACAGAAAGGAGTTCTACAATTACAGACACATGATGCCTTGCTAGCACAAAATAAAATTCTAACTCAACAGTTGGAGACTCTTACTAAAACACTTGCACAATTGCCTAAAGAGTTGAAAACTGCTGCACAGGTACAATCTCAGTTGTGTGAATTATGTGGAGGCGACCATATCAATGGTCAATGTGCCTTTCCAGCAGAAATCGTGGAGGATGTGAATTACATGACCAATCAATACCATCAAGGGAACTACAATCAAGGGTGGAAACCACACCCAAGCATTGGTCAAGGGCAAAGTGGGCAAGCTGGTCAATTTAATAAGCAGCAGCAGCAACCCACCTTATGGCAGCAGATTTCTATGCTTAATGAAAGGTCCATGAGGATGGAAGACACTCTTAATAATTTCATACATAAAACTGAGTCTACCCAAAAGAGCACTGAAGCTGCTATCAAGAATTTGGAGATTCAGATGGGGCAAATCACCAAGCAGGTGGAAGAAAGGCCAAATAGAAATTTTGGGGCTAATACTGAGGTTAACCCCAGAGAAGAATGCAAGGTGGTAGAGAGTGCTAAAAATGAGATAGTTGATTTAGACAAAGGAGAAAAAGAAGAGAAAAGAGAAATAGAGAGCAAAAATACTTCTCCTTTTCCAATACATCAAGGGAAACAACTGGATTTCACAGAACTATTCAAGATGGTGGATAATGATACACCTTGGGAGCAGATTCTACAACAAATTACGGTTTACACTAAATCGGATGAAGACGTCTCTACAAAGAAAAGACGTAGAGATGATGAGGCAAAGAAGTGTAAAACTGTTAAAAGGGAGCCATTCCCTCCAAAAGCAACAGATCCAGGAGGCTTTTCTATCCCTTGTACCATAGGGAAGAAAAGGATTAAAAAAGCTCTTCTTGATTTAGGTTCAAGTGTTAACTTGATACCTTACTCTTTACTGGAGCAAATCGGCGATGTTAATATTAAACCTGTAAAGGTTAATTTAGTAATGGCCGATGGATCTTCAAAGGAACCATGTGGGATTGCAGAGGACATCATAGTTTGTGTTGGCAAACTCCAGTTCTTGGCAGACTTTGTGGTGATGAAGATGGAGACAGAAAAGATACCTATCATTCTTGGAAGACCGTTTATGAAAACGGCCAAAGCTATCATTGATGTAAACGAAGGTATAGTGGTGCTCCAGGACCGAGAGGAGAAAGTTGTTGTAGATGTCTTTAAAGATGAGACGCAAACACAGGAGGAAGAAGCTAGTTATAAAGCTGCATTTCAAGATGCACACATGACTAGGCGTAAAGATGAAAAGCCCAAGGTTACAGGTAACCATTGTTTGTTGTTTCAGGTGCATAAAGGAGAAAAGATTGGAAGAGGAGGACAAGTTCCTGATGACTGGAATAAAGGAAGACCCCAACTTGGTACACCTGTGAGAATCAAAAACAAGTTGTGGGTTGTGAAAGGCTATAAAGAGAAGGAGATGATAGAGATAAAGTCTCCACATTCTAGAAAAATCAAAGCAGTACACAAGAAACAACTGATGAGTTGGTAGGACAAGAACATCAACTATGAAGAAGGAATTTGAACTTTACTGGGTCAAGCTAATGACGTTAAAAGAGCGCTTGCTGGGAGGCAACCCAGTGGTTTAAAAACTTTTGATTTTGTTTTGTAACTTTTAATTTGTGGACATTATTTGTGTAAATACTTTGTTGGATATAGCATCTACTGAAGGATGCTAGGTGGTTAAGTATCTACTGAAGGATACTAAGTTTGTAACACCTACTGATGGGTGTTGGTGAGAAAATTTTGCACCTACTGATGGGTGTTGGTAAGATTGTAACACCTACTGATGGGTGTTGGTGGATTTTGGGTCAGGCTCGTGACGTTAAACAAGCGCTACCTGGGAGGCAACCCAATTGATTGAATGTTTCTGTTTGTTTCATTGTAGTAGTATAATAGGGTTGTGCATAAGTAACCTGAGGATTGAATTGCAGGGAACCAGTGAGGGGCATGTTTAGGAGGCACGTAGGTTAAGAAAAGAAGGAGAAGAGCACTTCACGAAAGTGTCGCTGAGCGGTACTATCGCAAAGTGGGCTTTAGTTTCCCCTTAGCAGGACCCGAGCCCATTAGGGTATTTTTATACCCTAAGCTGCGCATAAGCTTCTATTTTCAAGCTCTTCTCCGCACAAACACTCCCACATACCTTTTCCAAGGTTCTCCACATCTTTAACCTCTTCTCTTTTGAAAAATTTCTCTTCCACTCACTTTCTCACTAGTGTTTCATCTAAGTTTGGGGTTGGAAGAGAGCATCTTAGCTTGGAAGCATTCTCATTGCATCTAGTATCTCCACCCAAGTAAGTAAAAGCATTTTGTTCATTCTAGGGTTCTTGATTTTGAATGTGATTGTCAAAGCATGAATATTTAGGGGTTTTGATTTCTATGCATGATTTGATGATATAATTGATGTTTGAACCGATTAAACTGCATGATTTTGATCTGGAAAACTGAAAATTGCATTTTGGTGGAGTTAGGACAACTTAAAAAGAGGTTTTTCAAAACTCTGCAGAGTTACCGCTCAGGGGTAAATTGCCACTGAGCGGCACTCTGCCAGACCTGAAATTTGTGAAAATTTGTGTTCTGGAATGTGGCATTGGTGGTGCTGAGGGGTAATTCTGACCCTCAGCGGTGGTTTAGCTTCGAAAGGAGTTGTATTCTGTGTTTTACTAATGATTAACATCATGTTCTGTAGTTTTGTATCTGTGTTTGATTGTAGGAATGACATCTTCTTCAGGAAAAAGATTGAAAACCATGGCAACCAAGAGAAAGGAAAAGGAACCAGAACAGCCCCATTCTAGTAGGTTCCTCTCTCGGAAACATGAGAAGCACTTCAAGGTGGTGCAAGACAGGAGACTCCTTATGGAGAGAAAAGTTGGAATGATACCTAATTTTTCTCCTCAATTTGGAGAGCAATTGTTAGGGAATGACTGGGGAAAGCTAGCCACATATCCTGCACCTGCCAACATAGTTGTGGTAAAAGAATTCTACACCAATGCAAAGAAGATTGGTGATTATCCAGCTGAAAATTATTTGGGCTATGTCAGAGGCCATGCTATCAGGTATGATCCTGATTCTATTAATAACTTCCTGGATACTGTGTGGGCTGGTGAGCAGTGCCAGTTTGCTCTTTGCATGGAGGAAGGGGCTGATTTTGAGGATGTAGAGAGAGTACTATGTATACCTGGAGGACACTTCCAAAGGAATAGATCTGGTTCAGTGGTAAACATTAGGAGGACTGATCTTACTCCTCTTGCAAAGTATTGGATGGCATTTTCTCATGCCAACATTCAGCCATGTTCACATGTGTCAGATATTACTTTCAGCAGGGCACTCTTCATCTACTGTGCTATCAGGAACTTAAATGTTAATATTGGGCATGTGATAGCTGATGAGATTAGTGTGTGTGCCAATACATCAAATAACAAAGCACCCCTAGGACATCCCTCCTTAATCACTCACCTTTGCAAGATAGCTGGGGTGGACACTTCTGCTCCACCATTTGAAAGGCCAAGAAAAGCCATTGATGAGGCCTATTACAGACAGTACTATGGAGGTGAGGAGGCAGCTCAGCCAGTTCCACCACACCGTGCTCGCAGAGAGAGAGGGCAAGCATAGAGCCAGACATCTGCTGAAACACATGAAGCAGAACCGTTCCAGATGAGGGACATGTACATGTCTATTATAGGTGCTCAGTTACAGTCCATTCATAGAGGGCAGGTGGCTACTACTGAGATGATTGTGGGGATGTATGATACACCTCCAGCTCACAGGTGGACTATGGAGGAATTCCATAATGTGGTAGCTTGGCCAGAGGAGCCGGTGCAAGGAGGAGGAGCTGAAGCAACTGAAGCTTCAGTTAGAGAGATGGAAGAAGATGAAGCTGATGATGATGATGCATTTGAAGATGATGAAGATGAGGAAGAAGAGGAAGATACAGAGGACAGCTCAGATTGATGAGGAGCTGAGATAGCATTTACTGATGAATGCTATCATGAACTTATGCTTTTGTTGGTTTAAGTGTTCTGAACTTATTTGTTTTTGTTTTAGACTAGGGTTGATGTACTCTATTGGAAACCTGGTTTGTTATGATGGTTTGCTATTGACTATGATTGTGTGATAAATAATGCTTGATGATGATTATTGATTGATTGATGTTGAGATAGATGTGCACATTAAATGCTTATACAGGTGATTCACAAGCTTTGTGAACAAATGCAGGATATTATGATTGTGATTGTTAGATTAAGCAGGATGTGTATGTCAAATGTGAATAAGCCTATTTGTGAGGTTTTGAGCTCCAGAGTTTTTATTGATTGAATGCTATTACTTTGAAAGCATGAATGATTTTGCCCAGGTTTTCTATGATTGAATCAATTGCTTGTTTTGCATCATATGATTAAGGCTGTTTGTTGGAACCCTTTTTATTGGCCAAATTCATGAAGTTAGCCCACTAAAAGAGAACACTTTGTGTTCTATCCTTTGAACCCTTAGCCTTGAACATAAATTGAAAACCCTTGTTGAAAAGCTTTACCTTGAGTTAAGTAGAAAATCTTTTGTGGTATTGTTAAATGTTCAAGTTTGGGGTTGTTGGGAAAGCATGAAAAAGAAAAGGGAAAAGCATTGAGCTAAAAGTTAAGAATAAGAATGTGAAAAGAAAAGAAAAAGCAAAGCTCAATGTAAAGACAAGTTGGGAAAAATAAGAATAATTGTGTTATTATGATTCTCTTAACTCAAGGATTTTGTGATCCAGAAAAACCAATTTTCTTGTTAGCCCAACCACGTTATAAGCCATTGAAAAGTCCTTGTGATGATGCATGCTTGTAAATGTTTTGATTGTGGTTAAATGAAAGGCAAAGTTGATTCATGTGACATTGTGGTAGTGGAGTGAATGAGTGATTACCTCTTATACACTTGTGTGTGAGTGAAACACTTTACCTGGTGAGGAAGTATTCCATGAGCACATGAACATCCATGCTTAATTGATTGATCATTCATGAAAAATAGCATTTGTTTGATATTAACTGACTTTGTGAACACTAAAGCATGTGCACATCTTGATTGAAATCTTGGTCAAAAGTTTGATTGAAGTCTTTGCTTATCTTGAAAAGAAATTTTTGAATGAGTGAACCATCATATGAATTGGTAGAAGATTGAGTTACATCTTGTTTGCTTGAGGACAAGCAAAGTTCTAAGTTTGGGGTTGTGATAACAGTTGAAAAACTGTTATTTTCATGATTGAAATTGATACTAAAAGCAACCTTTAACACTTAGAAACTAGCTTGAAATCATGCTTTTATTCATATTTTCATAAATAAGAGAGCTGGACAGGTTTATGCTTGATTTCAGTGTTTTTGTGCAGGTTTTAAGGTGAATTTGGTGAAAGAAGTGAAGAAGGGGAGAGATGAAATCAGAAAAGACATCAAAAAGTGCAAAAGGAGAAGCCGCAACTGCCGCTCAGCGGCAGTTTACCACTGAGCGGCACTCAGAAGCTCACGGGGGATCCGCTGAGGGGAAGAAACCAACTCACGCACTTACCGCTGAGCGGTACTTTACCACTGAGCGGCACACTTATGGGCTTGGGCCTAAATTTTCTGTAATTTTAGAATAGTATATAAGCTTTAGGACGTCCTAGGGTTTGTATCTTTGGCAGAAACGAAGCAAACACTCTCTCTTCCACCCCTTTGAAGGAGGATCTTGGATGCTCAGGCTACCTCTTCACCTTTCTAGGGTTTTATCTTTCATTCTTTCATTATTATTCATCTAGTTTCACCATGAATATGGTGAACTAAACCTTGTATTGTTGTTGGGGAATCAATGTAGTCTTGTGAAACTCTCATATATGGAATTAGTGTTTAAACATCTTATTTGAGATACATGCTTTCTTTCATCATTAGTTAGGGTTTTTCCTCTTTTCTCAATGCTTGGTTTGTTTAACTCATTCAATGCATGATTATTGATTTTGTCGATACGGGAACGTACCGGGAAGTCTAGATCCGGGGAATTTCTCCCAATAGTATATTGGTTGTCGTTAAGCTCCTGCACTAAAAGAACTAATTATTAGGAATGCTAGGAATCGTATGAACTCGTAATTAGGAATAAGCCTTCTTGTAAGGTAATTTAGAGAGTGGCATTAACAATGATGAAAAGAATGTTGAATTCCTAAAGTATATGAGAGTGGATAAGATGAAATTGATAACCCCAACAACATACTAATCCATATATTCCATTAAAGTGTTTGTATTTTGTTTTAGCCATTGATCACATTCATGCATACATGTTTATTTTCTGTTTTGCATATTAAACTTCACTTATTTCGTTCTTAAGTCTTAAATAATCAACGAATCACATAACTAAACTAGGCCGTGAGTCCTTTGGGAGAACGATACTTGGTCTTACCAAGTTTATTACTTGAAACGATTCGGTCACACTTGCCGATTGTTAAACAAGTTTGTGGCGCCGTTTTTCGGTGTTCATAAATTTGTCATCACTTTGCCCCATCTTCCAAAAGAATTCTATGCATGCATGTGGATGGGCTAATACGAGGTATGTCAGCCAAACTCCAACCAATGGCCTTCTTGTGCTTCCTCAGCACACCAAGCAACTTCTCCTCTGGAACAGAATCAAGGGAGGTAGAAATGATCACCAGTTTCTTCTCATCATCAGCCAAGTACACGTACTTGAGGTTATCTGGGAGCTGTTTCAGCTCAAGAGTGGGTGCCTGCAAGTCAGATTCAGGTGTACTTCCTGCAACATGGTTAATGCATTCTGACTCTAAAGAGTGTACAGGTAAAGGCAGAGCACTCATCTCATCACAATCCAAATCAATGTCCATCACAGATATGTCAACAACATCATCAATATCATGCATAACATCAATTTCCTGGACATCACAATCCTCATCAAAATCCACAACATTATCAACATCATTCTCAAATCCTGATTCGAATCCAGATTCAATGCATGAATGCAAAGAAGATAGAAAAGAATGCTTCTTCTCATGCACAGAATGAAAGTCGTCAACAACAAATTCATCAATAATGTCATCCAATGCATCGATCCTAAACAGAGAATGGTCCTCAGATGGAAATTTTATTGCATCAAGGATATTAAAATGAACAACAATATCAGCAAATTCCATAGACAAAGTTCCAGCATACACATCAATCTTAGTTCGGGCAATTTTCAAGAATGGCCTGCCTAAGATAATGGGAGCGGATCCATGAGAGAATCCCTCCTCCATTTCCAAAACATAAAAGTCAACAGGAAAAATCAATTCACCAACCCTAACCAAGACATCCAATATGAAACTTGTTGGGTGGGTAATACTCCTATTGGCCAACTGAATGACCACACCCGTGGTTTACAAAGGACCAAGAGACAAAGATGCATATATAGACAAAGGCATGACATTAACAGAAGCACCCAAATCAAGCATGGCATTCTCAAATTTATTGTTTCCAATCACACAAGGAATGTAAAATATACCTGGGTCCTTGCACTTTTCAGGAATGTGCGGGACCGACTTACCAATAAGCGCAGATACATTCCTTCCCATGCTAATCCTCTCATTGCCCTTCATCTTCCTCTTGTGTGTGCACAGCTCCTTCAAGAATTTGGCATACTTCGGTACTTCCTCTTGTGTGTGCACAGCTAAACTGTTGGGAGTTGGAGGCCATCTTCTCAATCAATTGCTTGGCCTCAGCAGGTGTGGTGTCTCCAAGAGCTCCACCACTGGCAGCATCAATCATACCCCGATCCATGTTGTTCAAACCCTCATAGAAATACTAGATAAGGAGTTGTTCAAGTATCTGATGGTGGGGACAGCTAGCACAAAGTGTCTTGAATCTCTCCCAATACTCATACAAGCTCTCTCCACCAAGCTGCCTAATCCCAGTTATGTCTTTTCTGATAGCTGTGGTCCGGGATGCTGGGAAAATTTTCTCCAAGAACAACCTCTTCAGATCATCCCAGCTAGTGACGGATCTAGGCGCCAAACCATACAACCAATCCTTAGCAACACTTTCCAATGAATGAGGGAATGCCTTCAAGAAGATGTGCTCTTCAGGAACATCATGCGGTTTCATAGTGGAACAGACAATGTGGATCAGTCCAGTCTTGAGAACAAATGGAACGTCCTCATCAGGATATTGGATGCACAAGCTTTCAATATCAAAATCAGGTGCACCCATCTCCCTGAAAGTCCTCTCACGAGGTGGAGGTTGTGCCATATTGTTCTCAGTGTGAAAAACAACAGAATCAGAATCAGAATCAAGTGCAGATGCAACAAATGCAGTAGAGGCAGTATGCACAAAGTACTCAGCAGTGGGATGCACAGTATCTAATGGAACAGACTCAAAAACAAACTCTAAAGACAAATTCCTAGAATGCCTAATTAACCTATGAAACGTCCTATCAATCTCAGGATCAAAGGGTGGTATGAATCCAGGATTTCCTCTAGTCATGCACTAAATCACAACACCCTGTAATGATGAAACTATAGCACAAAAATTTCAAACCACAAAAATCAACACAAGATAGCAAAACGACACTATCACAAACACAACACAACACAAATCACACAACACAGACACAAGACTCAAAACTGAACCGTTGGTCCCCGGCAACGGCGCCATTTTGTTGAGAGGGTCGCACCTCACACAAAATTTGTTTGCAAAATTAATGTAGTATAAACTAGGAAGTGACTCCTAGGTCGTCTCTCAAGGACCAAATTGTAGTTCAGGTAATAGGTCGAAAACTTTGTGGGGAGGTTTTTGTGAAGATTTTGTGAATGCAAGTGAACTAAATTAAAACACAAACATAAACACGGATGGGAACACAGGATTAAAACAGTTGGTCACTTAAGCTAACATCGTAACTAAAATATCACAACCAAGAAAAATAGAGAACATTAAAATGAAAAGTGCTTTAACCCATTTAAAATGCAACATTGAGCTAAACAATTAAATGCACACCGAGAATGAAGACACCAATTTAAAATGTTGAATGCACCGCTCCAAATTAAATCACCTTATACACCTCTCTATAAGAAAACATTCATCTTCCCTTTTGTGAAAGTAAATACCCGCATCTCTCTCCAAGCCGAAATGAATAAGTGGATTTCTAAAAAGCCAAAAACTAATTCTTCTTAGTGGACGTAAGAACACATATATTCCTCATTTACCGTGCACAATACAGCTAATCCCATCTAATCAAATTGCTTTCCAGCCGTGACACCCCTTCTTCTACCTAATCTACCTTTCATTCCAAAAAAAAATCAAAAGCAAAGCTACTTTTCCTCTAAGCCGTAACGTCCCTGCACCCACTTCTCCAAACAATTAATTAATCTTCTTCTTCCAACATTAACCATCGTACATGTATACCTAACCCCGTCTAATAAGCTCTTCATTTTATTATCCATCACTTCACAAGAAATAAAGAAAAGAACTTCAAAGTGAAATTGAGGAGCTCTACTCCAACGTACGTAACAGCGTGATCTCCTCTTCCAACTGAATGAATTAACTTACATCTTTTCTCCAGCAAAGGTCAATCACCGGATGAATCACCAAATGGTTACAAAATTTTCTCCTCTACATGAAACACGTTCCAGCCTGCTCCTTGCACTTCTCGGCTGATTCCAGCTCCGTTGAGATTTGTTTTGGATGAAAGAAACCGTGCACACACACATTCACGCTGCTTTAAGGTTGTGACACTTGTGTGCTGCTCATGGACGTGGCAATGATGACCAAGACCTCCTCAAGCTTCATCAATCAAACATGAAATTAAATGCCCAACGTAATCAGCCCCCCCTTTCCGTGTGCTTCCTTCTTTTTCATTTAATAAAATTGCTCAAAGAAAAACCAAAGTCACGGCTGGACAAATCCCTTTTACTAAATGAAATAACTTCTTATTGTGCTCTACCATTCTCTCGTTCAGCACCGCTTCATTCTCAAAATAAAGGGGTCATGAGTAAATTAACAAAGAGGAGTAAAAATCAGCTCTTCATTCATCATCCCAAAAACAGCGTTCCAGTCAAGAAACATGAAAATGAGGCGGAATAAAATAAAGAAAAGATTCAATGCCAAAACAATGTTGGCCGTGACAGCGTTGGGGTCAAGAGGACAAAAGAGTACTCAATGCAAAAGTGTTGTATCCCCCTCCATTCAATGAGAAAACAGCGTAAAAACTCTCCAAACTCTCAAAAACGTTCAAAAACCAAACCCCCCCAAAACCAGTGGCAAGTGGCGGCTGTAGCCCTTGGATGTGTGTCCTCTCTTTAATAGGGGTGGGGTCCACACAATAAAACCCTAGGGTCCAAGTCACTAACCTCTAATTTTGGGTCTAATCTAGTTTACCAAAAATTGACCCAAAATGTAAGAGTTGATTCAAAAATTCTAAACTACTGAATTACAATTTAATTAATTCAAAAATGTTTGTGTGGAGAGTCTTGAATTTAATTACATTCTTCCTGATGTCCCAAAATGTATCTCCAAAATTCTTCCTGTAATAAAAAAAATGCACTTAATCAACTCAGAAAACCCAAATTAGCACAATTACAAATTTTCAACCAAATTAAGCAGAATTCGAAAAACGGGGAAATAACAAACAATTAAACACAATTCCCTAGTTTATTTAAGTGCAATAAACTAAATATAATTCAAGAAATAACGACTCATCACCTGCCCGAATGAGACTTTCCATTTCGTTTTTCAGCGTGATGCATTCTTCTGTAGTATGTCCATGATTCTGATGGAAATGATAGCTCTTCCTTTCATCTGTGTTTCTTGGAGATTGCTTTGTTTGGAGTGTGAGAAGTTCAGCGTTTAGAGCTTCTTCAAGAACTTTTGCCCTAGGTGCGTTGAGGGTTGTATAATGATGAAACTTAAATGTTCGGGGAAACTCCCCGGTTTTACCATTAATGCCGAACGATCGCTTACCGTCCTTTCTACCTCCACTTGCCTCAGTTTCTTGTTGTCGCTTTCTTTGTGAGATTCGCATATCCTCCATGCGGATGAATTCAACTATTCGTTCCTGGAGCCCCTCGATTTTGGCGGTCGTGCATACAATTTTTCAGCAAAATACCCTGGTCTTAGACATGAAGGCAAATTGGTGATGATAACGTGGCTGGATATTGATCATACATTTGTTAAAATACTAAAAAGCGAAGAAATAATGCATGAGAGGGGTCAAATTTTTTTTTCTAATAATGTTAATCATAATATTTTTTGATATCATAATCATGTATACAAATATAACTAATTATAATGGTTAAATTATTCAAAATAAATTATTTCAATGCGGCCAATAAGAGTTCGTTTGATCTTTGATCGTCATCAACATTTTAAATTCAAATTTTTTATAAACGCTTATGTGGTAGTCGTGATCAGTCCGTTTTAAATATACATATCCATCTCTTTCATGTCCTAGCCCGTCCATCTCGAATTTTTTAAATTTTTTCTGGAGGTTCATTAGACAAAGATGGAAACACCACAATATAGGGATAAATGTTTAAGGCAACCTAAGAAACCCTAAAAGAAATATTTGCCACAAAGATGTTAATCTTTGATAAGAATTAGAGTTGTAAACCAAGAACCAAAACAATCATCTCTCAACGTTGCAAATGCATATTTATGACTTCTGTCTACATATGTATTTGGTGTCCCTATATATAAGTATAGGTATAAATGTTTAAGGCACCTAAGAAACCCTAAAAGAAAGATTGCCACAAAGATGTTAATCTTTAATAAGAAAATACAATTTATTTTATTTCCTATACTAATTAATAATCATGAGATAGTCCTCTATCCTACCTTCTGCTCGGGTCAGCCCATCCCGACCTTCAACTTATGTTAGTTTTTTTTGAACCTTTGGTCTTAGTCTCTGAACATTCATTTTGGGTCAACCAGTCTCCACCGTCAAACCTAATCTGCCTTAATCTTCGATCCAACCCATTGTGCTTAATTTTTGTTCTACAACTGTATAACTATTCCCCATACACACGGTCTCTTCTCGATATTTGACCTGGAATGATGAATCTCTGTTGTTAACTTGTGTAAATATTTTTCGACAATTATACTTTGACAACTTTTTGACAATTTTTTTTCTAATTGACCTATCTTCATTTTTGTCCACAATATTCTATCTTAACACCTTTAGTTTATCAGTCAACTTAATTTTTTCTCAAACTTAAGGTATTATAATTTAAAAAACATTCAAAGTCTTTTAGTATAATAATACCTATCTTTAGACTAAAACATTAATTTCAAATTACTCTAAATAATATAATAATTTTTATTACGATTTTAATTATTGTGATCTATAACTAAATTGAATTCTCATAAAATATTATTATTATTTTCTATATGAAATTAATTTAATATTTTAAACAAATACAATTTTATTCTCTTTAAATTTCACCGACAAAAGGACAGAAAAAGGGCGGGAGGCTGAAGAAGAAAACCTCGAATATTGGTAACGTTGCATTTCTAATGGGGGAGGTTATCTTAAAATGTAAATATTATATAATGGGAATGGGAGCTTATGATCAGTTTTATAAAGGAAAATGAAAAATAGGATGGCGGGAGGATGAAAAAGAAAACGTCGAATATCCCTAAAATGTGACGTCTTTTTCTAACTCTTTGTCTACTAGCTGACAATTAGTACGTCGATGCCCTCTATAATTCGACGTCTCCTTTGTATTTTTTAAGCAGAGAAGTTATGAAGTTAAGAAGTCGATATTGTGAAAGATGTTCCTAGAATTCTATTCAGAAATGGCTTCTCCATCATCATCATCAAGAGGAAAAGAGAAGGTTGCCCGGGTTACAAGAAACGCAAGCCCATCTGGATGGATAAGTGATCGAGACATGCGAGCAAAGTTTTTATACTGGACAAATATAAAAAAAATAGTTCCTCACAAGTATCTAGACCTGCAATTGTTCAAGGACGAAGGGTTCCTTTTTCAAGAATGGATTGCATATCAAGGGCTTACTGATTTTGAGCAGATGAAAGGACATTGCTATCCAGATTTTGTTGAGGTTTTCTACACAAACCTGAGGGTTGTAAATGGGGTCATTCACTCAAGGGTCAAAGGCGTTAACATTACTATTGACGATAATGTTTTGTCACATATTGTTGGACTAAAAGCTGAAGGTTTGGATTCTCATATCCGTGATTCTAAGTCAAACAGATGGCTAACAAAGAGAGCTATATATGTAAACTGCTTAAGATATCAACGAAGGTACACGGTGGATAAGCAGTACCTACATGATGGCTTAAACAAGGAGGAAAAACTGATTGCTTATGTCCTGACTTGGCTACTGCTGCCTAGAAGATTTGTCGAGGACAAAATGTCAACAAAAGATGTATTTCTGTTGAATGCTATCAAGACTAGAATCCCAACCAATTGGGTTGCGGTACTAAAAGGTCGTATGATCGCTGCAGGTCATAATTATGCACACAAATTGCCATATGGAGTATTCATCAGCCAAGTGCTGATACTTCAAGGAGTAGATGTATCTCAAGTACACAGACTTATGTGCAACAAGTCACAAAAAATTGGTATACTAAGTCTGTTTTCTATTAGGCTAGAAAGGACTGTGAATGTATGGTTCTTCAAAGATGAGCTAACTGTTGGAAGTACACCTACTCTTGCTGCAGATCATACTACCTTCATTCCAGAAACTGATTTTGAGAAATATGTTGTTTATTAATTTAGGAAGAAGTCTGAAAGGGTTGAGAGAGTTGAAGATACTCTTTTCAAATGGGAGAAGAAGGGAAACAAGAATGACATTGGCTTTGAAATTGAAGATTCTGATGATGAGTCAACTGATGAAGATTGAATGGAATCTTCTTCGTAAGAATAGGGACTACTTTTCTATGTGGATTTATTTTTTATATTTTGTAATCATGGCATTAAGTCACCTCTGGTTTTATGTACTGCTTCAGTTTTATTTTGAAAGGAAATGAAGATTTGTTTCAGTAAACGATATGTGAATTGTGAATGTTAATTGCATTGTTATGTGGACTAACCCTCAATCTAGTTGAAAAAGGAAGATTATGCTGTTCTAATATTGATCAAAAACTGATCACTAGTTTAAAAGTGCAAATTTCAGTACACTGCTAACTTGAATTGATTAAGGAAGAAGTAAAAAGAAAAAAATTTCATGTCTGATTTTAAAGAAAAAAGTACAAAACGTCGAAGCCCCACAAAATACGACGTTCTATTAAGCACACAACTAATGCTCCCAAGTACTTCAATTCCCTTCACGTCCCAGCCCGGCAGCCTACGACGTTCTATGGGAGGGCAGAAAAGAAAAAAAGATCCGAAAGTATGGTACTTTTAGACGGAAGAACAAAACGTAAAATTCCAACAGAACTCGACGTTCTATTAATGCTCTCGTGTTCAAAAGAAAAAACTAAAAAGAAATAAAAAGGTACAAACTTGTGGCTTCCAATACTACGTCCAAGCCCTTTCAAATTTGACGTAACCTTTGTAATTTTTAAGAAAATATTAATAAAAATGGCACGCTGTTTCAAGAGAAAACGTCGAATGGTTTGGGACTTCGACGTTGTTTTTAAACATAACGTTAAAGTTCTTTATTGAATGTAAAAACAAAACACAGTCTCACTGTTTGTTCGCGGTTCCATTTCTGCTTGAACTTTCTTCTTAGTGTACGACTGCGATAAAGAAAGAAGGTTATTTTTAAGTCGTTTCTATCTTTATAATGTCATTTGGTTCTCATTCGTAAGGTTTACCGATTGTTTTCTGTTTATCTTTAGGCTGTTTTTCATACGGGATCAGCGAACTTCGTCATCTTCTTCAGTGACACCATTTGAAGTATGTTTTTTTTCTTAAAATACTCTTACGTATGATGTATGTGCTCGTGTTGGTGTTGTTTTGTCGATTCTGGACGTATGATATCTACATGTATAACGATACTATTTTAGTTTTTTTTCCTTTAACGTATGATATTTGTGTTCGTTCGTTGTCAGCAAACTTCGTCATCTTCTCTAATGACACCATTTCAAGTTTGTTTTTTTTCCTTCAATATCTCTTACCTATGATATATGTGTTCGTGCTTGTCGATTCTGGACATATGATATATGTATAACGATAGATATTTGTGTTCGTGTACATATACTATGATACTTAATTTTTTTCCTTCAACGTAGGTATTTATTTTTGTTTCTCTACGTAAGTTAGTTTTTTTTTTCTATGGATTCTTTTCGTTCAGTGTAGTAGTATGGATCAAAGCTGGATTCATCAGCGTCGTATTAGTGAAGAGTATGAGCGAGGGGTTTCTAAGTTCATACAATATGTTAAAGAACACGCAAAACCAGTGAACCGGGCATATTTTTGCCCTTGTGTTCGTTGTCTCAATCAAGTATATTAAGACTTGGACAACATTCGTGATCATCTGTTCATCTATGGAATAATGAGAAGTTATACAGTTTGGACTTGGCATGGGGAAGTATTATAAAAGCCAACAACTTTAAGAGGTTAGGATTGTGTCGACGAATGGATGAGTGATCATTTAGACGAAATGGTACATGACGTTGGCGAAGAAAATTTTGGAAGAGCTCATTTATACGATAGTCTTAAGAATAATTTGGAGCAAGAGTTGTATCCAGGATGCATCAATTTTACAAGGTTATCGGCTAGTTTGAAATTGTTTTGTTTGAAAGCAAGAAACGAATGGACTGATAAAAGTTTCACGGAATTGTTGAAGTTGCTGAAGGAGATGATACCAGAAAATATCCGTAATTACGACGCAAAGAAAATTCTATGTCCAATGGTTTTGGAATACCAAAAGATACATGCATGTCCCAATGACTATGTATTGTATAGAGATCAGTATGCTTCAATGAAGGTGTTTCCGATGGTTTGTCACGATTTAAGAAGAAACTTGATGGAAATAACGATGAACACAATGAAGGTCCACCGGCTAAGGTCATGTGGTATTTACCTATAGTACCTAGGTTGAAACAACTGTTTTCTATTAAAGAAGATGTGAAGAATCTTATGTGGCACGTTGATGGAAGAAAATGTGATAATCTTCTTTGACACCCAGCTGATTCCCCACAATGGAAGAACATTGATGGCGCATTTGTCGAATTTAGTGCAGAGCCGAGAAACTTAAGACTTGCACTTTCTACCGATGGTATGAATCCTTATGGCAACTTGAGTAGCAAACATAGTTCATGGCCAGTTATTTTGATGATTTACAATCTATCTCATATGTTATGAATGAAGATAAAATACATGATGTTGTCTATGATAATATCGGGTCCTAGACAACCTGGAAATGACATTGATGTTTATCTAAAATCGTTAATTGATGATTTAAAAATGTTGTGGGAAGAGGGCGTCGAGGTCTTCGATTCATATTCAGAAGAAAACTTTCGTTTGCGTGCAATGTTGTTTTGCACAATAAATGATTTTCCAACATATGGGAACTTGAGTGGTTACAGTGTTAAAGGTCATTTGCATGTTCGATTTACGAAGAAAATACTAGTTATCTTCAATTAAAGCATGGGCAGAAAACTATGTACACAAGACAACGAAGATTCCTTCCTTGAAATCTCCCTTACCGTAGATTGAAAAAAGCATTTAATGGAAGTCCTGAGGATGATGTAGTGTGTAGACCACGTAACGGGGAAGAAGTATACGACCAGGTGAGGAACATTGATGTTGTCTTCGGATAACATAAAAAGAAGACCATTGAGAAAAATATTTGGAAAAAGCGATCAATATTCTTTAATCTTCCATATTGGTGTAAACTTGATGTGCGACACTGCATAGACGTGCCAAAGCGCGATGCGGCAGTGGTTGTTTTCTTGTTTTTTGGCTGTTTGGGTTTTGTGCAGGTGGTGCTGAGGGGTCTTTGTTTTGCCTCAGGCTAAATGAAAAGAGTTTGTTGATTTTTAAGGACTAATGCTTGATGATTTCTATGTCTGTTTTATGAACCTCTATGTGCAGGAATGGCCTCCTCATCAAGAAAAAGGATGAAAACTCTTGGTAGCAAAGACAAAGGCACCAAGAGGAAGGAAAAGGAACAATTCTACTCTAATAAGTTTATAACTACAACTCATGAAAGATACTTCCCAACTGTGGAAGGAAGGAGACTACTGATGGAGAGGAAGGTGACCAATATACCATCCTTGGCTCCTCAATTTGAAAGGGAGCTAAACAACAGAGACTGGGGACAAACATGGCAACCTACCCTATTCCCGCCAACATTGCCATTGTCAAGGAATTCTATACAAATGCAAAAGCATTGGGGGAAGAGCAAGAGACGTACTTTAGCTACATAAGAGGTAAAAAGGTTGCTTTTGATCCTGACACCATTAACAGTTTTCTAGGCACAGACTTTGAGGGGAAGCAATGCCAGTATGCAATGTCCATGATGGAAAGAGTGGACTATGATGATGTGGAGCGGACTTTATGTGTGCCCCGATGGCACTTTCAGAGCAACAGGACTGGTGCACCCATCCACATCATAAGACCCCATCTGACGCCTTTAGCAAAGTACTAGATGGCTTTCACTCATGCCAACATCCAGCCATGTTCCCATGTGTCAGACATCACTATCTAGAGGGCCATCTTCCTTTACTGTGTTCTCAGGGGCCTCAGCATCAACATTGGGCAGGGTATAGCTGATGAAATCCAAAGTTGTGCCTGTGGTGCAACCAACAAGGCACCCTTGGGACACCCCTCCTTGATCACCCATCTTTGTGAGATTTTAGATGTTGATGTGTTCAGACCACCATTGGAGCATCCAATAAAGGAGTTGGATGTAGCCTACTTCACACATTATTGTGTAGTAAATGAGCCAGGCCGACCAGTACCACCATCATAGCAGCCGAGGGCACACAATGAAATAGGCTAATTCCACTGCTTTTCCAAAATGGATTCATCATCAGTTATTCACAATTCATTGTTCAATTGATTATTGTTCAAGTTTCAAATTAATTAAAGTACATTCTTAATTAATTTGAGGGTGATCATGCAATTAATCAAAGTAAATTCTCAATCACATGCAAAACCTTTCTAGATTGTTCACAATAAATTCAACCAAAGTACATTCTCAATCAAATTCTATTGTGTTTAATCATGTCTATTCTTAAATCTCCTAACCAAGTTAAAAGCTAATCAATCAAAGTACATTCTCAATTGATTATAATTGAAATTATTACTACCAACCAAAGTACATTCTCAATTGATAGTAAAAACCATTTAATCATATGAAAGTTCCTAAATTAAATCAAAGTAGATTCTCAATTAAACCTAGAAACCCTAGAAATCATATAATCAGTATGCATGTAGATTCAAACACATTATGATGCCAAAAATCTTTGCTTTTAAGTTGATAAAGAGACGAAAGACATAGAGAGAGAACAACTTAAATCAATAATCAAAATAAACAATTGCATTAAGTCAATCTAACCTCAGAATCTATAATGAAATTACAGCATAATAGCCCTAGATGCTTAGCTCTCCATGAATGGAGTTGATTACAAGATGAAAGAAAAGTGAGAGAAGTGATGAATGAATGAATGAAGTGAAGTCCCTCTTTTACCTCCCTTGGGTCTCTTTATATAGGACTTGATTGGGCTTGGACTTTGAATATTCAATTGACAAAATCTTTTATCTTATATCTTCCAAATAACTAAAAGATTTAGATAATTATAACATTATTTGGAAGATATTTTCTGTTGATATTCTCAAATTAAATTAATTCAACAACTGAATTTTATCTTTTAGCTTTTCTGACTTTCTAAAATTGCACAAATATCTTGAAATTTCCCTTATCTACACATTAGCCCCTTCTGAATTTCCCAAAATTGCACCAGAACTCCTTAGTTGACTAGAACCAATCTATTTGACCCGTTTCTCGCAGCCAATTGAGGACTGCCACGTGGAATTCCCCCTTTCTCGCAAATTAGGGTTCAGATTGGGGAAAGGCTTGCCCCTGCGCCGCGCTACTGTTGGAGAAGAAGCTCTTCTCCTTTTTCGGTGCGCGATGAGGATGAACTCACGAGGATGAGGTGCGTCACGATCCTGGATTTGTGTTTCTTTGTAGGTCTGATTTTGATGCAAGTTTTGATGCGGTGCTGGAGGTGGTGCGAAGAAGATGATGGTGGCCGTGGAGGTTGCACGGCAACGGCGGTGGAAGAAGGTGATGAACGAAGAAGATGGTGGCTAGTGGCGATCGTACTTCAGAGCGGAAGAGGTGGATGGTGCGCCGGATCTCGCAAGGAAGATGGTGATTGGTCGTGGAAGATGGTTACCGGCGAGGCGCGATTCACGCGACGCAGTGGAGGTGAGCAGCGACGCGACGACGTGAAGAACTCTTGTCTGGTCTCGCGATGGTGGCGGCTTCACGGCGACATAGATGTTTTGCTGTTGGCGGCGAGACTGGTTGGTCAGATCTGTGAAGATGATGACGCCAGGGTTTCTACGGCAGTGGCTTGCGATTGTTGTGCAACATCGCGATTTTGCAAGGAAGAAGGGGGAGTGACGTCGTTGTGCTGCGCGAGAAACGACAACATTGACGGTGGAGGCTGTGCGACGATGATTGTGCGTGGCGACGCTGGCGATGAGGGTGGATGCGCGATGGTGACCAGCGGCGGTGACACGACAGTGGTGGGTAGGGTTAGGTTAGGATGATGAAATTAGGGTTTCTGTTTGGATGGAAGATCATGATGTGTCAAAAGATGATAGGTCAATTTGGTGTGTAAAGGATTAATGACGTGGCAGATTCTAGATGGTCAGATATTTGTGTGAGGATTTGGACACGTGGCAGAATCCTAGGGAGGTGTAGGAGAATCTTAAGCACAATTATCCCATCCAAAATTTGAATTTTAAAGCATAAATGTGGGCACAAATATGCACTCATCACACCCTCACACTTATCCTTTTGCACTCCTGGGCAGAATTGATTAATTCCAAGACTTTGTTCTAAGTCATTTTATTCGATATTTGCATTTGGATCAAAAGAATGAGCAGCACCGGACATAGATCAATCATTTAGGCATTACTTTGTCATGGACATGCAATTGAAATCACTCTATTCTTCACACATGAGTTAACCTTTTTGAATTCCCAAGGAAATCAAATATGAAAGACAACACTTAAGTCAAAATGTATGCATTTCTCCACAACTCTCTCAAGTGTTTTTGGCTTGTATTTACACTCAAAATACACATGAAAGTAGACACCCTTGATATTTAGCAAGACTCTAACATTTACACACTTCAGAAAACATGTAATTATTGATCATGAGGGCTTTTTAAGGTTTTATTGAGGCCAAGGCAAAGGTAGGGAATTTTCTTGGAATTTTTGAGCTTTTGAATCTGATATAGAAAGAGTAATGATACTTCAAAAACATATATATTTCTTGCTCTTTTAAGGAAGATTTACTTTACTTTCTTTTTCTTTTTAAAACTCGAACTTTTCATCTTCCTTTTTGCTTTTTTTATTTTATTTTATTTTGTGGGTGAGGTACTCACCCACACACTTATTCATCACTTTACTTCTAACAGAATCCATTACTCCTTCTTCTTTCCTAAGGTAAGGAGCATATGACTTTTCTTCTTTTCTCATTTAACAATGACTAGAAACAAGAAAAATAGGCTTAAGGCTCAAAGGGGGTTCCAATGGATTAATGTTAGGACAAGTTTATTTGGCCAAGTAGCTAAAACAAGAAATGCCTCAATCATATCAAATCATGCATATTCACCTCAGTTGCACAACACATAATCAAGCTAACTATTAGAGTATCAACAAAACATGGGCAAATCACTCAAGAAAAATAGGTATGTGATGACAAATTTATGAACACCGAAAAACGACGCCAAAAACTTGTTTAACCCTCGGCAAGTGTGACCGAATCGTATCAAGTAACAAACTCGGTAAGACCAAGTATCGTTCTCCCAAAGGACTCACGACCTAGTTAGTTATATGATTTCTTGATTATTTAAGACTTGTGAACAAATTGTTGTAAGTTTCAAATGCAAAAGACAAAAAGTAAACATGTATGCATGTGATGATCAATGGGAAAGAAGAACACAAACACTGAATGAATTGTATGGATGAGTATGTTGTTGGGGTAATCAATTTCATCTTATCCACTCTCATATATTTTAGGAATTCATCATTCTTTTCATCAATGTTAATGCCACTCTCTAAATCACCTTGCGAAGAAAGCTTATCCTTAATTACGAGTTCATACAATTCCTAGCATCCCTAATAATTAATTCTGAAGCACAGAAGCTTAAAGACAACCAACCTTCATATCCCTATGTCTAGGCAATATGCTATTGGGAGAATTTCCCCGGATCTAGATTTCCCCGTATGTGTCCATATCGACAAAATCAATAATCATGACATCGAATAAGTTAAACAATGCATGCTTTGAGCAAAGAGGAAAAACCCTAACTATTAATGAAAGAAAGCATGTATCTCAAATAAGATGTTTAAACACAAATTCCATATATGAGAGCTTCAAAAGATTACATTGATTCCCCAACAACAAGAAAAGTTTAGTTCACCATATTCATGGTGAAACTATAAGAAATACAATGAAAGAATGGAAGAGATAGAAAAACCGTAGAAAGAGAAGAGGGGAGTCGTCACCATCTCCCAATCTACCCCCAAGGGGTGAAAAGTGAGTGTTTGCTTCGTAACTCTGCCAAAGATACAAACCCTAGGAAGTCCTAAAGCTTATATATTATTCGAAATATTACAGAAAAGTGGGCCTAAGCCTAAAATAATGGCGCTCAGCGGTAAACTACCGCTCAGCGGTAAGTGCGTGTGTTGAATTCTTCCCCTCAGCTGCACTTTCACCCCTCAGCGGAGCCAACGAGTGTTCATCAGTGCCGCTCAGCGGTAAACTGGCGTTGAGCGGTACTTGCGACTTCTCTTCTTTTGCACTTTTTGAGTTATTTTCTAATTCCATCTCTATCCTTCTTCACTTCTATCATCAAATTCACCTTAAAACCTGCATAAAACACTAAAATCATGCATAAACCTGTCCAACTCTCTTATTTCCAAAAATATAAACAAAAGCATGATTCCAAGCTAGTTTCTAAGTGTTAAAGGTTGCTTTTAGTATCAATTTTAAGTATGAAAATAAAAGTTTTTCAACTGTTATCAGTATGGCACAAAGTGGTCCATCCTTATCATTAGGCTCAAAATTCACATGGTTCAAATTTCTTTCACAAAAGATTTTAATTAAGAAATTCTTAAGTCAACTCAATCAACAAATCATAGAAGCAATCCACTCATATCAACATGACTCAATTTTTCTCTTGAATTCATGATCATTCTAGTTACTGATTCAAACTCTCAAATTCAATGCAAATATATTACAAGAAAACAAAATAGGGAAAAAAATTAATTGTTTCCCCCACACCCCTATACTTAAACTATGCATTGTCCTCAATGTATGCCTTATATGTAGAATGCAAAGAAAAAGTATGAGGGTACTTGCCTCCTTCATGGTGGAAGGAATGTTGGAGTGGTCAAATTCACTCCATCCATCGTCTTGTTCAACATGTCTTGATTTTCATTAAATATCCGCAGACGATGGCCATTAACCTTGAAGATTCTATCAGAAGATTCTTCCTTGATCTCCACTGCTCCATAGGGAAACACTTGTGTTACAATGAATGGACCTTCCCATTTGAAGCGTAATTTACCACTCATAGGCCCTACCCTGGACTTGTACAATAACACCTTTTGACCTATGTTGAAATCCTTTTTGGTCACAAGCTTTTGATCATGGAATTTCTTGGTTTTCTCTTTGTAAAACTTGGAGTTTTCATAGGTTGTGAGCCTAATCTCCTCTAGTTCTTGCAGTTGGAGCTTTCTCTCTTTCCTTGCTCCTTCCATGTCCAAGTTACAAGCTTTCACAGCCCAATGACTCGGTGTTGAATCTCCACAGGTAGATGGCAAGCCTTTCCAAATACAACCCTAAAAGGTGACATACCTATTGGTGCTTTGTAGGCCGTCCGATGTGCCCAAAGTGCATCATCCAATCTTGCGGCCCAATCCTTCCTATTTAGCTTCACTAGCTTTTGCAATATCTTCTTGATCTCTCTATTAGAGACCTCAGCTTGTCCATTAGTTTGGGGGTGATATGGTGTAGCAATGCGATGCGTCACCCCATACTTTTTCAACATATTCTCTAGCAGTTTATTCCAAAAGTGGGTCCCCTGATCACTAACGATGGCTCGTGGTATTCCAAACCTACAGAAAATGTTAGACCTAATAAAACTCATAACAACTCGAGCATCATTAGTCCTTGTAGGTATGGCTTCCACTCATTTGGAAACATAGTCTACAGCAAGAAAAATATAAGAAAACCCAGAAGAAGAAGGAAAAGGACCCATGAAGTTTGTAAAAAGGATTTCAACATAGGTCAAAAGGTGTTATTGTACAAGTCGAGGGTAGGGCCTATGAGTGGTAAATTACGCTCCAAATGGGAAGGTTCATTCATTGTAACACAAGTGTTTCCCTATGGAGTAGTGGAGATCAAGGAAGAATCTTCTGATAAAATCTTCAAGGTTAATGGCCATCGTTTGCGGATAGTTATTGAAAATCAAGACATGCTGAAAAAGACGATGGATGGAGTGAGTTTGACCACTCCAACATTCCTTCCACAATGAAGGAGGTAAGTACCCTCATAGTTTTTGTTTACATTCTACATATAAGGCATACATTGGGGACAATGCATAGTTTAAGTGTGGGAGTGTGGGGGAAACAATTAATTTTGTTCAACTATTGTTTTCATGAAATCTTGCATTGACATTTCAGGCTGAGATTGCTGCCTTTGTTGAGGTGGAACATAAGGTTGCCTATGTTGTTGATATCTATTAAAGGACGAATCATGATAATTCTGGTATGGTCTATTTCCTCCAAACATGTTTGCAGCAAAAGCTTGAGATTGGTTTTCCATAGTGGTTTCCACCAAGCTAGGACATTCATCAGTATAATGGTTAGTTGAAATGCAAATTCCACACATCTTAGCAATTTGTGGAGTTGAGGTTTGAAACAAACTTGTAATCTCGTCGAGTTTTCTTTCTAGCTTATTAAATCTTTCATCTATCCTATTTCCATCAACTGCACCATTATCAATTTCATGCACTCCCTTCAACAAAGTCACTGAATTTTCTCTTGTGTCATACTGTTGATTGTCTACTCCCTTCCGTTCTATTAGATCTATACCATCTTCCAGTGACCTGTCTAAGAAAGATCCTCCGCTTGCAGCATCTGCCCATGACTTATCAGTATGACTTAAGCCTTCATAAAAGCTTAGAATAAAATCTTCCATTTGACACTAAATGCAACCTGATAGGCTGTCGTTGAAGCTATCAAATTAATACTACTTTTCAAGGAAACTTCAGTATTGCCAAGTAGTATTCAAGAAGGTAGATAGGGCTAAAGTAACTTTGAGTCGTCTCCCAACGAACACGGAATTGCTTTTGAATATATGACTCTTACGAATGTTATGCAATGCTTATGGATAAAAGTAATGTTTGGAGAATGTTTAAAGAACAAATAAGAAACTTAAAAACAGTTACGATGAAATAGGCTAATTCCACTGCTTTTCCAAGATAGATTCATCATCGGTTATTCACGGATAATTGTTCAATTGATTATTGTTTAAGTTTCAAATTAATTAAAGTACATTCTTAATTAATTCGAGGGCGATCATACATTTAACCAAAGTAAATTCTCAATCAAATGCAAAACCTTTCTAGATTATTCACAATAAATTCAACCAAAGTACATTCTAAATCAAATTCTATTGTGTTTAATCATGTCTATTCTTAAATCTCCTAACCAAATTAAAAGTTAATCAATCAAAGTAAATTCTCAATTGATTATAGTTGAAATTATTACTAATCAATCAAAGTACATTCTCAATTGATAGTAAAAACCATTTAATCATATGAAAGTTCCTAAATTAAATCAAAGTATATTCTCAATTTAAACCTAGAAACCCTAAAACTCATATAATCAATATGCATGTAGATTCAAACACATTATGATGCAAAAATCTTTGCTTTTAACAAGATAGAGAGATGAAAGACATAGAGAGAACAACTTAAATCAATAATCAAAGTAAACAATTGCATTAGCTGAACGTAACCTCAGAATCCGTCATGGAATTACAGCAGATAGCCCTAGATGCTTAGCTCTCCATGAATGGAGTTGAATACAAGATGAAAGAAAAGTGAGAGGAGTATGAGAGAATGAAAGAAGTGAAGTGAAGTCCTCCTTTCTGCCTCCCTTGGGTCTCTTTATATAGGCTTGATTGGGCTTGGACTTTGAATAGTTTGTTGATAAGATATTTTCTGTTGATATATTATATCTTTCAAATATTCATTAGATTAAATCAGTTTTAAAGAATATTTGATAGATATTAACTTAATCATCTTATATCCTATATTTTCCAAATAACTAAAAGATTTAGATAATGATAAAATTGTTTGGAAGATATTTTATGTTGATATTCCCAAATTAAATTCAACAACTGAATTTTATCTTTTAAATTTTCTGACTTTCCAAAATTGCACAAATACCCTGAAATTTCCTCTATCTGCACTTTAGCCCCTTCTGAATTTTCCAAATAAAATCTGATTTGGGCCTTGAATTGCCATTTGGACCAATAAAACTTATATTCTCAGCTGCACAAATAAACATTAGAACATCCAAGAATAATTTATGCACTAAAACTCACTTTTTACGTCTCTTTATTTCCCAAAACCCAACAATTCCAATCATCACAAATTCACTTAAAATCAACCATTCAAGCACAATTATCCCATAAAAAATTTGAATTTTAAAGCATAAATTTGGGCATAAATATGCACTCATCACACCCCCACACTTATCCTTTTGCACTCCTGGGCAAAATTGATTAGTTCCAAGACTTTGTTTTGAGTCATTTTATTCCATATTTGCATTTGGATCAAAAGATTGAGTAGCACTAGACATCGATCAATCATCTAGACATTACTTTGTCATGGACATGCAAATGAAATCACTCTATTCTTCACACATAAGTTGACCTTTTTTGAATTCCCAAGAAAATAAAATATGAAAGATAACACTCAAGTCAATATGTATCTATTCCTCTCCAACTCTCTCAAGTGTTTTTGGCTTGTGTTTACACTCAAAATACCCATCTAAGTAGACACCCTTGATATTAACAAGACTTTATCATTCACATACTTCAGAAAACATGCAATTATTGATCATGAGGGCTTTTTAAGGTTTTATTGAGGCCAAGGCAAAGGTAGCGAATTTTTCTGGAATTTTTGAGTTTTTGAAATTGATATAGAAAGAGTAATGACATTTGATTTCAAAAACAACTCTATTTCTTGCTCTTTTAAGGAAGATTTTTTGTTTTAAAAAAAACTCCAACTTTTTATCTTCTTTTTTGCCCTTTTTATTATTTTTTGGGTGAGGTACTCACTCACACACTTATTCATCACTTTACTTCTAACAGAATCCATTACTCCTTCTTTTTTTTCCTAAGGTAAGGAACATATGATTTTTCACCTTTTCTCATTTGGCAATGACTGGAAACATGAAAAATAGGCTTAAGGCTCAAAAGGGGTTCCAATGGATTAATGTTAGGACAAGTTTATTTAGCCAAGTAGCTAAAACAAGCAATGCCTCAATCATATCAAATCATGCATATTCACCTCAATTGCACAACACAGAATCAAGCTAACTATTAGAGTATCAACAAAACATGCGCAAATCACTCAAGAAAAATAGGTATGACACATGGTGGTCCATGCTTAACATTATGCTCAAAACTCACATGGTTCAAATTTCTTTCACAAAAGATTTAATCAAGAAATTCTCAAGTCAACTCAATCAGCAAATCATAGAAGCAATCCACTCATATCAACATGACTCATTTTTTTTCTCTTGAATTCATGATCATTCCAGTTACTAATTCAAACTCTCAAATCCAATGCAAATATTTATTAAAAACAAACAAAATAGGAAACAAAATTAATTGTTTCCCCACACCCCCACACTTAAACTATGCATTGTCCTCAATGTATGCCTTATATAAAATGCAAAGAAAAAGTATGAGGTAACTTACCTCCTTCATGGTGGAAGGAATGTTGGAGTAGTCAAATTCACTCCATCCATCGTCTTGTTCAGCATGTCTTGATTTTCATTAAATATTCGCAGACGATGGCCATTAACCTTGAAGATTCTATCAGAAGATTCTTCCTTGATCTCCACTGCTCCATAGGGAAACACTTGTGTTACAATGAATGGACCTTCCCATTTGGAGCGGAATTTACCACTCATAGGCCCTACCCTGGACTTGTACAATAACACCTTTTGACCTATGTTGAAATCCTTTTTGGTCACAAGCTTTTGATCATGGAATTTCTTGGTTTTCTCTTTGTAAAACTTGGAGTTTTCATAGGCTGTGAGCCTAATCTCCTCTAGTTCTTGCAGTTGGAGCTTTCTCTCTTTCCCTACTCCTTCCGTGTCCAAGTTACAAGCTTTCACAGCCCAATAGGCTCGGTGTTGAATCTCCACAGGTAGATGGCAAGCTTTTCCAAATATAACCCTGAAAGGTGACATACCTATTGGTGCTTTGTAGGCCGTCCGATGTGCCCAAAGTGCATCATCCAATCTTGCGGCCCAATCCTTCCTATTTGGCTTCACTAGCTTTTGCAATATCTTCTTGATCTCTCTATTAGAGACCTCAGCTTTTCCATTAGTTTGGGGGTGATATGGTGTAGCAATGCGATGCGTCACTGATGGAATCCTACTTGACGTAGTCCTCTTTTTGTAATTTTACTTTTTATAGTTTAGCTCTTAAGGAGCATGGGTTACTATAAATACCCAGCTCCTCTATTGTATTGGCACTTTTGAGCTGAATGAGAATTATATTTCTGAAATCAGAATAATTCTCTCTTGAAAGTCATAGGCTAGAGAGTCCAAAGACTCCCTCTAGCCACCTTCCAAGCACACCTTCATTCTTCCATTTTCTCCAAAATTCCACGGTGCTTTCTCACTCCTCCACGCTGCATCCTTCACTGCCACCTCTCATCCAATCCGCGTCAGTGGCGTCAGCACACGCGTCCTCTTGTCTCTCGCGCCTCAGACACGCACACCACAGTCTCTTTCTCGTTCCTTCACTCACGCATCCACATTTCTCTCATTTTCCATTTTGAAGAAACCTCATCTGCTAGGGTTTCTCCCTCTCAAACGCATCATCATCACAGATCCACGTCTCTTCCTCCGTAAGTTTCATTCCTCTTCATGAATATACATCTCCTTCCATATTTGCACCTCATCTTCACCATTTCTTTTGATTTCCACCGATTAAAACCTTGTTTCACATTCGATCCAGACTTTTCACCGATTGTTTTCCTCCAATCTTATGTTTGAACCGATTAATCGGTTCATTTTGAGTTTTCCCTCTTTTCTAGAGTTCGTTCATGATTTTAGGGTTTTCTATTCGAGTTTAACCTTCTGTTTTTGTCTTCTTCGAGTTTTTGTCCATTTCCGCTGCGTCTTCATCTCTCTGGAGTAAGCTTCGAGGAGTCAGCGTCACGTCTTCGGTCTCTCCTCGGCGCTCGTCCATCAGTCACCCCATACTTTTTCAACATATTCTCTAACAGCTTATTGCAAAAGTGGGTCCCCTGATCACTAACGATGACTTGTGGTATTCCAAACCTACAAAAAATGTTAGATCTGACAAAACTCATAACAACTCGAGCATCATTAGTCCTTGTAGCTATAGCTTCCACCCATTTGGAAACATAGTCTATAGCGAGCAAAATATAAGAAAGCCCAGAAGAAGAAGGAAAAGGACCCATGAAGTCAATACCCCAAATATCAAATACCTCACAATATATCATGGGTTGTTGAGGCATCTCTTCCCTCCTAGTGATCGATCTAGCTGCCCTCTGACATTGCTCACAATTTTCATATATCCTCCGTGCATCTTTAAAGATGGTAGGCCAATATAATCCACAATCCAACACCTTCCTACCTGTCCTTTGCGTGCCATAGTGTCCTCCAAAAGGTGATGAATGACAAAATTCAAGCACATAAGGTATCTCTATGTCAGGAACACACCTCCTTACAACTTGGTCACTTCCAATGCGCCATAAGAATGGTTCATCCCAAACATAGTACTTCGCCTCACTTTTAAGTTTAGCTTTCTCAAATTTGGAGAAAGATGGAGGAATAGCTGAAACAGCCAAATAGTTAACAATGTCAGTAAACCAAGGTTCAGGATACATACCTTTTACAAAAGTTAATGCTAGCAAGACTTCATCAAGAAAGTCATCCTGAATAGGAATTTCATCTTCTTCTTTTTCAATCCTACTAAGATGGTCTGCTACTAGATTATGGGCTTCAATTCTGTCCTGAATCTTAATGTCAAACTCTTGGAGTAGTAGCATCCATCTGATCAACCTTGGTTTGGAATCTGCTTTCTTTAGAAGGAATTTCAATGCAGCATGATCTGTATAAACAATTACCTTGGATCCAAGTATGTATGATCTAAATTTATCCAAGGCAAATACAACAGCTAGTAATTCCTTCTCAGTTATGGTATAGTTTGCTTGTGTAGTGTCCAACGTCTTGGAACCATAGTATATCACATGTGGTAGCTTCCCATTTCTTTGTGCAAGTACCGCTCCTACTGCAAAGTTTGATGCATCACACATCAACTCGAATGGCAATGTCCAATCAGGTGGTTGGATGATGGGAGTGGTAGTGAGTGCCTTTTTCAAGGAATCAAAAGCGGTTTTGCACTTCCCTCCAAAGTCAAATGGTACATCCTTCTAAAGTAAGTTGGAGAGAGGATTAGCTATCTTGCTAAAGTCCTGTATAAACCTCCTGTAAAACCCTGGATGACCAAGAAAAGATCGAACCTCTCGTACAGAAGAGGGGTAAGGCAATTGTGAAATAACATCAATTTTAGCAGGATCTACAGATATACCATTCTTGGAGACAACATGACCCAAAACTATACCTTGTTCCACCATAAAATGACATTTTTCAAAATTCAAAACAAGGTTAGTTTCCTCACATCTCTGCAAAACTCTTGCAAGATTAGACAAACAATTATCAAAAGATGAACCATACACACTAAAATCATCCATGAAAACCTCAATACAATGCTCCAATAAGTCTGTTGATAATGGTTGAAAAACCGTTATTTTTATGCTTAAAATTGATACCAAAAGCAACCTTTAAGACTTAGAAACTAGCTTGAACTCATATTTTTGCTTTAGTTTTGTGAATAAGAGAGTTGAAAGTGAATTTAATGGTTTTGTGCAAGATTCCCTTGATTTTGTAGGCTAATTGAATGATTTGAAAGAAGAATTGAAGTACCGAATGATTGGAGTGTTGAAAAGTCAACCAGAAACCAGAAAAGTCAACCAGTCAACCAGAAAAGTCAACCAGTCAACCAGAAAAGTCAACCAGTCAACCAGAATGCTGAAAAACTAACCAGAACGCAGAAAAAGTGTGACCGAGTGGCGCTGAGCGGTAAAATACCGCTGAGCGGCACTTTTCAGGTGCCAAAATCACCGTTGAGGGGCAAAAACAGCAGCTGGGGGCAAAATGGATCATGCGGTATTACTGCTCAGCGGTAAAATACCGCTGAGCGCCATTCTAAGTGGGCTTGGACCGGTTTTCTTTTGTTTTTATGGGCTTGGACTTGTTTTATGTTATTTTTATGCCCTATTTAAGGACTTGCACGTCCTAGGGTTGGGATCTTTGGCAGAGACGAAGCAAACACTCTGTTTTCCACCCCTTGAAGGAAGATATTGGATGCTTAGGCTACCTCCTCCTCTTTCTAGGGTTCTATCTTTCATTCTTTCATTATTGTTCATCTAGCTTCACCATGAATATGGTGAACTAAACCTTGTATTGTTGTTGGGGAATCAATGTAGTCTTGTGAAACTCTCATATATGGAATTTGTGTTTTAAAGTCTTATAGTAAGATATATGCTTTCTTTCATCTTTAGGTAGGGTTTTTCCTCTTTGCTTATTGCTTGCTTTGTTTAACTCATTCATTGCCATGATTATTGATTTTGTCGATACAGGAACGTACGGGGAAGTCTAGATCCGGGGAATTTCTCCTAATAGCATATTGGTTGCCTTTAAGCTCCTACACTTTAAGAACTAATTACTAGGAATGCTAGGAATTGTATGAACTCGTAATTAAGGATAGGCCTTCTTGCAAGGTGATTTAGAGAGTGGCATTAGCATTGATGATAAGAATGATGAATTCCTAAAAGTATATGAGAGTGGATAAGATGAAATTGATAACCCCAACAACATACTCATCCATCTAATTCATTAAAGTGTTTGTTTTCCTCTTTTCCATTGATTAAATTCATGCATACATGTTTAATTATTGTCTTTTGCATTTAAACTCTACAATCAATTGTTAACAAGTCTTAAATAATCAACAAATCATATAACTAACTAGGCCGTGAGTCCTTTGGGAGAACGATACTTGGTCTTACCGAGTTTTATTACTTGATACGATTCGGTCACACTTGCAGATTGTTAAACAAGTTTGTGGTGCCATTTTTCGGTGTTCATAAATTTGTCATCATCTGTAAAAATACTCAGCATACATCGCTGAAATGTACCAGGAGCATTGCATAAACCAAATGGCATTTTCCGATAAGCATATGTACCAAAAGGACAAGTGAAGGTAGTCTTATGTTGGTCTTCCGGGGCTATACAAATTTGAAAATACCCGGAAAATCCATCTAGAAAACATTAATGTGACATACCTACCAAACGGTCTAACATATGATCCATGAATGGCAAAGGAAAGTGGTCCTTTTTAGTGAATTGGTTCAATCTCCTATAGTCAATACAAACCCTCCAACTATTCTGAATACGAGTAGGAATCAATTCCTCCTTCTCGTTTTTAACCACTGTGATTCCAGATTTCTTTAGAACCACATCTACAGGGCTCACCCAAGTGCTGTCAGAAATGGGATATATAATACCTACTTGTAGCAACTTGGTTACCTCTTTCTTGACAACCTTCATCAGTTGAGGATTCAGTCTTCTTTGAGGTTGTCTCACTAGTTTAGCCTCCTCCTCCAAAAGTATTCTGTGCATGCAAAATGAAGGGCTAATACCAGGAATATCTACCAAGGTCCAGCCTATTGGTTTCTTGGGATCTCTTATAACCTGTAATAGTTGTCTTTCCTGCTCATCAGTAAGTAATGCAGATATAATAACAGGGAGTTTCCCATCCCTCTCAAGATAAGCATATTTCAAATGGGATGGTAAATGTTTCAACTCCAAAATTGGTTGCTGCACCACAGATGGCAAAATTTTATTGCCTAAGGTAATCTCAGCCACCTCAACATCACACTCGGACGCCACAGAGGTATCATCTATTAATACCGCATCCTCAATATCACCTCTTTTACAATTTTCTTTGTCGTCCAAAATCAGGCACGACATGTTTGAAAAAGAAAAGTCCAAAGATGGAGAAAAAGTTGAAAAAATGTCCAAGAAACTAACAGAAAAATTATTTACAATTTCACTTAATAAATCAATACAAAACAGAGAATGCTCTTCAATTGGGTGCTTCATGGCTTCCAATACATTAAAATGCACCTTCTCATCACCTATCTCCATGGTCAGTGTTTCTGCATGCACATCTATCTTAGTTCGTGCTGTCATCATGAAAGGTCTTCCCAAGATAATAGTTGATGACTTGATTCCATCTTCATCCTTCATATCCAAGATGTAGAAATCGGCAGGAAAAATTAGCTTGTCTACTCGGACAACGACATCCTCAAGCACACCTGCAGGGTTAACTGTGCTACGGTTGGCCAGTTGAATGACCACACCAGTAGTCTTAAGAGGTCTCAAAGATAGAGAAGTAAACATTGATAAAGGCATTACATTAATGGAAGCCCCTAAATCTAGCATGGCATTGTCAAACTTTAAATTTCCAATAGTACAAGGAATAGAAAACATACCTAGATCTTTGCATTTTTGTGGAGGTTCAATGTGTTTCTTAACCAGGCTTGACACATTTCTTCCCAAATTCACAATCTCATTATCCCTAATACGCCTTTTATTTGTGCAAAGTTCTTTCAAAAACTTGGCGTACTTGGGGATTTGTTTAACAGCATCAAGCAAAGGAATGTTGATCTCTACCTTCTTGAAAGTATTTAAAATCTCTTGGTCTAATTCCTCCATTTTTTTGTTTCTCAGTTTTAACCGATTTGGATATGGAGGAGGTGGAGAATGAGATGAAGAAGAATTTTTAGAAGAGTTAGAAGATACTAACCTGGATTTTTCAGTGGTAGATTCAGGTGATGGCTCACTTGATCCTTCATTGTCATCAATTTGTGCTTCTTCTTTCTCTTTATCTTCATCCTCTAGGGCTCCTTTAGGGCTTTCTACCTGCTTACCCGTTCTTAAAGTAATAGCATTTACATTTCTCGGGTTGATCACTGTTTGTGCAGGCAGTTTATTTGATTCCTTAACCTCTAACTTATCCACCCTTTGAGTCAACTCTGTAATTGATTTCTTTATTTCTGAATTTTGCTCAACTATTGTTTTCATGAAATCTTGCATTGACATTTCAGGCTGAGATTGCTGCCTTTGTTGAGGTGGAACATAAGGTTGTCTATTCTGCTGATATCTATTGGAGGACGAATCATGATAATTCTGGTATGGTCTATTTCCTCCAATCATGTTTGCAGCAAAAGCTTGAGATGGGTTTTCCACAGTGGTTTCCACCAAGCTAGGACATTCATCAGTATAATGGTTAGTTGAAATGCAAATTCCACACTTCTTAGCAATTTGTGGAGTTGAGGTTTTAAACAAACTTGCAATCTCATCAAGTTTGCTTTCTAGCTTATTCAATCTTTAATCTATCCTCTTTCCATCAACTGCACCATTATCAATTTCATGCACTCCCTTCAACAAAGTCACTGAATTTTCTCTTGTTCCATACTGTTGATTGTCTACTGCCTTCCTTTCCATTAGATCTATACCGTCTTCTGGTGACCTGTCTAAGAAAGATCCTCCGCTTGCAGCATCTGCCCATGACCTATCAGTAGGACTTAAGCCTTCATCAAAGCTTAGAATAAAATCTTCCATTTGGAGTTGAGGGCATGAAGAACATAGTTTCTTGAATCTTTCCCAATATTCACTAAGATTCTCTCTATCTCTCTGTCTTATATCTTGAATTTCTCTGCGGATAGTTGATAATCTGGATGCAGGAAAATACTTCTCAAGAAAGAGTCTTTCAATAGTTTCCCAATTTGTAATCCGTGCAGAGAGATAATACCACCAATCTTGAGCTGCGCCTTGACGAGTAAAAGGAAAAGCTCTCATTTTAAGGCTCTCTATTGTGATCCTGGGAGATCTAAAGTTTTCACAGAACATGTGAAATTGTCTGAAGTGCTTGTGTGGATTCTCCCTTGATAACCCATTGAACTTTGGTAAGGCATTTAACAGGTCAGGTCTCAGCTCCCACTCCTCATTAGGATATTCAATGTTACTTCGGATAGCTGTATTGTGGGAGGTGGCTAATTGTCTGATGGTTCTTTGTGCCATATTGTTTGGGTTAGGATCAAGTAAAGGATTGGATGGTATGTTTGTGATTGGAGATAATGAAGGTGGAATAACTTCAGATGTAGGAAGTGTTCCCTCAGTAGAACACCCAAATTTCAATCTTCTCCGCAGCTTACGCAAATTCCTTTCGACTTCCGGGTTAATTTGATAAAATTATCCCGGGTTAGCTTTGGTCATGCACTACGCAATCTGCTTGAAGTTGTTTCTTTGTTACTTTTCTTTTTCTTTTGTTCTTGCTTTAGATAAAGATTTCAAATAAGAGATAAGAGAGACTTGTTGGGTCCACTCCCAGGAAAGAGAGGTGCGTCACAATGGACAACTTAAGTACCAAGTCTTTCCTAGCCAGAGTGTATTCAAACTAGCCTCAAGTATTTCTTAAGAGAAATTCTTAATAAAAACAAGAACAAAGATTTTTTATAAAACAAGAATGACTAAAGGTTACAAAATAACTCAAATTAAATTAAATGTATGTGCATTAAATAAAAAAATAAAAATAAAAAAAATAAATAATAAAAAAAAATCAGAATCAAAATATTTAAAATACTAACCGTATCCCCTGGCAACGCGCCAAATTTGCTAGGTTGTCGTTGACGCTATCAAATTAATACTACTTTTCAAGGAAACTTCAGTATTGCCAAGTAGTATTCAAGAAGGTAGATAGGGCTAAAGTAACCCTGAGTCGTCTCCCAACGAACACGGAATTTCTTTTGAATATCTGACTCTTACGAATTCTATGCAATGCTTATGGATAAAAGTAATGTTTGGAGAATGTTTAAAGAACAAATAAGAAACTTAAAAACAGTTACGATGAAATAGGCTAATTCCACTGCTTTTCCAAGATAGATTCATCATCGGTTATTCACGGATAATTGTTCAATTGATTATTGTTTAAGTTTCAAGTTAATTAAAGTACATTCTTAAATAATTCGAGGGCGATCATGCATTTAACCAAAGTAAATTCTCAATCAAATGCAAAACCTTTCTAGATTATTCACAATAAATTCAAGCAAAGTACATTCTTAATCAAATTCTATTGTGTTTAATCATGTCTATTCTTAAATCTCCTAACCAAATTAAAAGCTAATCAATCAAAGTAAATTCTCAATTGATTATAGTTGAAATTATTACTAATCAATCAAAGTACATTCTCAATTGATAGTAAAAACCATTTAATCATATGAAAGTTCCTAAATTAAATCAAAGTAGATTCTCAATTTAAACCTAGAAACCCTAAAACTCATATAATCAATATGCATGTAGATTCAAACACATTATGATGCAAAAATCTTTGCTTTTAACAAGATAGAGAGATGAAAGACATAGAGAGAACAACTTAAATCAATAATCAAAGTAAACAATTGCATTAACTGAACGTAACCTCAAAATCCGTCATGGAATTACAGCAGAATAGCCCTAGATGCTTAGCTCTCCATGAATGGAGTTGAATACAAGATGAAAGAAAAGTGAGAGGAGTATGAGAGAATGAATGAAGTGAAGTGAAGTCCCCCTTTCTGCCTCCCTTGGGTCTCTTTATATAGGCTTGATTGGGCTTGGACTTTGAATAGTTTGTTGATAAGATATTTTCTGTTGATATATTATATCTTTCAAATCTTCATTAGATTAAATCAGTTTTAAAGAATATTTGATAGATATTAACTTAATTATCTTATATCCTATATCTTCCAAATAACTAAAAGATTTAGATAATGATAAAATTATTTGGAAGATATTTTCTGTTGATATTCCCAAATTAAATTAAACAGCTGAATTTTATCTTTTAGATTTTCTGACTTTCCAAAATTGCACAAATACCCTAAAATTTCCTCTATCTGCACTTTAGCCCCTTCTGAATTTTCTAAATAAAATCTGATTTTGGGCATTGAATTGCCATTTGGAGCAATAAAACTTATATTCTCAGCTGCACAAATAAACATTAGAACATCCAAGAATAATTTATGCACTAAAACTCACATTTTACGTCTCTTTATTTCCCAAAACCCAACAATTCCAATCATCACAAATTCACTTAAAATCCACCATTTAAGCACAATTATCCCATCAAAAATTTGAATTTTAAAGCATAAATGTGGGCATAAATATGCACTCATCACAACCTTTTCTGCTTAGAAACTTGCTTGGAATCATGTTTTTCTGTTAAGTTGTGTGAATAAGAGAGTTGAGGTTGAATTTGATGGTTTTATGACTAATGTCCCTTGTTTTGACAGGAAATGAGATAATATGAAAAGCAGAGCTGAAGTTCCAAGAAGATGAAGCTCAGAAAGGCTTGGAAAAACACTAGAAGGGAGGAATGTACGAAGCTTGGGCGCCCTTTTTGGAGGCTTAAGCGCTAGAAGAGTGTCGCTCACCGCCCGGGCGCCCCTTTTGGGGCGCATGAGCACCAGTAGCACGAAGCTTGGGCGCCCCTTTTTGAGGCTTAAGCACCAGGAACCACCATTCACCGCCCAAGCGCCTTAGGCGGGGGCTGCTTGAGCGCTAGCGACACAGGCTTGAGCCTTGTTTCTGTTTTGTTTTCACTCTATTTAAAGGACCCAGATGTCCTAGGGTGAATCATCTTTGGTAGAGGGAGTACAACAGCACACTCTTTTACCCCTTGGGGGTAGATTTTGGGATGTGACAGCTCTCCTCTACTATTTCTAGGGTTTTCCTATCTCATTCTTCTCCATTATTCATCTAGTTTCACCATGTCTTTAGTGAACTGACTTCTATTTGTTGTTGGGGGATGATGTAACCTTGGGAACTCTCATGTATTTGAATTGATTCTTAATAATATATGCTTTTTAATTAATTGTTAGAGGAATTCATCTATAACAACGTTTGCTTTGTTTAACTCAAACAATAGCATGATTTATGAATTGGATGAGTGTCGAGAGGTTCCTTACAATTTAGATTCTTGTTGAATTACTCCCAAGAGTAATATTTCTCAGGGATGAGGGTATGAGTCTTAGTCATCTTAAAGCTTTTGATATGCACATTTAATTACTAGGAATGCTAGGAATTGCATGAACTAGTGATTAAGGACAAGCTTATTTCGCCAAGGGATCGGGTTAAAGTGATTTAGTGAGTGACGTTACCATTAATGCATAAAGAAGAATTCTTACATACATGAGAGGGAACTTGGCGAAATCTAACCCCAACGACATACTCATCTCATATTACACAAGATTTGTTCATCATTGTGCTACTTTGCTATCGATCAACTTGCATTCATATTTAATTTTCTGTTTTTGCATTTGAAACCAATGATCTCGTTTTCTTTAAGTCTTAATTAATCAGGTTATCACACTACTGTCTAATGCCAAGAGTCTCTTGGGACACGATACTTGGTCTTACCATTTTATATTACTTGTGCGATTCGGTACACTTGCCGATCCATCAAAAGGAAGCTTAGGAAAACATTGGTTTTGCACCCATGACCTTTAAACTCACTTACCCATCTAAAATAAGAAACATGAAAATATAACTTGAAAGTAAACTCACACTAGTACAAAAACATCGTATAACATCGTTGTTTTTCGGCCTTTCACGTCTGTTAAAAAAGAAGTGCTTTGTTTCTCACACCAAGAGCGAGGTGATTTGGTCATGTGTAAAAATGATTGCTTTTAAACCCTTTTTCACAAAACAGGAAGTCTTTAAACTTTTCTTGAATTGCAAGTAAATTTGTATGCAATGAAACAGTAAGCGTATTCGAATGCAATGACAATATAATCGACTTAATGCAGAGAGAAGGGATAAGAAAATTCAAATATTGTAGTTTATACTGGTTCGGCCAACCTGCCTACATCTAGTGTCCTTCCACACAACTTGAGATGCAAGCCAATGCACTATTAGATATAAGTTTTAACACCAAGAGCTTTACAGCGACCTCATGTCAAAATCCAAATCACCTTTCTAACTCAATAATATAAGTATAGGCAATACAAAACAGACCAGCAGCAAGAACAATCCTCTTCTGCTGTTAACCCCTTTGAGATACCCCTCGAAGTCAAGAACCACGTTCTTCTTCCTGTATACACCACAGGGAAACCAGCACCTCTCAATGTTTGCCAAAGCTTTTCTGATCACGTAGTAAGCACCTTCCTATGCAGAACGATCAATCTTTTTGTATCAAAAAAATCTTGCTTCATAAGAAATCCTCAAGACTTTATCACCATGGTAATTCTTGATTCTTGGAGCTTTTCTCTCTTCTGTACGATTTCAAAGCACACACTGAAAAGATATGAAAGTGTAATGATCAAATCTTCTTACAGAAATTAAATCATGCGTCAATATATAGTATAAGACAAATCATACGCGTTTTAATTGATTACGCTATTATTCTAGTCGAATACAATTCACGGTTATAATAGATTAATAGCAGTTAAAGACATTAATTGAAAGCACAATTAATATAATCAATTTGCAATAAATGTTTGGTCAACATATGTAAAAATATGACCGTTGTGCCAGTTATGTCAAGCATTAAAACAGTTTTCAAATCATTAACAAACTTAGTCGAATACAAGATGCATGAAATCGGTTAAGTAGAAACACTTAGCATATATTTGAAAACTTTTCTTCTTAAAATACATCACAGCACACTTGAAAATTATTTGCAAACATACGAGTTTTAATCGATTTAACCAATAATGTAATCGACTTAAAACTTGTTGTTTTGTCACACTTTAAAGTTCAAACAATTGAAGCTAGGTGCTTATGGTTTTTCATTTCCATAACCTCATATTATGAATACACAAATAAAATCCAATATCAAACACAATGGTATGCAATAATCAACACAATATGTTCACAGATATGCTTGTACAAATACAATACAATAAGCATAAGCATATAACATGTATACCACACTACATACACATGTGTTAATATTAATTATGTATTGTCATCATCAAAAACACAAATATCATTGAGATTGTGGGTTCAGCTAAACATGTGTTCCCCCTATCAACAATCTCAACAATCTCCCCCTTTTTTGATGATGCACAACCATGATTAATAAAACCATGTTGTACAATCAAAATTCAGCACATTTCAATTATCTCAGAATATATATCAGAATACACATTTCAATTACACAAATATTATCCCCCTTTGGGCATTAGCACAAAAGGCATTTCAATATTCTTGATGGAGCCAAATTCCAGAGGAAACCAGTGGCCTGAAGCTCCCAGATCAGAGGTGTGGTAGATGTGTTGGTGTGCAGCGGAATTGATGGAGTAAATGGTGATGGAGATGTTTGAATGAAGCAAGGTAAAATGAGTGAAACCTCTCATCTCAGAAAGCCTTCATATAATGGAAGGAAGCTTGAGAGAAAATGAAGAATTAGCAAGCAATTTTGACTCAAGAGCAGAATGCAAGACTGGAATATATTTCTCAGCATTTGGGCATAGCTCTAAGTACCATACAAGGAAGAAACCATCCTATTTATAAGTGAAGATGGGTCTCTTTTCTGAATTGAACTCCCGCCTAATTTCAAATGGGAAGCCTAACAACAACACCAAATCCTTCCAACAAATCCCATGCCTTGCTCCAGGTCAGCTCCTCACGTGTTTGAAGCATCTTCTCATCCAACGTTGGGCTATTTTGGGGTTTTGGCTGGGTGCATATGACTTTGGCAGCAAGCTTCTCCAACCAGGCCTTCCTTTCACGTGCCAAATGCCATGTTGGCAGCTGCTCCCTCCAATTTATTTAATCCTACAAAACAAAGTAAACATGCTTAATTAAGAGAAGAAGGTTTAAGATAATTCACCTTCCATAGAAGCAAAATATTAAGTGATCCTTCTTCCTCTTGAACTCTCTTAGCCATGGCTCTAGTAAGAGGTCCAATGTATGTCTTAGATGGTCTTCCATCAGACCCTCCCTCTTGAGAAGGATCTGTCCTCAAATCTGTTGCATCCTGTTGATCATCTCCTGTGAAAGGAATTAAGTCACAGATGTTAAAAGTATGACTGACACCATAACTTTCAGGAAGATCTAAGATGTATGCATTATCATTTATCCTTTTGACCACCTTGAATGGACCATCTCCTCTTGGACTAAGTTTGGACTTCCTTTGAGAGGGAAATCTTTCCTTTCTCAAATGAAGCCAAACTAGGTCTCCTTTTTCAAAAACTATTTTCTTTCTCCCTTTGTTGTTGTATTCTGTATATTTTTTAGTTTGTTTTTCAATTTGGTTTTTGACCTTCTCATGTAACTTCTTGATGAACTCCGCTTTAGAAACACCTTCTTTATGAAGAAAAAGAGATGGTTCTGGAAGAGGTAGTAAATCAAGAGGTGTGATAGGATTAAAACTATAAACAACCTCAAAAGGAGAAAGATTAGTAGTCTTGTGGACTACCCTGTTATAAGCAAATTCAATATGAGGTAGATGTTCATCCCAAGATTTACTGTTACCTCTTAATATTACCCTTAATAATGTAGATAGAGATCTATTAACTACTTCAGTTTGCCCATCAGTTTGTGGGTGACATGTAGTAGAAAATAGAAGTTTAGTCCCAAGCTTTTCCCATAAAGTTTTCCAAAAGTGGCTTAGGAACTTCACATCTCTATCAGACACTATAGATTTGGGTAAACCATGCAATCTCACTATTTCCTTAAAGAAGAGTCGAGATATATAGCTAGCATCATCTACTTTGTGGCAGGGTATAAAATGAGCCATTTTACTAAAACGATCTACTACCACAAAGATAGAATCATAACCCCTTTGAGTTCTTGGTAATCCTAGGACAAAGTATGCTTATGTCCTCCCAAGGGGTATTAGCTATGGAAGAGGTGTATAGAGTCCATGAGGCATAATCTTTGACTTAGCTTGTAAACAAGCTATGCATTTAGAACAATGCCTTTGAACATCTATTCTCATGTGTGGCCAATAAAATTTACTTTTCAAAATGTTTAGAGTTTTATCAACTCCATGATGGCCCATAAGTCCTCCTCCATGACTCTCTTTGATAAGAAGTTTTCTAATGGATCCTTGGGGTATACAAAGTTTTCCTTTATTAAAAAGATACCCCTCAGAAAGATAGAATCCATCAAAAGGCTTCTTAAGACATGATGAATAAGTGGATGCAAATGTTTCATCATTTTCATACAACTCTTTTATGTCATCAAATCCTAATATTTGGGATCCTAGGGTTACTAATAATGCATGTCTTCTAGATAAAGCATCCGCAACAACATTAGTACTCCCCTTTTTGTGTTTGATGACATAGGGAAATTGCTCAGATATTCCACCCACTTGCATGTCTTTTGTTTAGCTTTGCTTGCCCTTTATGTACTTGAGAGATTCATGGTCAGTGTGGATGATGAATTCTCTAGTACCAAGTAATGTTCCCAAGTTTTTAAAGCTCTAATGAGGGCATATAACTCTTTGTCATAGGTAGGATAGTTCAAGGTAGGTCCCCTAAGTTTTTCACTAAAGTAAGCTACGGGATGTCCTCCTTGTATTAAAACAGCTCCTATACCTATCCCAGATGCATCACATTCTAATTCAAAGGCTTTGGAAAAATCAGGTAAAACGAGAATGGGTGCATGAGTTAACTTATGTTTCAAAGTCTCAAAAGACAACTCTTGCTTATCACCCCAAAGAAAAGGAACATCTTTCTTGACTAACTCATTTAAAGGAGCAGCTATGGTGGAAAAGTCTTTCACAAATCTCCTATAAAAACTAGCTAGCCCATGAAAGCTTCTTACTTCTCCTATATTTTTAGGGTTGGCCATTCTTGTATAGCCTTGATCTTCTCTGGATCAACATGCACACCTTCTTTTCCACTTTGAAACCAAGGAAAATCACACTTTCTTGACAAAAAGTACATTTGTCAAAGTTGGCAAGAGGTGGTGTTCTCTAAGAAGAAGCAAGACTTCTTGATATGTTAAGATGCTTTGAAGACTTGACTATAGATTAAGATGTCATCAAAGTAGACCACTACAAATCTGCCTATGCATTCCCTAAGCACATGATTCATTAATCTCATGAATGTACTTGGAGCATTGGTCAAGCCAAAGGGCATGACTAACCATTCATATAAACCAAACTTGGTCTTGAAAGCAGTTTTCCATTCATCTCCTTCATGAATTCTTATTTGATGGTATCCACTTTTAAGATCAATTTTGGTGAAGAGATTTGCTCCATGTAATTCATCCAACATGTCATCTAGCCTAGGAATGGGATGCCTATACTTGATAGTTATGTTGTTGATGGCCCTACAATCTGTACACATTCTCCAAGACCCATCCTTTTTAGGGACCAACAACACAGGCACAGCACAGGGACTTAAACTCTTTTGGATCCACCCTTTGTTCAACAAGTCATTAACTTGTTTCTCTATTTCTTTTGTTTCCATAGGGTTGGTTCTATAGGTGGCCTATTGGGTAGGCTTGCCCCAGGTACCAAATCTATTTGATGTTCTATTCCCCTCAAAGGTGGTAATCCACTTGGTACCTCTTTGGGAAATATATCATCAAATTCCTTTAAAAGTTTTTGCAACCCCTTCGGTAGAGAACCAAGTCATGAGTGATTGAAACAAATGCCTCTTTGCAATAAAGAAGGAAATGAGGTTGTCCAAGAAAAAGATTTTTGGAAATATTCAAGGTTTGAGGTTGGACAACTTCATGGGCTGAGGCATGGGTTACCAAATTCTTTCTTTCTTTCTTATTTTCTTTTTTCTTTTCTCCATCCAACTTCTTCTTAAGAATTATTTGGTCCTCTCTTACTTGTGAAGGTGTAAGAGGACACAAAATAATTTTCTTTCCCTTGTGTTGAATGGTGATTTTGTTGGTGACTCCATCATGTAAAGCTTGTTTATCATATTGCCAAGGTCTTCCAAGTAATATGTGCCCAGCTTCCATTGGTACTATATCACAAACAATTTGATCTTCATATTTGCCAATGGAAATGGGTACACTTACTTGTTCTTTAACTACTATTCCATCATCCTCTTTGATCCATTGAAGTTTGTAAGGTTTAGGATGAGGAGTAGTGGTTAAGCCAAGCTTCTCTACCATTCTAGAACTACAACAGTTGCAACAAGAGCCACTATCCACTATCATTGAACATGTCTTTTCTAAAACTTTGCATCTTGTGTGGAATAGGTTCTCTCTTTGTGACTGTTCTAATTCTACATGTTTACTTTCCAGGAGTCTCCTTACCATAAGTAAGTCACCATCACAAGGTAAAGCTTCTTCTTCTTCAGAAGTGGATGTTTCAGACTCACTATATGAAGAACCCTCACTTTCACTCTCATGCTCAAGGATGTAAGTTGACCTTCTATTGCGGCACTCAGATGCATAGTGCCCTTTTTCCCCACATCTAAAGCACTTAGTCTCCTTACTCTTATGATCTCTTGAAGGTTCTTTGACTTTTTCTTTTCCCTCTCTCTCTCTCTTTCTTCATATCTTGGCTTGGTTTGACTACCCTCCCTCTTATACTCTTTCTTATGGTGAGAACTATGAGGGTAATCTTTCTTGGTGGAGCTTTTCCTCTTTAGTTGTTGCTCTACCCTCACACAAAGTTGGACTAACTCATTGAGATCATTGTAGGGTATAAGTTCAACCCTATCTCTTATGTCATAGTTGAGTCCACTTTGAAACCTAGCAATTGTTATCCTAGGTTCTTCTCTTATCCCAGCTCTCAACATGAGTAACTCCATTTTTTGTCTATATTCCTCAACACTCATGTTCCTTTGTTGGAGTTTATGGAGTTTATCCATTATCTCCCTATCATAGTAGGCTGGTACATGCCTCCTCCTCAAGGCAGATCTCATTTCATTCCAATACCTAATGGGAGGTAAGTGTCTTAGCCTATGGTCCTTGACTAAGGCTGTCCACCAATTAAGGCATAACCTTGAAGCTTAGAGAAGCCATGGTGACTCTCCTTTCATCATCTATTTGGTGGCACTCAAACAATTGCTCAACTTTCATTTCCCACTCTAGGTATTCTTCTACATCATCTTTTCCATGAAAGGAAGGAAGATCAATCTTAGGCTCTCTTGGGTAATGCTCTCTAACTCTATGTTGTCTTCTAGGAGGCATTTGGTAGTGGTCATCATTGTGATGACTACTATTTTGCTCAATTTCACTTGGAGAAGATGATGATTCTTCTCTTCTCCTATGGGAAGACCTCTCTTTCTTTTTATCTTGATTAATCAAAAGTTGACTAATCATATCTTTGAGCTCACTAATCTCTTTATCCCTTTGTTCAAATCTTTGCTCAAATTCTTCCCTTAAAGACATTTCACTATTGGGTTTCAAACTTCCTTGCACACTTGATTGACTCATTCTTGTCAAAGAAAAATTTTCAAAAGGTTTTCAAAATGTTTGACAAGTAATGAGTGAAAAATTTTCACAAACTTTCTTTGTTTTTGGTGAAAAATTTCTAAGAGATTCTAGAAGTAAAAGATGTTTCTAAGTAGCTCCCAGGAAGAAGAGGTGAGTCACAAATGGACAAGCTTAGAAACCAAGTTCTTCCTTAGCCAGAGTTTCCTTAGAATGTTCTTTTACTTTAGTTTCTAAGTAGAAATTCTTCAAATTCTTTTTAAATGTTATGAACCTACAAACCAAAGAAAGGTTTACTATATGCTATGCTATCCTAGATACCACGGAGACCTAAAAACAAAAGGATTACTCAAGACATTTAAGGAAAGCAATAAAGATGCAAGAATGTAAATGCTAGACGGCCCTAAGTGAAAGTGCAAGTGATACTTGGAGCCCCTTGACACACTTTCACATAAGAAAACGAAATTGGACTATTACAATGTTCAATTGTGAGCTTGGAATTGCTTCAAAAGCATTTTCCCAAGTCACTTGGCACAACAACAGAAATATAAAAAAAACTACAAGGTTCCGTGATATGAGTACTCAAACAAGCTCAATTAAATGTGTAAAAATAGTGTGGACTTCAATCTTCAGCTGCTGCCAAGTGTATCTCAAAAACAGTATGCAAGTTGTTCCAATTCTGGTGGCAAATTATGCTGCTGTAATGTATTCTGCAGCTGCTGGACAGCAGAGTTGCATCTACTCAAGAGCTCCTAATTGCTTTTCATTTTAGCTTTCCCCTCACTTCCTAGTATGCTACCATTATAAGTAAAGGTTTCTGCAACTGGATGCTTCACAACAGCTGATCACAGTACCTTAAATCCACTCAAACAAACCAAGCTAGATTTACCATTCTGCACCAGTTTTCCACACCAATTTCCAGCAATAATTGACAATTTTGGAAGCCAAAAATGTGGTAAACAAATGAACTAGGTATGGAAAAAACAGCAAGTACACAAAAGGAACCTACCAAAGGTGCTAGAACAGATTAAGAAAGCAAAAAAAAAACGCAAACACAGTTCAGAAATGATTCCAAATGCAAACTGTTTGATAATTTTCAAAACTGTTTGATAAAATGCCCCAATGACTTTCAGATTTTTGAATTTTGATTTTTTCAGGGCCTGTAATCTGGATTGCACAGTTCAACAGCTTTTTATCACTTGATATTACTTCTTTGAGTCATCTATTTCATTTTTTAATCATGGAACCAGCTTTTTCACAATCCAGTAATGAATTTTTTTTGCATCAAAATTACCAAACAGCAGCTGGAAAACAGATCTGCACCAGAAAAATTAGACTGAATTTTGGTGGTTTGAGATCCAAAACTATATGGAAATGTTTCAATCTTTGTTTGGACAGTTTCAACAATTTTTAATGATGATTTTGAACATGTTCAGACCTTAAGACAACTTAGTAACTGCCTATAATTCAAAATCATTGTTTCACTTCCATTTTCACTCAAAAATTGATGGTTTCAAATGCAAATTTGCATATAAGTCATGTTTTGACCAAATGAACAGTACTAGCAACTTTGAACCATCAATTGAAACTTGCTCAAGCTATAAAACAGCAAGGAAACAGCAGATTTTCGAAATTCCCTACTGCTGTACCACTTATGCAGTAAATGGCACCAAAATAACCAACCAAATTCAGTTTTATGGAATCAAAGTTTGAATCAGCAAGGAAAAGACTCTAGCAAATGTGAATACACAGATCTAAGCTGGAATTAAAGATGCTTAGCATGACCAAACTCAGATTAAACTATGCAATGAAAATTGGCACGGTGATAAACCAAATTTAAATCTGAAATAGCAAATGACTAGTGTCTATGCACAACCAAGCTATGCAAATTGCATTTCATTGCTTGTTATGGTTGGCTACACTCTTAGCATCATTCAACAACACTAAACAATGTTGTATCAAGCTTTAGAATCAACCAAAACCAGCTGAAAACAGATTTGATGATTTAGAACAGCAAACAAAATTCTGCATCAGATTTAAACAGAATTTTAAAACCAGTTTGGCTTATTGGATGCTTCAGCCTATATTACCAAGGCTAGATCAACTCATCACTGCCTCTGATGGTAACAAACAGCTTGTATAGCACTGGTAAGCACAGAACTCAACAGAAACAATTTCAAAACAGTGACAACTATAAAACAGCAACAGTAGTTTGCACAAGACTTTAGACAAAACAGAATTTAAAGTTTAAAGCTGGAATTGACTCAAACAAGAAATGATTCACCGTTTAAAATGAAAAATGGACATAAAACACTATAAGAACACAGAATTAAAGGCTGGAACAAAATTACAGAAGCAGAATTAAAAGAACAAAAACTGACACAGAATTAAAACTGAAACAGAAACAGAAAACAGAAACAGAGATGGAATTCAGCAGAATTAAATTGCAGAATGAGAAGAAATGCTTAGCTCCTTGGTGCGTGGAGAACCTAAGCTCTGGATACCACTTGATGGAGCCAAATTCCAGAGGAAACCAGTGGCCTGAAGCTCCCAGATCAGAGGTGTGGTAGATGTGTTGGTGTGCAGCGGAATTGATGGAGTAAATGGTGATGGAGATGTTTGAATGAAGCAAGGTAAAATGAGTGAAACCTCTCAGCTCAGAAAGCCTTCATATAATGGAAGGAAGCTTGAGAGAAAATGAAGAATTAGCAAGCAATTTTGACCCAAGAGCAGAATGCAAGATTGGAATATATTTCTCAGCATTTGGGCATAGCTCTAAGTACCATACAAGGAAGAAACCATCCTATTTATAAGTGAAGATGGGTCTCTTTTCTGAATTGAACTCCCGCCTAATTTCAAATGGGAAGCCTAACAGCAACACCAAATCCTTCCAGCAAATCCCATGCCTTGCTCCAGGTCAGGTCCTCGCGTGTTTGAAGCATCTTCTCATCCAACGTTGGGCTATTTTGGGGTTTTGGCTGGGTGCATATGACTTTGGCAGCAAGCTTCTCCAACCAGGCCTTCCTTTCACGTGCCAAATGCCATGTTGGCAGCTGCTCCCTCCAATTTATTTAATCCTACAAAACAAAGTAAACATGCTTAATTAAGAGAAGAAGGTTTAAGATAATTCACCTTCCATAGAACCAAAATATTAAGTGATCCTTCTTCCTCTTGAACTCTCTTAGCCATGGCTCTAGTAAGAGGTCCAATGTATGTCTTAGATGGTCTTCCATCAATTCTATAAATGAAATAGAGATAATAAACATGTTATCTGGTTTCTTGGCATAGGATCTTTAGAGATCTCATCTATTTTACTATGAATTTCTCAAATTCTGAACGTGATCGATAAGGAACAGATGATGATCCTGCAGCGTCTTCATCTTCATCAGCAAGTTCATCCTTAAATTGCCAGCCATTAGGACCATCTTGTAGTCCCATACGATGTAAGGTAGATTTATCAATCATATTTGTTCTACCATAAGACTCACTGGATTCATTCACACACTCCACCCCAAAGTGGATCATTACTTTTGAGATGAAGACACGGTATGGAAGCATTGTTGACTCAAGTCTGGTGACCTTGAGCATATTCTCGGATATGGCAGCAGGCCAATCAGCTTGAATGTTTTCTTTGATTGCCTTCAGAAGGTACAAGTCCTCTGTTGTGGCCTGTGTGTTGTTGCTTCCTCTTTACATAAGTATCCAAGAGATGATAAAAACACATAACCTGTCATCCTTCTTCATTCCACCAGTCTTGTAGTGAGAGTAATCCCTCATTTCAACAGGATTTCTTGAATTGTCTTGATATACAGTGAATTTGTGGAAACCTTCCATGCCGAGATGGCATTTTTCTCCTCTTAAATGATAACTAGCAATGTTATTCCATACCTCATGTGTCAACTTAATATACACACCTTTCACTCTGGAACATAGTGTTCCATCACTTATCTTGAGATTCGAATAAAAGACCCTTACTAGCTTAGGATACCATGGGTCTTCCATTTCAACAAACTTCTTCAGACCCTGTTTGCTTGGCCAACTTTGAAAGACAAATCCTTCATTTTGAAAGAAGCTTAGTTTCAAGTACTTGTGCAAGATAAGTTTTCTCATCTTCCAGCTATCCAAAAAATTTGATTGAGCACTATCGCCACTAATCCATCTATCCAGATTTGATGCTCGCCGCATATTTTTGTTACCAAGTGTTTTCACTCTCTTCCTTTGTGATGATGAGGTTGTCATTGATACATAATGTAGAAGAGGAATTTCAGAATATCCAAGAGGAAAGATCATAATGTTTGCGGAGAAAGTATGGGTGACAGACTTCTCTAATTATGTTTAATAGCACAAAAATCTATTTTGTAGGAAAGTCAAAAAATTAAACATTCGCGCCATTTAAAAAGATTAATTAATTTCACTAGGTTTGAATTTTCAAAATAGAGAAGACAAATCAGAGAAATTTAATCAATTTCATTACTATCAGAATCGACTTTATGTTTGAGTGAGTATTACTTAAAATAGAGAAAAAAACACAGATCATAATCAATTCCATTATTAACCTAACCGATTAAAAGTCGTGCAAACAGTTTTTCATATAGACAGATCCACCATATAGGAATTCAACAAACATGCACATAACAATCATTCATACAGATACTTATGATGCATGAGTGCATGAAAATAACTGTTTCAGTAACCATATCAAGATACTCAAGAACTTGTGATTTATTCCACTACAGTTCATCCTTGAGCACTGTACTGCTTTAGTCAGCAGCTTACTTTCCTGCAAAAAATTGAATGGTTTTGAAGTAGGTACCCAAACAAGCTTTGGTCCTTTGTTGTGAGTTGCAGGAGGTTGTTCATTAGGAATCCACTTATACTTCCCTTTAGAAACTCCAACCTTTCTGTAATAGCAATTTCTGACATTATGACCAATAGTATTGCAATAAAAACAAGCATTTGTAATAGGTTTACTCAGATCAATAAACTTCTTAGGATTAATCCTATTACTATTTGCTTTATAACCAATGCCTTGTCTATTTATTGCTCTCCCTGAAGATCTTAACACAACATCTAGATTATCTTTTCCTTGAGTAAGTTTTGCTATAGTGCTTGTTAAGTAATCAATTTTCTCTTGATGAACAGGGCAATTTTCACAATTCTTCTCTACAATCTTAACTTCACTTTTAACAGTTTTTGCAGATTGTAAAGCAGTTTCTAATTCCTTTTTCAGCTTATCATTTCACTCTACAAGGTTATTAATTCGATATTCATAGTCTTTTCTTTCTGAGCTTAATTGATTTACCTTGTACTGAAGTCGCATGGCTTCTGCATGTATCTCTTGAAAGGCATCTAGTAGCAAGTCATACTTAACTTCAATTGGTTCGCTTTCAAAATCACTGTCGCTGTCATCAAAGTGTGCATAGCCTGCCATGAAACATAAATTGGACTACTCCTCAACACTGCAATCATCATCACTGGATGAATCATCATCATGTTCTCCCAGGCTATATAAGCTTTTCTATTCTTGCTCTTCTTGTCCTGTGGATACCTAGTGTTAGCCTTCTGCCTGTTTTTCACTTCTGGACAATCCGACTTTATATCACCATCCTTGCCACATTCATAGCATATGACAGTGTTATTCTTTGAACTCTTCTTTCCTCCTCCTGAATAACCTGCAATATTAGTTGCAATATTTCTCTTCTTCATATTAAACTTTCTTACCACCATGTTCATGATTTCCTTTTCTGGCATTTATGCATCTGACTCAACCTCAGATTCAGCTTTCTTGGAGGATCTTTTGTTTTTATCTTTAAGAGCAATCGATTGCTTTTGCTTAATTTCTTCTTCCTCTCTCAATCTACCAAGCTCTAGCTCATGCTCCCTAAGCTTGCCAAACAAGGTTTCCATATGTTAGCCAAATCTTTAGATTATGATATAGCAGTTACCTTGTCAAACACCTTGCCGAGAGCCATCAAATGGTTTACGATGTGTGTGAATCTTTTCTGCACATCATAGATAGTCTCTCCAGCCTTCATCCTGAACATCTCGTATTCCTGCATTAGAGAATTTTTCTGGCACGTTTTACTTCATCAGTTCCTTCGTGTGTTACTTCAAGAACTTCCCACATTTCTTTTGTTGTCTTGCATTGGGAAATCCTGAAAAACTCATCCATTGTTAGAGCAAAGGCAATTACATTACGAGCTTTAACGTCATATTGTGTTCTTCGGTTCTCATCTTGAGTCCACTTAGAAAATTTTTTTAAAACATTTTTTCCATTAACAACATGAGTGGGTTCAAATGGACCATTGAGTATAGCATCCCATACAGCTTTATCCACTGATTCAAGAAAAATTTGCATCCTGATTTTCTAGAAAGCATAATTTTCACCACCGAATAAAGGTGATCTATTTGTTGATTCACCTTCTCCAATGTATGAGAAACAAAGTCCATTTTCAAGATCGAATTGATTAGACAAAAATATTAATCGATTTGTTTTCCAAATATCTTTCGAAAACCAGCTCTGGTGCCAATTGGTGATGTGTAAAAATGATTGCTTTTAAAACCTTTTTCGCAAATTAGGAAGTCTTTAAACTTTTCTTGAATCACAAGTAAGTTTGTATGCAATGAAACAATAAGTGTATTCGAATGCAATGACAATATAATCGACTTAATGTAGAGAGAAGGGATAAGAAAATTCAAACACTGTGGTTTATACTGGTTCGGTCAACCTTCCTACATCCAATGTCCTTCCACACAACTTGAGATGCAAGCCAACGCACTATATAGATTTGAGTTTTTACACCAAGGGCTTTACAACGGCCTCATGTCAAAATGTAAATCACCTCTTTAACTCACTAATCTAAGTATAGGCAATACAAAACAGACAAGCAGCAAGAACAATCATCTTCTACTGTCGACCCCTTTGAGATACCCCTCAAAATCAAGAACCACGTTCTTCTTCCTGTATACACCACAGGGAAACCAGCAACTTTGAGTGTTTGCCAAAGCTTTTCTGATCAAGCAGTAAACCTTCCTGTGCAGAACGATCAGTCTTTTCGTATCAAAACAATCTTACTTCACAAGAAATCCTTAAGACTTTATTACCACGACAATTCTTGATTCTTTGTCCTTTTCTCTCTTTTGTAAGATTTCAAAGCACACACTGAAAAGATATGAAAGTGTAAAGATCAATTCTTCTTTTAGAAATCAAATCATGCGTCAATATATAGTATAAGACAAATCAGACAGGTTTTAATCGATTACGCTATTTATCTAGTCGAATACAATTCACAGTTATAACTGATTAACAGCAGTCAAAGGCATTAATTGAAAGCTTAATTAATGTAATCAATTTGCAATAAATGTTTGGTCAACATATTTAAAAATATGACCGTTGTGACAGTTATGTCAAGCATTAAAACAATTTTAAAATCATTAACAAACTTAGTCAAATACAAGATGCATGCAATCGATTAAGTAGAAACACTTAGCATATATTTGAAAACTTTTCTTCTCAAAATACGTCACAACACACTTGAAAAATATTTATGCAAACATACGAGTTTTAATCGATTTAACAAATAGTAATCGACTTAAAACTTGTTGTTTTGCCACATTTTAAAGTTCAAATAGCTGAAGCTAGGTGCTTGTGGTTTTTCATTTCCAAAACCTCGTATTATGCATACACAGATAAAATCACATATCAAACACAATGGTATGCAATAATCAAAAGAATATGTTTACATATATGCTTGTAGAAATATAACATAGTAAGCATAAGCATTTAACATGTATAACACACTACATACACATGTGTTAGTATTAATTATGTGTTGTCATCATCAAAAACACAAATATCACTGAGATTGTGGGTTCAACTAAACATGTGCTCCCCATATTAACAATCTCAACAACGTCGAATTCAAAGTCGACGTCATATCGGGAGACGTTAAATTGACGTCGAACATAGAACAATTCGACGTTAAGCAAATTAACGTCGAATTTTGTTAATATTCGACGTTGATCAATTTTTTTTTGTTTTTTTTAATTAATTGTGATCCTTTTTTACAACACTAAGAGACCTGAAAAGCATAAAAATAACAAAGTTCAGTTTTTGGTATTTTATAAAGCATGAACTATGAACGTATAGAGTAGTATCAATAACAAACAACAAACAAGTTCAATCAAACAACAACAAAAAACTGGTTCAACCAAACAACAATAGCAACAAACAAGTTCAACAAAATAAAACAACAAACAAGTTCAACAAATAAGTTCTTCAAAACGAAAACGACAACTGACCTTCAAAAGATGGGTTCGTCGAAATAAAGTGTTACCATCAGTAAGAGAGAAATCAGAATGCGGCTATGAAGGACAAGAACAAAAAAATAATTGGTCAAAACAAACGAAAATCATACATAAAGTAGTTAATTAACATGCATTTGTAACAAATGAAAGAAAGATTACATGTGATGGTCATCAAACTATGTTCCAGAAAAGTTTGAGTAGAGAAGAGGGTATCGCGCGCTAAGATAAAATGAATGAATTTTCAATCTCCCGCTCAAATTTTTATTGAATTCACTAACCTTTTAACGTCTAACGCTGGGACATTCGACATTTTATATCCTTTTGACGTTTAATTCTAGGGAATTCGACGTCATACGTAAATACATTTTCATCTTCGCGCCAAGTCTTTTCGCAAAATTTACCCAATATAATAGATTGACGTCGAATTACAATTCTAAACGATGTTTAATAATTGCCTTTATTTACAAAAATGTCACCGGTCATTTTTAACATTGGCTATTCAGTGGTTGGACGTTAAACGCGTGACAATATACGCTGTTTTTGAACTGGTGTCATTTAGGAAGCTTAGAAACCGTTGTTTTTGGGAAATTAATTGGATCTAGTACCAGGGTCTAAAAATTATGAGTTAGTAGTCATTTGAAAGCTCTTTGAGTCTAAATTCCAACTAAACATGAATTAACTCATTTGGAGTTCGGTGGAGAAAGCTAGGTGTAAAACAACCAACAAAGGTCAGAAAAATAGAGTTAAGGAGTATTGTTCATCCAGTTGGAGAGTATAGTTAAATTTTCTTTTCAAATGGCCTCTAGGCCTCTAGTAATCGATTACAAGACCCATGTAATCGATTACCAGGGCAGAAAATATCTAGCAATGCTTATGGAGCTCATCTAACTTATATGAAATCACTTAAATGACATTTTTCCTCAACAATTCAATGACCTAACGTGTTCACTGGTGCACTAAACACTACTCATTACCACTAAGTTCACTCACCCATCTAATATAAGAAACATGAAACAATAACTTGAAAGTAAACTCATTGCGGAAGCTTTAAAAAACATGTTTTTTGCATCTATGACCGTTAAACGCACTCACCCATCTAAAATAAGAAACATGAAACAATAACTTGAAAGTAAACTCATTTAGGAAGCTTAGAAAAACATTTTTTTTGGGAAATTAACTGCATCTAGTACAATGGTCTAAAAATTATGAGTGTGTAGTAATTTGAAGGCTCTTTGAGTCTAGATTCCAACAAAACAAGAATCAACTCATTTGGAGTTCGGTGGAGAAAGTTAAGAGCAAAACAACCAACAAAGGTCATAGTTGACAAGAACATATAAAATGTTAACTTTAAGGAATTAACTATACCTACTTAGATGTCCAAAAATTACAAATTAGTAGTCATGGGAAAGCTTTTTGGGCCTATTTTATAATAAAAAAAAGTCATATCATTTGGAGGTCTGTGGGAAATTTGTGCTTAAAATAGTGAGCAAAAGTCAAAGTTGACAGCACGTTATCTTATATGTATATATTTTGCTCTTGTTCACATATCTTTTATTTACTTAAAATGCCTTTTAAAATGTGTGCATTGTAACAACATTAGATGTCATACTTCTTAATTAGTAAAATGAAAAATTTTCAAGTGATACTCCGAGAAGGGGTGTTACAACAATGGTCATGCATCTCACCTCAGTTGGAGAAAACCACCTAAATGGACATATTTTTGAAAAAATCAATGGCCTAGCCTCATCACTAGTGTAGGAAACACACCCAATAGCATTGAACTCACTCACTCATCTAACAAAGGGGAAAAAATGACCAAAAATAGAGCAAAACCCTTCATGGAGAGTGTTCTTCCCTAGGTGTCCAACTCGAGTGTCGATGTTGTTAAATTTGTTCCCCATGTTATCAAATTGGTTCCCACAAACGTGTGAAGATCTCAGATGTCGTTGATAACTTGAGTCAACATTGTAGAATAAGTCTCTTATGGAGAGGGAGACGCGCAATGAACATCATGCATTCCATGAGCTTCCTCTCTTTTATGAACACAATTTTCATCATCATTTTTTACAAAACCAAATGATTATATAACTTCAGCTTCAATCCTAAATGACTGCTTAACTTGGGATAAAAGATCAATTGTCACCAATGCCAACAAAATCTCCTAAAACAACATATATAAAAAAAATTAATCACCAATAGCCTTTATAAAGCAACATAAAACATAATAAAACAACAAGCACCTCAATACTACGGTTCTACAACAACCCAATTTTCAACATAAAAAAGAGTCAAACAACAACCCAATCATCAACAACAACAATAACACAGAGAGAAAACATAACCCATGACTTATGGTTCTACGAACCTCAACACTAACAAAGACCCCTTCCTTTACCCAAAAACGCCAACACGTTCGGAAAAGGAAAGGAATAACCTTTACTCCTTGGTCAAGAGCGCGAGAGAAGGGGAATGTGAATGCTCTAGTTAAGAAACGGTATAGGTGACAATGGAGATGACTGTCGACGTCACAAGGGGTGAGAAGTGAAAGACAAATGGCGAGGGAGAGAGTGGGCAAAAATAAAAAGTTGTCAATAGGAGAAGAAAAAAGGGAGAGACAAATAAGAGAAAAAATCGATGAAAATTAACGATAGAGGTTGTCGCCAGTGAGAAAGAAGGACAAAGAGAGAGAGAAGAGCAACCAAAGATGGTAAGAGAGGTAAAGAGAAATATACCCAGAGAAAATACAAAGAGTCTGGAAATTAATTTTGGACGTGAAACGTTCTTTCCTTCCCAAATTCTCCTCCACGTTATTATTTCAATTTTTTAAAATTTATTTAAAGTACACCACTTACACCTTGTTAAAAAGTTGTGGCCATTTGTTAAAGAAATGTGTTTCATTACATAATGCAGACACATCCATTTGTGTCAAGAATTTGCAAACCGAGCAATGAAAAAGCAAAATCATTAATGTGGACCCAAATGACATTATAAGTCGTACACTAATTGAATCTTGATTAACTGTGATGAAATATTTGTGGATTTCATGCATATAACCCAAGTTTTGACCTTAAAACTTGCCTATTTACAAAAAAAAAAAACAAATTGCCCACATCTTTACATAAAAAACCATTATTGCATTGTTGCGTGGATTGAATAGAAGAGAGTGGTGCTTCGTCTCTTTAGCCCGTGTTCCTCGTGGCAGTTGTCTAATCTACATTACTGATGGTTATATTACTTGGTAAATTTTTGGTCATTTTTTATTTTAGAGTTGTGTTGTTTGTTTTCTCTGCCCCTTACATTTCTTATCACTTTTTCTCTATTTTTTTCTGTCTCTCTTCCCTTTCCAAATACAAAGTTAGCTGCATATAAATCCTAAATTAGCAGAATCCTAAAGAGATTGGATTCATTAATTTGTAATTGAATTGAACGAAGTCTTTTCCCCAAATTTTCTCTCAACATAGTCTGAGTTTCACGTGGCATTACTGGCATTCCAACTACCACATATTTTTATCCAACTCCCACTTTTTTCATAATAAAAAAAAGTGGATGGAAAGAAAATTAAAAATAGAAAATGATTTAATTTTTAACCCATGACTCGTTCCAAATATCTTTAACTTTTTAATTTAACAAAAATTTCACAATGAATTTAAAAAAAAAAATTCAGTATTAACATATTTCATTTTTAATAGACTAAAATTGAAAACTAAATATATTAATGCTTATTATGTTATTTTTTCTAATTCTGTAATGTATTTAATATACTTTTTAAATCAGTTATACAAGTTTATTTAAGTTTTTTATTACCAACTACTTTGTCATTCTATAACAATCCATATATCAATTAGTAAACACTTAATATCCACTAATATATAAATATAGTATATTACGTTACATGTTTAACGTCTAATTACAAAACATCCAACGATAAAAAGGATCGGTGACAGTTTTATAAATAAAAGACTTATTTAGACGTCGACTCAGGGATCCCGACGTCTAAATCGTTACACACATCGGCCCCTTACATTGGATTCTAAAGAAAAAATATATTTTTTTTATTACATTTAGACATATGTTCCTTTCCACCTTGACGTCTAAAGGCCAATTACACATCGATCACCCACATTGGATGCCAAATGGTATGCGAAAGTAACCAAAAAATCACTTTCTCCAAGCAGTTGGACGCTTGATCCCCTCCCTCGACGTCTAAATTGAATATAGATGTCGGCTACCCCATCTCGGACGCCTAATAATCTACAGAAAAAACCCAAAAGCCACTGTTTCATTGCCTTTAGACGTTCCCTCCCCTCCCCTGATGTCTAAATTGACTATAGACGTAAATGCCTCATTTTAAGCGCATTCGTTTGCGTTTTCTCTCCTTTGCCATTGAAGTATAGGCAAGGTTTTCTCCATTTGCATTGTTTAAAATCATTTTTGCTCTAGTTACATTACATTTTGATGAATTATCTTTTATTTGAACTGATTAAAATGTGTTTCGATAGGTTTTTGGTGTAGTTGTGGAGCGCGTTCTAGGAGGACTACGGCGACAATTTTGGACCAGTATTGTGCTTGTTTTTCTGCTCAAGGCCAGCCTACAATACACTTTCCCAATCCTCCATTTCCCTCCACTCCATTTTCAACCTGTTTAGAAGGTTAGTTTTTTGGTTGTTAGTTTTTGTATATATGCGTGAATGGGTTTTGGGTTTTGATTTTTGGTTATTAGTTAATTGTGAATTTTAGTTTTGAAATGTTATTGATTATTGGGAGACATAATTATTTGGTATTTAATATGAAAAAGCAAAATCATTGATCTTGATTAATATTTGTGCATTTCATGCATATAACCCAAGTTTTGACCTTAAAACTTGACTATGATTTTTACATTGAAGTCTAACAATACTAAACAAGGAGAAACTTAAAAGTTAAAGAAAACTACCTTAAATTCCATTCCTCGTACGTAACATAATAATTAAGAAAAAGAAGATTAATTTAAAATTGAAAAGGAAGAGAAATTTAGAAGCAGAGAAGAGAAAGATCCTGGTATGTACATTACTGATGGTTATATGAGAAGACATTATTGCATTGGCGCGTGGATTGAATAGAAGAGAGTGGTGCTTCGTCTCTTTAGTTCGTGTTCCCCGTGGCAGTTGTCTAATCTACATTACTGATGGTTACATTTTGCTGTATGAAATTCTTCCAAGGTGGAACTATCATAATTATGTGTTAAAATGTGATTATTTTTTCACTTTAAAGGTATCACTTGGTAAATTTTTGGTCATTTTTTATTTTAGAATTTTGTGTTTTTTTTTTCTCTGCCCCTTACATTTCTTATCAGTTTTTCTCTATTTTTTTTCTCTCTCTTCCCTTTCCAAATACAAAGTTAGCTGCATATAAATCCTAAATTAGCAGAATCCTAAAGAGATTGGATTCAATAATTTGTAATTGAATTGAACGAAGTCTTTTCCTCAAATTTTCTCTCAACATAGTCTGAGTTTCACTTGGCATTATTGACATTCCAACTACCACATTTTTATCCAACTCCCACTTTTTTTTATAATGAAAAAAAGTGGATGGAAAAAAAATTAAAAATAGAAAATGATTTAATTTTTAACCCATGACACGTTCCAAATATCATTAACTTTTTAATTTAACAAAGATTTACAATGAATTTTTTTTAAAAAAATATAAAGACTCAGTTGAATTAAAAAATATAGAAACTAAAACTAATTAAAGTATATAATATGTTAACTTAACATTTTTTATTTTTAATGTAATAAAAAAAATTAATACAAATGTTTTTATTTTTCAATTTCATTTAAATTTTATAGGATTGAATTAATTGAGCATATCTTTATTAAGGAAAAATTGAGTGATATATAGTCAAAACAGAATCATTAATAATTTTAAATTTATAGGGTAAAAATAAATAATTAATATAATTAAATAAATAAATAAATTATTACATTAGATTCATTATCCTTTTATTATATTAAAAACTGAATATATTAATGCTTAATAATGTTATTTTTTTCTAATTTATAATGTAATATACTTTTTAAACTATACAAGTTTATTTACGTTTTTTTACAAACTATGACGTTATGTAACAATACATTTTTTTAATAAATATCAATTAGTAAGCACTTAATATCATAAGGTTATTAGTAGTATTTAGTAATTAAAGGTGAATCGACTCATATATAGTAAATAGCCAGATAAAATTCTCTTTCAAAATGCATTCAAAATAAAGGCATAAATACTCCAAAGTATAACAAATTCTTCAATTTCCAGCTCCATAATTATTATCTCAATAAGTTCGGCTCCTATATATAAAATATACCATCATTACATAAGAAAATAAACTTGTAAATTATTAATACTTTGGTATGAGAGTCATGGTTTAAAGTCTATCCTAACGAAATTTGTTATTTGTTGGGTATATTATTTCATCCACACATTATCGGATCACTGATTAATGTCTAGTAACACGTACAACATGTATATACCTCGGTGTAAGGGATGTTAAAAAAATTACATCAACTAGAGATAAGACCAATTTAGAGTATATAAGGTGTAAACCTCAACTTACAATGCAATTTTGTGAGGTTGAGTTAGGTTTAAAGTTCACTTCTTAACATGGTATCTAGAGCTTGATTCTTTGGAAACAAATTTGTCACCCCTACTCACTACAATTGCATTGCGTTGTTGCTATCACCGTCAGCGGGCATCAGTTTCGAGTAACGAATGCAAGGGTAAACTAATTTTTACAAGAATAACCTCAAATAAAATGAGATAATATTTTCTCACAAAAGTTGTAAAACTAATACTTTGAACATGTGTTAATATTAATTATGTATTGTCATCATCAAAAACACAAATATCATTGAGATTTATATCTAAGGACTTATCAAAATTAATTAAGTTAAAGATAAATTTATTTTATCTTATCTATACTTTTTATCTTAGTCGGTTGTTATTGCTTCTTATGGGCATTTATTATAAATAGAGTACCCTATCTGTATATTCTACACAAGAAAAATTAATCCCACATATAGTTGTAATTATACTAGACACCTCCTATAGAAACTCTAGCTATTAAGAAAATAAGACAAAAACTTTGAAGGTGAGAGGAAAAGAGGGGAGTGAACGTTAAGGTGCAACTGCATTGGATGAGATCTTTGGGTGTAGATAAAGCCTTAGTATTGGCCAATGTATGAGGAAGCGTACCTTGTTTATTGTATGTTATGTGTTCTTGATTATCTTTATTGTTATATCTTCTTTTGATGCATGGGAATGTAATTATGGGTTATGATTCTCTATTAATATTGTTGGGTAAGGGTATGTGCATATGTGAGAATATGTTATGTATGGTGATAGGGTTTATATCATGTTTGTGTTGAGTTTTCCCTATGAAAGTAGGTATGGCTTTGTTGGGTTTGTTTGGGTTGTAATCTTCTTAATGATGGGTTTTGGATGATTCAAGGGATGTGATGTATGTATTTTGGTCTGTTTATAAGGGTATGTGATGCTTGAATGCATGTATGTTGTTTTAAGTATGTTTCTTCGTGGTTAGGATATGCGTTAACATAAAACTCCCTAACTAATAGCTCAACTCAATGAAGTCATCTTCAGGCTTGGCTAACTTTCTTCAACGCCTAGTTTCTAATGCTCTATGGAATTCATCATGTTCTCCCTCTAGGAGTTCAATCCTCCTTTCTGTAAAGATTAACCTGTGTTGAGTGTCATTAAACCTCTCTTGCTTAGCCTTTGTTTGGAACCTTATTCAATCCACTATGATGGACTTGTAGAGGATGATTCTTCTAGTGTGGCTTCAGAAGTTGATTTGGACAAAGATGTAGGGGTTTCTGTAGTCTTACCCCTGGACGTTGTTGCAAGGTTTGGTTTGTGAATCCTCTTCCCTCTAACTAGTGCCAAGTGCTTTATTATCCTCCTTAGTTGTGTTATTGGAGGTGATGGTGCAAGGCTGCTTGTAGAAGAGCTATATGAAAATTTTTTAACTTCTTCAGTTTTTTTTTCTAGATGAAACAGTTGTTGCCTTTTTTTTTCTTATTGTAGTCTATATATCATGGACTTCTTTTCTTTTAGGTGTCCTTATGCATCAGGTTTCATTCAGCAACCAAACATTTTTCTTTCAAGCATTTTGTTACATGACAATCAATCTTAGTGAAATAACATTAGAACATTCAATTGATTTGTACATGCAAGCATAAAATTGAGGTTTTTATTTAAAGATGACCGACCTAATCATAGCACTTTCTTACACTTAAAAATTTATAAAAAAAAGTATCAAATTAATTCATTCAATCATAATCTTGCAAATAAAACATAGAATCATCAAAAGAGATGATCAAGCCATGAAGATGGCTTGAGCGAACCCTGATGAGTGAATAAAGCATCAGAAAATGAATGAAAAATTTGATGTACTTACTTCGTTATTGTAGAGAATGAGAATGAGAAATGTTGTTGAGAGTGAGAATGAGTGTTTAGAATTTTTTAGAATGAAGGATTAAAGCTTTTATGAGTTTATAGAAGGTGTTTAGAGTGAGTGGGGTGACAGAGGTGTGAGCAGGTTTTAAGTGAGTGATAAATATAAGAGTTTTCCTTTTAAAGTCTCAAATTTTTAAAACCCATTGTAGGTTACCCACGAATGGTAGCTTGAGTGCCAAATTTGTCAATTGACCCGTAAGCTCTTTGACAGATTTCAGAAATTCATTCTGATTAAATTTTCAATGAAACTTCCCAAAATTCCATCCTTTTAATGTTCTCTAAACTCTTCTCACAATGCAGTTATGCAATGCAAACAACAAACAAACATTCCAATCATGCAATCCTAACTAATTAATTCAAACATTCAAACATTTAAAATCAAATTAAGAACAATAAACATAAAAGTGAAAATAGTAAATATAATAGGTTGCCTCCTAGTAGCGCTTTTTTAACGTCTTTAGCTTGACGCCATATTCGATTTTGGCTCTTTTAGATGGGCTTCGGTGGTAAATATGTCAAGATCACCACCTTTATATTTCTTCAACCTTTGTCCATTGACAATCCATGTCCTTTGAGTTTTTATATCTTCAATTTCAGCTGCTACATAAGGTTTTACAGTTTTGACCATGATGGGTCCAGACCATCTAGACTTTAGTTTTTCGGGAAACATTCTTCTTAGTCTTAAATTGTACAGTATAACAAGTTGATTTGGCCTAAATTCTCTCTTCAGTATCTTCTTATCATGATAGGCCTTGACTTTGGACTTATAAATACACATGGAATCATATGCTTGTGCTTTCAACTCTTCTAACTCTTGCATTTGCAATTTTCTTTTCTCTCCAGCAACATTGATATCAAAGTTAAGAGTCTTGAGTGCCCACCAAGCGTTATTGATGAGTGCATATTTATGCCCACATTTATGTTTTAAAATTCAAATTTTTGAAGACATTCTTGTGCTTAAATGATTGACTTAAAGTGAATATGTGACGATTGAATTTATTGGGTTTGAGAATTAAATATCCTTAAAATGTGATTCTTAGTTGCATAAATCATTCTAGATGTTCTAATATTTATTTGTGCAGCTAAAGTTAGAATTTTATTCATTTAAAGCAAGAAATTGAATGGTCAAAGTCGGTCCAATCTGGTCAACTCATGGCTCTTATGCAATTTTGAAAAGAAAGAAATGGCTAAAGTGCAATTAGAGGAAAATTTTGGACTTCTATGTAATTTTAAATAAAATAGAAAGGGTTGAAATGTAATTTTGGGCAAGTTTATTTTAAAAGATAATTTGGAGAAAATATATCTTAAGATATTTTATTTGATATTATTAAATAATTACCGTATTTAACTATATCAATAAAAATCAAAAGATAATATTTGCCAAATCTTTTTGAATCTAGAAAAGATATTATCAAATATTCTCAAAAACTGATTAAATCTATTGAATATTTGAAAGATATTATCAACAGAAGATTCAGAGTCCAAACCCAAATCATGCCTATATAAAGAGACCCAAGGGAGGCACAACTCATTCATTCTCAGACTCCTCTCACTTTTATTTCATCATGTGTTTCACTCCATTCATGCAGGGCTAAGCTTCTAGAGCTATTTCACTGTAATTTCATTATGGATTATGAGTTTAAGTTGAATTAATGCAATTGTTTCTTTTGATTACTGATTTAAGTTGCTCTCTTTCTATGTCTTTCATCTCTCAATCATATTAAAAGCAATGATTTTTTATCATAACGTGTTTGAATCTACATGCATATTAATCATATGAGTTCAAGGGTTTCTAGGTTTGATTAAGAATCTACTTTGATTGAATTTAGGAACTTTCATATGATTAAATGAGTTTTTGCTAGCAATTGAGAATGTACTTTGATTGGTGGTAATAATTTCAACTATAATTAATTGAGAATTTACTTTGATTAATTTACTTTGATTAAACACAATAGAATTTGATTAAGAATGTACTTTGGTTGAAATCATTGTGAATAATCTAGAAAGGTCTTGCATTTGATTGAGAATCTACTTTGATTAACTCCATGATCGCCCTCAAATTAATTAAGAATGTACTTTAATTAATTTGAAACTTGAACAATAGTCAATTGAACAATTATTTGTGGATAACCGATGATGAATCTATTTTGGAAAAGCAGTGGAATTAGCCTATTTCATCATAATTGTTTCTAGGTTTCCTATTTGTTCTTCAAACATTCTCCAAACATTAACTTCATTAGCATAGTTTCTCACTTTTATTCTTGAGCATTGCATAGCAATCATAAGATTCAAATATTGAAGAGCAACTTCGTATTCGTTGGGAAACGACTCAGAGTTACTTTAACGCTATCTACTTTCTTGAATACTACTTGGCAATATTGAAGTTGCCTTGAAAAGTAATATTAATTTGATAGCTTCAACGACAACGTATCACTTATATTCTAACTCTACATGCAAATGACAAGCTTTGCCATATACTATTTGGAATGGTGTTAGAATCATCATTCTTTCGAGTGTTTGACTTCAATGCAATATTCATTTTTAGTCTTACCTGAATCTGATGATAACCCAATCTCACGTTTATCTTGGAAAACACCACAGCCTTATACAATTGATCCATCAAATCACCTATCATTGACAAATAATACTTATTTTTTATGGTCAATTTTTTTAGCTGCCTGTAGTCTACACACAGCTTGGAACTATCATCCTTCTTTTCACCAACAACATCGACGCTCCCTAAGTTCACACACTGGATCTTATGAACTACTTATCCAATAGTTCCCCAATATGCTTCTTCAGCTTAGTCAACCCTATTGGAGCAATAAGTATGGAGTTATTGATATTGGCCCTACATTTGGAAGCAAATCAATGGAGAACTCCACCTCTCTCTTAGGAGACAACCCTAGTACATCATTAGGAAAAATGTCAACAAACTCCTTCACAATTGATATCTTCACACCAGTATCACCCTTCTCAACATCTAAGTGAGTTAGGATGATAAAAACACTAAGATTTTTCCTTGAATTCCTTCAAAACTTGTTGAGAAGATATTTTTTTACACTTCGGAAACAACAACCTCTTTTCACTCCAATCTATAAAAATGTAATTGCTTAGTAACCTAAGGAAAATGAGACATATAAAATAGATAAATAAAGTACTAATAGTTATTTTCTATCTATAATTTTAAAAAATAAATATTTTTTATAGTGCTTGTTTTGTATATAATGAATTTCTTGGTAATAATTTATTAATGTTATTTGTAGTACATGGGAATATGATAGGAAATAATATATCTGATTGCAATTTACCTTATTTAGCTTCTGCTTAATTTATTCTGTCATGAATAATTAATATATTCCTTCCTTATTGATAGGATCTAGGTATTTTGTATAGTCTATATATGGCCATATTGATGGCTCAATCATAACTCCTCCAACGACATTGCTTGTTGCTGATGGATCTTTGACGGCTACTGATCTAGCCTTTATCACGTGGAAACAACAAGACCAAAGACTTGTAAGTCTCCTACAAGCCTCTCTTACTGAAGAAACTCTGGCTGAAGTACTGCATTGCGACACCGCAAAACAGATCTGGACTACTCTTGAATCCCTCTATGGTGGTGACTCCAAGCAACGAGAAATCGGGATCAGAGATCAACTGTTGCACCTCACAAAAGGCTTATCCACTGTTAGGGAGTTTTCCAAAACATTTCGAGGCTTATGTGATCAACTCACCCTTATGGGTAGACCAGTGGATGATTTAGATAAATTACACTGGTTTTTACGGGGTTTAAGTCCCACTTTCACTAGCTTTGGTGCATCTCAATTAACCATGTGACCACTCCCTATTTTTCGTGATCTTCTTTCTACTGCCGAGAGTTTTGAAATGTATTTACATGTCGTTGAATCTACTCCCTCTCAAGTTTCTTTTTATACCACCAATCAACGCTCCTCCCAATCATCAAATACACGTTTTCCATCTAGGTCGCATTCTTTCTCAAATGGCAAAACAGGTCGTGGTCACCAACACTCAGGTCGTAGTGGTCGTGGCAGAGGACGTCGTCCTATCCATTGCCAAATCTGCAGAGGAGAAGGTCATTATGCCACATTTTGCCATCAACGTTATGAAGGTGGCCCATCTCAATCTGCAAATCTTGCTGAATCATTTACGAATTCTTGCACTCTATCGAACTTAAATCAGTCTGATTGGTATCTCGATAGTGGAGCTTCAGCACACATGACAACAAACTCATCTGATTTAGACTCAATTGAGCTCTGGTCACACAATTACGGTTGGAAATGGTAATACTCTCCCTATTTCCCATATTGGATCTCATCGTTTGACAAATACTTTAAACCTTCTTGATATTCTTGTTGTGCCTAGACTACAAAAGAATCTCATTTCAATTAGCAAACTTACTCGTGACTTTCTTGTGGATGCAATATTTACTGACACATCTTTTCTGCTTCAGCAAAGGGGTACAAAGGAAATTCTACCAAAAGGGAGGCGTGAACACAACTTATATGTATTAGAGCATGGTCAAAATGCTTTTATTTCTGTTTTAAATTCCAATAAGCTACGAGGATCATTTGAATTGTGGCATTATCGTTTGGGCCATGTTCACTTTGATATTATTTCCCATTTAAGAAAAAGAGGTATTTTGTCTTTATTTTCTATTTTACCAACTCCATTTATTTGTGGCTCCTGTGAATTAGCTAAAAGCAAACGACTACCTTATTCCTTAAATGAGAAACGCGCATCACATGTGCTGGATTTAGTTAATTGTGATTTATGGGGACCTGCTCCTATTTGTTCAAAATTTAGTTTTCGATATTATGTGATTTTTATTGATGACCATTCCAGATTCACTTGGTTATATCCAATGCGCCTGAAATCTGATTTTTATATTGTATTTGTTCAGTTCAAGAAATTTGTTGAAAATCAGTTTAATACGTCTATAAAAACATTCCAAAGTGATGGTGGCACCGAATTCACCAACAACAAATTCCAGACCTTGCTACATGAAAATGGTATTCTTCATCTTATGTCCTGCCCTCATACACCAACCCAAAATGGTAGAGCTGAACACAAACATCGTCACATTACTAAAACGGGACTTGCAATGCTTTTTCATTCACATCTCTCTGCTCACTACTGGCATGCTTTTGGTTGTGTTGTTTATGTCATAAATCGGTTACCCACCACCCTTCTAAATGGTGTTTCTCCATTTGAGATCTTATATAATACTCGTCTTAATTATGCACACTTTCATCCTTTTGGTTGTCGGGTTTATCCTTGTCTTCGTGACTATGCCACTAACAAATTGTCTCCTTGTAGTGCACCTTGTATCCTTGTCGGGTTTATCGTTGTCTTCGTGACTATGCCACTAACCAAGTTTGATTAACTTTATTTTCCATGTTCAAATACAGGAACTATATCTTCAATTTCTGGATTGGGTTTTTCTTCATTTACTAAACTAATCTCAACGCCTGAAATTTATGCTTCAGCTCATGCATCAGCTTCTTCTTTGACACTATCCAAGGAAATAGCGCACTCACCAACTATACCCTATGGTCTATGTCCTACTGAAGATACTCCTTCAACTGATGTTCCCATGCCTGACACTCAACCACAAATACACCGTGGTGTCCAATCTACTCATCCTATGGTCACACGTGCCAAATAAGGTATTTTCAGGCCCCGTCATTTTGCTGACATTACCACCTATCAACCATCTTCTCTTCTTTATGCTCTGCTCACCACTTCTACACCCAAAGGGTTCAAATCCGCTACCAAAGATCTTGGTTGGTTGGATGCTATGCATAAAGAGCTTTTGGCCCTACACTCCAACAATACTTGGAATCTTGTCCCACGTCCATCCAACACCAACATTGTAGGGTCCAAATGGGTGTTTCGCACCAAATATCTTTTAGATGGATCAATTGACAAATTAAAAGCACGGTTGGTTGCACAAGGTTTCACTCAAACTCCTGGTCTTGACTATGATCACACCTTCAGTCCTGTTGTTAAGGTTGCCACTGTCCGTGTCATTCTCACTCTAACAGTAATGAATAATTGGTCTCTTCATCAATTGGATGTCAACAATGCATTCTTGAATGGGCAACTGACACATCCTGTCTATATGGAACAACCTCCTGGGTTCGTTGATCCTCGATGCCCGAATCATGTTTGTCGACTTCGGAAAGCTCTTTATGGTCTCAAACAGGTCCCTCTTGCTTGGTTTCAACGATTCAGCTCGTTTTTGCTCAGTCTTGGGTTTCTCGGGAGCAAGGCAGATCCTTCTTTATTTGTCTTCCACAACATTGGAGTCACTCTCTATATACTTGTTTATGTTGATGACATAATTTTGACAGGAATAATTCTTCTTTAATTCAAAAATTTTTGGCAAGGTTCAAAACTGAGTTTGCTATCAAGGATTTAGGTCATCTAAATTACTTTCTTGGTCTCGAGGTTCACTACACTACCAATGGTGTCTTTCTAAGTCAGACTAAATATGCTCAAGACATCTTATCCAGAGCCCAGATGTTGGATGCAAAACCAATAGCCACACCGCTACCATCCGATATTCAGCTGACAACCATAGGAGATCCTTTCTCTGATCCCACTCAGTATCGCTCTTTCGTTGGTGCACTCCAGTATCTCACTATAACTCGTCCTGACTTGTCCTACACGGTAAATTTGGTCAGTCAGTTTCTTCAAGCTCCAACAAATGATCACTTTCAAGCAGTTAAACGCATCCTTCGATATGTCAAGGGCACCATGTCCTATGGCCTATCCTTCACCCGTGGAGCTTCCTTTAATGTTCTTGGATACTCGGATGCAGATTTGGCTCGTTGTATTGAGACTAGACGATCAACCTATGGCTATTCTATCTTCTTAGGCGGAAATCTCGTCTCATGGAGTGTTAAGAAACTACCAACCGTAGCTCGACCAAGCTGTGAATCAGAATATAGAGGCATGGCTAACGCAGCAGCTGAACTAATATGGCTTACTCATCTGCTACATGATCTGCATATTTCCTATCAAGCGCCAACTCTTTTTTCTGACAACAAGAGTGAAATATTCCTCTCCCAAAATCCAGTGGCTCACAAACGAGCTAAACATATTGATATTGATTACCACTTATTTCGAGAGCTTGTTCTATCTAACAAACTGGTCACTCAGTTCATTCCTTCCAATCTTCAACTAGCAGACATATTCACTAAAAGTCTGCCTCGACCATTGTTCCAGTTCTTCAGAGCCAAGCTTCACGTTGGACCGAATCCCACGCTTTGCTTGAGGGGGATGATAGGAAATAATATATCTGATTGCAATTTACCTTATTTAGCTTCTGCATAATTGATTCTGTCATGAATAATTAATATATTCCTTTCTTATTGATAGGATCTAGGTATTTTGTATAGTCTATATATTGTACGCTGGTTACTCTTTCCAGACAAAACAAAATACATCTATTCCAATCCTTACTGAATATATTTTTATAAGTCGAATCAATTATAAGAAGTTGAATTCAATTGAACATACTGATTTTACGGCTCTGTGAAGATATTTGAAAACTCTTGGAAAGTTGTATCATATAAGTGTTTTGATGCCTAACTTGGTCTCAATGTGAGTAACCACTATCATAGCAAACACAAAACAAACTTGTTGATTATATAAAGGTACACCTTCTTAACACAAACAATTAAGTTCAACTTTTTTGTCTAACAAAATTGAACATGTAGTGCAAAAGTCTTAATAAAGACACGTTTCTCTGCCAAATTTTAAAATTATGTTTGACTGAGGAACATTCGTAGTGGACAACTTTAGGCATAATTTCTTTTTTTAATCGTTAAGTTGAAGACTTATTATCCAACTTGACACTGAATAAAAACATTTGTTATACGCGCATTCCAATATTCAACAGATTGAAAGTTCAAAGTGACCAAATAGGAAACACGACAAATCATGTTCATACTCTCTTGCTCCGTGTGTCCTCTCCTATATTCAGGTTTCTCCTTCCTCCATGGAGGTTAAATTTTAAGATATTTTTTAATTATAATTATTTTATTGTTTATCAGTTTTATGATAGTTAGAATTAAGATTTAATTAGTTGTTATAGCGATTTCGGAATATAATGTAATATTCATTAAGTTTTATTAAGTTACTTGAAACGTAAAAGAAAAACAATTTGTTTTGATCCTGCATCTATCCATAACAATTAAGCAATACTATTACAAGTTGAAGAAATGATTACTAACAAATGAAAAAACAATTGAGACAACTTTAAAGCCTTAACACAATTACTTAATACAAATAACTTCGAAATAAAATAAAATACTGAGGCTTTGTTTTTTTTTTTGTATTTTTAATTAGTTTGGACAAATTTATCATAATTTTTATTTACTTATTCGTAATATTAAATTGTGACATTTTTTATTGGGTAAATAATTGATTCAATGTAGGGTTAGTTAAGGTCCAAATCCTTGTTTTATATCTAAAACTGTTGGGTAACAGCGGTACTTATTCCATCCTCTGTGAACTCAAAATAGGCACTATGCGGAAGCGTAAAAATGAAAGCATAGAAATAATAACACCGAAAATTTTTAACGTGGAAAACCCTCTCGGAAAAAACCACGGGACCTCGTCCAGAAAATTATCTCCACTATAAAAGTAGGATTACAGTGTTTCTCTCACTCTCTGAGGATCTCTCTATAAATATCTCACCCTCTCGGATGGTGTACAAAACTCTCACACTCACTAAAACACACTCTCTATAATTTTCCTCTCCTTCACCGTGGCTTCTTTCTACCTTTTTATAGAAGAGCTTCACACAAAACACCAAACAACAAAGCTGAAAACATGGAGCAAAACATGGAGCAAACAACTTCTCTGAAAAATGGGAAAACATTGACCCTTAATTTAGGGTGTGGGTCCCATTTACGTTTATCCAACAAAACTCCCCCATAAACTTAAATGGATCTTCTTTCCCATCTTTGCATCTTGACTTAGTTGAAAAAAGGCACTACGACACCAGCACCTTCACAACAATCTTCAACCTTCTTGGTTGGTATTGACTTAGTCATCATATCAGACCAATTCAAGTCTGTATGGATTTTCTCTATCTTCAATTTCTTCTTATCCAACGCTTCTAGTGTCCAGTGATATCGCACGTGATATGCTTCGAGCGTGAATGAAACATGGGGTTCTTGGTCAGATGAATGGTACTTTGATTATCACAGTTCACCACATAATCATCTTGATTATGTCCTAATTCACTTAGAAAATTCTTCATCCATAACATCTCTTTAGAGGCTTCAGTCACTGCTACATACTCTGCTTCAGTGGTAGACAATGTCACACATTTCTGTAGTTTTGACTGCCAAGAAACAGCTCCCCCTACAAAAGTAATCAGATAACCTGATGTTGACTTCCTTGAATCGACATCTCCAGCCATGTCAGAGTCGGAATATCCGATTAGCTTTAGATCTCCATTGCCAAAGCACAAGCTTCTTTTGGCAGATCCTCTTAGATACCTTAGTATCCACTTAACAGCTTCCCAATGCTCCTTTTCTAGATTCGACAAGTATCTACTCACAACTCCTACAACATAGCCAATATCTGGCCTTGTACAAACCATTGCATACATAAGGCTACCCACGGCAGAAGAGTAGGGTACCTTGTTCATTTCTTCCTTTTCTTCTTCATTCTTTGGACATTGAGACTTGTTGAGTTTGAAATGTCCAGCAATTGGAACACGAGAAGATTTGGCATTGTGCATGTTGAACCTTTTGAGAATCTTCTCAATATAATCTTCTTAAGATACCCATAGCATTCTTCTAGAACGATCTCTGGAGATTTTCATTCCAAGTATCCTCTTTACTGCACCCAAGTCTTTCATGGCAAAAGACTTACTCAATGACTTCTTGAGAGCAGCTATTTTTGTTTTGTTCTTCCCTACAATCAACATATCATCAACATACAAGAGAAGTATGATGGACTCACCATTTTCATAATTCTTCACAAACACGCAATGGTCTGCGGAGGTCTTCTTGAAATTATGTTGGATCATGAAGGAATCGAATTTCTTGTACACCATAGAGACTTTTCTTCAGACGACACACCAAGTGTTCTTTGCCTGGTTCTTCAAAACCCTTTGGTTGCTTCATGTAAATTTCTTCCTCTAGGTCTCCATGTAAAAATGTTGTTTTGACGTCCAGTTGTTCAATCTCCAGGTCTAGTGTTGCTGCCAGACCGAGAATCGCTCTAATGGATGTCATCTTCACTACTGGTGAGAATATTTCATCAAAGTCTATTCCTTTCTTCTGGTTGCACCCCTTCACGATAATTCGTGCTTTGTACCTTGGGCTTGGGTTGCTCTCTTCATTCTTGAGCTTGAACACCCATTTGTTCTACAATGCTCTTCTTTCTTTTGGTAATTCTACCAAATCATAAGTCTCATTTTCCTTTAAGGATTGCATCTCTTCTTCCATGGCTTGCAACCATTTGTCTCTGTCTTCCATCTCAATTGCTTCTGCAAAGCTTTGAGGTTCACCTTCATCAGTGAAAGTAATATATTCATCTGAAAAATACCTTCTTGACGGATGCTTTTGCCTTGTTGATCACCTCAATTGGGGTTCTTGCGGAGCATTCTCAATTGGTTGATCTTTTATCGTTAGATTAGGTTGATCAGGTTCTTCAGCCATTTCATCAAGTTGTAACTCCTGATCTAGCTCACCTTGAGAAGTCTCTCCCCCTAAGTTGTTCATGACAATAGGGCTTTGATCACTTATAACCTTAAGTGTTGGTTTCTCCACTTTCTTGATGTCTTGGATCGTCTGATCTTCAAAGAACACCACATCTCTCATTCGAACAATCTTTCTATTTGCAGGATCCCATAATCTGAAACCAAGTTCATCTCTTGGAGAACCAAGGTATATGCATTCTTTTGCCTTAGCATCGAGCTTTGCTCTTTCATCTTTCGGAATGTGAACTGATGCCTTACATCCGAAGACTCTCAAGTTACGATATGAGGCCTTTTTATCGGACCATACTTCTTCTGGTATCTTACCGTTTAATGGTCTTGATGGTGATAAGTTGATCACATGAGTTGTTGTTAACACAGCTTCTCCCTAGAATGACTTGGGAAGTTTTGCGTGAGACAACATGCTTCTGACCTTCTCGGCAATCGTTCTATTGAATCTTTCAGCTACACCATTCATTTGAGGTGTCTTGGGAGGTACTTTCTCATGTATGATCCCATGAGTCTTGCAATAGTTCTCGAATGGACCTCTATACTCTCCACCATTATCACTTCTCAAGCATTTCAACTTTCTACCAGTCTCACGTTCAACTAAGGCATGAAACTCCTTGAAGATTCGTAGAACTTCATCTTTTCTCTTCAAAGGATAGACCCACAATTTTCTAGAGTGGTCATCAATGAAGGTAACAAAATATTGAGCACCACCAAGGGGCTTTTCAGATGTTGAACATACATCTGAATACACAAGATCCAAAATATGCTCTCTTCTTTTTCTATTATCATATTTATGGAAAGATACCCTGTGCTGCTTACCTGCTAGGCAGTCTTCACATAATTCAAGTGGTTGTCCTTTTATACTCTGGAGATGATCTTTCGCAAGGATCTCTAATCCTTTCTCGCTCATGTGGCCCAGTCTTTTATGCCACAACTCCTTACTTTCTTCTTGAGCAACATTTGTCTCTCCTTTGCATATCTTTCCTTGTATGACATACAAAGAGCCTTCCTTTTTGCCACAAGTAACAATCATTCTTCCTCAGCTAAGTTTCCATTTTCCATCTCCAAGCGGGTTGTTCATTCCAACATCATCTAGCTTACCAACTGAGATAAGGTTTAGACGCATTTCTGGTACATGTCTTACCTCCTTCAGCACAAGTTTGTTTCCATTTTCAGTCGTCAAAGTCACTTCTCCTATGCCCACAATTTTGGTTGTGACATGATTACCCATCTTCACTGTTCCAAAGTCTCCTTTTTTATAGGATGAGAAGAATCCCTCATGAGGAGTGACATGGAAAGATGCTCCAGTATCTACTATCCAAGTGCAGTCATCAAAAGCAATATTTAGATAGTTTACCTCAGTGATAAGGAACACATTCTCATCATTTGATACCACCGCTGTTGTGGTCTTTTCCTCAAACGTCTTTTTGGGATCTATCACATCAGGGTGTATAGTTCCATTCTTCTTATCTCTCTTCAGGAATCTACATTCTTGCTTCTTGTGGCCATCTTTTCCACAATAAAAGCATGTCAAACCTTTGGAATGAAACTTGAATCTTCCTCGTGACTTTTCACGTTTTCCTTTGCGTTTGTGTTCACTCCTTCCTCTATTCTCAACAACGTTGGCTTCTGAGTGACTACTCGATCCCCTTTCTTTCCTTCTGGACTCTTCATTCAGCAAATTGTCTGTAATATTATCCAGACTGAGCTTTCCATCTGGCGTTGAGTTACTGAGAGTGACCACCAATGTGTCCCAGCTCTCCGGTAGAGAACTAAGGAGTAAAAGAGCCTGTAATTCATCATCAATTTTCATATCTGCTTTCATTAACTAGTTCACAATACCTTTGAAGGTATTGAGATGCTCGATCATATTTTGGTCGTTTGAGTACTCCAACTTTACGAGTCGTCTGACTAGGTGAGCTTTGTTCCTGGGAGTCTTCTTTTGAATCATTGATTCAAGCCTTGTCCATAACTCATACGCATTGGTATAAGTCGATACATGCTCAAAGAGACTTCTGTTGATGTATTTCCGAATCATAGCCACTACTTTACGATTCAGAATCTCCCAGTCTTTTTCGGTCTTCCCTTCTGGAATTTTCGGATTTGTGATCGGCTCATACAAATCCCTGCAGTATAGATGATCTTCCATCATCGGCTTCCAGTAGGAATAATTATCCGCGGTTAGCTTGAACATGTCTCCTTCCATCTTGAGTTTCACAAGACCGTGACTTTTCGAATCGGTAGCTCTGATACCACTGTTGGGTAACAGCGGTACTTGTTCCCTCCTCTGTGAACTCAAAATAGGCACTATGCGGAAGCGTAAAAATGAAAGCGTAGAAATAATAACACCGAAAATTTTTAACGTGGAAAACCCTCTCGGGAAAAATCACAGGACCATGTCCAAAAAATTATCTCCACTATAAAAGTAGGATTACAGTGTTTCTCTCACTCTCTGAGGATCTCTCTATAAATATCTCACCCTCTCGGATGATATACAAAACTCTCACACTCACTAAAATACACTCTCTGTAATTTTCCTCTCCTTCACTGTGGCTTCACTTCTCTCACGATGGTTTGTGTTTTTTGCTTCTCTGTTAGTTCTACTCTTCTTTGCTTCTTTCTACCTTTTTATAGTAGAGCTTCACACAAAATACCAAACAACAAAGCTGAAAACATGGAGCATGGAGCAAACAACTTCTCTGAAAAATGAGAAAACATTGACCCTTAATTTAGAGTGTGGGTCCCATTTACGTTTAACAAAAACAAAAGACCTAAAAAAAGTATTACTAATTTCTTTAAGCCTTGAAGAAAAAAGGATATTACATTTTTTTTACTATTAATTGCTTTAAACCTCTAAAAAAAGGTTTAAAAAATATTTCGTTCTTAAATTTGTTTTCTGCCTCTCAACTTTTGAGCTATCCTTTATTCAATATAATTATTAATATATATCATTTTTATTAGAACAAAAGAATTACAAACTTAATATAAAATTTTTAATTATGTTAATTTTATTTCAACTCCATTAATAATTAATTAAATATTAGTTTGGTCTTTCTTAATGATCACACGTGTTTATTAGAAAAAATTAATGTAAATATTCAATTAATTTTGAAAGAACTTTTTAATTTATATTAACTTTATTTTTCTTGTAATAAATCTAAATAATAATTACTAAAACCAAACATATGATCAATCATAGTAACTATTAATAAAGTTCGAATAAAACGAATAAAATTAAAATTATTATATTGTAGTTTTTTTTCTTAAAATTTATAACTTCTGGCACAAAAGAAATCCAAAATTTTATTCAATTAACTTAACCCATCCAAATTACTTCTGAAGGGTTGAATTAGATTAAATTTAACATAAAAGAAATACAATTTTTCTGATACTAATTTTAGATGGCAGAATAATTTATTTGTCCCAATTCTAACTAACCTAATATGAACACCACTGATTATTATTATTACTATAATAAGAAGGAACATATAAAAATAAAATCACACTTTCTAAAAGACGTCATATTTTATAGTTGTTGTGATCACAAGAAATGTAGAATATGTGGTTTGATAACAAATATAAATTTCACAAATTTTACAACCATTACATTTTACAAGTGATGTTAAATTAATAAATGATGTAGATATTCATGTTGGTAATATAACATGAATATTTCTAAATTACAATTTTTTATATTTTTTAAATTAATTTTAATAGTTAATTTTAATTTTTTTCTCTTTATAAATATTATTACAATTAAATATAACATTAACAATTATAATTTTATATTACTCTAATAACTAGAGATATTTTGATAATCTTCAATTTTCATCAATTAAATAATTTTTTGGTTTAAATTCTCATTTGATCCTCGTATTTGTGTGTCAATCTCAAGTGGGTCATCGTTTTTTTTTCGATCTCAATCGGGTCCATAAACTTGTAAAAATGAGCCAATTAAGCCCTCTCCGTTAAGTTTTCATTGACGTCATCTACAAATGTTGAACTGTAATTTTTTTTTAGTTGACGTGGTAATGTGTATTAAATTGAATGAGTGTTCTAATGTATAATCCATCATTCCTTCTTCTTCTTCTTCTCTTCACGCGTGTGACAGGAGTTCTCTCGTTCCTCCATCAATCGCCTCTTGAGCGAGGCTGGTCGCCGCGAGCCACGAGCCAGGGTGCCACCAGCGCCACCGGTCGTCGCCAAGCTCGTTGCCGGTCATAACAGAACTGTATCGTTTTGAAGCAGTGGGAGAAGAGGTTCGAAAGGAAAGACGAAGCGAGATTTTGGGGATTTTCACTTTCCTTTTTTTGCTTGATGTATTTGCTTGGTCTCCCAAAAAGGAATCAACGCTTAAGAATCCTAAACTTGCTTCTTCCTAGTTGATCAATTCAATCATACATTCTAATCAAAATTGAGCTGATGGGTACAGCCAGCCATTGATAGAAGCTACAGAACAGAAATACTGGAAGTGCAAAAACATATGTACTTCGAGATTTCAGAAGCCAAAACTAGTCAAAATTTCTTGCCACTTTAAGGGATATACTGCAAGTACAATTAATTTGAATTCACAGTTTGATGTGTTAATTGCAATTATGTTGGGCATATACTGGTTTCTCTAAGTTGTAATTTGAAGAGTTCTTATAGTATATATTGTTCATAAAAAAATACTGATATATCAGTCACATTCATTTCATTTGGCATATATGTCTCATTTTTATTTGGCTTAAATTAATAAGTAGATCATGATTAAAATTAAATTAGATGGTTTCTTTGGATTTAAATACTGAATGAAATCTAGACACTATGAAAACAAAACCACATCAAAACAAAAGCTTCTTGTATGCTAAAAAATTCAAGTCATATGAATATGAATGTAAAAATCATTCTCTGGTCTATGTTGACGAATTGAAATATAAACTTACAGTAAAAATGTATTCTTGTGTGACGTCTATCCTGTGGATAGAATCTTGTGACTTGTGACATTACAAGCTCGTATATAATTCTTTTGACTCGTTGGTAACTTTTCATATATTGATTGTTTGTAGGATAAACTTTTCGTATATAAGTATTGACAGTAAGGTATGAACTGGGTTGATAAATTGATAATACAAAATTACAATCATGGATTGACAGAAGTTTAACTGTCAAATTAAAATTGTGGTTTCGATACTGGACTTGTGTTGTGTTTAACGCTTGGAAAATTGTATCCAAGTTTTGTCCATACCAATTGTAGTTTGTTAGAGAACAAGGATTATAGATCTTCAACACCTTTTTATTTTTTGATATTGGGTCATCTTCAATATTGTTTCGTCTATCGCTAGGTTGAGGCAAAGAACGTTGTTCCTAGGGAGGAATTGTCACTTTTCTTGTACACCCAGAAGCCACATGCAGATAAGAATTTGAATATTAATGTTGAGTTATTGATATTAATGTTGAGTTATGGGAGTTTTTAATGTTGGAATTTTCATCCTCAGAGTTTGGGGAAGTCCTCCCAGATATTGGTAAAGAATCCACTAAAACCCTTCTGCTGCTCCAACGCTACCAACAATTATCTTTCCTCTGCACACAAGCCTTCAACCTGCAAGAGAAATACAGAGATCTAAAAACTCAATTGGAGTAGAAGTCGTCGCTGTAGAGACCACCCTACTTGCGATCTCCACCATTCTTGAACACCATCTTCGCACATCACCGTAAACACACATCTGCAGAGAGAACCAGACCGCGAACATCTTCTCAATCGCGACCTCCATCATCAATCTCACGCAACCATGGCAGCTTGCACCTCCATTTGAAACCTGCACACAGATTCGAAACCCCAATCACAAAGAGGAAACCCTATAATTTTAACATTAATCAATTAAATTTTGTCATTTCATAATCTTTTAATTTAAATAAAAATTCTACGTAATCAAACAGTACACATCAACATATTAAGTGGGCACCATGTCAGTAACTGTAAACAGCGTCAATGAAAACTTAACGGAGAGGGCTTAATTGGCTCATTTTTACAAGTTTATGGACCCGATTAAGACCGAAAAAAAACGATGACCCACTTGAGATTGACATACAAATACGAGGACCAAACGAGGGTTTAAACTCAATTTTTTTTATCTATCATATCAGTCAAATACTATCATAATTCTTATAAACTTTATTTCCAAAACTATTATCACTCACTTCCAAATCAACTCAAATAAACAATAATTAATTTACCCTCAAATCTTCTCAAATTCATCCACTCACTTTCCTCCAAATCATTCATAAAAAATAAACACCATATAATGCTATAAGGTCTCGATAAGAAATATTTTTCTCTTAAATTTTAAAATACTATGACATACTCACACCTTTATTAAAGGAAACTTGTTGATTATCTAAATGTACATCTTCTAAATAACACAAATAATTAAGTTTTCATTTTTCTCTTAAATTTTAAAATATAATGACAAACAGACCTTTATGAAAGGAAAGAAACTTGTTGACTATATAAATGTGACCATCTTAATAACAAATAATTAAGTTGACATTTTGTCTAACAAGATTCAACATTTAGGTCACAAATAAGGTTTCAATAAAACATATTTTTCTCTTAAATTTTACAATATTTATGTTTGAGTAAAAAAACTTAAATAAGTGGAGAATTTTAGGCGCAAATCTTCTAGAATCGTTAATGTCGAAGTCTTATTATCCAACTTGACACATAATAAAAAAATTTATTTTATACGTGAAGATTCTGAAAATTCAAAATGACCAAATGGAAAACACTACATGATATGTTCATACTCTTCTCTTCGTTGTGTCTTCTCCTCTATTAATGTTTCTCCCTCCTCCATGAGAGTTAAATTTTAAGATAATTTTTTTAATATATTTTTTAATTATAATTATTTTATATTTTATTAGTTAGATAATAATTGGTATATATTAAGATTTAATTAGTTAGTATGGTATGTAGAAATATAATATAGTATTCATTAAGTTTAATTAAGTTATTTAGTAAAGTTAGAAATATTGAATCACTCAAATGATTATATATATGCTCTTATTGATTATTATTGTCTGTTGTATATTGTGATACCCTATTTTGGTAATTAGTAAAGTCCAAAAATAAAGGACACTCTACAACTTCATTAGAGATTAGACAATACCACTTAATTTGAAGTTATTGTTGGAGATTCAATGCAATGTTAATCAAATATCAATGCAATGTCCAATTAAATGATCTAGGGAAAAAAATTAAGGTTATTTCTTATGTATTTTTTTTATAAAGTTTTGGTGTGCTGAAGTTCATATTTGTTTTGTGGGTGAATACGAGATTGTTGTAGAAAATATAAAAAATGTTAATTTGTACAGGTTCCTTGAACCTCAAATTTTTAAAAAGTATCAGAAAATGGAATGAAATTCATAAATCCCATAAAAATATCTACATTGTTTCTTACGTTAAATGTAATTATAAGTTACACCATATATATGTTAATAATTAATTCATCATCATTTATCTTTTTGTTTAATTTACTTGTATTTAATAATTGATGGTTATCAATAATAATTTTATCCTATAATTTATTTATTGTATAAATGTATGGTTTAATTAAGAAATAACTAAGTTTTGTCCTTAATTTAAAGAATAGTAAATTAATAACTACAATAATAAATTAATAACTACTTTTCTTTTTAATAGTGTGTTAGACATATAAATATATGTTCTGACATTTCTTATATTTAACTCATCCTTAACTTAGAATGACTTAATTAAATTTTTTATTAGAATTACTTGGGTTGATTCATGATTAAAAATGACTTAATTGACATTGATAAAAAACAACTCAGATCAATTTTCAACCTAAAACAAATTAATTCTTAATCGAAAATTACTGAGTCGACCATTGTTCAACTCACGTCGATCCTCAATTAAAATTAACTTAAACATCTTTCAATTAAAATTGACTTTCTCTCAAAATCAACTCAAACTGATCGTGAATGAAAATCAACTCAAACCATCTTTGACTTAAAATTAACTTTTAATTAAAATTAATTCAACTGACTTTTGGTCAAGTTCAATTCATGTCAACTTTTATTCTAATCCTTAATTATCTTATATTGATTTAATTGTGTCTTGATTTTAAATTTTTAAAATCTAAAATATAATATAATTTGTTCAATCCAAAATCAGTTAAATAGATCTAGTTTATATTTTTAAAATAAAAAAAAATAATATCCAATCCAATTTATTTAAATAGATTGAATTAAAATCCAAAATATAGATTTAAATTTGAAATAAATCTATTTAAATGGATTTAAAATAATATAAATTTAAATTATTATAGATTAAATTAAGATCGATATTATTCTTAATTATGATATTACTAAAAGAGCTTGTTTAACTACTCTCTCTATTAAGCATTATATCGTCAATCTATTTTTTTTTTTTTCTATCAAATGTTAATCTCTTTCAAAACCCCTTCAAATCAAACTTCCGTTTTCCAAATATTAATTTAAATCCAAGCCAACGCAACCTTAAAATTTTCCTGTAAGCACTAATTATTTGCTAATACTTTTAAGAAATATATCATTTGTTATAATGAAATATAATTTCTTAAGCTCCGAAATTTAAAATTTAATATTTCGTAAAAAATAAATATTTATAAAGGCTTTAAATTTAACAAGATTATTTATAATTAAAATAGAACATTTTGCTTCCAATTAAACCTCTATTCAAACAACGAACTTACACTTTAACAGGTAAGCATCAGTGTAGAAGAATCTAAAAAGTAATTTTAGGCATTGAAATCCCTAAGTATGATATTGATACCCTCAATTCAGATGAGCAAGCTCAAACACCACAACTGAACAAACCGTTTCTGTGATTTAGAATTTGACAAAAAGAAATGTATATAAATGTGATGTTTATCACAAATAAAAAACTGACAAAAAGTGAAAAGCACAACATTTAATTCAGTAATACTATTGTTCAGGATCAACCACATCTTTTAAATAAGATTATTTCATAAATGTTAAAATAAATAAGAGGACGTGAGAGAATTACTACACTAAGTATTTTACAATTAAAAGAAGAAGCCAGATTTTATCTTGCACCAGCTCGGAACTTCGTTAAAGGTATAAGCATTATATAACAGCAGATTAACTGCAGAGGCACCTATCACAGCATCACCAAGTGTAAAGAAACTCGCCCATTTAGATACCAAAATTGCATGCCTGAACGAAATCTAATTCATAGTCAACATACTTTGTCCAAAGAGGCTTGAATTGAGCCATTGCAATGTCAAGCCATGGTTTCATGTTGCCATTGAAATGCACCACTGCTGCATTGTTAATCTCATCCATGCTGATGCTTGGATTATAGCCAAGTCCCAGAACATGCCATGACTTATCCAGTGGTTTAGTTGTTGAGTAATATGTGATCAGACCTGGTGGCAATGTCCCTAATTTCCATAGTGTTCGGTTTTCATTCTGCAGCAGCATGAGCACACCATGTTAAAACATGATTAGTTAACAATGATTGGAAATGAAATGGATTGTATGAGAATGATTCCATAGCATGCATAGTCTTTGTTTCTATTTTAGTTTCTAAATATGCAGCCTCTAGTTATGCAATGATTAACATGACAAGGAATTTAACAGCATTAACAGGTACCAAACAATGCCAAATGGGGTTAATTTCAAAGTTAAACCTGGGGCTGTATGTTATAATACATGTTTGAGAATGCAAAATAGTGAGAAACTGTAAAGTTGAGGTAAAATGATAAGAGAATTACCAGATTCTGCCAGTAATGATATTCTTCCGTGCATTTTTCCCTTCTCCATGCATCCAAATCAAAGAAATTCATTCCATAAGCCCATGCACAAGCCTTTGGACTAAATTTTGCTTTAATCAAGGGGTGCGAGAAGTTCATGTACTGTGCATATCTATGGAATGATCCAAAACATGTTTCTACAGCTCCATTAACCTTGCCATCCATATCAATCTTCCACAACCCGGTAAGATCCTTCTGAACCACAATGTCATCATCCAAAAACAAAATTTTATGCAGCTTTGGGTACATTTCTGGCAAGTAAAATCTTAAATGGTTCAATATGGACAAATATTTGGGATTCCTAAACTTCATATTATTAGTGTCCTTTGTAGCATTCTCAAGCTTGTTCTCGAAGTAAAATCTCTGGAGGTTAGCAGACTCTAATTGTTTAAGGACCGGAACATAAGAAGAGTTCAGGAACTTGTAATCCTCCACTGCCTTGACCTCAATGTGTGCACCATTATAATCCTTCAACTTAAACATCACTTGCATTGCTCCAAGGTTCATCTTATCAGTCACAACATGAAACACATGCTTCCATGGCTCCTTTGCATTCTTTGTTGCTGAATTGACCACAACAGATGCTGCAACAACATTGTCAGAGAACAAGGCATAGTGGTAAAGGTTAGGATCTTCAACTTCTGGAGGGGTAGGCTTCCCCTCAGTTGTGTACTTCTCAGGATGGGCAATCCTCTCTTCCATCAACCTCATGGAGAGACAATGCAAACTCTTTGGAATCGACTTGGCAGCAATGAGGCTCGAGAAAGCACCCTGCTTCTTTGCCTTAGTTAACTGCTCATTCACTGAGAAAATCGTATCCTTCAACTTCTGAATCTTGAGCTGGTTATCAAAGGATTCTTTGGCATCGCCAATCACCTGGCGTGTGGTCTTAATGCGCTCCTTCACTTCCTTCTCCAATTGTCGAACCACTGATTCATCAGCAGGGGATCCATCACTGCTGAAAAGAGTCCTGTATTGAGGTTTTTTCATTAGATCTGAGAAGTTTACTGATAGCTCTGCGAAAATCCTGACAAGCTTTGAGCTCTCGAGCTTCAGTTTGCGTGCATAGGAAGCATACACAAGAGCCAAAGAACGATGATCATCAGCTTGCTTACGAATCTGGTCCAGTCGAGGCTTCAGAGGATCTGTTTTCAGAGCTAGAATGGATCTTCTTATTGACTCAAATCCATGTGAAATACCACCCTCAGAACCCTAGTTCACCACCACAACAACAGATCAGTAACCTTGCTTCGTCAAATCTTTTTCCTTTCTCAGAAACATAAACGATTTAATGACACCACGAAACTGTTCCCCTTACTAATACTACAAGAACAACCCAAATCAAATCAAAACGAAACAACCCTATTTGATTCTCAACAAAATTAGCTCCGAGCCTAGCTCAAAAGCACAACCACAATCTTGTATGTTCCCCCAAAAAAGTTTACCCTTTTAAGCAGCGACATTGACATTAAAATTTTCCCAGACTACAAAAGCAAATCAAACCCTGTATTTTTACCAAGAAAATTAGAACACTTCAAGCCCAGTTCAAAAGCACAACAACGGATTAACATCCTTGCTTAATCAAATCTCCGTACTTTCCCATAATAGAAAGCACAAACTTTTTTCACTTCTAGTAACATTGCCATGAAAATCAGCAGAATCAAACCTCACTGGATCCAGAAAGAATCGGATCCGACCCATTTGAACCCGTGCAATAAGATCCAAAACTAACCCCACCCCACCGAATTTTTTTCCCAATTAAACTAACCCAAAAAGAAAAAAACCCAGAAATCAAGAAATTGCAAAAAAAAAAAAAACAATATTGTTCCACGAGAAAGCACACAGTAGAGAAAAAAAAAAAGACATAAAAAAGGTTGAAAATTTATCAAGCACAGAAAGAGCATAAGCTTACCGTTAAGTGGTGTTGATGAGAAGAATAAGAATGGGTAGTGAAGAGAAAAGAGAGGAGGAAGAAAGTGCAGAGAGCTAATGTTATAGCAGAAGTGAAAAGTGTGAAGGATGGGATCCTTGAAAGTGGAATCCGAGGATTCACCATTTTGGTATGAGAGAACTCCAAAATCAGAGAGAGGAGGCAGCACTTAACTCCAGTGGACTTCCAAAAACATACACTCTGATTCTCTCTTTCGCTCCCCTTCTTCTCAAAGAGAGACAGAAACAAAGACTCGGATTTGACATTTTATAGTTGAATTTAACTTTAAATGTTACTATTCGAAATATAACAAAAAAGAAGGTAAAACCTATACTATTTATTTAGTATTTTCTAGGACAGCTTAAGCCTTTATTACTTTGTTATATTTACTGAATAAAAGAAACATTATCAAATAATAAAAACGAGTTAACAGGTTTGACAATTAATTAATTTTATATTTAAATAATTATTATAAAAAAGAAAAATTATAATAATCTCCACTATTTTTAATTTTAAATGAATCTTTACTTTATTTATCTTTTAAGTTTTTTTAAAAAATATACTCACCTTCCTAACTTTTAATATACTAATCGTAATTTAAATAAAATATTAAATTTTTAAAATATAAAATTAATGATTGTTTTGTGTAAAATAGAATTGAAATATTTTAGCTTTTATCAAAAATAAAAAGTGGGTGTGGTTTTGTTAAAAACACAAAAAATATAAATATTATCTAATAAAATATAAAATAAATAAATATTCATTTGGAAAATATAGAAAGTATGAGTGTTATTTTATTATAGAATATTATTTAACGTATATTATCTCAATAATAATTTTATATTCTGTGTGGTGCCGACATACTAATGGACTTCAACCTGTGATCTCCGGTAGTGTCGGCTCCACTTTCTCACCGTCACCTTTTCACTTTCAATTCCGCGTTACTTTCTTCTCCGGTTGCCTGTTACCCACCAAATGTCATTTCCTTTTTCTATTTTCCAGAGTGGAAACATCTATTTAAGCTGATTGTTAAGTCAGCAGCTTATATTAAAAACAAAACATAAACTTACAATATTTTATTAAAAATCATTCATTAAGTAAAATCAAATTATTCTTTGACTTTTAATTCAAATTTAATTTCTTAATTACGATCTTTTTTACCATTTTAACTTTTAAATCACATATTTGTTAACTAAATTATATTTGGAGTGTTACTCAACTAAATCGCATTACATTTCAACACAGTAAAATAGAATAAAATATATATTAAGAACATAAATTTCAATTAATATAATTGATCAGATTCTTCACAAATAAAATCGATAAAAATTTAGTACCTATAATAATAACCTAAGAAATGAGGGAAGGTCAAGATAATGGAGAGTGGCTCTTGGCGGCAGTAAGGGAGATTGAAGGTGGTATAGATGGTGGAGTTAAACGGAGGTGGGTTGGAGATTCACAATGCGGCTGTGATGAAGGAGCAGACGACAACGCAATGGAGGCAGTGAGGTGCACTACGGCGGCTGACGACGACTTCGAGAAGGGATGAAGGCGGAGGGGAGGCGAAATAATGATGGAGGAATGAACCTAGGTTTGAGAATTTTTGGTAATGGTTTCCTCGCAACGCGACCTTCAACTATCTGGTGAATTGGTCTCTCGATTCGAGGTCCGAATGGTACTCAAATCTGGTTTCTGGGTTTTTGTCGTGTTTCAGGTGTTTGTTCAAACTCCCGGTGACTCATGGTTGCTATGGAGGCAAGGAAATTTGCTATGGTGGTTGATGATTGTTCGAAGAGGAGGATAAGGATGGTTCGGCAAATTGAAAATGGATTGAAGGGTTCATAGTGGCTTAGCCATTTATGGTTTTGTGACTTTCTTCTTGCAGTTTGAGTGGATAAACAAGGATGTCGGTGAAGTGATGGCAGGGAGGTATGGTTGATTGATTACGAGTTGGATGAAGTGATGGCTTAGGCTTGTTTTCAAATCTGAAAAAATCAAAAATAGTAAAGAATTGAGGTGTCTCTACTTGAGCGTGCCACGTCAATAAGAAAGGGACTTCAAGTCACCACGTCAACCACACACTAACGCCGTTAGGTCCAATTTAACGGTAGGGGCCCAATTGTTACAATTTTCACAAAATTAGGACCCAATTGAGAAAACGAAAAAGAACATGATGAAATTGAGATTCTCCTCAAAAAAAGGACCTCCTGAATTATTAAACCTTTTATTTTTTAAATATAATTAAGGGTCAAAAATTTTGTATATTAAATGAGAAATTATATATATACAAGTTGAATAAAGTGATAATATAATAAGTTAAATAAATCACTATCTCTCTAAAGTTTAATTTTTCCATTTCTTTTTAAGATCGTGAACTAATAATGTATTTCATTAATATTCGAATCTACCATAACGAACTTAACATAGAATAAAAAATATTCATCTTATCATAATTTTGTTTTTGAGGAAAGTTTTGTCTTTTTGTTTTTCTTAAATTATTTGCATGTGGAGATTGATGGGTAAAGATTAACTTCTGCTAGTTTGAAGTTGTAGTATAGTTGGTTTGATGACCAAAGTTTTTCATGGGCAGGTTTGAGTTTTCTGTATGAATGATGGGTTGTTGGAATTTTAGAGTAATTAGATTTTCAGGTAAGAAAAATTAGTTAAATGTTTGATAAAACCTTGAGGTAGAAGATCTTAGTGTTTGTGCTTAGTTATGACTTAGTTACATTAATTGTATTTTATGCAAGGAAATGTGACTCAAGATTATTTAATGTTAAGTTGGTTGATTGTAGATTGATTTACGTTGTCATAAAAGTCCTTTCGATTGAGTTTAAAAAATATTTGATGAAACTATTATTAATTGTTGTCTTAATTTCCATATGAATATAGTTGTGGTTTTACTGTTAATGGAAGAAGGATGTATTTACTTTTGGTTATTGCAATTTTGATTGGGTTTGAAAAATTATAAGCTATATTTGATTGTATTATGATAATATTGATTTCAGTTTTGATTTGGAACAGTTAATGGAATCAAGTGTGTAAGATGTTTTGGTGTGAACCATTTAGGTTGAAATTAATTTAGAAAGGTTAAGACAAATTTAATTATTTTAGATTAGAGGAAATGGTATGAGATGGTTTTGACTAACGGGGTATGCAATGGTCATAAGAGATTATATAAGTTATTGATATTTGATAGTGAAGTTACGTATATAGATGCTTTGAAAGTTGTTGCATAGATTAAAGTACCAAATTGGGGTGTCTAAGTAATTGGGGACTTTGTAAAACTTCTTTTTTTTTTTCATATTCTGTTTGGTGGATCTCCCAACCATCTAATAATTTGTGTAAAAGAGGAAATGAATTTTACTATGATAATTTCACTTGATCAATGAATCCAAACCTAAGAGCAAGTGGAGAAAATCTTTTGTTAAAGATGCTTAACAATTTTGTAGGCACAGGGCAGATCAATGCTTTTTTCAAACTTGGTTTAATGGTCATCATGAAAGTTTTAGGATGTTAATTTTACAATGGTTTTTTGGAATCATTAAAAAAAAGTTTAGAACTTTAGTTATATAAATTTTTGTGAGCAAATATAGTTTTGGTTGAAGTTATTGTAACGGTTGAAAGTTTAAGAAAAGTAAATGTTCTTTTTACATTTGAAGTTTTTACTATAGTTATAAATTATTCTCTTAATTTTCTTGTAAATTATATTTAAGTATTATTGGTGAGTGAAACTTGGTGTAAGTTGTTATCTTTAGGTTTAATACTTATTTTGATCTCTCGGTTTTTAGAGTTTGTTCAAAATTGTTTTCCTTTTTTTCAAAAGTTTACTAACCTATATTTTGCAAAAACGGTTCACATTAATCCTTTTTGCTTACGCCGTTAAAAATGCTAATGACAAACTTGCCCCCTGGCGGAAACTTGATGACTTGTACAGTTATTATTAATGTGGCACTATGAGGTCATTTAAGGTGTTAATTACATTTAAGGTTAAAACACTTCATATTTTCTTTCTCTAAGTCGAGTTATGTTTGGTTTACATATCGTATGGTTTGAGTATTAATTGGTTTGAATGATGATAGAAAGGTATTAAGATGGTGAGTTATGTTGGGCTAACAGATCTTGTGATTTGAGTTATTGGTTGGTTTGAATTATGTCGATTTGTATAACTAAACTATATTGTGAATCATGGGTATTGTGTTTTGAAGTGATAAGAAGTTTTACTACATTTTTGCATAACTTAGAGTAACAATGGGAAAGATAGTATTGTGTTGAGATTTATTTAACTTGTGTACTTGAATTAGGAAAAAATGAGGATACTGAATTGATGCTTTGAATTATGTTTGGTACTCATATGGATTGATTATATGAGTTTTTCAACCATTATAATTGAGACTTTGATTGATTATAAGTGTAGTTTTGTACTGCATCATCTATACCGTTGGGTGTCAAGTGAGCATCGTTGAGTGCTACCATGATTTTTTTTAACAAAGTGTTCCAAGGGTCTCACCGTCGGGCGACGCTTAGGTACATTCAAGCACTGTCATGATAGTGAGCTTTGACTTTGTGGCACTAAACAATGGCTATTTGCGTTAGACGATAGTTTTTGTGAAAACTTTTCTGACTAGAAGTGATTTATAATTTACTATATATATATATATATATATATATATATATATATATATATATATATATATATATATATATATATATATATATTCTTCTAATACCACAAATTGTATTGATGACTATATTGATTTAGGCTAGTTAGTGTAGGAATGTTTCTGAAAATTTATGTGATATTAGTAATCAAATTAGTTATTTCCAAGAGAGTGACATTGGGCGACAACTTTAAATACAAATATTGTAAATGATTAATTTTAAAACATTCCTTGAAGTAATGATGTGTCGTTGAGTCTCAATAGTTATTTTCATGAAAAAATACTACTATTTAGGATGTCAAAGTGTATTGAAAGAGACTTTGAAGACTGAGACTATGTTGACTCAATTAATGTCTAACTTACATAAAGTACAACATCTAGGTGGTGTGAGTCAAAGGAGACTCCACATGGAAGACAATATGATATACAATGGGATCATAAGGAGTTGGTGGAATTATCCCTAACATGACTTGTTTGGAGACATTGGTCTTGAGTGATGGGATATCAATGGAGGATTTGGTAGTAAGTAGGATAGGTACAAAATTTCACAAGTCCATTCAATATACTAGTCTACCAGAAGCAAGAGTCTAGAATTATTTTTGTTGTTTGAGCATCATTGGGATGATAGTTGTTTGAGCCATTAGGTTGACCCATGTGGGCTAATACCTAATACATGATTTGATGAATGTGAACTATTTGTGTCTTTGGGGTAAATTTTGTAAATTGGGATGTTTGGATAGAGTAGTATAGTTTGACGTTGAATAGTACATGTTCACTAATTGAGAATTTTGTGAGTTTTTATGTTGGACTTTAATGAATAACTGACATTTAAATTTTATATCCTTTATTCATTTATAAATTATCTTTTCCTTACTTTTCTTTAAATGCATTAACTTGATATTTTTTATTTGTGTGTTGTTTATTTTCTTCTCTTTAGTAGTGTTCACTGGCATTGATTTCATTATTTGAGAGAAATGCCAAAGACAGATTTTAGTATAAAGTAATGTTCACTTCTAGTGATTTGAAGGGAAGGAAATGCGAAGATTAGCGAGATGTAGGTTTAATTTATCATTCGTGGATGACAAGAGATTTGCAAGAAATTGATATAAAATATCATTTTTGCCCTACTTTTAGTTTATAATTTGTTGTAACTATAATCATTCAAATACAATATTTTTCATCTTGTTGGTTTGAAATGGGTACTTTTTTAATATTAATATTTGTTATTTTCAAGATATAAAAAAATTTGTTTTCCACTTCAAAGGAACGGTCTCTTTCGCCAATGTACTTTCAAGATAAAAATGTATTTTTTTATTTGACTTTATTTATTTTATTTAAAAAATAATTTTAATTTTTTTTCCTTCTTATAATATTTTTTTCAATAAATATTATTTTACACTACTTTTGTTACCAAGGACATTTTGGTAATCTTTATTTTCTATCAATTAAAACAATTTTTATATGTCACATCGATAAAATTCTACACTATTTTTCACAAAATTTACCTTTAAATTTACTATCATTCACCTCCAAATTCACTCAAATAAATAACAAAAAATTTACTCTCAAATCCCCTCAAATCCATCCAATCACTCTCCCCAAATCATCTCCCTAAGGGTGTGTTCACTTTGGGGAGATGATTTGAGGGAGAGGAAGTGGATGGATTTGAAGGGATATTTTTTGTTGTTTGTTTAAGTGGATTTGGAGGTGAGTGAGAATGGATTTGGAAGTAAAGTTTGTGAGTATTAGTATAGGATTTGACCGATGTGACAGATAAAAAAGTAGTTTAATTGGTAGAAATTGAAGATTAGCAAAATACCTTAGTAGTAAAAGTAATATAAAATGATAATTATTAGTATTATATATAATTGTAAAAATTATTATAAAGAGAGAACAAAATAAAAAATAATTTTTAAAATTCCATTATTATTATTATTATTTTATGTGTGTAAATTTTTACATTCAAAAGTGGTGAATACTGTAAGGATAAAATTGAGAATTGACATAAATCGTTGCAAATCTACGTAGTGGATGGAAGATAAGAAAATTTCATTCTCGCGCAAATCAGCGCTTTCAATTACATGCAAATAAAGCAAACACAAAACTCATTTGAATTATGTCGTAGCAAATCAACGTCAATAGTGTTTTTCACTAAAGCAAACAGAGGCTAAATGTTGTGTTCGTTTAAAGAAAATTTACTGTTATTGCTGATTTGCAAGGATTGAAAGAGTGGATTTGCGGGATAAAGGAAATTTTCAATCCTCCATTCTCTGTGTAGATTTGTAAGGATTGTTCACAAATTTCAATTTTATCCTTGAATCAATAACCTATTTGTCTGAAATGGATTCAATAAAATGAATAATAATAATAATAATAATAATAATAATAATAATTATTATTATTATTATTATTATTATTATTTCAATTTACTAAATTATTAAAAATATGAAAATTAAAAATAAATTCATTTTACTAAAATAAAATTTTTGTATTAATTTTAATAATTAATGTTAATTTTTTACTCTTTATAAACATTTTTACAATTAAATATAACATTAATCATTATCATTTTATATTACTTTAATAACTAGGGGCATTTTGGTAATCTTTAATTTCTACCAATTAAACACATTTTTTTATCCTTCACATCAATCAAATCCTACACTAATTTTCATAAACTTTATTTCTAAATCCACTTTCATTTACCTCCAAATCCACTTAAACAAACAACAATTAATTCACCTTCAAATCCCTCAAATTCATCCACTCACTCTTCCCCAATTCCTCTCCCCCAAGTGAACACACCCTAAATTACTATAGTATTTTGTTTATAATGATCTTGACAAAGTTGAGAGTTATATATATATATATATATATATATATATATATATATATATTATTAGCTATTACTCACAAATATATTTTGAGAATTTTAGATGTTACACTACAAATTTTAATTTTAACATGTAAATATATATAACCTTCCTTAAAATACCAAAATTATAATTAATTTTTAATTTTAAAAGTAATAAACAAAGAATGATTGTATATACAAATTTGAATTTTAACAGAATAAAAGTAATTTTTAAAACATCAAGAGTAACCATTTTTTAAAAATTGTCCCGTTCTTGTGTTCCAGTGACATGAAATAACTGTATTGCCTTACGACCAAACATGATACAAGTAGCTTGATTAAAAATGTTTCATTATTGTTTGATGTTGTTGTAAAGTAAAAAAAGATTTTTGGGCCCATTATGAATCTGATTTGTCTTTTTTTAAGTGTTATTTTGACTTTTTAGAGTACCAATTGGCATGCAAATGGTTTATACCTAAAATTATGTATGAAATTCATGGTTGATACTCCAATTGGGTGTAGCAGCATTATCGAAAAGACTGAAACATTAAGTTATCAACATTCAACAAGTCAGTTATTTTTTTTTTATGATATTGGAATGTGAGCAAACTTTCCAATAGTAGAAAAAGTCTTGGTAGTTATAGATTAGACGTGTGAACCATTTCCTTTGCAGGGGAAGAGAAAAACACAAAAAATAAATGAGTTATATAAGAAGGTTGGAACAACAAATATGCAGAATTTAGCAGTACCTCAGAACCAAAGGGTGTGCTATTAAAATTTTCCATTAGTGAATGGCTACTGCATATTAGATACTTAGCCTTTTGACCCATCTCAACCATAGAGGACCATTTTTGCAATCTCATTAATTTTGGTATTTGGAATAAAAAAAATATATTTTAAATTATATTCATCAAATAAAAAATATATTCCAAATACAAATATATTTTAGATTATACAATTCAATATATTTTTTTTATTTTAAATTATTTTTTATATCTTTTAGATTATACATTTCATAATAAAAAATAAAAGATATATTTTAGATTGTATATTTTAGGATACAAAATTTATTTTTCGGATTATCTGAAATACAATAATTTATAGGAATGCAGAAAGAAATTTATGGTGGCGCAGGAAGAAGCTACCTCATCAGAGACTTACAAGGCGGGCCTAAAATATGCCCAAGAAGGAGACCCAAAAACCCTTCTGAAGGAGATTTGTTGAATTGGACTTTCATAGGCTTTTTCTTCCTGCACCCCATAATTTCTACCTACACTTTTATATTTCTTTAAAATATGCATTTTACAATCCATAAAAGTGACTTCCAAATTATTGGTTGCATGATTTTTTTTTGTAAAATGTTTTCCAAAAAGTTTCAAAACACGATTTTTGGAATAAGCATATGACAAAATTACTGGAAGAGTGTTTCTCTCTGTACTGTTTTACATCTTTCTATATCTTTACATTCGTTAAAAAAAATCTTTCAACATATTTTGAAATCTGTTAAAAAGAATCTTTTAACAAATTTTGAATTTGTTAAAGGATTTTTTTAATAAATTTTAAAATTTATTGAAAAAAAGAAGTGAGATGTAGAATGTTGAAATATGAAGTGCAAAAAGAAACACTTGTACTATAATATGATTTATAGAACAAGTTTTTGGAAACACATAAAATGTATTTTGGAATGAAATTTCCATAACAGAAATTTTGGAACAAGCTTTTAAAAGACACTATATATGTTCTGAAATGAGCTTTCCAAAACGAGTTTTTTTCTTCTCAATGTGTTCTTGCTCTCTTTTTCTTCCGATGCAATGGTGACAGTGGTATGATGCAATGAAAAAGGATATTTTAGTCTTTTTCTGTTAGCACGAACTGCAGTTAGTTATAACGACTTAGAAGAAGAAAAAAAACTCCTCTTATAATATTTTTTTTTCTTTGTTGCATATGAAGAGGATTGGTAGAGTTGAAGGTGTTAAACTTAGCTCACTGGTAAGTATAAAATATATTTGGGTGTTGCTCCCTCCACCACCCCATTCCTGTTTTACCCCTCTCTTTATTTTTCCATTCCTATTTTACCCTTAGTAAAATTTTAGGGTTAATATTCTTTAACCTCTACCCACTCCAATCATCTACATGTATGCAACGACAACTTTTCTTCCTCTTTATCGTTCGTCCCCTCATTGTTTCATTGTGTTCTTCTTCCTCTCTTTAACGTTTCACTTCTTCCTCTCATTCTTTAATTGTGATAGAATTGTGGTCTGAGAGTGTGGTGGACTTTCATTAGCTGGTGTGCAGAGATTGCAAGTGGTGGTGGAAGCAATTGATCAGCCGTGCCAAGATCGGTGTGTGGTGGTGGCGTGGTGGTGCTTGAAGGATTCGTCGCGAAGGTGAGTAATAAACCTTAAAATAAATAAACGTATAATCTTTAAACGGATGTGAGCATCCGTCAACAGATGTCAACATCCGTTTAAGGGAAAACAGATGTCGATATCCATTTTGCCTTAAACGGGCATCCGCTGACGGATGCTCACATCCGTTTAAAGATTACATGTTTATTTTCCAGTTTATTTTTATTAGTTTATTTTTTTATATTAATTTTGGAGATATTTTAATAATGTAATTTATATGTTTTGATGTATTATTTTTGAATATATTTTTGATGTATTTTAATAATGTATTTTTGAAGATCTTTATTGTTATTAGTTTATATTTATATTTTTATGTATTTTGCACGTTATTGTATAATATATATTTTTATATATGGTTTTTGTATTCTTTAACAATTTTATAATTATATAAAAAATTATTTATTAGTTTAATTATATGAAATATATAATTTTATTATATTATTTTTATATTTGTTTGATTAATTATTAATTATGTTAATAAGACTTATTATAACTTTATAGGTGATTATTGTTTAAAATGGATGAATATCTTCATATGGATTCTCAAGTTGCTTGTAGTTTGATATCCAATTTCTCTTCATTCATTAGCTGTCGCAACCGGAATCGCGACGGGACGACGATCCAAAAAAAGGAACGGGTTTTAAAAAAAAAGATTTGGAGTCGCCACCATAGTTTATTATGGAAAACTATGGAAAAACCTCAAACGATAAAGCCCGGTCCACGAAAACCAAAGATTGGGTTCGGGAGTCAGTTACGCGTGGGGAAGGTGTTAGCACCCCACAACGCCTGCCCTAAGGCAGTACCTTTAACTAAATGCACGAATATGATGTGGTTTTTCAAAATGTTTAATTATCCCCTAAAATAAAATTCTAAATAAACAAAACATATTTTTTAATTTTTTGGGCCCGACAAGGATTGACCTTGCTCCTACGTATTCTCATTCAAAATGAGAAATCAGGGTTACGTAGTTCTAGTTGAAAGACTGTTTGTTTGTTTGAAAAAGCAGATGTTTTTAATTTTTGGAGATTTTTATGTTTTTAATATTTTCGAGAAAAAGAAGGTAATGAGTACTAGGCCAACGCGAACGGTCGCACGAGTACTCATACCTTTAAAATGATATTTAAATATTTTTAATTATTTTTGAAAAGAGAGATAACGATATTAAGCACTAGGCCGATGCGAACGATCACACGAGCACTCATACCGTTATCTACTTATTTAGGAAAACTTAAGGGTATTGAGTGCTAGGCTGATGCGAACGATCGCACGAGCACACATACCATTATTTACTTATTTAGAAAAACTTGAGAGTATTGAGTGCTAGGCTGATGCGGACGATCGCACGAGCACTCATACCCTCGTTTAATATTACGTAAATAAGAGAGAAAAGTATTGAACACTAGGACGATGCGAACGATCACACGAGTGTTCAACCTTTAAACGTATTTTTGAAATTTTATTTAAGAAAAGAAGAAAAGGTTTTTAGCACAAGGACGACGCGAGCGGTCACACGTGCGCTTTAACCTTTAAAACATATTTTTGTAAATTTATTTAAGGAAGAAGAAGAGGTTTTTAGCACAAGGACGACGCGAGCGGTCACACGTGTGCTTAAACCTTTAAAACGTATTTTTGAAATTTTATTTAAGAAAAGAAGAAAAGGTTTTTAGCACAAGGACGACGCGAGCGGTCACACGTGCGCTTTAAACCTTTAAAACTTTTCTTGTAATTTTCTATTTTATATGTGTATATAAGTAAAATTATTATATATATATTTTGAAATAAGTGGATAAAATAAAGTAATAAAATAAAAAATGAAATGAAATAAGATAAATAAAAAGGCAAATGAATAATTAAATAATAAAAATGGGGGTACCAAAATAAAAATAAAATGATGTCTAACGGTCAGCCGAAAAGCTTGGATAACGAACGGTCCGTGGTAAAGGCCGAACGTACGTTGGGAAAAGACTCAGAGTCACGAGCGCTCGTTGGGGAGAGTTGACGAACGTATGTTGAGAAAAATAGACTGAATGACGAGCGTTCGTTGCGTGATACGACGAACGTACGTTGAGTACAGGAAGGTAGATGACGAGCGTTCATTGGATGATGTGACGAACGGACGCTGAGAAGAGGAGGCTAGTCTACGAGCGCTCGCTGGGTAGATGAGGTGAGTGGAGGCCAAATGACGAGCGCTCGTTTGGGACGAGCGTTCGTTAGGAAAATGAGGTTGGATGGCGCACACTCGTTATGGACGAGCGTTCGTTGGGATGATGAGGCGGGATGACGAACGCTCGTTATTGATGAGCGTTCGTTGGGAAGATATGGGCTGGATGACGAACGCTCGTTATTGACGAGCGTTCGTTGGGAAGATGTGGGAAGTGGAGGCCGAATGACGAGCGCTCGTTTGGGACGAGCGTTCGTTGGGAAGATGAGGCTGGATGATGAACGCTCGTTATTGACGAGCGTTCGTTGGGAAGATATGGGCTGGATGACGAACGACGAGTGCTCGTTTGGGACGAGCGTTCGTTGGGAGGATGAGGCTGGATGATGAACGCTCGTTATTGACGAGCGTTCGTTGGGAAGATATTGGCTGGATGACGAACGCTCGTTATTGACGAGCGTTCGTTGGGAAGATGTGGGAAGTGGAGACCGAATGACGAGCGCTCGTTTGGGACGGGCGTTCGGTGAGAAGATGTGGCTGGATGGCGAACGCTCGTTATGGACGAGCGTTCGTTGGGAAAATGAGGTTGGATGACGAACGCTCGTTACGGACGAGCGTTCGTTGGGAAAATGAGGTTGGATGACGAACGCTCGTTATGGACGAGCGTTCGTTGGGATGATGAGGCTGGATGACGAACGCTCGTTATGGACAAGCGTTCGTTGGGAAGATGTGGGAAGAGGAGCCCGAATGACGAGCGCTCGTTTGGGACGGGCGTTCGTTGGGAAGATGTGGCTGGATGGCGAACGCTCGTTATGGACGAGCGTTCGTTGGGAAAATGAGGTTGGATGACGAACGCTCGTTATGGACGAGCGTTCATTGGGAAAATGAGGTTGGATGACGAACGCTCGTTATGGACGAGCGTTCATTGGGAAAATGAGGTTGGATGACGATCGTTCGAAAAAAGCCAAAGGTTCCTGGACGTACGCTCAATTTTGGGCCTGGCCCAATTGAATGGTTTCTAACCTAGAATTTCCTAGGGGTTCTACCTTCCCGCTCTCATTCCTCACCCACTCAGATCCAACACCCTCCCGTAAGCTCCCTCTCTTATCTCACACACTCTCCAGAGACCCAAGTTTCTTTCTCTCTGACCAGGAAAGCCCTAAATCTGGGAGGCACGCTGCCGCCACCTCGGCTGGAACCAGCCACCGCCACCTCTGCCAAGACCACGACTTGGCCTCGCCGGTGACAACCTGAACTCCTCGCTTCGAAAACGCCAACCCAGGGACGGGTTTACCTCCCCGCGCTGCATCTCCGTCTACCTCTTCGGCCACCTCCCTCACAGCCCAGGCCGCCGGAACTCAACATCGTAGCGCCATTAACAGCGGCCAAGCTCTGCTTCCCCACCTCCTTCGCATATGCACTACTATGCCTTCGAACCAGCCACCGCGCCACCACCTTCTATTAGTCTCGACGTCGCCAGCGACACCACACTCAACCGGAGCTACCGCCGGTTGCGGCGTTCAACTCTCTCTTTCCCTTCTCGTGAATGACGAAAACGCACTCCCTGGGATGACTCTTCGTAGCGCTCTGTGTGAGATCTCTACTAACTCTAGGAAGATCATACGTAAAAATGGGTTGGCGAGATGATGATGGGAGCCTAGTGGAGGCTAGGCAGTGAGGTTGGGATGGTTAAGGGTGAGGGGGTCAAGGAGTTTGAGGTCAGGCCGTGGTATAAGGTGTTGGAGATGGAAATGAAGAGGAGAGGGATGAAGATGATGGACCGTGGTCATGAGGTGTAGGATGGATGTGGATGGGGGTGATAAGCAGAGAGGAGTCAGTACCATGAGGGGATAAAGATGATAAGCTCGTCGTGAGGTGTTTGGTGAATGAAGAGTAAGGCGATGCAACAGTGAACATATACAGTAATGCAGAGAAATACGCAAATAGCAAATTCAACAGAGATCTGTGTAAAGGCAGCCAAATAACTCTCTAAACAACATTACTTACCTCTCGAAGATCTACGTGCTTTGATCAATATCGTGCTTCCACTGAGTGCTCTTCTCCGGCTGACTTCTGTCTCTCTTTGCAGATGCGAAAATGGTGAAAAAAACTCCTCTGCGATGGATCCTCCAAGATGAAGAACAGAGCTGTGTCAAAACCTCTCTTTTTTCTCTCCGAAAATCTGGAAAAATCCCTCCTCACCACCTCGTCTCCGATTTCTCTCCTCTCCTTTTCCCCAAAATCTTTCTGCCTTCTTCGAAAAAAATCTTCCCCCACCACCTGGTCTCTCCCTTTTCTCTTTCTAAAAAATCTCAGCAAAATTCCCGTAACCACCTGGTCTCCTCCTTCCAGAAATCTTTGAAAAATATTCCCTTCCACCTTGTCCCCCTCATTCCAGACACGTCTCCCATATCCCCTTTTCCACGTTTTCTATTTTTTATTTTTTATTATTTTTTTATTATTATTTTTTTTATCTCAATTTTATTTTATTTTTCAATCAACTATTTTTAATATTATTTTTCAAATTTTTTAATTAAGAATTTTTTTTAATTATTTTGATTAATTAACTCTATTAAAACACATTGAAAATAAGAACTAAAATAGAAATTGAATTAAAAGCATAAAAATAGAATAAAACAAAAAGGTAAAATAAAATAAAAGGAAAATAATAAATAACCAATAGAATTTTTACAACCCGGACAAAATTGAGTGTTGACAGCTGCCCCTCTTTACTTAGATATTACTAAATAATATGAAAATTTAATCTTTTCGTATTATTTAAGTAAAGCCAAGTAAAGATAAAACACTAATTTTGTCTGGGTTTCAATCATGAAAACAAAACGAACAAAATGATTCAAGTCACGATGCCAAACGACCAATGTCAAGTAAAGTAACAGTAACAAAAACTAAAATCTGGATTTGACCATTGCCTCGCAAAGGGCCAAACTCACAGAACATAAATTTAAATCCGACCATTGCCATGCAGAGGGCCGATAACAGAAAATTAAAACCTGGATTTGACCATTGCCTCGCAGAGGGCCAAACTCACAGAACAGAAATTTAAATCTGACCATTGCCATGCAGAGGGTCAATAACAGAAAATTAAAACCTGGATTTGACCATTGCCTCGCAGAGGGCCAAACTCACAGAACGGAAATTTAAATCCGACCATTGCCATGCAGAGGGTCGATAACAGAAAACTAAAACCTGGATTTGACCATTGCCTCGCAGAGGGCCAAACTCACAGAACGGAAATTTAAATCCGACCATTGCCATGCAGAGGGTCGATAACAGAAAACTAAAACCTGGATTTGACCATTGCCTCGCAGAGGGCCAAACTCACAGAACGGAAATTTAAATCCGACCATTGCCATGCAGAGGGCCGATAACAGAAAACTAAAACCTGGATTTGACCATTGCCTCGTAGAGGGCCAAACTCACAGAACAGAAATTTAAATCCGACCATTGCCATGCAGAGGGCCGATAACAGAAAACTAAAACCTGGATTTGACCATTGCCTCGCAGAGGGCCAAACTCATAGAACAGAGATTTAAATCTGACCATTGCTATGCAGAGGGCCGATAACAGAAAATTAAAACATGATTTGTAGCTTTGAAAAGTTGATAAATGCCGAGTTAAACATGAAGATTTTGCAAACAATTCTCCTCGCTTCCTCTGAGATGATGTTATGTCATGATGGTGCATGAATGCATAGACACATGAGACTTTCGTTTTGTTCTTTTCTTTTACTCTCACTTCTCATCATCATCAAAATATTTTTTTTTTTTTTTTTTTTGAAAGTTCCATGCTTGGAATCCATTGTTAATATTGTCATCAAACACGATGTACGTTCAAAACGCATTCCTTAAAAACAACGTTGATATGTATAAAACCCTTTGATGAGCAGGAAGAAAGCGTAACCCTGAGTTAAAATTCTTTTTATCGCTTTTTGCAATCCAAATTAACTTGAACCCTGTAGGATGTGGAAGAATGGTTATGAAAAGCATATGAATAATGATTTTCTGTGAGCAAATATTAACGTATGCGTGTCCCTTATTTGGGGGGAAAGTGCTATTAACATGTTGGGCTCCCATATTGCCCCAATTTTGCACAATAAGTATGCTTTGGAAAAGTGAAAAGATTTGTGTATGAAGGATTCCCCCCAAATTGGACGATCTTCGATTGACAAAGAGACCCATTTTTTTTTTTTTTTTAACTGAATGCGTCGTTCACCACATCATTCTGTTTCCAAGTTAAATTCGTGAGAAAGATTAGGACAAACAGTTTTCAGTCAGCGTGGACTTTTATTAGCTTGTACCGTGGTTAAAGGTCAAAAGGTTTTGAAAGAAAGGATAATGAAGGCCCAAATAAGTGTTTGACGGTTAAAGTTTTTAAACAAGAATCATTTGCAAGGTGCCCAGTCAACTGTCTTTAGAGATTTGAACTTCAGGCATCCTTTATTGTTGTTGTTTTTTTTCTTTTTTCTTTCCTTTTGGATCATTCTTTTTGTTGCCCCTGTTGTGATCCTTTATGATACTTTCCTTTTCATTCATTTTTTCTCATCTTTGGATGCTTATGATGTACCCTTTTAAATTGACGTCGACCTGTTAATGATTCTTGTCTAGGGTGATGAAAACAATTATGCATTTTGGCTCAAAAGGGGTGCAATTGGATGAACTGTTTTTTGACGATTGGATAACGAAAAATGGCCACACGTCACTCCGAATCTTCTTTGTCTGATTTTCTCTTGAATTTAACCCTGAAACTAAACTATGTAGTGCTTGACACATCAACTTCATTTTTTTTTATCTCCCTAATCAATGGATTATCGGTGGTATGTAACATGATGAAAACTGCCCCAATATTAGGCATATGGCGAAATCCTTCGTCTTGTGGGAAACGAAAAAGTTAGGGTTCAAGTAATGTGAATGCAAATGCTTTATTAAGAAAAGAACACCGGTTACACCCAAAACCTTGAATCAGGAAAAGGCTCACCAACGATATTTTTTCAAAACTCCTTTTTCGAAAATACTATGTCCTTGACAACTTTATTAACAACAAACTCAACATGTGACCTTTTTTCGTTTTCCTTTTTCGACATCCTCCAGGACCGAGCTCACCAACCTGATATACCTGTGATGCTTTTATCAACAAACGCTTATTTATTTTCATTTTCATTTTCCTTTGACCACTTAACAACTCAGCGTGACATGCAATATTTCGGATGGAATGCAAACAACCAAAATATGAATGAACTACGCGAATTTCATTTATTAAAGAAAACACAGAGTACAATAATCTTTAACGATAATATCAACATCCCCTTAATAGCAACCACTATCACGTAATCATCATGCGTAAAACTTTTTTACTGCATCAGAATTAACTGGCAATGGTAACTCCTCTCCGTCCATTCTTGTGAGAATTAGTGCCCCACCAGAAAATGCTTTCTTCACTACAAATGGCCCTTCATAATTTGGAGTCCATTTGCCTCTATGATCTTTTTGTATAGGTAGGATCTTCTTCAACACCAGCTCACCTTCATGAAATTCTCTTGGCTGTACCTTTTTGTCAAATGCCTTCTTCATTCTTCTTTGATACAATTGTCCATGGCATACTACTGTTAGTCTCTTTTCATCAATGAGATTGAGCTGGTCGAAACGAGCTTGAACCCACTCCGCCTCTTCTAATTGGGTTTCCATTAAAACTCGTAAGGACGGAATTTCCACTTCAAACGGAAGTACTGCCTCCATTCCATATACAAGCGAGAAAGGCGTTGCCCCAGTCGATGTTCGTACCGAAGTGCGATAACCATGTAAAGCAAAAGGAAGCATTTCATGCCAATCCTTATACGTGACCACCATTTTCTGCACAATCTTCTTGATATTTTTGTTAGCAGCCTCTACTGCCCCATTCATCTTTGGACGATAAGGAGAAGAATTAAGATGATGAATTTTGAACTCCTCACATAACTCTGTCATCATCTGGTTATTCAAGTTAGTGGCATTATCAGTGATGATCCTGTTAGGGATCCCTTATCTGTAAATCAACTCCCTTTTTATGAACTTGGTCACTACCTTTCTAGTCACATTAGCATAAGAAGCGGCCTCAACCCATTTTGTGAAGTAATCGATTGCAACTAATATGAAACGGTGTCCATTTGATGCCTTTGGCTCTATAGCTCCGATGACATCTATTCCCCACATCGAAAAGGGCCATGGTGCAGACAACACGTTCAAGGTCGTGGGTGGAACATTGATATTACTTGCGTATACCTGGCATTTCTCACATTTTCTCACATGTGTACAACAATCATTTTCCATAGTCAACCAAAAATACCCCGCTCTCAGTATCTTCCTGGCCATTGAGTGCCCATTCATGTGCGTGCCAAATGTACCCTCGTGTACTTCTTTTAGTATCAGCTCGGCTTCTTTTGCGTCTACGCATCTAAGGAGAACCATGTCATGATTCCTCTTATATAGAATATCCCCACTCAAAATGAAACTGCCAACCAACCTCCTTAACGCCCTTTTGTCGTTTTCTGATGCCTTCTCCGGATATTCTCGGCTCCTAAGATAATGCTTGATATCAAAGTACCAAGGTTTACCATCTACCTCCTCTTCGATGAAATGACAATACGCTGGCTTTGCATGACTCTTCATTTCAATCATTGGCAATTCTGCATCTTGATCAACTTCAAACATCGATGACAAGGTAGCCAATGCGTCTGCTAATTGATTATCTTCTCTCGGTATATGATTAAAAGTGATAGAATCGAAATACTCAATTAATCCCCTGATGTAAGCTTGGTATGGAATTAATTTAGTATCCCTAGTCTCCCATTCTCCCTTCAATTGATGGATGACCAAAGCTGAATCTCCATAGACATCCAGAATTTTTGCTTTAGACTCTATAGCTGCTCGAATTCCCATGGCACAGGCTTCATATTCTGCAATATTATTCGTGCAATTAAAACACAACCTTGCCGTCATTGGAATGTATTGATTCTTAGGAGAAATAAGCACTGCCCCTATTCCATGCCCCATTACATTCGAGGCCCCATCGAATAATATCGTCCAGGCTTTTTCATCTTTGTCCTCTTTGTTCTCTTTGTTCTCAGCAAATAAAGCCATGATATCTTCATCAGGAAATTCAGGTTGCATTGGCTGATAATCATTAATGGGCTGATGGGCTAAATATTCCGCTAAAGCGCTACCCTTGATAGATTTCTGAGTAACATATACAATATCGTACTCTGACAATAGCATCTGCCATCGAGCTATCCTTCCAGTGAGAGCAGGCTTTTTGAAAATATACTTGACAGGATCCATCTTGGATATCAACCAAGTAGAGTGGCTCAACATGTATTGCCTTAGACGATGAGTAGCCCACGCCAGTGCACAACAAGTTCGCTCTAACGACGAATATCGTTGTTCGCAATCTGTGAATCTTTTGCTCAAGTAATATATAGCATGCTCTCTTTTCCCGTCTTCATCATGCTGACCCAATACACAACCCATTGAATTATCCAATACGGTCAAATACAAAATGAGCGGCCTTCCTGGCATAGGTGGACGCAAAACAGGAGGGTCTTGCAGGTATTGTTTGACTTTTTCAAAAGCAACTTGACAATCTTCATTCCAGACTACGGCCTGATTTTTACGTAGTAACTTGAACATTGGTTCACAAGTATCAGTTAATTGGGAGATGAACCTAACAATGTAATTCAATCTTCCCAAAAAACCTCGAACCTCCTTTTCTGTTCTGGGCGCAGGCATTTCCGTTATCGCTCTTACTTTGTCCGGATCAACTTCTATCCCTCTTTGACTGACAATGAAGCCCAACAATTTTCCAGACTTTACTCCAAACATGCATTTGGCAGGATTTAATCTGAGTTTGTAATTTCTCAGTCTCTCAAATAATTTCCTTAAATTGAAAATATGCTCCTCTTCTGATTCAGACTTTGCAATCATGTCATCCACATAAACTTCAATTTCCTTATGCATCATATCATGAAAAAGTGTCACCATTGCCCTTTGGTATGTTGCCCCAGCATTCTTGAGTCCGAAAGACATAACCTTATAGCAGAATGTTCCCCACAACGTGATAAAGGTCGTTTTCTCCATATCTTCCGGTGCCATTTTAATTTGATTATATCCCGAGAATCCATCCATGAACGAAAATAACGAAAATTTGGCCGTATTATCAACCAGAGTATCAATGTGTGGTAACGGGAAGTTATCTTTCGGACTTGCACGATTTAAATCACGATAGTCAACACACATTCGAACTTTCCCATCCTTCTTAGGCACTGGTACAACATTCGCTACCCATTGTGGGTATCTTGCCACAGCCAAAAATCCTGCATCAAATTGCTTTTGGACCTCTTCTTTAATTTTTAGTGACATTTCCGGCTTCATTCTTCTTAGTTTTTGCTTGACTGGAGGGCATTCTGGCTTGAGTGGGAGCTTATGCTGCACAATATCGGTATCCAGACCCGGCATGTCATTGTAAGACCACGCAAACACATCTTTAAACTCCTTCAACAGGACACGCAATCTTTCCCTCACTTCCGTTTTCATACTAGTACCGATTTTCACCTCCTTTATCTCATCCTTCTCTCCCAAGTTAAGTATTTCAATCTCCTCCTGATGGGGTTTTATCTCCTTAGATTCTTGTTCCACTAATCTCAACAATTCCGGAGAGGGTTCCACATCATCTTCGAAATCATCTTCCGTATTATTGATAGGGTGCTCAAAATTAGGAACATTGATATCATTATTTTCAAAACAATCATTGTCACATCTGCATCATTTAAATTTATGAAAAAGTATAAATAAATAAGATAAACAAAGAAAAATGCCAAATGATGATGAAATGCAACTTTATTGTCACGCTGAGTGAAAAGTAAAAAGTCTATCCGCAAAACTTTAGTTCTAAAGCCCCAATCGAAACTATAAGCTTAATTAAAACTATTACATTTTGTTCACATTAAGCATCACAGGTAAATCAAGTGTTTCCCAATTGTTGAGTTGAGTATCAGGGGAGCAAGCCCACACAAAGCTCGAACTTTGAGGCCTTTCTTCATCTTCCACCGCTGCTATCTGACCAGTGTTGATCCACCCAGCACTACGAAAGCTTTCCTTGATGTCAACAATGTGAATTTTGCTCTCTCTGGGCCCTCGTCTTTCTGCACGGGCCAGACTGTGCTCTTTTCTTTCTTCAATCACCCTTTTCCTGTCTTCCTTGGTAGGTTTATACCCCAAGCCATATCTGTTCTTGTTTTCAACGATTTCTAGAGGGAATGCTCGCCCCTGCCGATATTTGCCCAAACCTTCCCCATATATATAGCCCTCTCTTAGCATAATCATGGCCATCATAATAGAAGCACATGACAGATGAGGATTTACTGGAAACGGTTCCACACAAGCATTTCCCACAATTTCCAACGATTGGAAGGCTGTCTCAAGAGCTTCTTCAGCCGCCTCGATGTAGCGCGTGGATGATGGTCCACTCACCAGAAGATCCTCTTCTCCTGATACTATCACCAGCTTATCTCCTATCACATACTTCAACTTCTGGTGTAGTGTAGAAGGCACAACTCCCGCCGAATGAATCCATGGGCGTCCCAACAGACAACTATAAGCTGGCAGGATATCCATAACCTGGAATGTTATTTGAAAAACGCATGGGCCAACTTGCATTGGTAAATCCACTTCTCCCATCACTTCTCTTTTACTGCCATCAAAAGCCCTCACAATCATTGAACTTGGCCTCATATGCATTCCTTCGCAAGGTAGCTTTTCCAGAGTTGCTTTCGGCATGACATTCAAGGAGGACCCATTGTCCACTAAAACACGCGCAATAACATGATCCAGGCATTTCACAGAGACGTGAAAAGCCTTATTATGCCCTCTTCCCTCAGCTGGTATCTCATCATCCGTAAAAGTGAGATAATTATTAGCAACAATATTGCCAACAATACCTTCGAATTTATTCAACGAAATACCTTGCTCCACATGAGCCTCACTGAGTATCTTCATTAGCAACTTTCTATGTGATGCCGAATGCATGAGCAAATCTAACAAGGATATACGAGCAGGCATACGATTTAACTGTTCCACCACCTTATATTCACTTTGTTGTATGAATTTTAAAAATTCACAAGCCTCTTCTTCAGAAACCTCTCTCCTCTCTTCCTTGTCGGGGATCTCCTCTGTCTGTGCACCCTTCCCCTTTAAGAATTCTTTTGCCTTCGCGGCCATCGTTGCTTCATTATCATTAACCCTTTCTCGTGCCAACTCAGGTGATGTGAAAATTCGACCACTCCTAGTCATTCTCCCTATTCCTGATATGTTTTTTACGACAGGGTCAACGCTTTGCGTTTCGCCTGACGCATGCGTCCCATATCTCCATGGGACGGCTTTTTCGTTCTTGTAAGGAAAAGGGGCTGGTACATGGATAACCACAGGCGACCTTCCTTGAGTTGGTGGGATAGAAGTAGTCTTAGTGAAACGAATCACTAATGGTTCTGGTAAAATCATACCGGGTTCATCACCAGTCTGTGCAAATACCTCTCCCTCCTCATTCCTGTAACATACTTGCATCAGACCATGATCCAGCAGGTCTTGCAGAATTTCTTCAAACTCAACACACTCCTCAATAGAGTGCCCAGCCTCCGGGTGGAGCGCGCATGGCATACTCTCATCATAATCACCCTTCAAGATACCCACTCTCAGCAACGCCTCCAAAATAAACCTCCTAGAGCTCCTGACTTCTTTCACATTTCTCACCAGCTCATGCTCTTTCACTTCGACAACATTCGTCGAAGCACTTCCATGCCCTGATAAAGGATTGGACTCGACACTAGGCTTATCCTCTTGGAACTTTAACCACCCGGAATCAATTAGAGTCTGTACTTTATGCTTGAAAGCCAGACACCTCTCAGTGGAATGACCAGCGACCCCTCCATGATAACTACACTTTGCATCTGCATCATAACCTCTTGGATACGGAGGCTGCAAAGGCTTCAGGGGACAAACGACAACTAGCCCTTGTTTGATAAGCTGAGGCAATAATTCCGTATAAGTTGTAGGAATTGGAGTAAAGTTAACATAATTTCTTTCCTGGTTCCTTCTTGGATAAGTATTGGGACCCACATTCATATTGGAACCTACATTTGCCCCACCCCTCCAATTATTCATCGGAATGTATTGTGGTTGATAGTACCCTGGTTGTTGTTGAGGTCTAATTTGATGACCAAATGACGCGTTAGCTGCATGTGGATGTTGACCCCAGTATGGTCGATAGTTATGAGTGGGAGCCTGACCTCTCCACACGGGGGTTGCAGATGTTGCATGCACATCTCCCTCCTTTCTTTTCCCTGAGTTGAAATTGGGTTTTTTGGAGTTTGCACCCGCCGACGAGCCATATGCAATCTTCCCATTTTTCAACCCGATCTCTATTCGCTCGCCTATCACGATGATATCGGCAAAATTTGAAGATACATTTCCCACCATATGTTCATAAAATGGTGGTTGGAGCGTATTTACAAACATTGCCACCATTTCTTTATCATACAAAGGCGGCTCAACTTGTGCAGCCAATTCCCTCCACCGCTGAGCATACTCCTTAAAACTTTCGTTGTCTTTTTTCGACATGTTTTGCAACTGTAAACGATCTGGCGCAACATGTGTATTGTATATATACTGCTTCACAAAAGCATCAGCCAAGTCCGCCCAACAACGAATTCGAGCCGGCTCCAAATGGGTATACCAATTTAACGCCACTCCAGCCAAACTATCTTGAAAAACATGGATGAGCAGCTGCTCATCATAAGCATATGCAGCCATCTTTCTGCAAAACATGGTTAGATGGCTCTTTGGGCATGTATTTCCCTTATACTTCTCAAAATTTGGCGCCTTGAACTTATGTGGAATTTTGACGCCAGGAACCAAGCTCAATCTAGAAACATCCCCAAATCCATAACTTTCATACCCCTCCACAGCCCTCAATCTTGCCTCTAGGCTCTCCAGTTTATCTTTCGCCCCATCAACATTACTAATTACCCCCTGAAACGAGGTATGTGGTGCAGCCCCTGTAGAAAAGCCCTCTCCGGTAATCACAGGTGGCACCGGAGTTACTCGTATTCCATCAGACATGCTTGCATGCATTCCTTCATTTACCATGGGTGCGGACATTACAACAGGTCCTTGTGTACTGATTGGTGGTATGTTGACAGTGGTAGGGAAAGAGACTGAAGCCTGCTCCCCTTCTGTGTATTCTCCCACAGGTGGGGTGTAACCTGGAGGTAATCCATACATTGGGAACGGAACAGATTGGCTCCCAGAACTGAACATCGGAGGGTAATATTGAGCACTTCCCTCGACTTGCGCAGGCGTCGCCCCTCCCGTAGTCTTCAGGGCTTCGAGAGCCGCCAAAATCTGGGCCATCTGATCCTTCAACTGGTTGACATCGCCTTAATAGATTCGTGTGACTGCTCCCAATTCTCCATGACCTTTGAGTTAGCTCTGGTCCTGTACGGATGTCGTGGAAAATTTGCCGTTGTTTTCTCACTTGTACTGCTGATTATTATTATTATTTTTTTTATTAAATTAAATTAGATAAGGATGAAAAATGAAAAACAAAAGAAAACATGATGCATGCTAGTGATAAGTGGAAATCACAAGATAACGATGACAATACTGATGGAAAATTAACACAAGCCGATACCAACAAACATCCCTTATCTTTCATTTAAAGGAAATTTGATCCATTACATAGTCTAAGGAACAAAACACATAATTCCGATGTACATCAATCCCGCGCCCGGGCAATGAAAGATTTCATCTCTCCCACCAACCATTTACAATGATTAATAAACAATTCTATTTCCGCTGGTGAGTTACAAAAATGAGTACTTGCTTCAGCATTCGACACCATCCTGGGGATGTCTTCAATTGCCCCGTTTGCCAAAGCAGCCAACTGAGAGAATCTTTCCTTCCAGTGCTTTACAGCCATTTCTTGCTCGGCGATGTGCTCTTCCATTCGCTTTATCAAGGCCTGATGCCTTTCTTCAAAATCTATCGACCTCCATCGCTCCTCCTGTTCCTCGATATATTCCTCCATTTGTTTTATCAGAGTTCGATGCTCTTCCTCTGCTTCTGTTAGCTTCCAACGCTCCCTATTCATATCCGCCTCAAACGACATGGCCATCTCTTTCATCTCATGCCCCGCTTTTTCTATCTGAATCTGCGCTTCTCTTAATCTCTTCAGGGCTTCTCGTTTATCTCTTTTGGCTTCTTCGTAGAGGTGCTTCCACTCCTTCCCCTCTTCTAAAGCCACCTTCTTCTCATTTACCCTCATGGATAATTCCTTACTCGCGGCAGCTAGATCCTGTTTTACTCGAAATGTGTAATCCCTCTCAGCCTTCTAGCTTTTGACAAGGTTTTCATAAGCCCGCGACTTTTCTTCATTATCATTTTTCATATCCACAAGATCATTACGCGCCCTTTGTAATTCGTTTTCCAACCTAGCATTCCTAATTTTCAATTTCTCCATCTCAGCTTTTAGTTGTTGCACCTCTTCACTTTCTGGAGCTTGGGATGGTCTTTCACTAGCTGATTGATCCTTGATCGGCTTGAAAGGCAGCTTGACTACTTTCACTCTCTCCAGAATCCAGGTGTGATAACTAATACTGCTATCCACTACTCCATCCCTCAAGTCCTTCTCTGCTCGAACAACATTTTCCCAGGCGCTTTTAACCTTTCTTAACAATTCGATGAAATGCCCGTCTTCATAATAAATGAATAGGGTAGCAAGGTAATCTGATGAAGGTGCCCCTTTCATGGGATGCCCAAATTGTCTTTGCACCAAAAGAGGGTTGTAATTTATACAGTACCGGACACCTATGAGAGGCACATTAGGAAAACTACCACAATGTTGTATAGCCAGTTTATTTCCGAGCCAAGGAAGGCGCCATTTTATACTTCTTTCGCTCAAGCCGGCAAGGAATCGGGCCCAATCGTTTCCTCCTTTACCTTTAAGCCCTTGGTGTGACAAAGTCTCCGATAGACTCTTAACGTCGACCATTTCCTTAAACACGCGCGTTGTCATCCATGTATACAACGTCGGTAAGCAACATAGAATCTTCTTTCCTTTTCTCTCATGGCAAAAACTCAAAGTCCCATAAACATCTGCAAGAACTGCTGTTACAGGATTCTCTGATCTGGTTTTACTCGCCACGAAGACGTCTATCGTGGTGTAATCCACAAATTCTTCTATTTTGGGAGACAAGACAATGCCATATATGGTGAGGGCTAATACATCCATGAAAGTTTCCCAATCTTCTTTATCAGCCAGATGATGTAAATACTGCTCTAGATATCCCTGTGATAACCCATGCACTTGATTCCTCATCATCATCCTGTCTTCAAGCTCCTTGGGATGTAATTTCATGATGGTAGCAATAGTGGGTATAGAGGCATGATGCTCTAAATGTTGATAGGGAGTGGTGCCCTCCAATGGTAAACCCAAGATATGCTCGAACTCCTCTATGGTTGGCGCCAACTGAAAGTCTTGAAATGTGAAACATCGAAGCGGAGAATCATAATATTGTGCCAAGGCTGTGATAGCGGGTATTTGTACTTCAACCTCCATTAAATTCAACAAATTTTCATATCTTCTCTGAAAGGTTTCTCTCTTTATAGTCTTAAGCCTTTTGCCCAAGTTTATCAGCCCGGTCAAATTTCCAACATGAGTCCTTAGACTATACTTCTTTCTTAAATCGGAAGAGTCGGTATGCCGTGTAGCATCGGATCTTGTGTTAACATCCATCTCGTATGAAGTCAAGTAGGTACCTGTGATTTCCCTTAAAATTAACATGTTACTAAATGATGTATGAATATGATGCATGATAATAAAATAACATGACAAAACAAAACACATGCATGGTATGAAATGTAATATCATAAAGAAAACGAACAGCGTGAGGGTTTCAGAAGCATATATTCCTCCCATCGTGCCCTACCAAAGGTTCACTGCTTTAAGTTCAAGGTCAAGTATATGCAATCTCACAAGGATGATTTCCTGAACCTAAAGGTCAAAGGTCACTAGAGCTATGGCCCCCTTCAAAGCATCTCCACAACAGTCGAGTAATCAACTAGGTGTGAAAACACATATGAAGAGAACAGACTCTAGCTGGAGTTCTCACGATAGCCAAACAGGAAGTACATCCTAGAGTGACACCGCTACACAACTCCTCTAATTCTAAGCTACGCTCAGACCCGGGTATAGGCCCCACTCATGATATGCCAAAAGTGTGTGTGTGAAGGGAGGAAATTATGCACACCTAAACCCTCACCTGCAAAACAACCAGAAAAATTCCCAGGCAGATATAAACATATTGTCTACCCTAGGGTTCAATATTCCACAGTTATTGCAGTTATTCCAAATATCAAACACAGATAGAGAAAAGGGAAAAAAAACACAAAGCAAAACCACACCAAATTCGCGCCTCTAATTAAATGGCTCGACTCTCTAGACGTCCCCAGTGGAGTCGCCATCTGTCGCAACCGGAATCGCGACGGGACGACGATCCAAAAAAAGGAACGGGTTTTAAAAAAAAGATTTGGAGTCGCCACCATAGTTTATTATGGAAAACTATGGAAAAACCTCAAACGATAAAGCCCGGTCCACGAAAACCAAAGATTGGGTTCGGGAGTCAGTTACGCGTGGGGAAGGTGTTAGCACCCCACAACGCCTGCCCTAAGGCAGTACCTTTAACTAAATGCACGAATATGATGTGGTTTTTCAAAATGTTTAATTATCCCCTAAAATAAAATTCTAAATAAACAAAACATATTTTTTAATTTTTTGGGCCCGACAAGGATTGACCTTGCTCCTACGTATTCTCATTCAAAATGAGAAATCAGGGTTACGTAGTTCTAGTTGAAAGACTGTTTGTTTGTTTGAAAAAGCAGATGTTTTTAATTTTTGGAGATTTTTATGTTTTTAATATTTTCGAGAAAAAGAAGGTAATGAGTACTAGGCCGACGCGAACGGTCGCACGAGTACTCATACCTTTAAAATGATATTTAAATATTTTTAATTATTTTTGAAAAGAGAGATAACGATATTAAGCACTAGGCCGATGCGAACGATCACACGAGCACTCATACCGTTATCTACTTATTTAGGAAAACTTAAGGGTATTGAGTGCTAGGCTGATGCGGACGATCGCACGAGCACACATACCATTATTTACTTATTTAGAAAAACTTGAGAGTATTGAGTGCTAGGCTGATGCGGACGATCGCACGAGCACTCATACCCTCGTTTAATATTACGTAAATAAGAGAGAAAAGTATTGAACACTAGGACGATGCGAACGATCACACGAGTGTTCAACCTTTAAACGTATTTTTGAAATTTTATTTAAGAAAAGAAGAAAAGGTTTTTAGCACAAGGACGACGCGAGCGGTCACACGTGCGCTTTAACCTTTAAAACATATTTTTGTAAATTTATTTAAGGAAGAAGAAGAGGTTTTTAGCACAAGGACGACGCGAGCGGTCACACGTGTGCTTAAACCTTTAAAACGTATTTTTGAAATTTTATTTAAGAAAAGAAGAAAAGGTTTTTAGCACAAGGACGACGCGAGCGGTCACACGTGCGCTTTAAACCTTTAAAACTTTTCTTGTAATTTTCTATTTTATATGTGTATATAAGTAAAATTATTATATATATATTTTGAAATAAGTGGATAAAATAAAGTAATAAAATAAAAAATGAAATGAAATAAGATAAATAAAAAGGCAAATGAATAATTAAATAATAAAAATGGGGGTACCAAAATAAAAATAAAATGATGTCTAACGGTCAGCCGAAAAGCTTGGATAACGAACGGTCCGTGGTAAAGGCCGAACGTACGTTGGGAAAAGACTCAGAGTCACGAGCGCTCGTTGGGGAGAGTTGACGAACGTATGTTGAGAAAAATAGACTGAATGACGAGCGTTCGTTGCGTGATACGACGAACGTACGTTGAGTACAGGAAGGTAGATGACGAGCGTTCATTGGATGATGTGACGAACGGACGCTGAGAAGAGGAGGCTAGTCTACGAGCGCTCGCTGGGTAGATGAGGTGAGTGGAGGCCAAATGACGAGCGCTCGTTTGGGACGAGCGTTCGTTAGGAAAATGAGGTTGGATGGCGCACACTCGTTATGGACGAGCGTTCGTTGGGATGATGAGGCGGGATGACGAACGCTCGTTATTGATGAGCGTTCGTTGGGAAGATATGGGCTGGATGACGAACGCTCGTTATTGACGAGCGTTCGTTGGGAAGATGTGGGAAGTGGAGGCCGAATGACGAGCGCTCGTTTGGGACGAGCGTTCGTTGGGAAGATGAGGCTGGATGATGAACGCTCGTTATTGACGAGCGTTCGTTGGGAAGATATGGGCTGGATGACGAACGACGAGTGCTCGTTTGGGACGAGCGTTCGTTGGGAGGATGAGGCTGGATGATGAACGCTCGTTATTGACGAGCGTTCGTTGGGAAGATATTGGCTGGATGACGAACGCTCGTTATTGACGAGCGTTCGTTGGGAAGATGTGGGAAGTGGAGACCGAATGACGAGCGCTCGTTTGGGACGGGCGTTCGGTGAGAAGATGTGGCTGGATGGCGAACGCTCGTTATGGACGAGCGTTCGTTGGGAAAATGAGGTTGGATGACGAACGCTCGTTACGGACGAGCGTTCGTTGGGAAAATGAGGTTGGATGACGAACGCTCGTTATGGACGAGCGTTCGTTGGGATGATGAGGCTGGATGACGAACGCTCGTTATGGACAAGCGTTCGTTGGGAAGATGTGGGAAGAGGAGCCCGAATGACGAGCGCTCGTTTGGGACGGGCGTTCGTTGGGAAGATGTGGCTGGATGGCGAACGCTCGTTATGGACGAGCGTTCGTTGGGAAAATGAGGTTGGATGACGAACGCTCGTTATGGACGAGCGTTCATTGGGAAAATGAGGTTGGATGACGAACGCTCGTTATGGACGAGCGTTCATTGGGAAAATGAGGTTGGATGACGATCGTTCGAAAAAAGCCAAAGGTTCCTGGACGTACGCTCAATTTTGGGCCTGGCCCAATTGAATGGTTTCTAACCTAGAATTTCCTAGGGGTTCTACCTTCCCGCTCTCATTCCTCACCCACTCAGATCCAACACCCTCCCGTAAGCTCCCTCTCTTATCTCACACACTCTCCAGAGACCCAAGTTTCTTTCTCTCTGACCAGGAAAGCCCTAAATCTGGGAGGCACGCTGCCGCCACCTCGGCTGGAACCAGCCACCGCCACCTCTGCCAAGACCACGACTTGGCCTCGCCGGTGACAACCTGAACTCCTCGCTTCGAAAACGCCAACCCAGGGACGGGTTTACCTCCCCGCGCTGCATCTCCGTCTACCTCTTCGGCCACCTCCCTCACAGCCCAGGCCGCCGGAACTCAACATCGTAGCGCCATTAACAGCGGCCAAGCTCTGCTTCCCCACCTCCTTCGCATATGCACTACTATGCCTTCGAACCAGCCACCGCGCCACCACCTTCTATTAGTCTCGACGTCGCCAGCGACACCACACTCAACCGGAGCTACCGCCGGTTGCGGCGTTCAACTCTCTCTTTCCCTTCTCGTGAATGACGAAAACGCACTCCCTGGGATGACTCTTCGTAGCGCTCTGTGTGAGATCTCTACTAACTCTAGGAAGATCATACGTAAAAATGGGTTGGCGAGATGATGATGGGAGCCTAGTGGAGGCTAGGCAGTGAGGTTGGGATGGTTAAGGGTGAGGGGGTCAAGGAGTTTGAGGTCAGGCCGTGGTATAAGGTGTTGGAGATGGAAATGAAGAGGAGAGGGATGAAGATGATGGACCGTGGTCATGAGGTGTAGGATGGATGTGGATGGGGGTGATAAGCAGAGAGGAGTCAGTACCATGAGGGGATAAAGATGATAAGCTCGTCGTGAGGTGTTTGGTGAATGAAGAGTAAGGCGATGCAACAGTGAACATATACAGTAATGCAGAGAAATACGCAAATAGCAAATTCAACAGAGATCTGTGTAAAGGCAGCCAAATAACTCTCTAAACAACATTACTTACCTCTCGAAGATCTACGTGCTTTGATCAATATCGTGCTTCCACTGAGTGCTCTTCTCCGGCTGACTTCTGTCTCTCTTTGCAGATGCGAAAATGGTGAAAAAAACTCCTCTGCGATGGATCCTCCAAGATGAAGAACAGAGCTGTGTCAAAACCTCTCTTTTTTCTCTCCGAAAATCTGGAAAAATCCCTCCTCACCACCTCGTCTCCGATTTCTCTCCTCTCCTTTTCCCCAAAATCTTTCTGCCTTCTTCGAAAAAAATCTTCCCCCACCACCTGGTCTCTCCCTTTTCTCTTTCTAAAAAATCTCAGCAAAATTCCCGTAACCACCTGGTCTCCTCCTTCCAGAAATCTTTGAAAAATATTCCCTTCCACCTTGTCCCCCTCATTCCAGACACGTCTCCCATATCCCCTTTTCCACGTTTTCTATTTTTTATTTTTTATTATTTTTTTATTATTATTTTTTTTATCTCAATTTTATTTTATTTTTCAATCAACTATTTTTAATATTATTTTTCAAATTTTTTAATTAAGAATTTTTTTTAATTATTTTGATTAATTAACTCTATTAAAACACATTGAAAATAAGAACTAAAATAGAAATTGAATTAAAAGCATAAAAATAGAATAAAACAAAAAGGTAAAATAAAATAAAAGGAAAATAATAAATAACCAATAGAATTTTTACAACCCGGACAAAATTGAGTGTTGACAGCTGCCCCTCTTTACTTAGATATTACTAAATAATATGAAAATTTAATCTTTTCGTATTATTTAAGTAAAGCCAAGTAAAGATAAAACACTAATTTTGTCTGGGTTTCAATCATGAAAACAAAACGAACAAAATGATTCAAGTCACGATGCCAAACGACCAATGTCAAGTAAAGTAACAGTAACAAAAACTAAAATCTGGATTTGACCATTGCCTCGCAAAGGGCCAAACTCACAGAACATAAATTTAAATCCGACCATTGCCATGCAGAGGGCCGATAACAGAAAATTAAAACCTGGATTTGACCATTGCCTCGCAGAGGGCCAAACTCACAGAACAGAAATTTAAATCTGACCATTGCCATGCAGAGGGTCAATAACAGAAAATTAAAACCTGGATTTGACCATTGCCTCGCAGAGGGCCAAACTCACAGAACGGAAATTTAAATCCGACCATTGCCATGCAGAGGGTCGATAACAGAAAACTAAAACCTGGATTTGACCATTGCCTCGCAGAGGGCCAAACTCACAGAACGGAAATTTAAATCCGACCATTGCCATGCAGAGGGTCGATAACAGAAAACTAAAACCTGGATTTGACCATTGCCTCGCAGAGGGCCAAACTCACAGAACGGAAATTTAAATCCGACCATTGCCATGCAGAGGGCCGATAACAGAAAACTAAAACCTGGATTTGACCATTGCCTCGTAGAGGGCCAAACTCACAGAACAGAAATTTAAATCCGACCATTGCCATGCAGAGGGCCGATAACAGAAAACTAAAACCTGGATTTGACCATTGCCTCGCAGAGGGCCAAACTCACAGAACAGAGATTTAAATCTGACCATTGCTATGCAGAGGGCCGATAACAGAAAATTAAAACATGATTTGTAGCTTTGAAAAGTTGATAAATGCCGAGTTAAACATGAAGATTTTGCAAACAATTCTCCTCGCTTCCTCTGAGATGATGTTATGTCATGATGGTGCATGAATGCATAGACACATGAGACTTTCGTTTTGTTCTTTTCTTTTACTCTCACTTCTCATCATCATCAAAATATTTTTTTTTTTTTTTTTTTTGAAAGTTCCATGCTTGGAATCCATTGTTAATATTGTCATCAAACACGATGTACGTTCAAAACGCATTCCTTAAAAACAACGTTGATATGTATAAAACCCTTTGATGAGCAGGAAGAAAGCGTAACCCTGAGTTAAAATTCTTTTTATCGCTTTTTGCAATCCAAATTAACTTGAACCCTGTAGGATGTGGAAGAATGGTTATGAAAAGCATATGAATAATGATTTTCTGTGAGCAAATATTAACGTATGCGTGTCCCTTATTTGGGGGGAAAGTGCTATTAACATGTTGGGCTCCCATATTGCCCCAATTTTGCACAATAAGTATGCTTTGGAAAAGTGAAAAGATTTGTGTATGAAGGATTCCCCCCAAATTGGACGATCTTCGATTGACAAAGAGACCCATTTTTTTTTTTTTTTTAACTGAATGCGTCGTTCACCACATCATTCTGTTTCCAAGTTAAATTCGTGAGAAAGATTAGGACAAACAGTTTTCAGTCAGCGTGGACTTTTATTAGCTTGTACCGTGGTTAAAGGTCAAAAGGTTTTGAAAGAAAGGATAATGAAGGCCCAAATAAGTGTTTGACGGTTAAAGTTTTTAAACAAGAATCATTTGCAAGGTGCCCAGTCAACTGTCTTTAGAGATTTGAACTTCAGGCATCCTTTATTGTTGTTGTTTTTTTTCTTTTTTCTTTCCTTTTGGATCATTCTTTTTGTTGCCCCTGTTGTGATCCTTTATGATACTTTCCTTTTCATTCATTTTTTCTCATCTTTGGATGCTTATGATGTACCCTTTTAAATTGACGTCGACCTGTTAATGATTCTTGTCTAGGGTGATGAAAACAATTATGCATTTTGGCTCAAAAGGGGTGCAATTGGATGAACTGTTTTTTGACGATTGGATAACGAAAAATGGCCACACGTCACTCCGAATCTTCTTTGTCTGATTTTCTCTTGAATTTAACCCTGAAACTAAACTATGTAGTGCTTGACACATCAACTTCATTTTTTTTTATCTCCCTAATCAATGGATTATCGGTGGTATGTAACATGATGAAAACTGCCCCAATATTAGGCATATGGCGAAATCCTTCGTCTTGTGGGAAACGAAAAAGTTAGGGTTCAAGTAATGTGAATGCAAATGCTTTATTAAGAAAAGAACACCGGTTACACCCAAAACCTTGAATCAGGAAAAGGCTCACCAACGATATTTTTTCAAAACTCCTTTTTCGAAAATACTATGTCCTTGACAACTTTATTAACAACAAACTCAACATGTGACCTTTTTTCGTTTTCCTTTTTCGACATCCTCCAGGACCGAGCTCACCAACCTGATATACCTGTGATGCTTTTATCAACAAACGCTTATTTATTTTCATTTTCATTTTCCTTTGACCACTTAACAACTCAGCGTGACATGCAATATTTCGGATGGAATGCAAACAACCAAAATATGAATGAACTACGCGAATTTCATTTATTAAAGAAAACACAGAGTACAATAATCTTTAACGATAATATCAACATCCCCTTAATAGCAACCACTATCACGTAATCATCATGCGTAAAACTTTTTTACTGCATCAGAATTAACTGGCAATGGTAACTCCTCTCCGTCCATTCTTGTGAGAATTAGTGCCCCACCAGAAAATGCTTTCTTCACTACAAATGGCCCTTCATAATTTGGAGTCCATTTGCCTCTATGATCTTTTTGTATAGGTAGGATCTTCTTCAACACCAGCTCACCTTCATGAAATTCTCTTGGCTGTACCTTTTTGTCAAATGCCTTCTTCATTCTTCTTTGATACAATTGTCCATGGCATACTACTGTTAGTCTCTTTTCATCAATGAGATTGAGCTGGTCGAAACGAGCTTGAACCCACTCCGCCTCTTCTAATTGGGTTTCCATTAAAACTCGTAAGGACGGAATTTCCACTTCAAACGGAAGTACTGCCTCCATTCCATATACAAGCGAGAAAGGCGTTGCCCCAGTCGATGTTCGTACCGAAGTGCGATAACCATGTAAAGCAAAAGGAAGCATTTCATGCCAATCCTTATACGTGACCACCATTTTCTGCACAATCTTCTTGATATTTTTGTTAGCAGCCTCTACTGCCCCATTCATCTTTGGACGATAAGGAGAAGAATTAAGATGATGAATTTTGAACTCCTCACATAACTCTGTCATCATCTGGTTATTCAAGTTAGTGGCATTATCAGTGATGATCCTGTTAGGGATCCCTTATCTGTAAATCAACTCCCTTTTTATGAACTTGGTCACTACCTTTCTAGTCACATTAGCATAAGAAGCGGCCTCAACCCATTTTGTGAAGTAATCGATTGCAACTAATATGAAACGGTGTCCATTTGATGCCTTTGGCTCTATAGCTCCGATGACATCTATTCCCCACATCGAAAAGGGCCATGGTGCAGACAACACGTTCAAGGTCGTGGGTGGAACATTGATATTACTTGCGTATACCTGGCATTTCTCACATTTTCTCACATGTGTACAACAATCATTTTCCATAGTCAACCAAAAATACCCCGCTCTCAGTATCTTCCTGGCCATTGAGTGCCCATTCATGTGCGTGCCAAATGTACCCTCGTGTACTTCTTTTAGTATCAGCTCGGCTTCTTTTGCGTCTACGCATCTAAGGAGAACCATGTCATGATTCCTCTTATATAGAATATCCCCACTCAAAATGAAACTGCCAACCAACCTCCTTAACGCCCTTTTGTCGTTTTCTGATGCCTTCTCCGGATATTCTCGGCTCCTAAGATAATGCTTGATATCAAAGTACCAAGGTTTACCATCTACCTCCTCTTCGATGAAATGACAATACGCTGGCTTTGCATGACTCTTCATTTCAATCATTGGCAATTCTGCATCTTGATCAACTTCAAACATCGATGACAAGGTAGCCAATGCGTCTGCTAATTGATTATCTTCTCTCGGTATATGATTAAAAGTGATAGAATCGAAATACTCAATTAATCCCCTGATGTAAGCTTGGTATGGAATTAATTTAGTATCCCTAGTCTCCCATTCTCCCTTCAATTGATGGATGACCAAAGCTGAATCTCCATAGACATCCAGAATTTTTGCTTTAGACTCTATAGCTGCTCGAATTCCCATGGCACAGGCTTCATATTCTGCAATATTATTCGTGCAATTAAAACACAACCTTGCCGTCATTGGAATGTATTGATTCTTAGGAGAAATAAGCACTGCCCCTATTCCATGCCCCATTACATTCGAGGCCCCATCGAATAATATCGTCCAGGCTTTTTCATCTTTGTCCTCTTTGTTCTCTTTGTTCTCAGCAAATAAAGCCATGATATCTTCATCAGGAAATTCAGGTTGCATTGGCTGATAATCATTAATGGGCTGATGGGCTAAATATTCCGCTAAAGCGCTACCCTTGATAGATTTCTGAGTAACATATACAATATCGTACTCTGACAATAGCATCTGCCATCGAGCTATCCTTCCAGTGAGAGCAGGCTTTTTGAAAATATACTTGACAGGATCCATCTTGGATATCAACCAAGTAGAGTGGCTCAACATGTATTGCCTTAGACGATGAGTAGCCCACGCCAGTGCACAACAAGTTCGCTCTAACGACGAATATCGTTGTTCGCAATCTGTGAATCTTTTGCTCAAGTAATATATAGCATGCTCTCTTTTCCCGTCTTCATCATGCTGACCCAATACACAACCCATTGAATTATCCAATACGGTCAAATACAAAATGAGCGGCCTTCCTGGCATAGGTGGACGCAAAACAGGAGGGTCTTGCAGGTATTGTTTGACTTTTTCAAAAGCAACTTGACAATCTTCATTCCAGACTACGGCCTGATTTTTACGTAGTAACTTGAACATTGGTTCACAAGTATCAGTTAATTGGGAGATGAACCTAACAATGTAATTCAATCTTCCCAAAAAACCTCGAACCTCCTTTTCTGTTCTGGGCGCAGGCATTTCCGTTATCGCTCTTACTTTGTCCGGATCAACTTCTATCCCTCTTTGACTGACAATGAAGCCCAACAATTTTCCAGACTTTACTCCAAACATGCATTTGGCAGGATTTAATCTGAGTTTGTAATTTCTCAGTCTCTCAAATAATTTCCTTAAATTGAAAATATGCTCCTCTTCTGATTCAGACTTTGCAATCATGTCATCCACATAAACTTCAATTTCCTTATGCATCATATCATGAAAAAGTGTCACCATTGCCCTTTGGTATGTTGCCCCAGCATTCTTGAGTCCGAAAGACATAACCTTATAGCAGAATGTTCCCCACAACGTGATAAAGGTCGTTTTCTCCATATCTTCCGGTGCCATTTTAATTTGATTATATCCCGAGAATCCATCCATGAACGAAAATAACGAAAATTTGGCCGTATTATCAACCAGAGTATCAATGTGTGGTAACGGGAAGTTATCTTTCGGACTTGCACGATTTAAATCACGATAGTCAACACACATTCGAACTTTCCCATCCTTCTTAGGCACTGGTACAACATTCGCTACCCATTGTGGGTATCTTGCCACAGCCAAAAATCCTGCATCAAATTGCTTTTGGACCTCTTCTTTAATTTTTAGTGACATTTCCGGCTTCATTCTTCTTAGTTTTTGCTTGACTGGAGGGCATTCTGGCTTGAGTGGGAGCTTATGCTGCACAATATCGGTATCCAGACCCGGCATGTCATTGTAAGACCACGCAAACACATCTTTAAACTCCTTCAACAGGACACGCAATCTTTCCCTCACTTCCGTTTTCATACTAGTACCGATTTTCACCTCCTTTATCTCATCCTTCTCTCCCAAGTTAAGTATTTCAATCTCCTCCTGATGGGGTTTTATCTCCTTAGATTCTTGTTCCACTAATCTCAACAATTCCGGAGAGGGTTCCACATCATCTTCGAAATCATCTTCCGTATTATTGATAGGGTGCTCAAAATTAGGAACATTGATATCATTATTTTCAAAACAATCATTGTCACATCTGCATCATTTAAATTTATGAAAAAGTATAAATAAATAAGATAAACAAAGAAAAATGCCAAATGATGATGAAATGCAACTTTATTGTCACGCTGAGTGAAAAGTAAAAAGTCTATCCGCAAAACTTTAGTTCTAAAGCCCCAATCGAAACTATAAGCTTAATTAAAACTATTACATTTTGTTCACATTAAGCATCACAGGTAAATCAAGTGTTTCCCAATTGTTGAGTTGAGTATCAGGGGAGCAAGCCCACACAAAGCTCGAACTTTGAGGCCTTTCTTCATCTTCCACCGCTGCTATCTGACCAGTGTTGATCCACCCAGCACTACGAAAGCTTTCCTTGATGTCAACAATGTGAATTTTGCTCTCTCTGGGCCCTCGTCTTTCTGCACGGGCCAGACTGTGCTCTTTTCTTTCTTCAATCACCCTTTTCCTGTCTTCCTTGGTAGGTTTATACCCCAAGCCATATCTGTTCTTGTTTTCAACGATTTCTAGAGGGAATGCTCGCCCCTGCCGATATTTGCCCAAACCTTCCCCATATATATAGCCCTCTCTTAGCATAATCATGGCCATCATAATAGAAGCACATGACAGATGAGGATTTACTGGAAACGGTTCCACACAAGCATTTCCCACAATTTCCAACGATTGGAAGGCTGTCTCAAGAGCTTCTTCAGCCGCCTCGATGTAGCGCGTGGATGATGGTCCACTCACCAGAAGATCCTCTTCTCCTGATACTATCACCAGCTTATCTCCTATCACATACTTCAACTTCTGGTGTAGTGTAGAAGGCACAACTCCCGCCGAATGAATCCATGGGCGTCCCAACAGACAACTATAAGCTGGCAGGATATCCATAACCTGGAATGTTATTTGAAAAACGCATGGGCCAACTTGCATTGGTAAATCCACTTCTCCCATCACTTCTCTTTTACTGCCATCAAAAGCCCTCACAATCATTGAACTTGGCCTCATATGCATTCCTTCGCAAGGTAGCTTTTCCAGAGTTGCTTTCGGCATGACATTCAAGGAGGACCCATTGTCCACTAAAACACGCGCAATAACATGATCCAGGCATTTCACAGAGACGTGAAAAGCCTTATTATGCCCTCTTCCCTCAGCTGGTATCTCATCATCCGTAAAAGTGAGATAATTATTAGCAACAATATTGCCAACAATACCTTCGAATTTATTCAACGAAATACCTTGCTCCACATGAGCCTCACTGAGTATCTTCATTAGCAACTTTCTATGTGATGCCGAATGCATGAGCAAATCTAACAAGGATATACGAGCAGGCATACGATTTAACTGTTCCACCACCTTATATTCACTTTGTTGTATGAATTTTAAAAATTCACAAGCCTCTTCTTCAGAAACCTCTCTCCTCTCTTCCTTGTCGGGGATCTCCTCTGTCTGTGCACCCTTCCCCTTTAAGAATTCTTTTGCCTTCGCGGCCATCGTTGCTTCATTATCATTAACCCTTTCTCGTGCCAACTCAGGTGATGTGAAAATTCGACCACTCCTAGTCATTCTCCCTATTCCTGATATGTTTTTTACGACAGGGTCAACGCTTTGCGTTTCGCCTGACGCATGCGTCCCATATCTCCATGGGACGGCTTTTTCGTTCTTGTAAGGAAAAGGGGCTGGTACATGGATAACCACAGGCGACCTTCCTTGAGTTGGTGGGATAGAAGTAGTCTTAGTGAAACGAATCACTAATGGTTCTGGTAAAATCATACCGGGTTCATCACCAGTCTGTGCAAATACCTCTCCCTCCTCATTCCTGTAACATACTTGCATCAGACCATGATCCAGCAGGTCTTGCAGAATTTCTTCAAACTCAACACACTCCTCAATAGAGTGCCCAGCCTCCGGGTGGAGCGCGCATGGCATACTCTCATCATAATCACCCTTCAAGATACCCACTCTCAGCAACGCCTCCAAAATAAACCTCCTAGAGCTCCTGACTTCTTTCACATTTCTCACCAGCTCATGCTCTTTCACTTCGACAACATTCGTCGAAGCACTTCCATGCCCTGATAAAGGATTGGACTCGACACTAGGCTTATCCTCTTGGAACTTTAACCACCCGGAATCAATTAGAGTCTGTACTTTATGCTTGAAAGCCAGACACCTCTCAGTGGAATGACCAGCGACCCCTCCATGATAACTACACTTTGCATCTGCATCATAACCTCTTGGATACGGAGGCTGCAAAGGCTTCAGGGGACAAACGACAACTAGCCCTTGTTTGATAAGCTGAGGCAATAATTCCGTATAAGTTGTAGGAATTGGAGTAAAGTTAACATAATTTCTTTCCTGGTTCCTTCTTGGATAAGTATTGGGACCCACATTCATATTGGAACCTACATTTGCCCCACCCCTCCAATTATTCATCGGAATGTATTGTGGTTGATAGTACCCTGGTTGTTGTTGAGGTCTAATTTGATGACCAAATGACGCGTTAGCTGCATGTGGATGTTGACCCCAGTATGGTCGATAGTTATGAGTGGGAGCCTGACCTCTCCACACGGGGGTTGCAGATGTTGCATGCACATCTCCCTCCTTTCTTTTCCCTGAGTTGAAATTGGGTTTTTTGGAGTTTGCACCCGCCGACGAGCCATATGCAATCTTCCCATTTTTCAACCCGATCTCTATTCGCTCGCCTATCACGATGATATCGGCAAAATTTGAAGATACATTTCCCACCATATGTTCATAAAATGGTGGTTGGAGCGTATTTACAAACATTGCCACCATTTCTTTATCATACAAAGGCGGCTCAACTTGTGCAGCCAATTCCCTCCACCGCTGAGCATACTCCTTAAAACTTTCGTTGTCTTTTTTCGACATGTTTTGCAACTGTAAACGATCTGGCGCAACATGTGTATTGTATATATACTGCTTCACAAAAGCATCAGCCAAGTCCGCCCAACAACGAATTCGAGCCGGCTCCAAATGGGTATACCAATTTAACGCCACTCCAGCCAAACTATCTTGAAAAACATGGATGAGCAGCTGCTCATCATAAGCATATGCAGCCATCTTTCTGCAAAACATGGTTAGATGGCTCTTTGGGCATGTATTTCCCTTATACTTCTCAAAATTTGGCGCCTTGAACTTATGTGGAATTTTGACGCCAGGAACCAAGCTCAATCTAGAAACATCCCCAAATCCATAACTTTCATACCCCTCCACAGCCCTCAATCTTGCCTCTAGGCTCTCCAGTTTATCTTTCGCCCCATCAACATTACTAATTACCCCCTGAAACGAGGTATGTGGTGCAGCCCCTGTAGAAAAGCCCTCTCCGGTAATCACAGGTGGCACCGGAGTTACTCGTATTCCATCAGACATGCTTGCATGCATTCCTTCATTTACCATGGGTGCGGACATTACAACAGGTCCTTGTGTACTGATTGGTGGTATGTTGACAGTGGTAGGGAAAGAGACTGAAGCCTGCTCCCCTTCTGTGTATTCTCCCACAGGTGGGGTGTAACCTGGAGGTAATCCATACATTGGGAACGGAACAGATTGGCTCCCAGAACTGAACATCGGAGGGTAATATTGAGCACTTCCCTCGACTTGCGCAGGCGTCGCCCCTCCCGTAGTCTTCAGGGCTTCGAGAGCCGCCAAAATCTGGGCCATCTGATCCTTCAACTGGTTGACATCGCCTTAATAGATTCGTGTGACTGCTCCCAATTCTCCATGACCTTTGAGTTAGCTCTGGTCCTGTACGGATGTCGTGGAAAATTTGCCGTTGTTTTCTCACTTGTACTGCTGATTATTATTATTATTTTTTTTTATTAAATTAAATTAGATAAGGATGAAAAATGAAAAACAAAAGAAAACATGATGCATGCTAGTGATAAGTGGAAATCACAAGATAACGATGACAATACTGATGGAAAATTAACACAAGCCGATACCAACAAACATCCCTTATCTTTCATTTAAAGGAAATTTGATCCATTACATAGTCTAAGGAACAAAACACATAATTCCGATGTACATCAATCCCGCGCCCGGGCAATGAAAGATTTCATCTCTCCCACCAACCATTTACAATGATTAATAAACAATTCTATTTCCGCTGGTGAGTTACAAAAATGAGTACTTGCTTCAGCATTCGACACCATCCTGGGGATGTCTTCAATTGCCCCGTTTGCCAAAGCAGCCAACTGAGAGAATCTTTCCTTCCAGTGCTTTACAGCCATTTCTTGCTCGGCGATGTGCTCTTCCATTCGCTTTATCAAGGCCTGATGCCTTTCTTCAAAATCTATCGACCTCCATCGCTCCTCCTGTTCCTCGATATATTCCTCCATTTGTTTTATCAGAGTTCGATGCTCTTCCTCTGCTTCTGTTAGCTTCCAACGCTCCCTATTCATATCCGCCTCAAACGACATGGCCATCTCTTTCATCTCATGCCCCGCTTTTTCTATCTGAATCTGCGCTTCTCTTAATCTCTTCAGGGCTTCTCGTTTATCTCTTTTGGCTTCTTCGTAGAGGTGCTTCCACTCCTTCCCCTCTTCTAAAGCCACCTTCTTCTCATTTACCCTCATGGATAATTCCTTACTCGCGGCAGCTAGATCCTGTTTTACTCGAAATGTGTAATCCCTCTCAGCCTTCTAGCTTTTGACAAGGTTTTCATAAGCCCGCGACTTTTCTTCATTATCATTTTTCATATCCACAAGATCATTACGCGCCCTTTGTAATTCGTTTTCCAACCTAGCATTCCTAATTTTCAATTTCTCCATCTCAGCTTTTAGTTGTTGCACCTCTTCACTTTCTGGAGCTTGGGATGGTCTTTCACTAGCTGATTGATCCTTGATCGGCTTGAAAGGCAGCTTGACTACTTTCACTCTCTCCAGAATCCAGGTGTGATAACTAATACTGCTATCCACTACTCCATCCCTCAAGTCCTTCTCTGCTCGAACAACATTTTCCCAGGCGCTTTTAACCTTTCTTAACAATTCGATGAAATGCCCGTCTTCATAATAAATGAATAGGGTAGCAAGGTAATCTGATGAAGGTGCCCCTTTCATGGGATGCCCAAATTGTCTTTGCACCAAAAGAGGGTTGTAATTTATACAGTACCGGACACCTATGAGAGGCACATTAGGAAAACTACCACAATGTTGTATAGCCAGTTTATTTCCGAGCCAAGGAAGGCGCCATTTTATACTTCTTTCGCTCAAGCCGGCAAGGAATCGGGCCCAATCGTTTCCTCCTTTACCTTTAAGCCCTTGGTGTGACAAAGTCTCCGATAGACTCTTAACGTCGACCATTTCCTTAAACACGCGCGTTGTCATCCATGTATACAACGTCGGTAAGCAACATAGAATCTTCTTTCCTTTTCTCTCATGGCAAAAACTCAAAGTCCCATAAACATCTGCAAGAACTGCTGTTACAGGATTCTCTGATCTGGTTTTACTCGCCACGAAGACGTCTATCGTGGTGTAATCCACAAATTCTTCTATTTTGGGAGACAAGACAATGCCATATATGGTGAGGGCTAATACATCCATGAAAGTTTCCCAATCTTCTTTATCAGCCAGATGATGTAAATACTGCTCTAGATATCCCTGTGATAACCCATGCACTTGATTCCTCATCATCATCCTGTCTTCAAGCTCCTTGGGATGTAATTTCATGATGGTAGCAATAGTGGGTATAGAGGCATGATGCTCTAAATGTTGATAGGGAGTGGTGCCCTCCAATGGTAAACCCAAGATATGCTCGAACTCCTCTATGGTTGGCGCCAACTGAAAGTCTTGAAATGTGAAACATCGAAGCGGAGAATCATAATATTGTGCCAAGGCTGTGATAGCGGGTATTTGTACTTCAACCTCCATTAAATTCAACAAATTTTCATATCTTCTCTGAAAGGTTTCTCTCTTTATAGTCTTAAGCCTTTTGCCCAAGTTTATCAGCCCGGTCAAATTTCCAACATGAGTCCTTAGACTATACTTCTTTCTTAAATCGGAAGAGTCGGTATGCCGTGTAGCATCGGATCTTGTGTTAACATCCATCTCGTATGAAGTCAAGTAGGTACCTGTGATTTCCCTTAAAATTAACATGTTACTAAATGATGTATGAATATGATGCATGATAATAAAATAACATGACAAAACAAAACACATGCATGGTATGAAATGTAATATCATAAAGAAAACGAACAGCGTGAGGGTTTCAGAAGCATATATTCCTCCCATCGTGCCCTACCAAAGGTTCACTGCTTTAAGTTCAAGGTCAAGTATATGCAATCTCACAAGGATGATTTCCTGAACCTAAAGGTCAAAGGTCACTAGAGCTATGGCCCCCTTCAAAGCATCTCCACAACAGTCGAGTAATCAACTAGGTGTGAAAACACATATGAAGAGAACAGACTCTAGCTGGAGTTCTCACGATAGCCAAACAGGAAGTACATCCTAGAGTGACACCGCTACACAACTCCTCTAATTCTAAGCTACGCTCAGACCCGGGTATAGGCCCCACTCATGATATGCCAAAAGTGTGTGTGTGAAGGGAGGAAATTATGCACACCTAAACCCTCACCTGCAAAACAACCAGAAAAATTCCCAGGCAGATATAAACATATTGTCTACCCTAGGGTTCAATATTCCACAGTTATTGCAGTTATTCCAAATATCAAACACAGATAGAGAAAAGGGAAAAAAAACACAAAGCAAAACCACACCAAATTCGCGCCTCTAATTAAATGGCTCGACTCTCTAGACGTCCCCAGTGGAGTCGCCATCTGTCGCAACCGGAATCGCGACGGGACGACGATCCAAAAAAAGGAACGGGTTTTAAAAAAAAAGATTTGGAGTCGCCACCATAGTTTATTATGGAAAACTATGGAAAAACCTCAAACGATAAAGCCCGGTCCACGAAAACCAAAGATTGGGTTCGGGAGTCAGTTACGCGTGGGGAAGGTGTTAGCACCCCACAACGCCTGCCCTAAGGCAGTACCTTTAACTAAATGCACGAATATGATGTGGTTTTTCAAAATGTTTAATTATCCCCTAAAATAAAATTCTAAATAAACAAAACATATTTTTTAATTTTTTGGGCCCGACAAGGATTGACCTTGCTCCTACGTATTCTCATTCAAAATGAGAAATCAGGGTTATGTAGTTCTAGTTGAAAGACTGTTTGTTTGTTTGAAAAAGCAGATGTTTTTAATTTTTGGAGATTTTTATGTTTTTAATATTTTCGAGAAAAAGAAGGTAATGAGTACTAGGCCGACGCGAACGGTCGCACGAGTACTCATACCTTTAAAATGATATTTAAATATTTTTAATTATTTTTGAAAAGAGAGATAACGATATTAAGCACTAGGCCGATGCGAACGATCACACGAGCACTCATACCGTTATCTACTTATTTAGGAAAACTTAAGGGTATTGAGTGCTAGGCTGATGCGGACGATCGCACGAGCACACATACCATTATTTACTTATTTAGAAAAACTTGAGAGTATTGAGTGCTAGGCTGATGCGGACGATCGCACGAGCACTCATACCCTCGTTTAATATTACGTAAATAAGAGAGAAAAGTATTGAACACTAGGACGATGCGAACGATCACACGAGTGTTCAACCTTTAAACGTATTTTTGAAATTTTATTTAAGAAAAGAAGAAAAGGTTTTTAGCACAAGGACGACGCGAGCGGTCACACGTGCGCTTTAACCTTTAAAACATATTTTTGTAAATTTATTTAAGGAAGAAGAAGAGGTTTTTAGCACAAGGACGACGCGAGCGGTCACACGTGTGCTTAAACCTTTAAAACGTATTTTTGAAATTTTATTTAAGAAAAGAAGAAAAGGTTTTTAGCACAAGGACGACGCGAGCGGTCACACGTGCGCTTTAAACCTTTAAAACTTTTCTTGTAATTTTCTATTTTATATGTGTATATAAGTAAAATTATTATATATATATTTTGAAATAAGTGGATAAAATAAAGTAATAAAATAAAAAATGAAATGAAATAAGATAAATAAAAAGGCAAATGAATAATTAAATAATAAAAATGGGGGTACCAAAATAAAAATAAAATGATGTCTAACGGTCAGCCGAAAAGCTTGGATAACGAACGGTCCGTGGTAAAGGCCGAACGTACGTTGGGAAAAGACTCAGAGTCACGAGCGCTCGTTGGGGAGAGTTGACGAACGTATGTTGAGAAAAATAGACTGAATGACGAGCGTTCGTTGCGTGATACGACGAACGTACGTTGAGTACAGGAAGGTAGATGACGAGCGTTCATTGGATGATGTGACGAACGGACGCTGAGAAGAGGAGGCTAGTCTACGAGCGCTCGCTGGGTAGATGAGGTGAGTGGAGGCCAAATGACGAGCGCTCGTTTGGGACGAGCGTTCGTTAGGAAAATGAGGTTGGATGGCGCACACTCGTTATGGACGAGCGTTCGTTGGGATGATGAGGCGGGATGACGAACGCTCGTTATTGATGAGCGTTCGTTGGGAAGATATGGGCTGGATGACGAACGCTCGTTATTGACGAGCGTTCGTTGGGAAGATGTGGGAAGTGGAGGCCGAATGACGAGCGCTCGTTTGGGACGAGCGTTCGTTGGGAAGATGAGGCTGGATGATGAACGCTCGTTATTGACGAGCGTTCGTTGGGAAGATATGGGCTGGATGACGAACGACGAGTGCTCGTTTGGGACGAGCGTTCGTTGGGAGGATGAGGCTGGATGATGAACGCTCGTTATTGACGAGCGTTCGTTGGGAAGATATTGGCTGGATGACGAACGCTCGTTATTGACGAGCGTTCGTTGGGAAGATGTGGGAAGTGGAGACCGAATGACGAGCGCTCGTTTGGGACGGGCGTTCGGTGAGAAGATGTGGCTGGATGGCGAACGCTCGTTATGGACGAGCGTTCGTTGGGAAAATGAGGTTGGATGACGAACGCTCGTTACGGACGAGCGTTCGTTGGGAAAATGAGGTTGGATGACGAACGCTCGTTATGGACGAGCGTTCGTTGGGATGATGAGGCTGGATGACGAACGCTCGTTATGGACAAGCGTTCGTTGGGAAGATGTGGGAAGAGGAGCCCGAATGACGAGCGCTCGTTTGGGACGGGCGTTCGTTGGGAAGATGTGGCTGGATGGCGAACGCTCGTTATGGACGAGCGTTCGTTGGGAAAATGAGGTTGGATGACGAACGCTCGTTATGGACGAGCGTTCATTGGGAAAATGAGGTTGGATGACGAACGCTCGTTATGGACGAGCGTTCATTGGGAAAATGAGGTTGGATGACGATCGTTCGAAAAAAGCCAAAGGTTCCTGGACGTACGCTCAATTTTGGGCCTGGCCCAATTGAATGGTTTCTAACCTAGAATTTCCTAGGGGTTCTACCTTCCCGCTCTCATTCCTCACCCACTCAGATCCAACACCCTCCCGTAAGCTCCCTCTCTTATCTCACACACTCTCCAGAGACCCAAGTTTCTTTCTCTCTGACCAGGAAAGCCCTAAATCTGGGAGGCACGCTGCCGCCACCTCGGCTGGAACCAGCCACCGCCACCTCTGCCAAGACCACGACTTGGCCTCGCCGGTGACAACCTGAACTCCTCGCTTCGAAAACGCCAACCCAGGGACGGGTTTACCTCCCCGCGCTGCATCTCCGTCTACCTCTTCGGCCACCTCCCTCACAGCCCAGGCCGCCGAAACTCAACATCGTAGCGCCATTAACAGCGGCCAAGCTCTGCTTCCCCACCTCCTTCGCATATGCACTACTATGCCTTCGAACCAGCCACCGCGCCACCACCTTCTATTAGTCTCGACGTCGCCAGCGACACCACACTCAACCGGAGCTACCGCCGGTTGCGGCGTTCAACTCTCTCTTTCCCTTCTCGTGAATGACGAAAACGCACTCCCTGGGATGACTCTTCGTAGCGCTCTGTGTGAGATCTCTACTAACTCTAGGAAGATCATACGTAAAAATGGGTTGGCGAGATGATGATGGGAGCCTAGTGGAGGCTAGGCAGTGAGGTTGGGATGGTTAAGGGTGAGGGGGTCAAGGAGTTTGAGGTCAGGCCGTGGTATAAGGTGTTGGAGATGGAAATGAAGAGGAGAGGGATGAAGATGATGGACCGTGGTCATGAGGTGTAGGATGGATGTGGATGGGGGTGATAAGCAGAGAGGAGTCAGTACCATGAGGGGATAAAGATGATAAGCTCGTCGTGAGGTGTTTGGTGAATGAAGAGTAAGGCGATGCAACAGTGAACATATACAGTAATGCAGAGAAATACGCAAATAGCAAATTCAACAGAGATCTGTGTAAAGGCAGCCAAATAACTCTCTAAACAACATTACTTACCTCTCGAAGATCTACGTGCTTTGATCAATATCGTGCTTCCACTGAGTGCTCTTCTCCGGCTGACTTCTGTCTCTCTTTGCAGATGCGAAAATGGTGAAAAAAACTCCTCTGCGATGGATCCTCCAAGATGAAGAACAGAGCTGTGTCAAAACCTCTCTTTTTTCTCTCCGAAAATCTGGAAAAATCCCTCCTCACCACCTCGTCTCCGATTTCTCTCCTCTCCTTTTCCCCAAAATCTTTCTGCCTTCTTCGAAAAAAATCTTCCCCCACCACCTGGTCTCTCCCTTTTCTCTTTCTAAAAAATCTCAGCAAAATTCCCGTAACCACCTGGTCTCCTCCTTCCAGAAATCTTTGAAAAATATTCCCTTCCACCTTGTCCCCCTCATTCCAGACACGTCTCCCATATCCCCTTTTCCACGTTTTCTATTTTTTATTTTTTATTATTTTTTTATTATTATTTTTTTTATCTCAATTTTATTTTATTTTTCAATCAACTATTTTTAATATTATTTTTCAAATTTTTTAATTAAGAATTTTTTTTAATTATTTTGATTAATTAACTCTATTAAAACACATTGAAAATAAGAACTAAAATAGAAATTGAATTAAAAGCATAAAAATAGAATAAAACAAAAAGGTAAAATAAAATAAAAGGAAAATAATAAATAACCAATAGAATTTTTACAACCCGGACAAAATTGAGTGTTGACAGCTGCCCCTCTTTACTTAGATATTACTAAATAATATGAAAATTTAATCTTTTCGTATTATTTAAGTAAAGCCAAGTAAAGATAAAACACTAATTTTGTCTGGGTTTCAATCATGAAAACAAAACGAACAAAATGATTCAAGTCACGATGCCAAACGACCAATGTCAAGTAAAGTAACAGTAACAAAAACTAAAATCTGGATTTGACCATTGCCTCGCAAAGGGCCAAACTCACAGAACATAAATTTAAATCCGACCATTGCCATGCAGAGGGCCGATAACAGAAAATTAAAACCTGGATTTGACCATTGCCTCGCAGAGGGCCAAACTCACAGAACAGAAATTTAAATCTGACCATTGCCATGCAGAGGGTCAATAACAGAAAATTAAAACCTGGATTTGACCATTGCCTCGCAGAGGGCCAAACTCACAGAACGGAAATTTAAATCCGACCATTGCCATGCAGAGGGTCGATAACAGAAAACTAAAACCTGGATTTGACCATTGCCTCGCAGAGGGCCAAACTCACAGAACGGAAATTTAAATCCGACCATTGCCATGCAGAGGGTCGATAACAGAAAACTAAAACCTGGATTTGACCATTGCCTCGCAGAGGGCCAAACTCACAGAACGGAAATTTAAATCCGACCATTGCCATGCAGAGGGCCGATAACAGAAAACTAAAACCTGGATTTGACCATTGCCTCGTAGAGGGCCAAACTCACAGAACAGAAATTTAAATCCGACCATTGCCATGCAGAGGGCCGATAACAGAAAACTAAAACCTGGATTTGACCATTGCCTCGCAGAGGGCCAAACTCACAGAACAGAGATTTAAATCTGACCATTGCTATGCAGAGGGCCGATAACAGAAAATTAAAACATGATTTGTAGCTTTGAAAAGTTGATAAATGCCGAGTTAAACATGAAGATTTTGCAAACAATTCTCCTCGCTTCCTCTGAGATGATGTTATGTCATGATGGTGCATGAATGCATAGACACATGAGACTTTCGTTTTGTTCTTTTCTTTTACTCTCACTTCTCATCATCATCAAAATATTTTTTTTTTTTTTTTTTTTGAAAGTTCCATGCTTGGAATCCATTGTTAATATTGTCATCAAACACGATGTACGTTCAAAACGCATTCCTTAAAAACAACGTTGATATGTATAAAACCCTTTGATGAGCAGGAAGAAAGCGTAACCCTGAGTTAAAATTCTTTTTATCGCTTTTTGCAATCCAAATTAACTTGAACCCTGTAGGATGTGGAAGAATGGTTATGAAAAGCATATGAATAATGATTTTCTGTGAGCAAATATTAACGTATGCGTGTCCCTTATTTGGAGGGAAAGTGCTATTAACATGTTGGGCTCCCATATTGCCCCAATTTTGCACAATAAGTATGCTTTGGAAAAGTGAAAAGATTTGTGTATGAAGGATTCCCCCCAAATTGGACGATCTTCGATTGACAAAGAGACCCATTTTTTTTTTTTTTTTAACTGAATGCGTCGTTCACCACATCATTCTGTTTCCAAGTTAAATTCGTGAGAAAGATTAGGACAAACAGTTTTCAGTCAGCGTGGACTTTTATTAGCTTGTACCGTGGTTAAAGGTCAAAAGGTTTTGAAAGAAAGGATAATGAAGGCCCAAATAAGTGTTTGACGGTTAAAGTTTTTAAACAAGAATCATTTGCAAGGTGCCCAGTCAACTGTCTTTAGAGATTTGAACTTCAGGCATCCTTTATTGTTGTTGTTTTTTTTCTTTTTTCTTTCCTTTTGGATCATTCTTTTTGTTGCCCCTGTTGTGATCCTTTATGATACTTTCCTTTTCATTCATTTTTTCTCATCTTTGGATGCTTATGATGTACCCTTTTAAATTGACGTCGACTTGTTAATGATTCTTGTCTAGGGTGATGAAAACAATTATGCATTTTGGCTCAAAAGGGGTGCAATTGGATGAACTGTTTTTTGACGATTGGATAACGAAAAATGGCCACACGTCACTCCGAATCTTCTTTGTCTGATTTTCTCTTGAATTTAACCCTGAAACTAAACTATGTAGTGCTTGACACATCAACTTCATTTTTTTTTATCTCCCTAATCAATGGATTATCGGTGGTATGTAACATGATGAAAACTGCCCCAATATTAGGCATATGGCGAAATCCTTCGTCTTGTGGGAAACGAAAAAGTTAGGGTTCAAGTAATGTGAATGCAAATGCTTTATTAAGAAAAGAACACCGGTTACACCCAAAACCTTGAATCAGGAAAAGGCTCACCAACGATATTTTTTCAAAACTCCTTTTTCGAAAATACTATGTCCTTGACAACTTTATTAACAACAAACTCAACATGTGACCTTTTTTCGTTTTCCTTTTTCGACATCCTCCAGGACCGAGCTCACCAACCTGATATACCTGTGATGCTTTTATCAACAAACGCTTATTTATTTTCATTTTCATTTTCCTTTGACCACTTAACAACTCAGCGTGACATGCAATATTTCGGATGGAATGCAAACAACCAAAATATGAATGAACTACGCGAATTTCATTTATTAAAGAAAACACAGAGTACAATAATCTTTAACGATAATATCAACATCCCCTTAATAGCAACCACTATCACGTAATCATCATGCGTAAAACTTTTTTACTGCATCAGAATTAACTGGCAATGGTAACTCCTCTCCGTCCATTCTTGTGAGAATTAGTGCCCCACCAGAAAATGCTTTCTTCACTACAAATGGCCCTTCATAATTTGGAGTCCATTTGCCTCTATGATCTTTTTGTATAGGTAGGATCTTCTTCAACACCAGCTCACCTTCATGAAATTCTCTTGGCTGTACCTTTTTGTCAAATGCCTTCTTCATTCTTCTTTGATACAATTGTCCATGGCATACTACTGTTAGTCTCTTTTCATCAATGAGATTGAGCTGGTCGAAACGAGCTTGAACCCACTCCGCCTCTTCTAATTGGGTTTCCATTAAAACTCGTAAGGACGGAATTTCCACTTCAAACGGAAGTACTGCCTCCATTCCATATACAAGCGAGAAAGGCGTTGCCCCAGTCGATGTTCGTACCGAAGTGCGATAACCATGTAAAGCAAAAGGAAGCATTTCATGCCAATCCTTATACGTGACCACCATTTTCTGCACAATCTTCTTGATATTTTTGTTAGCAGCCTCTACTGCCCCATTCATCTTTGGACGATAAGGAGAAGAATTAAGATGATGAATTTTGAACTCCTCACATAACTCTGTCATCATCTGGTTATTCAAGTTAGTGGCATTATCAGTGATGATCCTGTTAGGGATCCCTTATCTGCAAATCAACTCCCTTTTTATGAACTTGGTCACTACCTTTCTAGTCACATTAGCATAAGAAGCGGCCTCAACCCATTTTGTGAAGTAATCGATTGCAACTAATATGAAACGGTGTCCATTTGATGCCTTTGGCTCTATAGCTCCGATGACATCTATTCCCCACATCGAAAAGGGCCATGGTGCAGACAACACGTTCAAGGTCGTGGGTGGAACATTGATATTACTTGCGTATACCTGGCATTTCTCACATTTTCTCACATGTGTACAACAATCATTTTCCATAGTCAACCAAAAATACCCCGCTCTCAGTATCTTCCTGGCCATTGAGTGCCCATTCATGTGCGTGCCAAATGTACCCTCGTGTACTTCTTTTAGTATCAGCTCGGCTTCTTTTGCGTCTACGCATCTAAGGAGAACCATGTCATGATTCCTCTTATATAGAATATCCCCACTCAAAATGAAACTGCCAACCAACCTCCTTAACGCCCTTTTGTCGTTTTCTGATGCCTTCTCCGGATATTCTCGGCTCCTAAGATAATGCTTGATATCAAAGTACCAAGGTTTACCATCTACCTCCTCTTCGATGAAATGACAATACGCTGGCTTTGCATGACTCTTCATTTCAATCATTGGCAATTCTGCATCTTGATCAACTTCAAACATCGATGACAAGGTAGCCAATGCGTCTGCTAATTGATTATCTTCTCTCGGTATATGATTAAAAGTGATAGAATCGAAATACTCAATTAATCCCCTGATGTAAGCTTGGTATGGAATTAATTTAGTATCCCTAGTCTCCCATTCTCCCTTCAATTGATGGATGACCAAAGCTGAATCTCCATAGACATCCAGAATTTTTGCTTTAGACTCTATAGCTGCTCGAATTCCCATGGCACAGGCTTCATATTCTGCAATATTATTCGTGCAATTAAAACACAACCTTGCCGTCATTGGAATGTATTGATTCTTAGGAGAAATAAGCACTGCCCCTATTCCATGCCCCATTACATTCGAGGCCCCATCGAATAATATCGTCCAGGCTTTTTCATCTTTGTCCTCTTTGTTCTCTTTGTTCTCAGCAAATAAAGCCATGATATCTTCATCAGGAAATTCAGGTTGCATTGGCTGATAATCATTAATGGGCTGATGGGCTAAATATTCCGCTAAAGCGCTACCCTTGATAGATTTCTGAGTAACATATACAATATCGTACTCTGACAATAGCATCTGCCATCGAGCTATCCTTCCAGTGAGAGCAGGCTTTTTGAAAATATACTTGACAGGATCCATCTTGGATATCAACCAAGTAGAGTGGCTCAACATGTATTGCCTTAGACGATGAGTAGCCCACGCCAGTGCACAACAAGTTCGCTCTAACGACGAATATCGTTGTTCGCAATCTGTGAATCTTTTGCTCAAGTAATATATAGCATGCTCTCTTTTCCCGTCTTCATCATGCTGACCCAATACACAACCCATTGAATTATCCAATACGGTCAAATACAAAATGAGCGGCCTTCCTGGCATAGGTGGACGCAAAACAGGAGGGTCTTGCAGGTATTGTTTGACTTTTTCAAAAGCAACTTGACAATCTTCATTCCAGACTACGGCCTGATTTTTACGTAGTAACTTGAACATTGGTTCACAAGTATCAGTTAATTGGGAGATGAACCTAACAATGTAATTCAATCTTCCCAAAAAACCTCGAACCTCCTTTTCTGTTCTGGGCGCAGGCATTTCCGTTATCGCTCTTACTTTGTCCGGATCAACTTCTATCCCTCTTTGACTGACAATGAAGCCCAACAATTTTCCAGACTTTACTCCAAACATGCATTTGGCAGGATTTAATCTGAGTTTGTAATTTCTCAGTCTCTCAAATAATTTCCTTAAATTGAAAATATGCTCCTCTTCTGATTCAGACTTTGCAATCATGTCATCCACATAAACTTCAATTTCCTTATGCATCATATCATGAAAAAGTGTCACCATTGCCCTTTGGTATGTTGCCCCAGCATTCTTGAGTCCGAAAGACATAACCTTATAGCAGAATGTTCCCCACAACGTGATAAAGGTCGTTTTCTCCATATCTTCCGGTGCCATTTTAATTTGATTATATCCCGAGAATCCATCCATGAACGAAAATAACGAAAATTTGGCCGTATTATCAACCAGAGTATCAATGTGTGGTAACGGGAAGTTATCTTTCGGACTTGCACGATTTAAATCACGATAGTCAACACACATTCGAACTTTCCCATCCTTCTTAGGCACTGGTACAACATTCGCTACCCATTGTGGGTATCTTGCCACAGCCAAAAATCCTGCATCAAATTGCTTTTGGACCTCTTCTTTAATTTTTAGTGACATTTCCGGCTTCATTCTTCTTAGTTTTTGCTTGACTGGAGGGCATTCTGGCTTGAGTGGGAGCTTATGCTGCACAATATCGGTATCCAGACCCGGCATGTCATTGTAAGACCACGCAAACACATCTTTAAACTCCTTCAACAGGACACGCAATCTTTCCCTCACTTCCGTTTTCATACTAGTACCGATTTTCACCTCCTTTATCTCATCCTTCTCTCCCAAGTTAAGTATTTCAATCTCCTCCTGATGGGGTTTTATCTCCTTAGATTCTTGTTCCACTAATCTCAACAATTCCGGAGAGGGTTCCACATCATCTTCGAAATCATCTTCCGTATTATTGATAGGGTGCTCAAAATTAGGAACATTGATATCATTATTTTCAAAACAATCATTGTCACATCTGCATCATTTAAATTTATGAAAAAGTATAAATAAATAAGATAAACAAAGAAAAATGCCAAATGATGATGAAATGCAACTTTATTGTCACGCTGAGTGAAAAGTAAAAAGTCTATCCGCAAAACTTTAGTTCTAAAGCCCCAATCGAAACTATAAGCTTAATTAAAACTATTACATTTTGTTCACATTAAGCATCACAGGTAAATCAAGTGTTTCCCAATTGTTGAGTTGAGTATCAGGGGAGCAAGCCCACACAAAGCTCGAACTTTGAGGCCTTTCTTCATCTTCCACCGCTGCTATCTGACCAGTGTTGATCCACCCAGCACTACGAAAGCTTTCCTTGATGTCAACAATGTGAATTTTGCTCTCTCTGGGCCCTCGTCTTTCTGCACGGGCCAGACTGTGCTCTTTTCTTTCTTCAATCACCCTTTTCCTGTCTTCCTTGGTAGGTTTATACCCCAAGCCATATCTGTTCTTGTTTTCAACGATTTCTAGAGGGAATGCTCGCCCCTGCCGATATTTGCCCAAACCTTCCCCATATATATAGCCCTCTCTTAGCATAATCATGGCCATCATAATAGAAGCACATGACAGATGAGGATTTACTGGAAACGGTTCCACACAAGCATTTCCCACAATTTCCAACGATTGGAAGGCTGTCTCAAGAGCTTCTTCAGCCGCCTCGATGTAGCGCGTGGATGATGGTCCACTCACCAGAAGATCCTCTTCTCCTGATACTATCACCAGCTTATCTCCTATCACATACTTCAACTTCTGGTGTAGTGTAGAAGGCACAACTCCCGCCGAATGAATCCATGGGCGTCCCAACAGACAACTATAAGCTGGCAGGATATCCATAACCTGGAATGTTATTTGAAAAACGCATGGGCCAACTTGCATTGGTAAATCCACTTCTCCCATCACTTCTCTTTTACTGCCATCAAAAGCCCTCACAATCATTGAACTTGGCCTCATATGCATTCCTTCGCAAGGTAGCTTTTCCAGAGTTGCTTTCGGCATGACATTCAAGGAGGACCCATTGTCCACTAAAACACGCGCAATAACATGATCCAGGCATTTCACAGAGACGTGAAAAGCCTTATTATGCCCTCTTCCCTCAGCTGGTATCTCATCATCCGTAAAAGTGAGATAATTATTAGCAACAATATTGCCAACAATACCTTCGAATTTATTCAACGAAATACCTTGCTCCACATGAGCCTCACTGAGTATCTTCATTAGCAACTTTCTATGTGATGCCGAATGCATGAGCAAATCTAACAAGGATATACGAGCAGGCATACGATTTAACTGTTCCACCACCTTATATTCACTTTGTTGTATGAATTTTAAAAATTCACAAGCCTCTTCTTCAGAAACCTCTCTCCTCTCTTCCTTGTCGGGGATCTCCTCTGTCTGTGCACCCTTCCCCTTTAAGAATTCTTTTGCCTTCGCGGCCATCGTTGCTTCATTATCATTAACCCTTTCTCGTGCCAACTCAGGTGATGTGAAAATTCGACCACTCCTAGTCATTCTCCCTATTCCTGATATGTTTTTTACGACAGGGTCAACGCTTTGCGTTTCGCCTGACGCATGCGTCCCATATCTCCATGGGACGGCTTTTTCGTTCTTGTAAGGAAAAGGGGCTGGTACATGGATAACCACAGGCGACCTTCCTTGAGTTGGTGGGATAGAAGTAGTCTTAGTGAAACGAATCACTAATGGTTCTGGTAAAATCATACCGGGTTCATCACCAGTCTGTGCAAATACCTCTCCCTCCTCATTCCTGTAACATACTTGCATCAGACCATGATCCAGCAGGTCTTGCAGAATTTCTTCAAACTCAACACACTCCTCAATAGAGTGCCCAGCCTCCGGGTGGAGCGCGCATGCCATACTCTCATCATAATCACCCTTCAAGATACCCACTCTCAGCAACGCCTCCAAAATAAACCTCCTAGAGCTCCTGACTTCTTTCACATTTCTCACCAGCTCATGCTCTTTCACTTCGACAACATTCGTCGAAGCACTTCCATGCCCTGATAAAGGATTGGACTCGACACTAGGCTTATCCTCTTGGAACTTTAACCACCCGGAATCAATTAGAGTCTGTACTTTATGCTTGAAAGCCAGACACCTCTCAGTGGAATGACCAGCGACCCCTCCATGATAACTACACTTTGCATCTGCATCATAACCTCTTGGATACGGAGGCTGCAAAGGCTTCAGGGGACAAACGACAACTAGCCCTTGTTTGATAAGCTGAGGCAATAATTCCGTATAAGTTGTAGGAATTGGAGTAAAGTTAACATAATTTCTTTCCTGGTTCCTTCTTGGATAAGTATTGGGACCCACATTCATATTGGAACCTACATTTGCCCCACCCCTCCAATTATTCATCGGAATGTATTGTGGTTGATAGTACCCTGGTTGTTGTTGAGGTCTAATTTGATGACCAAATGACGCGTTAGCTGCATGTGGATGTTGACCCCAGTATGGTCGATAGTTATGAGTGGGAGCCTGACCTCTCCACACGGGGGTTGCAGATGTTGCATGCACATCTCCCTCCTTTCTTTTCCCTGAGTTGAAATTGGGTTTTTTGGAGTTTGCACCCGCCGACGAGCCATATGCAATCTTCCCATTTTTCAACCCGATCTCTATTCGCTCGCCTATCACGATGATATCGGCAAAATTTGAAGATACATTTCCCACCATATGTTCATAAAATGGTGGTTGGAGCGTATTTACAAACATTGCCACCATTTCTTTATCATACAAAGGCGGCTCAACTTGTGCAGCCAATTCCCTCCACCGCTGAGCATACTCCTTAAAACTTTCGTTGTCTTTTTTCGACATGTTTTGCAACTGTAAACGATCTGGCGCAACATGTGTATTGTATATATACTGCTTCACAAAAGCATCAGCCAAGTCCGCCCAACAACGAATTCGAGCCGGCTCCAAATGGGTATACCAATTTAACGCCACTCCAGCCAAACTATCTTGAAAAACATGGATGAGCAGCTGCTCATCATAAGCATATGCAGCCATCTTTCTGCAAAACATGGTTAGATGGCTCTTTGGGCATGTATTTCCCTTATACTTCTCAAAATTTGGCGCCTTGAACTTATGTGGAATTTTGACGCCAGGAACCAAGCTCAATCTAGAAACATCCCCAAATCCATAACTTTCATACCCCTCCACAGCCCTCAATCTTGCCTCTAGGCTCTCCAGTTTATCTTTCGCCCCATCAACATTACTAATTACCCCCTGAAACGAGGTATGTGGTGCAGCCCCTGTAGAAAAGCCCTCTCCGGTAATCACAGGTGGCACCGGAGTTACTCGTATTCCATCAGACATGCTTGCATGCATTCCTTCATTTACCATGGGTGCGGACATTACAACAGGTCCTTGTGTACTGATTGGTGGTATGTTGACAGTGGTAGGGAAAGAGACTGAAGCCTGCTCCCCTTCTGTGTATTCTCCCACAGGTGGGGTGTAACCTGGAGGTAATCCATACATTGGGAACGGAACAGATTGGCTCCCAGAACTGAACATCGGAGGGTAATATTGAGCACTTCCCTCGACTTGCGCAGGCGTCGCCCCTCCCGTAGTCTTCAGGGCTTCGAGAGCCGCCAAAATCTGGGCCATCTGATCCTTCAACTGGTTGACATCGGCCTTAATAGATTCGTGTGACTGCTCCCAATTCTCCATGACCTTTGAGTTAGCTCTGGTCCTGTACGGATGTCGTGGAAAATTTGCCGTTGTTTTCTCACTTGTACTGCTGATTATTATTATTATTTTTTTTTATTAAATTAAATTAGATAAGGATGAAAAATGAAAAACAAAAGAAAACATGATGCATGCTAGTGATAAGTGGAAATCACAGGATAACGATGACAATACTGATGGAAAATTAACACAAGCCGATACCAACAAACATCCCTTATCTTTCATTTAAAGGAAATTTGATCCATTACATAGTCTAAGGAACAAAACACATAATTCCGATGTACATCAATCCCGCGCCCGGGCAATGAAAGATTTCATCTCTCCCACCAACCATTTACAATGATTAATAAACAATTCTATTTCCGCTGGTGAGTTACAAAAATGAGTACTTGCTTCAGCATTCGACACCATCCTGGGGATGTCTTCAATTGCCCCGTTTGCCAAAGCAGCCAACTGAGAGAATCTTTCCTTCCAGTGCTTTACAGCCATTTCTTGCTCGGCGATGTGCTCTTCCATTCGCTTTATCAAGGCCTGATGCCTTTCTTCAAAATCTATCGACCTCCATCGCTCCTCCTGTTCCTCGATATATTCCTCCATTTGTTTTATCAGAGTTCGATGCTCTTCCTCTGCTTCTGTTAGCTTCCAACGCTCCCTATTCATATCCGCCTCAAACGACATGGCCATCTCTTTCATCTCATGCCCCGCTTTTTCTATCTGAATCTGCGCTTCTCTTAATCTCTTCAGGGCTTCTCGTTTATCTCTTTTGGCTTCTTCGTAGAGGTGCTTCCACTCCTTCCCCTCTTCTAAAGCCACCTTCTTCTCATTTACCCTCATGGATAATTCCTTACTCGCGGCAGCTAGATCCTGTTTTACTCGAAATGTGTAATCCCTCTCAGCCTTCTAGCTTTTGACAAGGTTTTCATAAGCCCGCGACTTTTCTTCATTATCATTTTTCATATCCACAAGATCATTACGCGCCCTTTGTAATTCGTTTTCCAACCTAGCATTCCTAATTTTCAATTTCTCCATCTCAGCTTTTAGTTGTTGCACCTCTTCACTTTCTGGAGCTTGGGATGGTCTTTCACTAGCTGATTGATCCTTGATCGGCTTGAAAGGCAGCTTGACTACTTTCACTCTCTCCAGAATCCAGGTGTGATAACTAATACTGCTATCCACTACTCCATCCCTCAAGTCCTTCTCTGCTCGAACAACATTTTCCCAGGCGCTTTTAACCTTTCTTAACAATTCGATGAAATGCCCGTCTTCATAATAAATGAATAGGGTAGCAAGGTAATCTGATGAAGGTGCCCCTTTCATGGGATGCCCAAATTGTCTTTGCACCAAAAGAGGGTTGTAATTTATACAGTACCGGACACCTATGAGAGGCACATTAGGAAAACTACCACAATGTTGTATAGCCAGTTTATTTCCGAGCCAAGGAAGGCGCCATTTTATACTTCTTTCGCTCAAGCCGGCAAGGAATCGGGCCCAATCGTTTCCTCCTTTACCTTTAAGCCCTTGGTGTGACAAAGTCTCCGATAGACTCTTAACGTCGACCATTTCCTTAAACACGCGCGTTGTCATCCATGTATACAACGTCGGTAAGCAACATAGAATCTTCTTTCCTTTTCTCTCATGGCAAAAACTCAAAGTCCCATAAACATCTGCAAGAACTGCTGTTACAGGATTCTCTGATCTGGTTTTACTCGCCACGAAGACGTCTATCGTGGTGTAATCCACAAATTCTTCTATTTTGGGAGACAAGACAATGCCATATATGGTGAGGGCTAATACATCCATGAAAGTTTCCCAATCTTCTTTATCAGCCAGATGATGTAAATACTGCTCTAGATATCCCTGTGATAACCCATGCACTTGATTCCTCATCATCATCCTGTCTTCAAGCTCCTTGGGATGTAATTTCATGATGGTAGCAATAGTGGGTATAGAGGCATGATGCTCTAAATGTTGATAGGGAGTGGTGCCCTCCAATGGTAAACCCAAGATATGCTCGAACTCCTCTATGGTTGGCGCCAACTGAAAGTCTTGAAATGTGAAACATCGAAGCGGAGAATCATAATATTGTGCCAAGGCTGTGATAGCGGGTATTTGTACTTCAACCTCCATTAAATTCAACAAATTTTCATATCTTCTCTGAAAGGTTTCTCTCTTTATAGTCTTAAGCCTTTTGCCCAAGTTTATCAGCCCGGTCAAATTTCCAACATGAGTCCTTAGACTATACTTCTTTCTTAAATCGGAAGAGTCGGTATGCCGTGTAGCATCGGATCTTGTGTTAACATCCATCTCGTATGAAGTCAAGTAGGTACCTGTGATTTCCCTTAAAATTAACATGTTACTAAATGATGTATGAATATGATGCATGATAATAAAATAACATGACAAAACAAAACACATGCATGGTATGAAATGTAATATCATAAAGAAAACGAACAGCGTGAGGGTTTCAGAAGCATATATTCCTCCCATCGTGCCCTACCAAAGGTTCACTGCTTTAAGTTCAAGGTCAAGTATATGCAATCTCACAAGGATGATTTCCTGAACCTAAAGGTCAAAGGTCACTAGAGCTATGGCCCCCTTCAAAGCATCTCCACAACAGTCGAGTAATCAACTAGGTGTGAAAACACATATGAAGAGAACAGACTCTAGCTGGAGTTCTCACGATAGCCAAACAGGAAGTACATCCTAGAGTGACACCGCTACACAACTCCTCTAATTCTAAGCTACGCTCAGACCCGGGTATAGGCCCCACTCATGATATGCCAAAAGTGTGTGTGTGAAGGGAGGAAATTATGCACACCTAAACCCTCACCTGCAAAACAACCAGAAAAATTCCCAGGCAGATATAAACATATTGTCTACCCTAGGGTTCAATATTCCACAGTTATTGCAGTTATTCCAAATATCAAACACAGATAGAGAAAAGGGAAAAAAAACACAAAGCAAAACCACACCAAATTCGCGCCTCTAATTAAATGGCTCGACTCTCTAGACGTCCCCAGTGGAGTCGCCATCTGTCGCAACCGGAATCGCGACGGGACGACGATCCAAAAAAAGGAACGGGTTTTAAAAAAAAAGATTTGGAGTCGCCACCATAGTTTATTATGGAAAACTATGGAAAAACCTCAAACGATAAAGCCCGGTCCACGAAAACCAAAGATTGGGTTCGGGAGTCAGTTACGCGTGGGGAAGGTGTTAGCACCCCACAACGCCTGCCCTAAGGCAGTACCTTTAACTAAATGCACGAATATGATGTGGTTTTTCAAAATGTTTAATTATCCCCTAAAATAAAATTCTAAATAAACAAAACATATTTTTTAATTTTTTGGGCCCGACAAGGATTGACCTTGCTCCTACGTATTCTCATTCAAAATGAGAAATCAGGGTTATGTAGTTCTAGTTGAAAGACTGTTTGTTTGTTTGAAAAAGCAGATGTTTTTAATTTTTGGAGATTTTTATGTTTTTAATATTTTCGAGAAAAAGAAGGTAATGAGTACTAGGCCGACGCGAACGGTCGCACGAGTACTCATACCTTTAAAATGATATTTAAATATTTTTAATTATTTTTGAAAAGAGAGATAACGATATTAAGCACTAGGCCGATGCGAACGATCACACGAGCACTCATACCGTTATCTACTTATTTAGGAAAACTTAAGGGTATTGAGTGCTAGGCTGATGCGGACGATCGCACGAGCACACATACCATTATTTACTTATTTAGAAAAACTTGAGAGTATTGAGTGCTAGGCTGATGCGGACGATCGCACGAGCACTCATACCCTCGTTTAATATTACGTAAATAAGAGAGAAAAGTATTGAACACTAGGACGATGCGAACGATCACACGAGTGTTCAACCTTTAAACGTATTTTTGAAATTTTATTTAAGAAAAGAAGAAAAGGTTTTTAGCACAAGGACGACGCGAGCGGTCACACGTGCGCTTTAACCTTTAAAACATATTTTTGTAAATTTATTTAAGGAAGAAGAAGAGGTTTTTAGCACAAGGACGACGCGAGCGGTCACACGTGTGCTTAAACCTTTAAAACGTATTTTTGAAATTTTATTTAAGAAAAGAAGAAAAGGTTTTTAGCACAAGGACGACGCGAGCGGTCACACGTGCGCTTTAAACCTTTAAAACTTTTCTTGTAATTTTCTATTTTATATGTGTATATAAGTAAAATTATTATATATATATTTTGAAATAAGTGGATAAAATAAAGTAATAAAATAAAAAATGAAATGAAATAAGATAAATAAAAAGGCAAATGAATAATTAAATAATAAAAATGGGGGTACCAAAATAAAAATAAAATGATGTCTAACGGTCAGCCGAAAAGCTTGGATAACGAACGGTCCGTGGTAAAGGCCGAACGTACGTTGGGAAAAGACTCAGAGTCACGAGCGCTCGTTGGGGAGAGTTGACGAACGTATGTTGAGAAAAATAGACTGAATGACGAGCGTTCGTTGCGTGATACGACGAACGTACGTTGAGTACAGGAAGGTAGATGACGAGCGTTCATTGGATGATGTGACGAACGGACGCTGAGAAGAGGAGGCTAGTCTACGAGCGCTCGCTGGGTAAATGAGGTGAGTGGAGGCCAAATGACGAGCGCTCGTTTGGGACGAGCGTTCGTTAGGAAAATGAGGTTGGATGGCGCACACTCGTTATGGACGAGCGTTCGTTGGGATGATGAGGCGGGATGACGAACGCTCGTTATTGACAAGCGTTCGTTGGGAAGATATGGGCTGGATGACGAACGCTCGTTATTGACGAGCGTTCGTTGGGAAGATGTGGGAAGTGGAGGCCGAATGACGAGCGCTCGTTTGGGACGAGCGTTCGTTGGGAAGATGAGGCTGGATGATGAACGCTCGTTATTGACGAGCGTTCGTTGGGAAGATATGGGCTGGATGACGAACGACGAGCGCTCGTTTGGGACGAGCGTTCGTTGGGAGGATGAGGCTGGATGATGAACGCTCGTTATTGACGAGCGTTCGTTGGGAAGATGTGGGAAGTGGAGACCGAATGACGAGCGCTCGTTTGGGACGGGCGTTCGTTGGGAAGATGTGGCTGGATGGCGAACGCTCGTTATGGACGAGCGTTCGTTGGGAAAATGAGGTTGGATGACGAACGCTCGTTACGGACGAGCGTTCGTTGGGAAAATGAGGTTGGATGACGAACGCTCGTTATGGACGAGCGTTCGTTGGGATGATGAGGCTGGATGACGAACGCTCGTTATGGACAAGCGTTCGTTGGGAAGATGTGGGAAGAGGAGCCCGAATGACGAGCGCTCGTTTGGGACGGGCGTTCGTTGGGAAGATGTGGCTGGATGGCGAACGCTCGTTATGGACGAGCGTTCGTTGGGAAAATGAGGTTGGATGACGAACGCTCGTTATGGACGAGCGTTCATTGGGAAAATGAGGTTGGATGACGAACGCTCGTTATGGACGAGCGTTCATTGGGAAAATGAGGTTGGATGACGATCGTTCGAAAAAAGCCAAAGGTTCCTGGACGTACGCTCAATTTTGGGCCTGGCCCAATTGAATGGTTTCTAACCTAGAATTTCCTAGGGGTTCTACCTTCCCGCTCTCATTCCTCACCCACTCAGATCCAACACCCTCCCGTAAGCTCCCTCTCTTATCTCACACACTCTCCAGAGACCCAAGTTTCTTTCTCTCTGACCAGGAAAGCCCTAAATCTGGGAGGCACGCTGCCGCCACCTCGGCTGGAACCAGCCACCGCCACCTCTGGCAAGACCACGACTTGGCCTCGCCGGTGACAACCTGAACTCCTCGCTTCGAAAACGCCAACCCAGGGACGGGTTTACCTCCCCGCGCTGCATCTTCGTCTACCTCTTCGGCCACCTCCCTCACAGCCCAGGCCGCCGGAACTCAACATCGTAGCGCCATTAACAGCGGCCAAGCTCTGCTTCCCCACCTCCTTCGCATATGCACTACTATGCCTTCGAACCAGCCACCGCGCCACCACCTTCTATTAGTCTCGACGTCGCCAGCGACACCACACTCAACCGGAGCTACCGCCGGTTGCGGCGTTCAACTCTCACTTTCCCTTCTCGTGAATGACGAAAACGCACTCGTGAATGACGAAAACGCACTCCCTGGGATGACTCTTCGTAGCGCTCTGTGTGAGATCTCTACTAACTCTAGGAAGATCATACGTAAAAATGGGTTGGCGAGATGATGATGGGAGCCTAGTGGAGGCTAGGCAGTGAGGTTGGGATGGTTAAGGGTGAGGGGGTCAAGGAGTTTGAGGTCAGGCCGTGGTATAAGGTGTTGGAGATGGAAATGAAGAGGAGAGGGATGAAGATGATGGACCGTGGTCATGAGGTGTAGGATGGATGTGGATGGGGGTGATAAGCAGAGAGGAGTCAGTACCATGAGGGGATAAAGATGATAAGCTCGTCGTGAGGTGTTTGGTGAATGAAGAGTAAGGCGATGCAACAGTGAACATATACAGTAATGCAGAGAAATACGTAAATAGCAAATTCAACAGAGATCTGTGTAAAGGCAGCCAAATAACTCTCTAAACAACATTACTTACCTCTCGAAGATCTACGTGCTTTGATCAATATCGTGCTTCCACTGAGTGCTCTTCTCCGGCTGACTTCTGTCTCTCTTTGCAGATGCGAAAATGGTGAAAAAAACTCCTCTGCGATGGATCCTCCAAGATGAAGAACAGAGCTGTGTCAAAACCTCTCTTTTTTCTCTCCGAAAATCTGGAAAAATCCCTCCTCACCACCTCGTCTCCGATTTCTCTCCTCTCCTTTTCCCCAAAATCTTTCTGCCTTCTTCGAAAAAAATCTTCCCCCACCACCTGGTCTCTCCCTTTTCTCTTTCTAAAAAATCTCAGCAAAATTCCCGTAACCACCTGGTCTCCTCCTTCCAGAAATCTTTGAAAAATATTCCCTTCCACCTTGTCCCCCTCATTCCAGACACGTCTCCCATATCCCCTTTTCCACGTTTTCTATTTTTTATTTTTTATTATTTTTTTATTATTATTTTTTTTATCTCAATTTTATTTTATTTTTCAATCAACTATTTTTAATATTATTTTTCAATTTTTTTAATTAATAATTTTTTTTAATTATTTTTATTAATTAACTCTATTAAAACACATTGAAAATAAGAACTAAAATAGAAATTGAATTAAAAGCATAAAAATAGAATAAAACAAAAAGGTAAAATAAAATAAAAGGAAAATAATAAATAACCAATAGAATTTTTACAACCCGGACAAAATTGAGTGTTGACATTAGCGAAGTTGGAGAGGGAGATTTAACAAATAAATTTACCACAAATGAAATATTTCGTTCATGAGAGCACTTAATTGATTGGGTAAGAGGGATGACTTATGATTTAGGATGTGTTGTGGTAATAGTAAGATCTGATATAGCTACTGGTGTACGGGGAAGAAAAATGTTCGTCATACTTGGATGTGAAAGAGGAGGGAAATATCGGAAATACAAAGCCGATGTGTTGCCTAGTGTATACGACACTCGTAAATGTGACTGTTCATTTATATTAAAGGGTAACCATGTTCAGACGGGGATGAATGGGTGTTGAAGGTGATGTGTGGACATCATAACCATGAGTTGGCTGAAACTTTAGTTGGGCATCCTTATGCTGGCAGGTTAAATATGAGTGAGTAGTCATTACTGGTTGATATGACAAAGAGTAAAGTTACACATGCAAATATTTTATTAACCCTCAAACAAAATAATGATCGAAATGTCACAACGATTAAACAAATCTACAACGCAAGGCAAGTGTATAAACGATCATTGAGAGGGTCCAGAACTGAACTACAACAACTTATGATGTTGTTGGACCGAGATAAGTACATTCATTGGAGTAGGTGTGCCAATGATTCAGAGGTTGTTACGGACCTGTTTTGGACACATCCTGATGCAGTAAAATTGTTAAACTCATTTAATGTTGTATTTTTGATGGATTCCACATATAAAACAAACAGATATAAACTTCCGTTGCTTGAGATTGTGGGCAAGATGTCTACAGGGTTAAACTTCTCTGCAACATTTGCTTTCTTGTCTACTGAACGATAGAGTAATTTCATATGGGCTTTGGAAAAGCTGAAAGGTTTAGTTTTAACATCTGAGGGTGGTCTTAAAGTCATTGTCACTGACCGAGACTTGGCTTTGATGAATGCCATTGCAAATGTATTCCCTGAGTCATATAAGATGTTATGTCAGTTCCACATCCTTAAAAATGTTAAAGCTCAATGCAAAATGTTAGTTTATTCTAGTGAGGTTTGGGATGTGTTGATGGATGCATGGGAAAATGCAATGGATTGTGCTGATGAGAGCTTGTTTGTTGAGTATGTGAATGGTCTTCAATACGCGAGCATTTCATGGCCTTTGTTCTTTGAATATGTGAATCAAACTTGGATTATTCCGTATAGTACATACTTTGTAAAGTTCTAGACGAACATAGTAGTGCATTTAGGGAACACAACCACAAATAGGTATGTTGTAATGTTATTTTATTTATTTGTTTTGTAGATAAATATTTATTTGCGCTTGTTGATGTTTTTTTTTTATTTTAGGGTTGAGTATGCTCATTGGAGTCTGAAGAAAGTTTTGGGCAATAGTATGGGTGATTTGTGTTCTTGTTGGGATAACATTCATAACGTCGTTATCCTACAACACAACAAGATTAAGGCGTCATTTGAAAGAAGTATGTTGCTCACGAGTGACCCTTTTAAAGGATACAAATATAGAAAACTTATTGGGCGTGTCTCTCGATATGCATTGGATCTTATTGCTAAGGAATTGGAAAGAGTGCAACAGATAGGATTGGACTCATCAAAGGGTGGATACGTATTGAGACATACATTTGGTGTCCCCCACTAGTAAAAAAAAAGGATTAGAAAGTGCAATATACGCTTCGGTTTAAGCGAACCCGAAGCGTATAAAAGCGTGGTGGCAGATTCGTCATAATAGCTTAAGTATATGCTTCGGTTGTCCCATGATCAGTGCCTAAAGGATGCTACTAACTCGGTTCTACGTAAAATCGAGGCATAAAACTCTGCCCAAACCTGCTCCACCTGACAGCTGATGGGTTTGATAAGAGCTACTAACTCGGTTGCCCAACAACCGATGCCTAAAGGGCACTACTAACTCGGTTCTAGGCGAAACCGAGACATACAACTCCTGCCACCTAGACCTGCCAATTGCTACTAACTCGGTTCTGATGAAAACCGAGGCATGATGTGGTCCTACTAACTCTTCATTTCTTTGATCTTTTTCATTTCCACAGCCCAACATCTTCTTCTTCCCTCGTGCTCTCACTTCTTCTCTGTCTATGCTCTCCCATTCTTCCTCTCTATTCTCTCCCATTCTTCCCCTCTCTCGCTACTGTAGCCTCCGCCACTCTAGATCCACCGCTCCAGATCGCCATCGCCAAGCTGCTTCAGATCGGCGAGCCCTTCGTCGTTGCTGCCTCCGCCATAGCTGCCTCAGCCGCTCTAGATCCACCGCTCCAGATCACCATCGCCAAGCCGCTCCAGATCGGCGAGCCCTCCGTCGTTGCTGCATCCGCCGCTCTAGATCCACCGCTCCAGATCGTCATCGCCAAGCCGCTCCAGATGGCCAAGGCGCTCCAGATCGGCGAGCCCTCCGTCGTTGTTGCCTCCGCCATTCTTCCCCTCTGTATCTTCATCTTCATCCACCGCTCCAGATCTACCGCAAGTCGCCGCTACCCTCTCACGCCTTAATGGAATGTCGTCGCTGCCCTAGACCGACAATCTTCCTCCAGCCGTCGAAGCCCTGTGTGATTGGAAACCCTAAGGGAGCTTCCTGGTTCGTTGCAGAAGGTGTTCATCTATAATAAAGATGAAGTTTAACAGTGTTAGATCTGTGAAATTTTGTAGATTTTGGCATTGTTCTTGAGGCCAAACCAGTGAAGACTCACAATCACAAGCACTTTGGGTTTCTGAAATTGGGAAATGTTAGGTCTGTTTTGATCTCGGATTGGGATTGGGATTTTCCAGTTGCGTGAAAAACAATGACTTGCACCACTCCGTTTCTGGTTGCGTACTGAAAAATAGGTTGCATCTGAAAAAAAAAGGATATTGCCTCGGTTATCTAAGAATCGAGGCATATTCCTATCTAGTTTTATCTCAGTCCATGACCGAGGCATAAAATCTGTCCTTTTTATCTCGCCCACATATGCCTCGGTTGCAAAACCGATGCCAATAATAAAAAATAACCGATGTCTTTTCTTCTTATTGTACTAGTGCCCTGTGCATGTGAATTAGCACGGTATGATGTTGGATTGATCCCTTTGGGTGAATTTCATATCATGTGGCGAAGATGCATTTCTCAAATGTTGAATTAAATGAAACCGAGTCCGAGTTATCCATTAAAGATGAGTTGAAAAAAGTAGAAGAACGATTCAATGAGATTGACATTGGAGGTAAAGTCACCATCAAGTAGAAGTTACTTGACATTACTTGTCCTAAATTGACATCAATGGTCCCTCCACTACATAAAGTCAAGACAAAGGGTGCTAAAAAAAGTAAAGTTCAACGAAGAGAAAGGTCTACCACGCGGGATCCATCATATTTTGAGTATGTCGATGTCTTTCATTCAACCATAGAATCTTCAACTGTGAAAAGTAAATTACAATCAAAGCCAAATGTAATGAAGAGAAAGAGAGTTCCAATGATAGACCAGTTTCATTCTAGTACTCACCACTTCATTGTGGATGTTGTTGATGTTGTGGCTGATGGTCATTGTGGATATAGATGCATTGTTGTGTCGTTGGGACTCAGAGAAGATTCATGGCCCGTTATCAGAAATGATTTGTACAAAGAACTCAGTCAATGGCATGATGAATACGCAAGCCTAGTAGGAGGGTATGATAGACTAGAAGACCTAAGGAACTCTTTGTTGGTGCAGTCACAGTCGACACTGTTTTATGTATTTTATTTATTATATTTATTTTATCTAACAACTTCTTTTATTCATAACAGGCTAACAGGAATAAGTGGATGACATTACCAGACATTGGTTATGCAATTTCTAACCAATATAATGTCATCTTAGTGTGTATGTCATCATCTCAAAATTATACTATCTTCCCACTACGTTCCATACCACTTTCTGATATAAACTCAACATCGATTAATTTGTATAGGACATGTTCATGGATTTCATTTCGTGCAGGTAATTGTATTATTTTGTGATTTCATTTGAAAATTACTTATGACTCAATTAAGTATTGTAATTTGTATTATGGCAGGCTAAGTTACAAGAAGGTTGTCCTTTGCCCATGGTGAATATCATCTCCTCAACCCACTGTTATCTTGAGGCACGAGCGTGGTCATCTATTTATACTAGTAGGATGCAAGCATTTGCACAGTTGATGGACGTAACGACATCTTATGTTGACTTGGGTGATTCATGATATTTATGAAGATATGTAAAAATACACTATTACTTTTTGTTAAGGTGTAAATTCAATTTTAAGTTTTGTGAACCAATAATTTTGAAATCCAGGCAACTGACTGTGATGGAACATAATTAATATCATTATTACGAGCTCGATATAAACTCCGATAATATATGTTTAATTGTCGGAAACATTGGTTATGCGATCTAAATTTTATATTGAGGAAATACAAAATATTTTAAGAAATGAAAATGTATAGCTACATTAACAATGCTAAAATATTAAATGCATTATCATACAAATGTTAAAATTAAAAAGTACGACTACATTAACAATGTAAAACATACAAAAAGTAGTAATTTACTTAAGGTCAAATTTTGGAAAAGAAAATTATTTAATGAACACTTAAGGTAAACATTAGTGTATCCCAAATAACACATAATCTCGTGAGTCATAACTTGTTAAAAAAATGAAATACAAAGTCCTATCAATTAGACGTCGATCATCTACCATGCACATGCCTCTGCCCTCTCCTAGTCGGAAAATATTCGTCTAGCAATCTGAAGCAGGTCCACCGACACCTGATGTTCAACAGTACCCTCGATCACATGACGACAGGATATCAACGATATTAACATTCTCGCCATTCGCCTAAATCTAGCCTACATTATAATTATATCAAACAAATAAATAAACATGGTTAAGAAAATTTAATAACATAAGCAATGAAAAATAACATACCACGACGCCAGATGGTGAAGGTGGAGAGGATCTACAATGGGGTCGTGCCTCCTGTGGAACATTGGGGCGTTGTGTAGGCGCAAGAGCCGGTCTCGCATCAAGTGGAGCAGGAATAATATAGGGATGTGAAACTCTCCTAAACCACTGTATGTATCCATCGACGCATTCAGAAGGGTATGATGCATGTCTCACATTGATAATAACGTGATTCATGAAGTGCAACCACGCATAATCAACAATGACTACATCTGCATCTGCAACGACAGTGGGTGGTCGTGGAATCTCCTGGTAAACCCTAACAGCCTCATCACACGCTCAGGTAAATGACGGGAAAGGGTGTTACCAATCTGAATCCATCTAGAATACATACAGATGCCGAAGAATAGACGAATGCCCCGATGTCCCTCGTATGGATGTCATACAACTCCACTATATCTCAGGCCATCCAACTGTGATCGAATCTCTACAAGAGTCGAACTCTGCCGAGGGCTCTGCCACCTAGCCGCACGTGGTGTGGTGTCATCATAAGAAGACACCAACTGCCTCCTTCCCATGCTAGGGAAATGCTCGTATATCCAACTCTACAAAAGCAATTATTCAATTAAATATATTTCGTCTTTGAACATGGAAATAAGTACATCAAATAAATGTGAAGGGTATATGTCTATACCTGAAACAAAGTCAGAAATCCAGCCATCTACTTCGTGGAAGCCAGACTCGCATCCCCGAGCTAGTCGTACAAATGGGCGAGTGCAGCAACACCCCAAGCATATATGTCACACGCGTGTACATCTCTAAATAATAGTAGGTAAGACACACATATAGAAGTGACACTTTTATTTGCAAAAATTGTGCATCCTACTAGATGCAACAGATATGCTCTGGCAGCATAGTCCCAATGCTACGACTAACACCTCTGAACATATATCTCTCTAAGCAAGCTGAGTCTAACTTTCGGACCACGTGCATCCTCCATCTCAGCACCAGCTGCGCCACCATCAATGCTGAGCAGGTCTACAAGGGTTGTACGAGCCTCCTCAAACTCCAACTCCTCCAAATCACATAATTGTCCCAGTACCGGAAGGTGAAGTAAAGTGGAGAGACATCGTCAAAGGTGATCGACATCTCCCCTACAGGAAGATGGAAACTACTTGTCTTAAAGTCTCATCTCTCTATGAAACCGAGCAACAAGCCCTTATCAACGTGTTAATAAAATATTATTATAACCAAACAACATGCGCAAATTTTGTTATAATACATGTAAAACTCTATTTGTCATATAGTAAATTCCATGACTTTCATAAAATACACTAATAAAATAAATATATATTTAATTTAGTTTAGGGATAAACACAATTTATAAAAATAATTAAAAAAATACTTAACCTATTTTTTTCTTCAAAATAAATCCTCAAATATGTATATTGTAAGAAATATGATTCCTTTTGATCTCCTAAGGAACTTGTGTTTGGCAATGAGATGAGATGATTGAGATCCTTGAGAAGATGAAAGAGAGTGAGAAGATGCAACTTTGATCTTACCCTACATCATAATTCACATCATTAAGTGTTTTTGATAGAAGGAAATGACATCTTAACCGTTTTCAGAAATTGGGTGCATGAATTAATGTACTACAAAAACAACTTTGATAAAGATTTTTCAAAATGCAACCACCCTCTCATAACAACAGCATAGCATGTGAGAGAGATATACCTTACATGCATTATTGCCAAAAGCATGCATCTTATAATTATATCTTTCTTTCAACCCTGCAAATGCTAAATCATTTCTATCTCTTCATCATCAACCACAATAATATTCTTCCTTCAAACTGAGTCTTCAAGACAAAACTAACTTGTGTTGTTAAGTTCTATTTCTTTTTAGAAATCATTAATCTTTTGAGATTTATAATTTTAATCAATGTTTAAATTTTGTTAAGTATGAACTATTGCTTTTACTAGGTTGATGAAATATACTGCCGTAAATGTACCTTGTATAGCTTTTCATAAATTGAAATGTTTAATTCATTATCACATTAAATGACCTTGTAAGAATACTATATGGTATTTGTTTTAGTGAAAATTTTAGTTTAATTTCCGAAAAGCTAGATTTTGATTTCTTCTACAAGAATGTTTCCATAAGAAATTTGACCAAAAATCATTATTCAGAAACGTTATTTACCACTAAAAATAATTTTTTAAAGTAAAACAAATTTGAGAAAAATGTCTTCCAACATAAATATTTTGAAAACTAATTATTTTTCCTATCAAATGTATCCCATATAGAAAGAAAAACATAAAATATGTTTTTTCATAATTAAACTTTATTTATATATAGATTAAAAATCAAAATTTGGAAAAACTAATATAAATTATTTACAAACTAATCTATATATAAGTTAATTTTAATTTATAAATATTTTTTAAAATTTTTAATTTTCTTTGTTCTTAGTGTTTAGAGAGAAAATTGGAATTAAGTTGTAGGGTAGAAAAAGAAAGTAGAAACATTACTTTTCATTTTAACAATTATATTTTAAATTGATATTGAAAAATAAATATAAAACAATAACAACAAGTTTTACTCTATCAAGTGAATATGCCTATATGAATCAGTGTCACGAGACTCCTTCAAACACATCAAATCTTCAAAGTCTTTCTCTTTTTATTTTAAACTAAAATTCATACTATATACACAATACATAATCTTCTGATTGATGTTTCCAGTTATCTTCTTTGTATGCATCATCCTAACCAAATTTATACCATTTTCTCTCTTTAATATATACAAGTATTATCAAAATATGAAAATGAAATTCACCCCCTTTTCTTCCCCTTCAAACTCCAAAGATAAAACTGTTTCCAAATTATGAACACAGAATTCAATGAACTTGTTAACAAGTTTGGACTAAAACTTGTGTAGACATGTAGTTGCTTATGATGACAACAGCAGAACTTGTCATTTTAAGGATGACATTGTGAAGAAGATGAGAAGGAAAAGGCATTATATTGACATACAAAATATTTACTTCTGATGATCATCAAAGAAATGCACAATTTCTGTCTTATCAAAGTGACCAAAAAAAAAAAATAAAAGCAAAATCTAATTTGAATGGCTACTTTTTCTGCCATGCTTGCCAACATGGTGCAACCATCCAATGCCTTTGATGGCCTTGGAGAATTTGAGAAGATTAGGTCTTCCCATTCCTAAATTCATCTTCCCTGTTGAGAATTTGAGAGCCTGTAAGCAGCACAACTTACCCTCCATGTCCTCCTCTTCCTCTTCCTCATCCTCATTTTTCTCAACCTCACCTTTCTTCCCTTTCTTGGTCTTGCTCTTCTGAAGAACCTTGTTGGACTCTGTCTCATAAGTCTCCCAAAGCATGTCCATTCCTTCACTCCCATCTGCATTGTGCCTTTCCTCAAACAGCTTGCAGGCCAAAGTCCTCCTCCACTCTTTCTCCACTCTCATTGAACCAAAACCCCCATGATTGGACCCAAATACTTCACCATTTCCTATGCCTTTTCCACTGTACACCCAGTTGCTTTCTGGACTCCCAATGTTTGCTTCCAGTCTTTGTGATAAAGACTTCACCCTCCCTGATGCAGCAAAACCAAACTCTCCATCACTCATAGGACTTACTTTGGATCCACTTCTCAACCCCAATTTCTCTTTACTTTCTTCAACTTTATTGAACTCAGCAATCAGTGGCTTCACTTCTTTCTGCTCCTTTTCACAACACAAATCTTCCAACCCTTCATTTTCTTGGAACAAGCTTTCTAGGCTCTTGACTTCCACAATTGGCACACTGGCTTCCACTTCATCAACTTTTTCAACACTGTCTTCATCCAACACTGTTTGCTTCTCCACATGTATCTTCCTCTGGGGACAATCTTGTTCAAAACTCTGTCGGGCACTAAATATAGGCAAATCTTCCAATGGAAAATCGAACTTTGGTTGTGGAACAGGGTTTTCATCCAATTTGGCACTAGCCTTTGGATCTCCAATTGGACAAGAATCTTCTCTTTCTTCAGTTAAGCACTCAACATCAACTGCTTCGAATCCTTCTGAACATTCTTCCACTGACTTGGGTTCAAACACTTCAAAGATTGATGCTTGGAACATGACAAGATATGCTTCAACCTCACCTAGCAACCCCATGTCCTCATCCATCTCATCAGCCTTGGAGTGCAGCCATGCAAGAAAATACTGCAAGACAGAAAGAAGAATGCCCCATTTGGACTCAGAAGGCTCAGAACCGCACTTGTCCTGAACAAGATTGTTGGGAGTAAAAGTGAGAAGGGCAACAAGGAGAAGGGCTGTGGTGATGAACAAAGGGGAGAGGAAAGAGAGGATCCTTAGGAGGTAAGGGGAGAAGAAGATGAAGTAGGAGAAGTACAAAGGATGAGAACAAATGGAGAAACACAAGTTGAAGAAGATGGAAAAGAGGTTACTGGATAACTCATTCTTCTTGGTGGAAGTGTTTGAGAAGGATAACTCAGTCATGTTTTGTTCTTTTTTTCTTTGTGCTTGTGACCAAAGCAGAAGAGAGAAAGAGAGGAGATTGTTTGGATTAATAGAAAACTAGGAATGGTGTTGTTTTGTGTGTGGATTGTGTTATGATTTTGCTTTTGGAAGTGAGCACGGCGTGAATATAGGCGAAGAGATTGGAGAGAGAAAGTGAGTAAGCGAAGAAAGAGTAAGAATCACTTCGATTTATGAAGAAAAAGCATCTTTAGAAACTTTTCTCCCTTCTCTTTTCTTGTCAATAACAACCATCAACCACTTACCCACCTCAATTTTTTCTCTCTCACGAAATTACACAAACATCTTGTGTCCCTTTTTTCATATTGCATACATCAATTTTATGTTTCTATCTAACTTCTTTAATTATTTTTAAAATACTTATTAAAACCCTTTATACATCACAATAACATCTTTTAATTATTTAAAAAGTTAGAATATATAGATATCTCGTGTGAGTGTACTGTGCAATAAATAATTGATACTTAATCACATATAGCTGGTGTAATAAACGATAATAAATGAAGGTGTACATATACACATATAATTTGATGTAAGAACTAAACAAAAAGAATTGGGTGAGTTTTTATTCAAAGAGCATTATATTAGAGTATGTGGACAGACAAACAAAAAGAATCTTATTTACTACAAATAAACATAACTATCAATCTCTCTCTATATATAAAAAAAGGTTTTAATTTTTATTATTATTTATTCTATTAACTTTGTTCTATTTCTTAATACACAGTTTAATTAAGTCTTTCAATTTTAAAACTATAATATTTCAAGATTCAATCAACTCTCACCATTTTTTAAAAATACAATAGTATTATTTCCTATGTAATGATTGATGTACTTATTTTTATAAATTATATTTGGTTAAAACATGAATTATGATAAAGTTAATAAATGACTTGGATTTAAAATAAATACATAAATGGTCGGTATTTTTTTGATAATTTTTTTAATTTAATATAAAATACTATTTTGAAACGGATAAATTTAAGAAATAATTGAGAAGAGATTACAATGCATCTATTTACTAAGAATAGTTAATTTTAAGAATCAATTAATAATATAAAATTAAATCTGTAAGATCCAACTTACATAAACTATGTAAGAAAACCAACTTTGGCTACCATCAAATTTGCATGGCACAAAATTATTCACCTAATTTGTTAGCATTACTTTTTAGGACCAACTCTAGGTGGTGTTAGCTAAGTTGACGTTGAATAATATTTTTTCTTCTAATATTAGTTTAATTTGTGTTGATTTGATTAACGTTAATTGCTGGAGATTCCATATTAATTATAGTTAAAGTGATTTCATAATATATAAAGTGAATTCAAATAATTTTACAAGTCTATTTTGTAGGGTTAAGTTAAGTTTTAAGTTAACTTAACAGAGTCATGAGTAAGTCTATCCTAACGAGATTTGTTGATTTGTTATTTGTTTGGCCTATTGTGTCACTCGCTATCGAAATATTTATTACTTGTTGATCTTATCGTACTACCTTGTTATTGATCAGACAACCTATTAATATTCAGTCTCATGCTCGAGATGTATATATCTTAGCATAAACGAATATGTTAGAGATCCCACATTGATTAGAGATAAGAAGATTTCATCATATATTAGTGAGTATAAACTTCACTTTACAAATCGGTTTTGTAGGATTAAATTAGACTTCCATTTCTTAACACTAATGACAATAACTTAAAAAAATCTCATATAATACCTCCATAAAAACGACGCGACATATTAAAAGGTTTAAAGAATAATTATGATGTATTATTTCAAAGATTAATGTACCATATACGTACAAGGGTCCTATGATTCCCCATCTATTAAAGGAATGATATCTGTATAAATTATAATAATGCTTAAATTATAGCTAACAGAATATTTTACATATCTCAACACCCTCACTCAAGTTGGTGCATGGATATCACACATTTCCAACTTGAATAGAGACTCATTAAATACTCTGCTTGACACTCCTTTTAGAACATTAGCCAACTGCAATTCTGATTTTACAAAGGGAAAAGAAATTATTCTAGCTTCAAGCTTCTCTTTGATATCAATCTCTACATGCTTTGTTTTATCATGTTGCACAAGATTGTGAGCAATTTCTATAGCTAACGTATTTTCACAATACAAACTCATAGTTTCATTTGGTTTAAAGCTCAAATCTGATAACACATTTTTAATCCACAAAACTTCACATACACCTAGTGTCATGCCTCTAAATTCTGCTTCAGCACTAGATATTGCTACTACAAGTTGTTTTTAACTCCTCCAAGTTACAAGATTCCCCTTACAAAAGTAAAGTATCTAGAGGTAGATCTTTATCGTCTTTTGAACCTGCCCAATCTGCATCAGTATACCCTTCTACCTTTAAGTTTCCATGATTTGAGAACTGCATCACCTAATTTGTTAGCATTACTTTTTAAGACTAACTCTAGGTGGTGTTAGCTAAGCTGATATTGAATAATTTTTTTCTTCTAATATTAGTTAATTTGCATTGATTTGATTAACGTTAATTGTTGGAGATTCCATATTAACTATAGTTAAAGTGATTTCATAATATACAAGTAAATTCAAATCTCACTTTATAAATAAATTTTGTTGGGTTGAGTTAAACTTTAAGTTAATTTAACATAGTCATGAGTAAGTATATCCTAACGAGATTTGTTGATTTGTTGTTTGTTCAGCATATTGTGTCACTCACTATCGGAATATTTATTATTTGTTGGTCCTCTCGTGTTACCTTGTTATTGATTATATCACCAATTAATATTTAGTCTCATGCTCGTCTCATGCTCAAGATGTATATGTCTTCGCGTAAACGAATATATTGGAGATCCCACAATGATTACAAATAAGACAATTCATCATATATCAGTGAGTATAAGCCTCCCCTTACAAACCGATTTTGTAGGATTAAATTAGACTTTAATTTCTTAACACTACTAACAATAACTTCACAAAAAATCTCGTATAATACCCACTACAAGAAATAATGGAATTACATACGGAATAGTACATATGGATTCAAATCCGTATATAAATTAGGTATTATATACAAATGTTGTATATGGAATTTAAAAAATGATTTATATACAGATAAGTGATGAAGATCAGTTGATGTTCATGTTTTGATCAATTGCAATGAAGGTCAAGATAATTTCTATGGTGTCATTAAACACATCTATGAGTTGGAATACAATTCAACAACCAGTGAAAAGAAAATTGTATTATTTTATTGCGATTTGTTTGATCCATCGAGAGTAGGTAGAAGGGTGGATTCAAAGTATGGCATTGTGGATATTCGAATGGATAAAAGATATTTGTTGTTTGATCCTTTTATAATTGCACATAATGTACAACAAGTGTATTATGTACCATATCCTACATCACGCACGGACAAGCGTGGTTGGTGTGTTGTGATAAAGACGAAGCCTAGAAGTCGCATTGATTCTAATGATGTAGAAGCCGATGTGCCATACCAAGTGGAGGAAATGTCACATGTAAATGACGTCATTGAAGTTGAAGAAGTTGTCCGATTACAAGATGTAGAAGTTGGTCTTGAAAAAGTGGACCCCAACAATATTTCATCATTTAAAGGACAAATGAATGAAGATACAATTGAGTTAGAAGAATACAATGAAGAGGGACAAGGTGAAGATGACAATGAAGATGAATTTCAAAGTTCTAGCACTGAATAGAGTTAGGACGTGTTCCTGATTTATTTTTGCTGCATTTATAATGTTGTCCAATTTAGAAATGTAGTATTCTAATGTAGTAGGCCTTTTAGGCTTCTATTTTGCAACACACCTAGTATTATTTTAAAAATGTGAGATTATTGATGGTTGGAGGGGTATTTGCAACGTGCCTAAACTAATAATATAATTATTATAATAAGGTTTCTTAGTTGAAACATGCATGAATGGAAACTAGATTATTATAATTAATATAATTTATTATAATAATTATTTTAATATAATTTTAAATGTACTATTTCTTGCTGGTCCTGATACCGTGTCACAATGTGTTGTGCATTTCCATGACCTATAATTTGATTTATTATGTTCAAGAATATGGCATCAGGTGGTTCTGGCCCTCCTCTTCCACTTTCAGGAAAATCTGATAAGGGCGAAGGGGAAGAAATCTTATGTAGTCAAGTTGATGACACGTTTCAATAATGAAATTGGTTCAAGCAGTCAGCAAACTACACCTACATCTACCTCCACTGGTAGATCTGTTCCATCTTCATTAAAAGTTCTTGGCTTGACTCCCACTCCACATGAAGTTCCTACATCTACACCTACCTCCATTGGTACATCTCTTCCACCTCCATTACAAGTGCCTGACTTGACACCCACTCCATACCAAGTGCCTACTGATTGAATGGCATCACTCTCTCCTAATGTTGGTTCTAACCCATCAACTCCCACAAATATTGCACCATCACCTGGTACAGAGGATGCAGATCCACATTCCAGTTCAGCCACCAATGACGTGGAAGAATGTTCCAACAATCGTCCAATGGTTACACCCGTTGGAGGAGGGTAACAAAAAGTTTAACTCAATTAATATATATAGACAATTCATTGTTGTATTATTCTAATGTTTGAGTTTAATTTTGGTTTAGGTTTTATCCTACAAAAACTGCATCGAAGGCAATCACAACCATCATCAAGCAACAGTTTGATGAGCCATGGCTAACATGGGGACAAATCCCTAAGTCAGCCAGAGATGTTTTCTTCGACCATTTTAAGGTAGACACTTTTCAATCCCAATCCTTTTACACTGAGCAACTTTATCAAGATCAATTAGTCAGATTCTTGTTTTCATTCATACACCAAACTAGTTATTCCTTAGACCATACCTATATGTTATAAAGATTTCAACACTCCTACTTATTCAAACCTATTATTTCTAATATAACAGAGAAAATTTTCATGGAAGCCTGAAGATGAGGAAAAGGTAAAAAAAAAAAAATTCACACCAAGGCATCTGATAGATTCTCAAAGATGTATAAAAAAGCTAGAACTCAAGGAAAAAAAACCTAATTGGTTGGGGGACGATACTTGGAATGGTCTTCTAGAAAAGTGGAACATGTCACTTTATAGACAAAAGTGTGAAACAACAAAGAAGAATCAGACATACGAAAATGGTGGTTGTTTGCATACTGGAGGATCTATTAGCGTGCATGAGCATGTTATTCGTTTGGTATGTAACTTGTATATTTTATTTCTTAAATTTGTAATCATAAACTTTACAAATATTTATTAACTACTCATTTTGTTTGCAGTCACAGGAGCTTGGTCGGTCAGTGCATGTTGATGAAATATTTCACCAGACACATATTCGTTAATCAACAGGGGAATTTGTGGACGAAAGGTCTAGGCGGACCCATGTTAGTTTCTACTAACTCTATCACATTATACATTGTCTATTATGTATGAGGCTTTTAAACCTTACGTTTAATGATAATATTTATTCATTTAACAGGAACAATTTCAAGCAAAATTTTTTCAAATAAGATCTGAGACTACATCTATTGGTGCCTCAGCATGTAGTCCTTTAGACCCTACGGAGGAGGAAAGATTGAGAAAATGATGTTGGTTAGAGGATGCTGGTGGAAAATACAAGGGACGCGTATACAGCATTGGAAATGTCAGTTCCCAAGATGATTGTGTCGATAGTTACATCCAACAGACACATGCATCTTCTTCTTCTCAGCAACAAAATTCAGAAGAAGAAGAAATTGTTAATCTTAAATCGCAATTACAACAATATGGTCAGCAGCTTCAAAAGTTTGAAGGCTTTATTGGTGTCATCCTGCCATACCTTTCACCTTTGACAGTCGCAGCTACACAAGACTTTTTCAACCGCCAAAATCCTCAAGTTCAAAATCAAGCACCCAATGATGTCCAACCAGAACAACAACCCCCAGACCAACAACAACCAGATCAACAACCACAAGATGGAAATGAAGATTATATGGATTATTAGGCATTTTATAGAACTTATTTCCATTACTCTTGAACTTATTTAGAACCAGAGCCAGTTTATGAACTTACATAATGTCTCTTGCACTTATATTGATGTAAACAATATTTATGTATTCATGTACAATGTTTCTTTTGTGGATTAAGTGTATGTGAAAAGCTTATTGGTTTTATATGTCAATGTGCAATGTATAATGTCCAGGTCTGCTTATATGAATTGTGAATGTTTAGTATAATGTCCAGGTCTACTCTGCTTATATATGAATAGTGAATGTTCAGTATAATGTCCAAGTCTGCTTGTATGAATTGTGCATGTTCTGCTACATGTAGGGTATTTATTTAGCCCTTCTTAAACCTTTATATACGGACCCATATATAAGTTATATACGGATAAATCTGTATATACTTTATATACGAATAAATCCGTATGTAAGTTATATACGGATAAATCCGTATGTAAGTTATATACGGATAAATCCGTATGTAAGTTATATACGGATATATCCGTATGTAAGTTATATACGGATATATCCGTATATAACCTAGCTACGATAGTTTTATATATGAATTTTTGCTCGTATATAATCAAGTATTATATACAGATTTTGGGCCTTATATACGAATTTTGGTTGTGTGTAATTCGATTTTTTCTTGTAGTGACCACCATATTCAACAAATACAAATGAAAAAATAGAAGAAAAAAATTATAATAAATAAAGGAGATAAGTGTAGATGAATATATATGAAGGAGATGAGGAGATAATATAGATGAAGGAGATGATTTTGGGTGAAGTTGATAAGTATAAATGAAAAGGAAAAGTGTGAAGAAATTTATGAATATAGATAAAGACGAGTGTGATGATATTTGTATATAAAGTCAGAGAAGAAAATACTAAATTGAGAGATTTATCATTCTTAAATATGACTCGTTAAATTAAAAGTAATCTGGATTTATATTCGTTTTCACCAATACTCATGGATAATGTATAACTTAATATTGACTAAGTCATTGCTAATTTAAATAAATATAAATGTTAAAAAAATAAAGTTAGTATTCACTAAAGTGACTCTAACTTCGTCTATTTTTAATATTTATTTTAGTTAGTGTCTAGTTAATTAATTTTATTTATTTTTAATCTTTGTTTTAGTTAATATTATTGTGCAGAAATTAAATTTATGTTTTCTTTGTTGTGGAAATAAATAAATTTAGAGAAGTATTCTTTTCATTTTAATTCATGTATAATAGATGGACCATAAATTAAAGAAAAATCTGGTTTTTTTTTTTTTCGTTTTAATACATATACAGTGGAGGAAATGACCATAAAGTTAATCCAAATATCTTACTCTTTGAATTGGTAATAAAATATTTTATTATTGAACCCAATAAAAGTGTTCCATGGAGGAGTGGAAAGGGAAGCAATGAATTGTTGATTTATTTAAAACTAATTAACAAAAAACTATGATTATGTTTAGACCACTAAGAGAACAAAATTATATGCAAATTAGGGATTGTCACACTTTGTTCCAGAAATATACAGATTTTCAATAATTGCAAGTTGAATAATTACTACCTTAAGGGAACCATTAGACCTTACTGTTCTATTTTTTAATTATTATTCAAAAGAACTTATAGCATGTCTCACAAGAGAAGAGAAAAAAGGATAAGGAAAAGCATAGCATATCAAAATTTACTTTTATACTGCGTAATGCACAATTTTGGCCCTACAAATATAAGCGTGTTGGCATCGGTTCATAAAATTAAAACAAATTTCTAAAATGTTAAGTACCATTTTAAATTAAAATATTTATTCTTATCTTAATTTTCACGCATTTGTTTCTTAAAAATTTTTGTTGTCATTTATAATTTATGTCAGGTCTATAATTTTTATTTGGCATTTCCACATGTAATTATACATCATTATATATGCTCTGAGATTTTGTTATTTTAAGTTGATGTAACAAAATGAAAAAAGAAACGCATTATGTTTTTAAAGATGTACAAATATATTAATTAAACCAAATTACTTGAAAAGGGTAAACAAAGCTCCATTTAAACCAGCACAACTAATAATATTTCTTATCTTTAAATATAGGAATAATATTCTTATTTAGAATCAAACCATGGAATGAAACGATTATTTGAAAAATAAAGACTTGCTTTTTAAGAAAAATTAATGGTTTGTATCTAAAAAAGCATTACACTTTTAATTAATTACACAAACTATTCTTGATATAAATTTTAGGTGTTGTGAGTTTCTCCAAACACAATAGATAAGATTGTAGTGTTGTAACTGTCTCACTAATTTTCACACATACTTCAAGTACAAATTTTCTATGGTATTGTCCATAAAATTTATCATGTATAATAATTTATGATTTGACAGTATTATACACATTAATCCCTAGCTTACGTTTTTTATCCTAACTAACATATAAAGAAAAACTAAACAAATCATATGATAATCAATTAAAAAACTGAAAAAAAAAAAATTAAAGCAAGGATGTTTTCGAAGAGTCATTAATAAAAAAACTTCCACGTCACCAACCAAATTGACGTATCATCCATAGAAATTAAAAGTAAAAAAATATGCTATGACATTTTTATAATTAAGTGACGAAAATTTGCATTTAGCGTTTAAAAGTCAAATGTAAATCTCGTTAAAAACAATCTAAAATATTTTCACTTTCTTCCTTGTATGAACTACACAATTAAAGGCCAGAAACATTCAAAGGGCGTTTGGTCTTCCATTGGTGACGATATGCTGCATTTTTGGCCATTTTCGTGTATGGTGTATTAGTAAACTTCGTTTTCTTCAGATATTTTTCTCCATTGAGGTTATTTCACATCCTCATTGCTATAGTGTAGGCACATGACTATTTTTGGAGGAACTCAATCATTTATTTGCATGAATGTTCTCTTTGGTTGTGTAGAATGTGAGTTTTATGATTTTTTTGGTTGTGTAGAATGTGAGTTTTATGATTTTTTGTTCATATATTAAATTTAGATTTTTGGTTGTGTAGAATGTGAGTTATTTTAAATTAATTTTAGATTTATTAGATGTTTTATGTTTATATAATTTTAGATCTATGGCATGTTTGCTTAATTTGTAATTTGATTAAATTATAAATTATTATTAGGTAGATTTTTAATTTATATTAAAACTTATCATAATTTTAGATGTTGGCAATGAGTGTGAACCTGAGTTCCCATTTGAGATTTAGTACAAATGATTAAACTTTAATAGTTTGTATTAAATCTTGAGTTGTTTGATCAAATAGTTAGAAAAAATGAATTTTCATAATTTATTAATACATATACATTGTAAGCATAAATTTGAACACAAGAAATGCATTAATGAAAGACACTTAATGAATATAACAAAACTTTCTAATCTTGGTTTAAGAGAAATGTTTTGTTGTTAGATATATTATCTTTATTTTTTTTATTTATCTTTTATCTTTAGTTAGTTTGTTATTATTTCTTATTTTATTTTGGGCTTAACTCATATTTCTTCTATTATAAATAGAGGACCATATGAGTATATTCAACGCAAGGAGAGATTGATCCTATACATAGTTTTCATTATATTCAACATTGTATCTAGATCATAAGGTTCTTTTGAGAGAAAAAAAAATTGTCAGTAGTGTTGCCGCCACTATTGGAGTTCTAGTTTCAACTAACGATCACATATTTTTTATCGTCTTGGTCAGGCAACCATCATGCCGTCAATGACGCCTTCATTGGAGCTTCTACACGCTCTTAGCATCTTTTAAAATTATGGATGATGACACGTTTTCTTAAGCAACAATTTAAGGTCACTCTTTTTTTCTTTTAAGTTCGTCGTGCATGGTCGCGCATCCCGTTTCCTCTCAAGCAACTATTCAGAGCCTCGAGGTTGCTCTTTTTCCTTTTTCAGGTGCCTTGCTTGGAGAATCGTGGATTTTTAAGGTTTCTCTCTTATGTTCATTGGCTTTTTTCGCTATTGTCTCTTTTGACCTCCCTTTCTTACCATTGCGTTTGACCCGTCTATATATGCTTTTTCTCTCGTGGCAAAGATGGCTTTTGTTCGTGTATTTATAACCGTGGTGACTCTTTAAGAATGACCTCTTTATCTACTGGATGTCAACAATGATCACTTTATCCACTAGATGTCAACAATGCATTCATCAACAACAATTTATAAGAAGAGATTTACATGGAGCAACCTCCCAGATTTGTTGCTTAGGGAGAGTCTTTTGGGTTGATATTTCGTCTTCTATGTCATCTTCATAAATCATTAACAATTTGGTGTCAATCGAGTGTAGAAGCATATATTTTCATTAAGTCTTTATGGATTATATTAGTAACAAGCTTGATACATATGATTCGTATGCATTGGCTCGAAGGGGGAGTGTTAAATATATTATTTTTATTTTATATTTATCTTTAGTTAGTTTGTTATTATTTATTATTTGTATTTTGGGTTAGCCCACATTTGTTCTACTATAAATAGAGGACCCTATGTGTATATTTAACACAAGGAGAGATTAATCATATACATAGTTTTCACTATATTCAACAACTCTCAAATTGTAGTTTCCAAAACACTATTGAGGCTAGCTCGAGAGCCTAACAACATATGGTAGGTATTATATAAACAACTTATATTTCTAATTCAAAGATAGAAGATGACAGAAGTAGAGTTCAAAACAATGGTGTTACCATTCAAGCTAAGATTGTGCATTTTGCTAGTTCAAAAGACAAAAATTCAATAACACTTGAGAGTTATTTCAAAATTATATATGACATTTGGAAAATTGACTATGTGAGATTTAGAGTGTCATTCCTTAAGTGTAAATGGGTTCAATACGATTGTCAAGACTGATGATGTTATGAAATAAGGATTGTTTCTAAATCTTATTTTCAAAGAGGTATAATGGTACGTGAACACATTTACACTAAATTGACTTGATTTTTTAATGAAAGAGTGAAAAATAATGTATTAAATGAATGTAAAAATGTGTTAAAGTATTTGTTTTTCACTTTAAACAATGTAAGGCTACTTATAATAGTAAATAACATAAATAAAAGAAAACTAACGTAAAATGTATCTAAAAATGAACAATGTTAAATCAACAAATAGTTATATTCTCAAAGACTAATTAAAATAAGATTTATGTCATTCAAATTAAAATAAAAGTAATAAAAAGAGATGAAATAATCTAATATATGTCACTAATTTCATGTGTATGCATATTCATTTGTCCTATGATATGACCAAATGAAAAATATGAAGAAAAGGCTAAAAAAAGGTCTAGGCACATGTAAACATGTTTATCCAACACATTTAAATCATTTAAAAGACACAAAAGAGGAGCCAAAATTACCAAAACCCCGAAAAACATTGATAATAACATTCTAGTAGCTTTGATCTTTGTTGATTGTTTTGCTCATAACTTTTCTCACAAAACTCTAAATGCGATTATTATTTTCTTGTTGGAAACTAGACTCTGAGATAGATGTAGTTTAACTTTGAAAATGGCTACCGTTTATTGCCATAATTGTTTTGTGCGTAAAGGAGGTTGATTTGCACCATTCCATGATAGCTACAACAAGACAAGGTTAAGAACAAAGACAAACACAATAACATAAGCTCTGATTACCAAATGATGAAATAAGCCATCCAAGCTATATAACTCAAGTAAGGTGGAGACTTCCAAATAGGTTAGTGGTTGCGGAAGCTTAATCATGGTGGGAATATGGTGCACATATGGTGGGTTTGATGTGGAAAGATGCTGGCTACTCCTCCAAGCTATATGACTCAAGCAAGGGAAGAGATGTTATATTGGTGTTTTATGTGCGCTCAAGAGAGATTGGGTTAACTTAAGAGGTAGGGTGGCTAGAGAAAACCTAGAAGGGGTGTTCTAGTCTTGGTGACCTAAGTTATGTCACAAATTTAGCAGCATAACACAACTCTATTCAAAGGTGAATTTTCAAGGGGGTGATACATCTATTTATAAGCTTAGACAACTCTAAAACTATCTTCAAATTGTATAAGCAAAACCCTAATCTCTAACTTGGAGACCAAGGTCAAATCCTCTCCATTAGAAGGATGACACATGGTCACTATTAAAGAAAAATCCTCTTTGTTAGGAGCATGACACATTGTCACTACTAAGGAGAAATCATCTCCATTTAGAGCATGTCACATGACAAGTTTCTAGAAGGTTTGTTCTCCAAGCTAGGGATTTTACCCCTAGATTTATGTGTCTCTTTAGGGTTCATCTCCTCTATACCCAAAATCCTACACTACAACCTAAGCTCAAATACAAGGTCCAAAAGAAACTCTAGACTACTTGTTCTATTATACAAAGTCCAAAATAAACATAATCTACTAAGAACTCACTGGTGATCCATGATGATAAGAGTCTGAACCTGAGCCCACTTTCCACAAATGACTCCAATTTTTCTTGATTATGTTTGGCCATGACTAGGAAGTATGTCATCAACTAGTGATATATAAACTTAATGTCAAAACTTATTTTTAAAAGGAACATGGATAAGTTAACACATTACACTTATTTGACATGCTTTTATAATGAAATAGTGAAAAATAATATATCAAATAAGTGTATAAATGTTTTAAAATATATATTTTTTCCTTTGTACAGTGCAATGCTTACTCATAGCAATAAATAAGACAAAAGAAAACTAACAAAATGTATCTCGAAAGTCAATTATATTAAAGCAACAAGCATTTGTACTGTCGAAGACTAATTAAAATAAGATTTATATGGCACCCAAAAAAAATTAAAAGTAACAAAAAAGTGATGAAATAATGTAATATGTCACCAATTTCATGTGTATGCAAATTCGTCTCTCATCTTATCATATTCTGGCGGCAAGGTTTTCTTGACCCTTTGACAATGAGATGAATTTCATTTTTTCCTTTTGCTTTCAGGGTACAAGAAGGTTCTCAATTTTGTTCCAAACCAAAAGTGAGGCATCACAAAGCTCCAGTATAGTGTGGTGTGCTTGCTTGAAACATGCATCAAACAAGTGAATAATGAATCTGAAGCTAAAAGGGTTAAAGAAAACAAAGAGATTCTGATGAAACCAGAAAAAGAAAAAGAGA